>NW_028270143.1:95281035-95886885 GCF_037043375.1 Chiloscyllium plagiosum | reverse complement strand
TGCCACATCTTAACTGTTCTCATAATGAAACCGTTTTGAACACTCCCCTTCATTGTGTGGAATAAAAAGACTGAACCAACATGGATACAAAATTAGCCGAGTGACAGGAAACTGAGGATAGTGGTTGCTTGATGTGTTTTGGTCTGGAGAAAAGTTTGTAGGGAAGATCCCCAGGGATAGGTGATAGAACCATTGCTGTTCCTGATACATATTAATCACCTAGATCTTGGTGTCCAGGGCACAATTTCAAAATTTGCAGGTGATACAAAGGCTAGGATAGAACTTCAAAATTTTGTGGAATGTGCAGACAAGTGGCGGATGAAATTCAGAGAAATATGTGGGCGGCACGGTGGCCCAGTGGTTAGCACTGCTGCCTCACAGCGCCTGTAGACCCGGGTTCAATTCCCGACTCAGGCGACTGACTGTGTGGAGTTTGCACATTCTCCCCGTGTCTGCGTGGGTTTCCTCCGGGTGCTCCGGTTTCCTCCCACAGTCCAAAGATGTGCGGGTCAGGTGAATTGGCCATGCTAAATTGCCCGTAGTGTTAGGTTAAAGGGGTGGATGTAGGGGTATGGGTGGGTTGCGCTTCGGCGGGTCGGTGTGGACTTGTTGGGCCGAAGGGCCTGTTTCCACACTGTAAATGTAAGTAAGTAAGTATGAAGAAATATGATTTCATAGGAAGAATGCTGCAAGATAACGTAGTATAAAGGATTCAATCCTGACAGAGGTGAAGGAACAGAGGGACATAGGTGTATGATGGGTTAAGAACATGGTTAAAAAAAAAGAGTATGCAGCATCACAGGCTTTACAAGTAAGGGGACAGAGTACAAAAATAAGGAATTTAGATTAACTGTTTGTATAGGACACTGGCTTGGCAGTAGTATTGCAAACCATGGGTCTCACTATTAATCAAGGATAGCATTGGTGCAATAGTTATGTATGACCATTGTTCAGAAAATGAGGGTGCAGAATAGGTTTAGATGGAGGCAATAATCATGGATGATTATAATATATATATATATATAAACTAGAAAAATCAGATCGCTATTGGTGGCCAGGATTGAAAATATATACAATGCTTTTGAGAGCGGTATGTTCAATCAGATAGCAGTTTATACTAAACATTGTATTATGTAATATGGAAGGATTAATTAATTATTTCAGAGTAAAGGCACTCCTAAGTAGCAGTGGCTACAATATGATTGAAATTTACATTCTGGTTGAAAGAAAGAAGTGTGCTAGCAGTTCATTTTAAATAAGGGCAACTATGTAGGCAGAAAAACTGAGCTAGATGAAATAAACTTGGATATGAAGTTAGGAGACGGATTAACAAAGAAGCCGTGACAGATATTTAAGGAAATGTTTCAGAACACTCAAAATATTCCTGCTACAAAGAAAAATTCTAAGGGGAGGACCCACTACCATCAATGGCCAACTACAGTAGGAAAGCATCAAGAAAAAAGTATATACTTGCACAAAGATAAGTAGCAGGTTTGATGATTGATCAGAATACAAAGAATAGCAGATAATGAATATAAGATTAATCAGAAGAAAGAAATTAGAATGTGAGGGGTAGACAACCAGAAATACAACAACAGCAAGAATTTATACAGGTATTTAAAAAGGGAAACTGTAAGTGAAATGAGTTTTAGACAGTGAGAGAATGAGGTGTTAACACTAAATCATATGGAAGTGGAAAAGAAAATGAAGATATATTTGGATGTCTTCACTAATGAGGAGAAATAAACATTCCAGTAAATGAGGAGGTGGAAGAGAGAGAGGAACTTGCTGAAATTACAAATCACTAGGTAGTGAGCAAACCGATATAGTTGCGAGCTGATAAATATCCGTTTCTAATTAACTTCTTTCTTGTAAAACAGGACGTTTGAACACACATTTGGCCCAAAGATCATGAAGTAGGGATTCTTTACTCCACTGGCATCAGGACATTACAGACAGGAAGGGGAAATTAGGATAAACATATACATTGAATGACTGTCTGAGTTATGTTAAACTTAGAAATTCAGTTGTCTGTCTCTATCCCTTCTCATTAACACTATCTTGTACCAGCAAGTCCATTTGACTGCTCCAGCTGCTCTCCCACTCTATTGCCACCTATTGGTGGACATCACACAGACTTGTTCAGCTTTCTCGCGCTGTGCGCATACCCTCATTGTCCCAACCAGTGACTGGAGTTCTAGGGTCTTAAAAGAGGTGGCTAATGAGGTAGTAGATGCATTGGTATTAATTTTCCAAATTTCCTTAGAATCAGGAAAATTCCTATAGGACAGGAAAATAGCAAATATAACCGTTCTGTTAAAGAAGGGAGGAAGAAACATAAAACTTTCAGCTAGTTAACTTGACATCCATCATGGAGAAGCTGTTAGAATTAATCATTTATGAGTATACAGCTGGATACTTTGAAAACACAAGGTAATCAGGAAGAGACTTGTGAAAGAGAAATCATGTTTCATTCATTTACTGAAGTTCTTTGAAGGAGCAACATAAGCTGTGAATAAAGGGGAGCCTATAGATATAACATACTGAAGAAGCCTAGGTAAATGCTCCGGACATGTTCAGATCCCATCACAGCAGATGAAGTAATTGAATTCAATTCATGAATTCAGGAATTGTAAAAAGCTAGATGCAATGTACTCACATTTCCAGAAGGAATTTGACAAGGTGCCACATAAAAACTGTTACGACATGGGGTAACCAACCCCCCCCCGCTAATTTAAACCAGCAACACTGAAAAGATTTACCGGTCAGTAATCTATGAAAAGTCAAGAGGCCAAGAACTATTCCAAAGGTCACTTTTAAAGTAAAAATTAACAACTTTATTTCTTAAAGTATAATAGCGAACAATTAACTATCACCTATTTACAACTCCTTCCTCTAAACTATCTTTTACTTTTCCTTCTATAATACTAGTTTGATAAAAACCCTCAAGTAAGATTTACCAAAAAATTCAAATTTCAAAACTAGCCAGCGGGCGAATCTTCTCTTTATATCTTCCTCTGTAGATTTTCCCTCCAGGTCGGTGTTGATGTTTTTCTCTGTGCAAACTCCTTTTCCACAGGTACCTCTCAGAGAGTTCTGACTAGACGTCTACATCTGTTGGTCTTTTGGCAGTTCTCCCCCAACTGTTCAATTTTTCTTGGTCTTATACCCCCAAAGCATCAGATGTGTCATTGGTTTTTAATATTGTCAATATACTAAATTCAAGTTTGATTGGGGTTTGGGTTTTTTTTTAGGTATAATTGAAACTGATTGGCCTAATTCAAATTTGTTTTTGTCTCCAGGCAACCAACTACCCTAGCTGCTGGTCCACATGTTACATTGTATCTTATTCAGAGCACTTGGTGCTGCTAGCTTTTATCTTTCTTAAAGGTACAGTACACCCACATCTTCATAACACCTCTCCTATTAAGAAAAAATGAACCACCATAATGAAAAGATAGCTTGTTTTTTTCTCTATTCTTTTAACACATTATCCTAACATACTGATAACTTTAATCTAAGTTCACTATAACTTCTTCCCACCTAACTGTATGTGTATATAAAACATTAAATAACTACAAATCTCATCTAAATTTTATCAGTTAAATCAGCGATAACAGCATCTGCGATTACATTTTTACGACCCACAACATGTATGATTTTAAAATTAAAAGTCTGTAACATAAGACTCCAATGAAATAGTCTCATTTTCTTGTCTTTAAAGTGTTCTAAGAATGTAGGATTGTGATCCGTGTACACCACCATCTCCGACACATTGTTCATGACATACACAGTAAAATGTTGTGTGGCCAGTACCAAACTCAATTGTTCTTTTTTGATCGTGTAGTATTTCCTCATGTGGATGTTGATCTTCTTTGAAGAGTAACCAATTGGCAGTCCAATCCCATCCTCATCTTCCTGTAGGAGTACAGCTCCAACTCCTATGTCACTAGCATCGATGGCGACTTTCAAAGATATTGAGAAGCTTGGTGTAGCAAAATCTAGTTTGGTGGCTAATATGGCTTTCAAATGGTTGAATGCCTCCTGGCATGGTTCTGTCCACCATAACTTTGTGTTCTTCTTCAGTAAATCGGTTAACGGTGCTACTATGCTGCTGAATTTTGGAATAAACTTCCAATAGAATTTGCTGTGCCCAAAGAACTGAAGCACCTCTTTCTTCGAAGTTGGTCATGGAAATTCCTCAACAGTCTTTGTCTTTGCATTCCATTGGGTCAACCTTCCATGGCCAATATTATGTCCGAAGAACGTCACCTCTACTTTCGCGAATTCAGTTTTATTTAGGTTTATCACCAGTTTTACTTCTCGTGGTCGTTCAAAGAGCTCTGCCAACTGTGATCTTTCCAAGACTTATTAAAGATCACTACATCGTCCAAATAGACAGCACAGTTTGTTAATCCAGCCACAACTCTGTTCATGAGTCTTTGGAATGTGGCAGGTGTGTTCTTCATTCCAAAGGGTGTTACATTAAACTGATATAGAGTCAAGATTAGAGTGGTGCTGGAAAAGCACAGCAGGTCAGGCAGCATCAGAGGAGCAGGAAAATTGACGTTTCGGTCAGGAGCCCTTGATCAGGAAGCATGTCCTCCTCCACCTCCATCTGGACCCATCTGGCTTTGAAAGGATTAAACCGATAGGGGTATTGGTTTATTGGAGCAGTATTGCATACGTCTACTTCATGTACAACAGTCCTCCCCATCTGATTTTTACATATGTCCTTATACTGCAGTAACAAATCTTTCAACTGTATTCTGTGCTCCTGAGACAGATAGCTTACTAACCTATCTCACTTCTCAAGGACTTCATTTTTTAATCTATTTTGAGGCACATCAAAATCCACATCATCTGGATTTGATTCCTCACTCTGCAGGGTAGTGACTAACACCTGTTTCTCCAGTTCTTTCTCTCTAGTATAATATGGTTTCAACATGTTAACATGACATACCGGATAGATTTTTAAAAAGTATCTGGCATCTTTACTAGATATTTCACCGAGGAGAAAGTAAGGACTGCAGATGCTGGAGATCAGAGCTGAAAATGTGTTTCTGGAAAAGCGCAGCAGGTCAGGCAGCATCCAAGGAGCAGGAGAATCGACGTTTCGGGCATAAGCCTTCCTGAAGAAGGGCTTATGCTTGAAACGTCGATTCTCCTGTTCCTTGGATGCTGCCTGACCTGCTAGATATTTCATCGACTCAACTTTGCCTCAATTTGATAGTGACCACTAAACCTGGCTTTGAAGGTGAAGCTCTGAAACCTGAGGTAACTAGTTGTTGTCAGGAACAACCACTCAACACATGCTCTTAATAACTTAGGTGGCAATAAAATGGCTTCTCAATGCAAATACTATGACAAAATGGCTTCTAGGCTGCAAATTGACAATTCTGCTAAAAGCTGCATAAAATGGCGTTCAATTCTGCTATAGCTGCATAATTGACTAACCACAGTCTGCTTCAAGAGATTAGCAGACAATGCTTTCTTTACAGCATAGAAATAACTAGACTAGATAAGACATTACTGACCATCCTAACTGACCTTCAAATGCAGGTGCAATGGGTCTGTTAGTGAGATAGGATGGCTTGAGGATTGGAAAACAAAGTTGGTTCCCAGGAAATATCATTGGACCAAGTAACTGTCAAATAAAGGAATGTTATATATTGATTGGTAATTGTCTGAATGTACTATGTGATCATAGCCTGTACCTTTCTTTAAGAAAAGTATAAAAATGTCTTTGTTTTAAGCCATGTGTGCAGCTCCTCCGAGGAATACGGATGTATACAACCTCTGTGTTTCCAGATGCTTTGTACCTGGCCGTATGAAAAAATAAAGAATGAAGTCTTAAAGAACCAGACCGATTGTGAGTGCTTATTAACCAATTACGAAACAGAGAGACGCCCCCCCACCCCACCCCCCAAACTGAGGGGTCCAGATCTTCAAAGGGATCTCCTACCACTGGTAACAGTACTAACACATCATCCCCTCGGGAAAACATCCGAGTCTCAGAGCTTTTATCTGCCACCTGCTTCATTCTACACTGTGCCCTTTTTATGTGCTGTTTAGCTAGTCATCTACTTGATTTAGTCTCTCCCTTACCTCTGATGCATAATCTAAGTATGAGATCTCAGACTTTGGTCCTGTCAATTTTTCTTTAATTAATTTCAAAGGGCTTCTCACTTCATGCCCGAATATTAACTCAAAGGGAGTGAACTGAATAGATTTATTTGAGGCATCTCTAATGGCAAACAATATGAATGGGATACCTTTAACCTGATCATTCAGTAATCCTGACAGTATGCACTCAACGTGGTCTTCAAGGTCTGATGCCACCTTTCTAAAGCTCTCTGGGATTCAGGATGATACGCACTGGATTTAAAGTGCTGCATAACTAAGCTATCCATAACCTTCCTAAAAAGCCTAGCAGTAATAATTGACCCTTAGTCTCTCTGGGTAGCCCATACCGTGTAAAGAAAGCTACCAACTCCTCTACTATCCTTTTTGCCTTGATACTCTGCGATGGAATTGCCTCCGGAAATCTAGTTGACACATCCAGTATAGTTAACAAGTACTGGTTCCCACTTTTAGTTCTCAGGAAGGGACCTACACAATCAGTTATAACCCGTGTGAGAAGTTCTTCAAATGCAGGAATTGGCAATAAAGGTGCTGGTTTTATTGCCGCCAGTGGTTTACCTAGCATTTGGCATGTATGATATGTGTGGCGAACGTTAACCACATCCTTGTGCATTGCAGGCCAATAAAAATGGTTTTGTACTTTAACCTAAGTCTTTTGTATCCCTAGGTGACCTCCTACAGGTAGTTCATGTGCTATCCATAACATCCCCTGTCTGTATGCTACCAACAACACAATCTGGTGCAATTTGCCCATTTCTCCTCTGCACTAACCTGCCGTGGTCTCTATTTTCGCCTTAGGATTCTACCTTTCAGATAATAGCCCTACAGAATATTCTCTGCTTCCTTTTCAGAGTATGCATCCACATATATATCTTTTATCGTCTTATCTTGCTATCACAAGTCTCTTAGTTTTTCAGGGGTAAACAGTTCTGTTTGACCCTCTGCCTGTTCAGGTTTTTCCTGCACCATTACGTCAAACAGGGTATCCACTAACTGAACCTCAACTCCTTCACCTTTCTCTTTACTTTTTGCTCCGTGCTGTGACTTAAGATAGTGGGATCTAGTTACCACACAGTCTGGGAAAATACCAGGATATTTCTGTTTTAACTCTTCAGTTTCTTGGTCTTCCTTCGGCTTCTCCACAAGGGGTGTCACTCCCACCTTGGATCCTGCGACATCATTCCCAAGAACAAACTGAATTCCTGGAACTGACACTCTGTCAATCACTCCCACTGTAACTTCCCCAGTCTTAAGTTGGCACTCCAACCTGATCTTACATAGGGGAATGCTAAATTTCTGTCCACCTATCCCATAAATTACCACACTCTTGGGTAACAGATCAGAAAGAGCGCATATTTGCTCATCCTTTCTATTAGCAATTGATTAGATCCAGTATCTCTCCCTGTTCTTTCTGAGTAAACTTTACCCACACAGGCAAATATTTTGTAGAGATCAGGTACTAACTCCATACCCAGTCCCAGCCTAGGCTGTGCACTCTCCTGCAGCTCCTTGGCTCTTCTTGGGGTCTCCTTTACCACATTCACTAATCCACTGACAGCTGCTTTTACCACATCTTTTCCTACAGTGCCTTTCTTTAACCCAGCACTATGACTTTACATGTCCCACTTTACCACAGTGGAAACACCTGAGGCCTTTCACCTCCTTTCCACCATCTTGAGCTTCCCTTTTTAACCTGTGCTAAATTCTTACCAGCTCTCTACTCTTGGTTTTGGAGTGTAAGATCTCCCAGTCTCCCAATTTCTATTCCTCATGGGACGAAATTTTGGTTGGAAGCTTGTCTTATGCAACAACATGTATTCACCTGCTAATTTTGCTGCCCTTCTCACATCCTGGACTTTCTGTTCCTCCATGTGAACTCTTACCATCTCTGGAAATGAGTTTTTAAACTTCTCCAGCAGAATATGCTCTTGTAGAGCCTCAAAGATTCTAGCTATTTTCAAAGCACACACCCATCTATCAAAATGACTATGTTTAATTCTTTCAAATTCAACATAAGTCTGACCTGGTTCCTTCTTTGAGTTTCTAAACCTGCTGTCCATATGCTTCAGGTGCCAATTCATAACCATTTAAAATAGCCTGTTTAACCTCTTCATAATCTCTTGACCCCTCATATGACAGCACTGCAAATAACTCACTAGCTCTGCCTACCAGTTTAGTCTAAACTTACATTACTCATAAATCCTCAGACCACTCCATCTGCATAACCAATTTTTCAAATGAAATAAAGAAGGCTTCAACATTGTTCTCATCAAAATGTGGCAGAGCTTTGACATATTTATATATATCACTATCGTCTCTTTTACTCTCCATCCTGCACTTATCTGTTTCTCTAACACACCTAAGTGTTTGACTAATTCTCTTACAATTTCAGCTTTACTTTTTCCTTGGTTAAGCCCAAATCTAATTTCTTTGCTAATTCTAAAAGTTTAGTTTTTTTCTTTCCTTCTAAACTTTCTTCGCAAATTTGAAAATCATCTTCAAATCCGAGGACCTCTTTAGCAATCTTCAGAGCCATTTCTCTCACTTTTAATTTAATCAACCACAAGTCACCTATAGTAGACAAATTGCCTCAACTATGTTTTATTTAAAGATCTAGGACATTAACCTACAAGTATTTAAATCCGCTGGGATTTTTCATACCCTGAAATCTATTCAAATCTGTCTAAACCAGTTCAAATCACAAATCCAAGACCCAAACTGTTCAAATCACTGACAAAAGCCCCTCAAACCTTTCAAGTTTCGGATGAGCCCCCAAACTGTTATGACATGGGGTAAACCCCCCCCAACTAATTTAAACCAGTAACACTGAAAAGATTTACTGTACACTAATCTGTGAAAATTCAAGAGGCCAAGAACTATTCCAAAGGTCACTATTTAAAGTAGAAATTAACAACTTTATTTCTTAAATTATAACAGAGATTAATTAACTAACAACTATTTATAACTCCTTCCTCTAACCTATCTTTTACATTCCCTTCTATAATACTAGTCCGATAAAACCCCCTCAAGTAAGATTTACCAAAAAATTCAAATATCAAAACCAGCCAGTCGTCAAATCTTCTCTTTGTCTTCCTCTGCAGATTTGCTCTCTAGGTCAGTGTTGACATTTTTCTCGATGCAAACTCCTTCCATAGACAGGTACCTCTCAGAGGGTTCCGACTAGCAACTTACATCTGTTGGTCTTTTGGCAGTCCTCCCCCAATTGTTCAATTTTTCTCAGTCTTATGCCCCCAAAGCATCGGATTGTTCTGGATGTAGGTTTGCTCACTGCGCTGGAAGGTTCATTTCCAGACGTTTCATCACCCTACTAGGTAACATCTTCAGTGGCCCTCCAGGCGAAGCACTGAACATGATTCCTGCTTTCTATTTATATGTTTGGATTTCTTTGGGTTGGTGATGTCATTTCCTGTTCTTTTTCTCAGGGGGTGGTAGATGGGGTCTAACTCGATGTGTTTGTTGATAGAGTTCCGGTTGGAATGCCACGCTTCTAGGAATTCTCATGCGTTTGGCTTGTCCTAAGATGGATGTGTTGTCCCAGCCAAAGTTGTGTCCTTCCTCATCTGTATGTAAGGATACTAATGAGAGAGGGGCATGTCGCTTTGTGGCTAGTTGGTGTTCATGTATCCTGGTGGCTAGTTTTCTGTCTGTTTGTCCAATGTAGTGTTTGTTACAGTTCTTGCACTGTATTTTGTAAATTACATTATTTTCCCTTGTTTTCTGTATAGGGTCTTTCAAATTCATTAGCTGCTGTTTTAGCGTGTTGGTGGGTTCGTGGGCTACCATGATGCCAAGGGGTCTGAGTAGTCTGGCAATCACTTCCGAGATGTCTTTGATGTAGGGGAGAGTGGCTAGGGTTTCTGGATGTGTTTTGTCTGCTTGTTTGGGTTTGTTGCTGAGAAATCGGTATACTCAGACCCCTTGGCACCATGGGAGCCCACGAACCCACCAACACACTAAAACAGCAGCTAATGAACTTGAAAGACCCGATACAGACAACAAGCAAAACTAATGTCATTTACAAAATACCGTGCAAGAACTGTAACAAACATTATATTGGACGAACAGGCAGAAAACTAGCCACCAGGATACATGAACACCAACTAGCTACAAAACGACATGACCCTCTCTCACTACTATCCTTACATACAGATAAGGAAGGACACCATTTTGACTGGGACAAAATATCCATCTTAGGACAAGCCAAACAGAGACATGTGCAAGAATTCCTAGAAGCATGGCATTCCTACCAGAAATCCATCAACAAACACATCGAGTTAGACCCCATCTCCCACCTCCTGAGAAAAAGAACAGGAAATGACATCACTAACCCAAAGAAATCCAAACATATAAATAGAAAGCAGGAATTGTGTAGAGTGCTTCGCCTGGAGGGCCACTGAAGAGGTTACCTAGTAGGGTGACGAAATGTCTGGAAAGAACCTTCCAGCTCACGAGCAAACCTACATCCAGAACCTCAATCTGAATTACAAATCTTCTCAAAACTCGTTAAGACCTATGGGCGCATCAGATTGTGTCATTCGCTTTTACTGTTGTCAATATACTAAATTGAAACTTGATTGGAGTTTGGGTTTTTTGGGATACAATTGAAACTCATTGGCCTAATTCAAATTTGTTTTTGTCTCCAGGCAACCAGCTGCTGGCCCATGTTACATTGTATCTTATTCAGAACACTTGGTGCTGTCAGGTAGTTCTGCTAGCTTTTAACTCTCTTAAAGGTACAGTACACACACATATTCATAACAAAACATTTCTGTGCAAAGTAGAATCTCATGGAGTCGGGGCTAACATATTAGCATGGATGGAAGATTGGCTGGCAGAAAATAGAACGTATAAATGGATCTTCTACTGATTGGCAGAATGTAACATGTGGAATCCTATAGAAGTCTGTACTGAGGCTTCAGTTTTGATAACATATCAATTAAATGAGGGGAGCACAGGCATGATAGCTAGACTTGCAGAAGATACTAAGAAAGCTAGGAAATGTTGTTGTGACGAGGACGTGGGGATGCAGACAGATATAAATAAGTTGAGAGTGGACAGAAATCTGGCAGATTAGAGTATAATGTAGGAAAACAGGGAGTTGCTGAAGGTGCTGAATGTCTTCTGCTCTTAATTTAGATCTTGGTGTCACACTTTATAAAAGGCAAGAAGACATTAAAGAGACTATCTTAAAATTCACTCGTGGCATTTGGGGATCACTGTGTAGGCAGCATTTATTACTTGTCCCTAGTTGCCCTTATGAAGGTGGTAGTGACCTGTCTTCTTGAACTGTTGCATATGCTATAGATACATCAACTACACTGTTAGGGAGGAGTTCTAGGATTTTGATCTAATGACAATGAAGGAAAGGTAACATATTTCCAAGTCAGGATGATGAGTGGCTTGAAGGAGAACTTGTCATTGATGGTAACTTTCCATGTATCTGCTGTCCCAGTCCTTCCAGGCAGAACTGGGTGTGGATTTGGAAGGTTTAAGGTGCCTTGGTGAATTTTGCAGCTCACCTTGTAAATGGTACACACTGCTGCTATTGAGTGTTGATGGTAGAAGGAGTGGATGTTTGTGGATGTGGTGGCAATCAAGCTAGTTGCTTTGTCCTGGATGGTGTCAAGCTTTTTGAGTGTTCTTGGAATTGTACTCATCCAGGCAAGTGGGACTATTCCATCACAATCCTATCTTCTGCCTTATAAATGGTGGACAAGCTTTTGGGAATCAGGAGATGAGTTACTTACTACAGTTCTCCTGTTCTTGTAGCCACTGGATGTTTATGGCGAGTCCAATGAGTTTCTGGTTGACAATAACCCCCAGAATGTTGATGGGTGGGGATTCAGTAAAGTCAATGCCATTGATTAACTAGATTGGTTGTATAGATTGTCCCTCATTGAAAATACTAATTATTTGGCATTTGTGTGACATGAATGTGACTTACCACTTTTCAGCCTAAGCCTGGATATTGTCTAGGTCTTGCTGCATTTTTACTAAGACTGCTTGAGTATCTAAGGAGTTGCAAATGGTGCTGTATCTTGTTGCAATCATTGGTGTACTGAATTCTATACCATTTGTCAAGGGCTGTCACTATCACCTCACCTATGGAATTCAACTCTTTTGCTGATATTTTGCTGTAATGAGGTCAGACACTAAATGACAGTGGTGGAACCCAAACTGGACAATGAGCAGGTTATGGTTGAGCAGGAGTTGCTTGATAGTACTATTGATGACAACTTCCATTACTTTACTAATGATCAAGAATAAATGATGATCAAGGTTGGAGAAAGGAATCATGAGAATGATTCCAGGAATGAAAAGAACTTCAATTAAATAGGTAGATTGGAGAAGTTCTGAGAGGTTTGGCAAGAGATGTAATCGAAGTATTCAAAATCACGAGCAGTCTGGATACAGTATATAGAAAAATAAGTGCTATTCGTAGAGTATTTGGAAACAAAGCAAAGTAGACATAATGTAGTGGGTGACTGGGATCTGATCATATATAGGTTGAGTGGTGGAAGCAGGTTCAATAATGTATTTAAGAGGGAATTGGATTTTAACCTGAAAAAAATGCAGATCTTTGGGGAAAAAAAAAGGGATATAGCAATAGATAATTTGTTCATCGAAAAGAAATTAGATTAAATGGCCTTCTTCTGTGATATAATAATTCCGTGATTCTGATTACTCACTTTGCTAATCAGCATAATCCTCCAGATTGTCCTGGAATCTACATAAACGAATGCTTGATATTCAAGTTGCTGTTATGAGACAAATCATAGGGGCATCAAGAACAATTGTCACTATTATTTTGAAAAAACTTTGTCTAATAGTTATAAAGGCATTAGAACTCGGAGGTAGGCAGAGGGAACTGAATGGATGAAGAGTAGGCAACAGGATGTCATATGATGTAACCTTTACAGAACACAGCTGGCAACCTTATTAGTTATCTATTACTGTTATGTAAGGGCTTCAGGACCTTGGAGCAACTGTGCAATGATATTACAGATTTTCACATCAGAGTAGAAAGAGCAGCATGTGGGTGGAGTCTAGAATTACAGACTGGACAGCACACGAGGAAGAGGTTACCAGGTGCATAATACCCTGATATGGCAACTGCTCTATCCAGGACTGTAAGAAACAACCCAGACCCTCATGGAAGTCAATCACAACCTCCATTTACATAGCTCATTGCCATGGAAAGACTACCAACATCAAAGACCCAACACACTCCAATAATACCCTCCTCCAACCTGTTCCACCAGACAGAAAATACAGAAGCTTGAACACACACACACCAGAAGGTTCAGGAACAGCTTCTTCCCAGTTGTTATTCGACTGATGAACAGATTGTCTGACTTCAAATAATGCTGACCTTGCTAATGTTGATCTTGCCTATCTCACATGCCACATGACATAACCTTTATGGCTCAAATCTTTTTTACTCTATGATCTGTATGTCCTCACTTACTTGTACCACTCAAATACAAAGTTTTGCACTGTACTTAAGTACATGACAATAAATAAATTAAATTAAACATTAGTCTATATCTAATATTCTAAGTCTGTTGGATCTATGATTACCATGTACAGCAGTACTTAGTTTAGTATATAATAAATAATACTACATTGAAACCTAAATCTAGAGATAGCTTTTAACTTTGCCTTCTCCATCGTTGTCTTGAACCCAAACTCGTTGTATGATATCAAAGCATATGATAACCAAATTGTAGAGTTTTTACAAGATGCTTTTCTGTTCATCACTGGACATCAAAAGTCCACTTGTTCTCCTGTTCCAGGAGAATCATAGAATCCCTAGCAGATCATTTCGCCCATCGCGTGCACACCGACCCTCCTAAACGTACCCCACCCAGAGCCCCTACCCTAATCTCTGATACTCTGCATTTCCCATGACTAACCCATCTAGCCTGAACATTCCTGGGCACTGGGCAATTAAACATGGTAAATTTAACATGGCCAATCCGCCTATCCACACACTTTCGGACTGTGGGAGGAAACCCACGCCGAAACAGGGTGAATATGCAAACACCACACAATCAGGCTGGAATCAGTCCCTACCACGAGCATTCACTCCCTTCTTAGGTGGGTATTTATTACAGGTAGCCCGACAAAAGATTGATCCTTTTCGCAACAAAATGCACCCCTCCAGTTTTGCATTAAATCACGTGACTCAGCAGCCCACGCTAAGCCATTCCATGGGACGTCCCGCGCTCGCCTGCTGACGTCAGTCCCGACCATCACAAATAGGCGCCTTTTTACCCATAATGCCCGACGAGCGTAGGCACCAAGAAGGGATCTTTTCCCTCCTACTGGGATAGCAGTCTTTTTTTGAGGAGAGGAAAAAACAAAATTAGCGTTGTAAAAGCCTTAAAGAAACACAATGCCGGTGAAATCTTGCTGTTGATTTGGCCTTATCTCTCCTTATTACCATAAACTGCTGATGCCATTGAGAAGTGTATGGAATGGAAAGCACAGCGCATGCGCAATTGGATTGCGCGTTACCTTGATCTGCAGATGTGACGTCAGACCCCAGCCCCACTCGGGCGCGCGCTGAATGAGAGCGAGGCTGCGGCCGGGAGATGCCGGTTTAATGGCGGCCATGTTGGATCGGAAGTGAAGTGGAAACGAGAGAGAGAGAGAGAGAGAGAGGGGACAAAAAATAGAAACTCTTCAGTCAGGAACGGAAACCGGTTCTCCGCCGTTCCCCGGAGAAACGGTACCCACTGATCCGGAGGACAAAAGGCACCCACTACTTTTAAGGAGAAGGGGGGGGAAGTTTGACTTGTATTTTTTAAATTTACCCCCCCCCCCCTCGCTACAATATATAAAAAAGGACAATGGCGGATCCGGCAGAGTGCAGTATAAAAGTGATGTGCCGTTTCAGGCCGCTAAATGCCTCGGAGATCCAACGCGGGGACAAATATATCTGCAAATTTCAAGGGGGTGAAACCGTGGCGGTTGGGGTGAGTTTTATTTTTGGTTTCCTACGCTGTCATTCTTTGTTCTTTTTGAGGCCGGATTTTGTTCAGTGTTATGCGTTAATATCGACTATTCAAGTTTGAGATGTGAGTGAATCCCCTCTAAGTAGGAGATTTGAAAGTGATTGCGGCTGTTTATTTAAAAAGTGCGTTCATCTGTCAAGGCGTCTCCCCGAAGTGCGCCTGTTGTTTCAAAACTTCTCCCAGGTTTGCTACTGCTTGCCTTGGTGTTTTATTTTCTTAGTACAAATCAATTTATTTATTGTACTGTCGAATTTTTAGAAATTGCCACGTCTTATTTTAGAGCCATAGGGAGCATAACGTAGGGTGTGGAATTTTAAATCGACAAAAAGGAACCGTAAATCTTCCTCTGAGTAATTCTTAGTGCTTCAGGCGAATGGGATGCGCCATATATTGACATTCGGGAGGATCTTTTCTGAATGCTTCTTTTGGAGGGTGGGGGCAATAATTATAATTCAATACAAATATGTCTTTGTCGTGATCTTGATTGTTAAAAAGGCAAGTTCATACATTAATTAGAAGTTGAAGTCAACCTGGTAGTTATGAATTGTTTTCGGATTGAAATTATGACAATCAAATAGTACATATTGAAATTGAAATTCTAACTATTTAGATATGCTGTTGACCTGGAGTGATTTCCCCACCCTAAAAGTGGTAATTAGTTATGATGTAATTTGTGTTTTAATGGGTGTAGATTGGTAAATGTTGAGTACGAAACATGTTTTAAAGTTTTATTTATTGGTTGGTTTGAGTAAAGATTGATCTCTTGTGCTGTTTCATGGCCTTTGTTTGTCTTGGAACTGCTGTGTAAGAATAGTACTCCAGGGTTATAATTCAAGCAATGTTCACTTAACTTCTAGAATCCCTTTTTTAAAAATAAATCCTTAAACATCAGAATTTAAGCAGTGTCCCTTTTCAACAAGGGAAGCTGATAATTCAGAACTTCTGAAATTAATGTTATCTGTACAGAGATTCACTTACAGGTCTTTAAAACAGGCTATCATTTTCAAGGTACCACCTGTTATGTAGAGTAACTGCTGGTATATTTCCTATCTGAAGTCTTAGCAATACTCTAGATATTTTAAAATATGTAAAAGCAGAAAATGTTGGGGAAACTCAGCAGGTCTGGCAGCATCCCTGTGGGGGGGAGAGGGGAGGGGAGAGACAGCTAATGTTTCAACTTCTATATGAATTTTCTTGAACTTTCTACTTTTGTCATTACTATTTAAAGCATTGAAAAAGCTGCTCAATAAATGTGTGCTTAAATTAAAGAACAGTGAAATAGTTAAGTAAATCAAGTGAAACTGTACTCTTTTATTTCTGGGTTAACTCTTGTGTAATGTGCAGTCACCTCTTCCTGTCACAGAATGTTTTTAAGCAAGGATGACTTGTCAGTTAACAAAAACAAACTACTGTGAATGCTGGAAATCTGAAATAACAATGTTGGCAAAACTCAGCAAGTCTGGCAACATCTCTGGAGTGAGAAACAGTTAATGTTTAAAGTGCAATATGATTCTTCAGAACTGAAGAACCTGTGTTCTGAAGTAGTCATATCAGACGTGAAACATTAATTGTCTTTCTCTCTCCAGAGATGCAGACAGATCTGTTCAGTATTTCCAGCTCTTATTGTTTTTGGATTTTTTTAACCAATCTTTTCAGACGTGTGTAATGTATATCTGGAACAAGTGGAACCCTCCTGGCTCAGAGGTAGGGGCACTAGCACTATACCAAAACACCTTTTAAGCCATCAATACTAGTTACTTGTTCCCTTGAGCTAATGTACTTGAGGCACTGGTTATAGAATAATTGAATTGTAGCATACTTTTCTGAAAATGTACCTCTTCAAAATTTTGAAACCTCATTGATTTAATTTATCACTAAAATGGTCTTATTCATATCAAATATATGGTTCGTTTTGGGATAGAAGCTTGGAAAATAAATCAACCTGAGAACTATTACAATAAGCTGATTTGATCCTTAAACACTGTGGTTTCGTTAAAGGAAACAGTACAGTTCTGATGTTAGGCATTTATAATCCCTTAAACATGTCCCAAGATGTCAGTTGAGTTTAGACAACTTGGTGTCAGTTTCTATCTAGAAAATTAAAGGAGATGTTTTCTTCATGTATAATTATAAAGAATCTCTATCTGTAGGGCGGTTTGTTTCGGAATATTTAGTTGTAGCTTTCTGGCAGAAAGTTTAAGCTTTTTTTTAAAAAACTTGCTGTTCACCTTAACTTCTGAGTTGGGTGTACTTTTTCAGAATTAATATTTTGGACAAATTTTAACATTTGATATTCTTTTTCCTCTTTCCCCACCCCTAACATGAAATTGGTACCTGGTGCTTTGTAGAATTTTAATACCTTTCAATTGTCTATTCATACTTGAAAGCTTTAAATAGTAATATCACTGTGCTGTTCAATTTTTGAGGTTGTTGAAGTTGAACAGGATTCTTATCTGCTGTCAACACATGCAGTGACCAGGAGGGATTACTTAATAGAAAACATGATTGAAATTATATTTCATTAAATCTGCCATTTTTTTCCCCAACTTGGGCCACATATACTAATTGTGCTCCTACTAATGTTTTGAAAAATTTCATGCCTGATTAAATGGATAAACTGAGAGAGATACTGATTCTCACAGTTGTCTTGTTTAGTGTTGAGATTGAGTACTGGCCTGGTTAACTGAACACTGGCCCCTTAAGCTTAGGACTGGATTGGTATAGCATACACCGTGGTCTGGGCAAGGTCACTGTCTCTCTTTCGCTTTTCCTTTAGGCCTTCTGTGGTTAAACATATCCTGCTTTTGATTGTTGGAAGTTTTTTTATTCAACTGTCTGATTTAATTGGTAGGATTTTTTTTAGATTAGATTATTTAGTGTGGAAACAGGCCCTTCAGCCCAACAAGTTCACAGCGACCCTCTGAAGAGCAACCCACCTAGACCTATTCCCCTACATTTACCCCATCTCCTAACACTACGGGCAATTTAGCATGGCCAATTCACCTAACATGCACATTTTTTGGATTGTGGGAGGAAACCAGAGCACCCAGACAAAACCCACACAGACACGGGGAAAATGTGCAAACTCCACACAGACAGTTGCCTTGAGGTGGGAATTGAACCCAGGTTTTTGGTGCTGTAAGGCAGCAGTGCTAACCCCGGTGCCACCGTGCATGTGGTTGGTCTGCTTGTTTGTGCCCCACATTAGGATTTGAGCCTCCAGTGCAGTTTGTGGAAGTTGGATTTATTTTTCTTTGAATAGTCATAGAGGCCTATAGCACAGAAAAAAGCTTTTTGGCTTATAAAGTATAGCATACACCGTGGTCTGGTTTAAAAGAACTTTCTACATTATCATCCTATTTACCAGCAGTTGACCTGTAGCCTTGTATGTTTTTGTATTGTAGGTGTACTTCTAACATGTTGTGAGCTCTTCTGTTCCTACCACGCTTACAAGCAGCAAGCTCGAGATTCCTACCACCATCCAGGAGGAAGAAAAGCTTTCCTCTCATCCCCTGTAAACCTCCTGCCCATTACATTTAAATCTATACCCTGGTCGTTGATCCTTCCACCAAAGGGAAAAGTTTCTTCCTGTCTACCCTATTTATGAAACCTTAAGCTATCATCTTGTCAACTGGTTCTGAGAAGGTTAAAGGTATTGAACCTATTTGAGAAGAGTTTGCACACTGTCCAGATGAAATTTACTCCTTTCAACCAACATTAAAAACTGATTATTTTGAGATCACAGTAGGGAAGAGCTTTTCTGAAGTATATCTTAATTTCATGATTAGCTCTTCTGAGACTGAATTGTTCAGAATTGCAAAATCAATTTGCTGCAGGCATATTTCTCAAACTTGTATTTGGTTGTCAAATTTGGAATTAAAAGAACTTTAAAATTGAGCAGCAAACATTGTATACTAATTCCGCCTAAAAGCAAAGTTTTTAAATTCATTTATTTCAAACTCTGCACATTTCCATGTGAAGTTATTAGAATAACTTGCAGTTGAGGCATAGATGACCAATCTTTTGTTTTGACTTGATCTCATAAAATAAAGCTTAGATTCGTGTTGCTTTTGGATTTTGCAGCTCTTTCCTATTTCCTGCAACTACAGAGCATCACGTGGTAAATAGGGATGAGGGCCATTTTATCCATTATACCTTATTTAACCGAGAAAAGATCGTAGCTCCACTTGTTAGCCGTCCTAAATATCATTTGAATGTTTTTACACATTATGCACAAAAGAACTGTTTTTGGGCCCAAAGTCTCAATAGGTAAATTTCTTTTGACCTAGCGTGCATATTTAATTGAGTAGTTGCCTGGCTTTGTATATCTTCACTACTTATTATCTTGTATGACAGTGTGAACACCAAAGATCTTCATCATTCAGATTTTTGCGCATTGATCACTGATTCGTGTTTATTTTAACACTTTGTCCTGACTTTTACCCATGTTTGAGGATAGCAATCTATTATGTAGTCAATTCATAATATAACTCATCTATTTGTACAAATTGGACATGTTACATTCCAATTTGATTCTATAATCCTAGTGTTGTTTCGAGGACCATATTCTGCAATCAGTCATGTTTTCATCTTGTGGACATGCTCATATCCCAGTCCTCTGTCACGAGTGAGCAACCTCAATCTTGAAGGCTGATTGTCTCTTGAGGAAATCCTCTGACTTAGTCCTTTATAAACATGATGTTTGAATTGTCCTCCATCATTCATTTTAAAGAATGATACAATCTAATTTCAATCCAGTTAGATAATACAAATTACAGTTTTAGTTTTCATGCAGGGCAGTTGTGCAATGATCAATGTTTGCCTGACTTTATGGCACTGTATAGTCTCTAGGTCAAAGTGGATTAATCTGTTTTAGAGCTAGCTACTGACTTTTTTTTTGATACTTTCTAATCAACTTGTTCAGAGATAGTATTGCACACCTCTGGAGTGGATAAGATATGAACCCAGCTCTCCTGGTCCAGAGGTAGAGATTTGATTTTTAGGCTGGCAGGCTAACCAGCATCAGTGGTTTAATCATTGTGCTTTTTCTAAAGAACAAATATCACAACTGTCAGGGTCTTTTGTTACAGGATTATTTGATTTTAAGATTACTTTGTAGCTCATACTGTTTATCTGTTAATTGTTCCCTCAACCTGCATGTTGCACCGTAAATACAAGATGTGCTAGCAGTATTGTATTGTATTGAATTGATTTGTAAACTTTCCAACAATACCAGTGAATTGAAAGTAATATTTGCAACAAATATTAACAATTGGGATTAATCATTTTTGCATTTTGTGACAATGCTGTGACAAACAACACTTTCTAATTGTCAAGGATGTTGCTGATGAAACAACAGTATCTTTGCAAGGATATTACACAGCAAAATAACTTTTGTGCTCTTAAATTAGATTTAGCTTTGATTTATTGATTTGATCTGGGTGTTTTGCTGGAAAGGCCAAAATTGATTGTCTATCCCTAATTGTCTTTGAAGGTGGTGATTGCTTGAGTTCTGCTATATAGACCCATATGTAGTCAGGGAGTGTTCCAAGATTTTACTTGTGCAAATGGTGAAGCTGGGGTGATCTAGTTCCAAATGAATATGGTGGATAGCTTGAATTGTCCCTATTTAAGCGAAGCATTTTGCTCATTAGTTGCAGTGTTAAATGTTGAGTACAATAAGAAGGACATGATAAAGTCTCTTTTTAAAATCGGTTTTGCATTATCCTGACTGAATTTAAATTCCGACTTGCAAAATTCATCATTTGACATTATTATAAAATAGTTTTAATTTTGTTTTTCATAATTTGTGGAATTTCTTTTTGCTAAATATTATTCTTGAATTAATTTAAAGTTACAGAACTAATAGCTACTGGACTTTTTACAGAGCAAACTGGAATCTTGATACTTCAGGATAGTAGTTTCGCTCAATACATGGATCCACAGTATGTCTGCACTGTTTGGAGTTTTTTTTTTGCACTTAATCAAGGTCAGTACTGGAAAGTAGAATGTGATCACTGAGTTAACATCCAGTGTTCCCACTTGCTTTTTGAGATTGGGTCTAGCATGGGTAAATACAGAATTATTGATCATTTAAGTTCAAAATTCAGACATATCTAGTGTCTATGATAATGCTCATGTTTTGCATATCAGTTTTCGGCAGATAGTTTATAAGCATATTGAGTTTTAGTAATATAACAATGACCCTTTCAGAAATTTGTTTGGGAGTAGCTGGCATTACATACATGGCATTGGTTCATTTGTAGAGTGGCCTGCATCATGTAGTATGAAGTGTACATGTAAAATTGTTTTTTAATTATTGAATGATTTTCAGATTAATGTTTGCAGTAGCTAACGTGCAAATATTCAAGTTTCTTTTTGAGAGCCAGTGGTAGAGAGGACGTTATCAGTTTTAACTCGGTGTAGTAAATGTAGATGTTGGTGATGATTGCATTGATTGTTTTTTTTTTCTCTATCATCCTTCTGCAGACACTGTTCATTCTTTCATTGGGTCTCCATACCCATCCTTTTCAAATATGTTTAATCAGAACATTTTAATTCGTGTTTGACACGTTATTGTGATTTATTGACCTCTTTATATTTTAGATCTCAGAAGTTTCAAAGAAAACCGTTGAAGTGGAGTTGCACAAGTTGTCACCTCATTGTATACCTCACTAAGCATTTGTGATGGGGGGGAAAAAAAACAGAATTTCATGCATAAATTTGGCATTTAAGTTGTCTTATTTAGACACTTCAATTTACATTCAGGCTATGTGAGCAACTTAAAGTTAAAATTTTAGATTGTTTAACTGTGGAATGAGAATTTTGTTGTTGTCATGCATTAAGTTAATTTAATTCTGGCTTCTGATCATCCATTATTTTAACCCACTGATTGTATATTCAATTCTCATCATCTTTGGAATACCCTCTCTACACCTCTTTATTTTTTCCTCTTTGATATTCTCCTTATTAAACACTCCTTAAATCGTTGTTTTAACTAATATTTTAGTCATCTGGTCTAATATTGCTGAATGTGATCTTTTTTTTGTTCCTGTGAAGCACTTTGGGGGTGTTTTTTTCCAATTTTACTGTATGTTATGACTTTAAAATTTGAGATGGGAGCAGAGATGGTAGTTTCAAAGGTTGGGAGAATGTATTGGAGGGTGAGACATTAAAGGGGTAGGACATATATCAGCTATATTTATAACTATATTAAGCAGAGTTTGTGAACATGGTGATGGTTAATTTTAATTGTAGTCATGTCTAATGAATAAACATTGGAGTATAAATATAGAAGCAGAGGCCGTAAAAGTGCATGTTCTGGTGTTTTGGCACTTTAATCTGAAGTTAATTCTCACTACTCATCTAAGATATTTTGTCTTGGGTGCAGTGAGTACTCTGATTCTTTGACTGTTCACATGTTTGTTTTCACCTTTCCCCAACAATGTATCTGATCAAACTCCGGAGTTGTGATGGTGCACAACCTTCATTTGTTGTAATTTTGGCTTTCCAGCATTTCAAAGCCCATTTACTTAGGTGTGAAGCAGTTAAATGTGATTGTGTTTACATAATCACATTCTTCAACCCAAAGTGACCTACTTCAGAATCATTTGCATTTTTATTAGGTGCTGTTTCTGTTGGGTAAGCAAACAAAAAGCCAGCTTACATATCAGGGTCCCAAAATGACGCAATTAGTGGTCAGCTAAGATACCCTTTCTTTGGTTGTATTGTGAGTTGAATGTTGCCAGTTGCACACAAGTCTGGGCTTTGATTATTGGTTTGGAATCTCTTGATTTTTGCCTAAATAGGAATGGGAAACTCTTGTATATTGCATTTGAAAGGTAGTGTTTCCATTACTCTCCTGAAGCACTTAAAAAAAAAATAATCTAAAGATGAGTAACAATGACAAAGAACACCCCAATATGCCTAAGAAGGCTCATGCTGCATGTTTCAATGGTGACCACCTAACTTTGGTCATGAAGTGCTTTGAAAGGCTGGTCGTGGCGTTAATCAACTCCAGCCTCCTCACTACTCTTGACCCACTCCAATTTATCTATCGGACCAACAGACCCATGTCTGATGCCCATATCACTTGCCCTTCACACCTCTCTAGAACATCTTGACACCAAGAATCCTACCTAAGAATCCTACCTCATTGCCTGTACCTGTGTTTTTGTTTTGCTGCTGTTTACCTATTATTTGCTTAACTGTGCTATAAAACCATGATTGCCTGTTTCGCTCGAAGACGCAACTTTTCACTGTGGCTCTGTACACGTGACAATCAATTTAATTCAAAGTAGTTGTTCTTAAGAGAAATTTGCAAAAAAAACCACTTTTTTGACCACCAGTCCATCAGGAAGTGGCCAACAGTGTCCTTGAGACCCTGAGGGAAAAGGGCAGGGTGGATCCTGTTGCAAGTTTACCTGATCAGACTGTCAAAATCATTTGGCAGAATGTCTAGTCAACCAGAAATTTCCAACAAACACCAAGATATTATTTGGCTGGTGGTGAGAAGAGTTTAAGTATGACCGGTCAGTCTGCGCTACCGCACACTGCCCTGGAAGTAGCTGTGATGAGGGGGGCTGTTGAGACTGTCTTGGATCTGCTGGAATTTGCCTTTGCAAAGGAAGTTTGGTGAAAAATTTAGTGGTTTTTGTGGCAGTTTGTCCTGAGCAGCTCCATGACGTGGAACTGTGGTCTACGGCCTGTTCCCTGGGATGCAAGCATCAGTTGCGTCTGGAGGGCCATCAACTCTATGAAAGACTCTTTGGTCTGCCCAAAACGTGTTGGTCTTCCAGACCAACAGGTTGTACCTGATTTGAGTGTTGCAGACTGGCACATTCCAGAATTCAGGACTACGTGCTGAGTGCATTAAAGCTTAGGGCGGCCTTCACCCAGGCATAGTGGGGAAAGGCCACTGTCTGACATCTTCCTGCTGATGGCAAGTGGGGGTTTGTTCAGTTATCGGACCCTCCCCAGTGTCTCAAGTATATGTAAATATTAGTATTGTCTGTTTGAGAGGGTTTGGGTTTTTTTGGTTTGAGTCAAAGTTCATTTGTGTGCGCGTGCGTGTGCTCCCTGTAGTAGAACGGGACACCCACTCCGACCCCTGGGTATAACAGGCCGGATAGCATAATATCGAGAGTTATAGCATCTTAGTACGGCATCGACTGCGATACTGGCAATTGGAATTAAATTATTTGGATAGTCTACTGTGCTCTATTTCCAAATCATTTACAGCATTTTCCTTCAAATGATTATCAAATTTTCCTTTTTAAGGTTACTATTGAATCCAATTTCCCATGATTTCTACACTGAATTCCAGATTACAATTATTAATATCTTTGGAAGAGATTTCTTGTGATTCTTTTATAAGTCAACTTAAATCTCACTCCTCTGCATCTGGCATGGGTTATTACATTGGGAGCAGTGAAGAAACTATCCAACCTTCATGATATTAGTACTGTCTATCAGAACTCCTTTAAGTCTTTCAGGAGAGCAACTCCAGGTTTTACACACAACTGAATTTTCTTATGATTAGGACCAATTTCAGACATGTTTTCTATGCATATCCAAAGCCTTGACATTCTTATGACTTCACCTGGCAATGTTTTACAAAGACATTAGATAACCTCTTTATTTTGTGCACTTGACAAAGCCAAGGATTGTATATGTAATTTGGGCAGAAAAGGGTCTTCTGAAATTGTACTACTTTCAAAAGATTGGTGTATACATCTTAGGGGCCTCTGTTTCTGCACTCCCGTTTAATTTATATTGCTATGGAAATTCAGTGGGTTAAGTAAATGTAATTCACATCTAGGTAAACTTTCAACGGCTATATGTCTATTGTTTTCCCAGGTTCCTTAAATTAGATACTGTCCTCATTGTTTACAACATTTACAAGTTACATGTCATCTTCAAACTTTGTAATTATTACCATTTTTCTAATTAACCTATTTAGATGTTATTACAGACCTCCTGGAGAGGGTGGGACTTGAAGCCAGGTCTCCTAGTCTAGAGGTGGAGAAGCTACCATGGTGCTGCATGAGGACCCTATAGTTAGTACCCATGTTTGGGTCATTAATAGATGTCACTTGTGGTCCTAATTCAGATTCCTAAGGAACGTAATTTCCCATAGAAAAAGAAACAACTGTTCATCACCTGCCTTTAGTTAGTTTTGGTATCTGTGGTCTCTTTTTAATCTGATTAATTTTAGCTTTGCTAACTATTCTATCTGTAGACCCAAGCATGCATGGTGATATGATTTGTTGAATTCAGTTCTGCAGTTGGCCATGGGGAGGTTTGAACACTTGTGTTAAATCAGTACAATAATAGACTAAAATGTTTATGTGCAAATCAAATGAGGTTGGAAGCCTCAAAATTCTAGTACTGGTGCTATTATCAACAACTGAGCGCTCTTCTGTAAGTCTGGCTGATTTGACAATAATAGCGTAGAATATTTTCTCTCTTCAGTTCAGCATTCTGCTGCATACTTTGTGATGTTTCTAATCTTTATGCCAGAGTGTTGCTACTATCAGTAGAATGGTAATTCTTGTATCTAGAATACTTCCAAGGGAAGTATTGAATTGGTAACAATCTGCTCTTGCTCAGTGTATCCTTTTGAGGACGCCACCAGTTAAAACACATTTCAGGAGTGGTGATTGTCCTTCCAGCCCTTTGAGGTTTGCTGTAATCATTTTGATTGCCATAGTGATGACACAATGACCATATCATCTAATTAATTATGAAACTGTTCCTTCAACTCCTTATTACTGATGCATTACCATTCATGGTTATAGCATTCTGATTAATACCTGACTATCATAAACAATGTCCTTTCGCAAACTAGCAAAAATGTAATGGTGAATCATTCAACTTATTAGATTTATATGGTGATCAATGATCTAGGTGAATGAGAAAAGCTCTGCATGCTGGGTAATGAGGAATGAGGCTCTAAATTGATAAACAGGCCCTCAATTGTTATAATCTGTAAGTTATCAGGTGGGGATTTGAGGGGTGCATTAAGCGAAATAGCTGGGGCCCGTGATCAAATGTGGAATGATGCGGTATATCAAAGAGCTGAGACAAAGTTAGAGGAAAGTAATATTCTGGGGAAATGAGGGTTGAGGAATGACCGGAACAAGTAAATTAAAACCTAGGAATACATCAATCAGGTCTAGATGTTAAAAAGATAACTGTCAAAACTAAAGCTCTCTATTTGTGCATAGTATTTATAACAAATTGGTAATCCACTTTGTATTTACTTCAATCTCAGTCATTCCAGAGACATGGCTTCTGAATGACAAATATGGGATCCTGAATATTGAGAAGTAAAATCCTTTTTTTTTTAAAAAAAAAGTGAATTGAATTAGACTTGTCTCTATCTATGGCCCTCAATTTTGTACTCTCCCCTCAGCATTCTATAAGAAAATAACCCCAGGTAAAAACAAGGAATGCAGATGCTGGACACCAGAGTCTAGATTAGAGTGGTGCTGGCAAAGCACAGCAGGTCAGGCAGCAGCCAAAGAGCAGGAAAATCAATGTTTCGGGCAAAGCCCTTCATCAAGAATAGAGGCAAGTTGGGAAAATAACCCCAGCCCATCTAGTCTCCCTTCACAATTGAAATGCTACAGCCCAAGCGACATCCTGATCAACCCCGTATACACCCTCCCTGGTGCAGTCGCATACTTTCTGGTGACCAGAACTATACTCAGCTCTGGCCTAACTTACGTACTGTTCCATTATTACATCCTTGCTATTGTATTCAGTGCCTTGACTAATAAAAGCAAGTATCTTTTATGCCTTAAGCACCTGTTCAAATGATCTATTGCCTTCAAAGATCTGTAAAGACCCAGGTTCAAGCCCCACCTACTCCACAGATGTGTAATGACTTTTCTCTGAACAAGTTAATTAAAAGATATTTGTGGATGTGCATAACAAGATCTGTCTGATCCTCTGTACTTCCATGGGTCCTACTATTCTACCATGAACTCTTTGCCTTGTCTCCCAAAATGCATCACCTTATGGGTGACAGAATATAAAGAACAATGGAGAATGCCTGACAAATTTAGTTCTTCTAATTAACTAATTTTATGTGAGGAAGCTAGCTAGGAATGTAAAGACTGGAAAGCAAGATTTTTTACAAATCCTGAAAAAGGAAGAGTAAGTGAAATGAGAGTTGGTCCTTTAGACAGTGAGAATATGGAGTTAATACTGGATAATAAGGAAATGGTAGATGAATTGAGCAAATATTTTGCTTCTGCCTTCTCTATACAGTATATAAAAATCTTTTCTGGTAATGGCTGTAAACCAGGATGTGGAAGAGGAGAGGAGTTTAATGAAATTAAGTGTGAGCAAAGTTTTACTAAGCAAATTGATGGAACTGCTGATTGACAAATCCTCAGGTCTGAATGAGTTGTATCCCAGGCTGCTCTAGAAAATGAGCGAGGAAACTAGAGGGATCTTGATCCAAATTTTCAAATCATCTCTGACTGCAGGGGTGGCACCAGAGGACTGCTAATGTTCCAGTTTTCAAGAAGGGTGTTATACAAAGCATAAACTATTGTGCCTAACATCAGTAGGAAAACTATTGGAGAAAATAGCAGAAAATTTAATCCTCATTTAGCCAGGCAAAGTTTGATCAAGGGTAGTCAATATAGGTTTGTCAGAGGGAAATCATTCCTCATAAATCTAGTGGAAATTTTTCAAGGTGGTGACCAAGTGTTTGTTTGAGGGTAGGGCGGTTAATGTAGTTTGTGGATTTCGGCAAGATCCCACATGGGAAACTGGAAAAAGGTAAAAGGTCATGGGATCCAGGATAACCTGGCAAGTTGGATTCAAAATTGGCCTAGTTAACAGGATACCATTGGTGGAAGAAGGTAGTTTGTCTAACTAAAGCTTGGTGTGCAATGGTGTACTAAAGGAATCTGTCTCGATCCATTATTGCTTGTGATTATTCATAAAAGATGTAAATGGGAATTGGTGGTGGAGGAAGGGGTGTTGATAAGTTTGTGGATGACACAAATATTGGCTGTCTCGTTGATAGTGAGGGAGAAGGTGTGAGTTAAACTGGATAGATCAGTTGGAGCTGGAATTTAGCCTTGGTAAATTGAAGTGATACCTGTCAGAAGAAGGAACATGATAGCAAAGTATTCAATAAATGGCAAGACGCTAGGAAGCTGAGGAACAGAGGGATCTTGGTGGGCTTGTCCACAGATGCCTGAAGCTGGCAGGGCAAATTAATAGGGTTAATTAAGAAAGTGTACGCAATGTTTACCTTTATTGGTAGATTGTATTGCCAAATATACTGACTTGATGGGCTGAAATCTGGAAATGAGAGTCTGAGATACTGGTGAGGTAGTAGGTGGTGGTTAATTTTCCAACGTTCCTTAGATTCAAGAAACTTTCAAGTCTGCGTGAATCTAACAAATAAAACCCCTCTAGTCAAGACAAGGGGGATGCAGAAAACAAAAAAAACTATAGGCCAGTTAGCTGGAAGTCTGCTGTGGGGAAGTGTTGGATTTGATCATTTGAGATTACTTTTTTTGTAAACATGCAGGTATAATCTGGAAGAGTCTGCATAATTTTTGTGTAAGAGAAATCATGTTTAACCAATATATTAGAGATCTTTTGAAGGAACAACAAGCACTATGAGCAAAGAGAAGCCTGTAGATATACTAGTATGGATTTCCAAAATACGTTTGATAGGCTGACATATCAAAGTAGTGGGTCATAGATTATCCCACAAAGAGAAACATCACTTAGCAACCACCCTGCAGTTTCAATAAAGAGCTCTCTCATTCTTCTGAACTCCAAGGCGTATGGGCCCAACTTACTCAACCTCTCATCGTAAACGTCCCTCTGTACTGGCATTAACTTAGTGAGCCTTCCCTGGACTGCGACTAAAGCAAGTCCTTTTCTAAAAGCATTTTTTTTTTGGGGGAGTGGGACTAAAATAGTTCACGTTTTCAGATATATCTAACTAGTGCCTTTTTATACTTGAAGCAAGACCTCGCTTGCTGTCTTGCTTTCCTCCCTCTAATCCCTTAAAAATAAAGACCACCATTCTATTTGCCTTCCATGTTACCTGCTGAATGTGTACACTTATTTTTGCTATTCATGCATAGGGACTTTCAAATCCTTCTGTGTTCCAACCTTCTCTATTTAAATAATGTTCAGCTTTTGTATTTTTTTTCTGCCTAAGTGTGTAATCTCTCATTTTCCCACATTATATTTCATCTGCAAAATTTTATTCACTCTCATGTGGATATTCCTCTGTAGACTTTGTCATCCTTACCATTTACCTTCTCAGTTATTTGTCATCCACAAACCTGGTCATTGCGCATTCACTTCCCTCGTCCAAGTCATTAACCTGTATTGTAAATAATTATGTCCTTAGCGGTGATCCATGTTGCAATCCACTATTTACAAGTTGCCACCCTGGAAAAAAGCCCCTTTATCCCAATTCTGACAAAACACAAACCGTCATTATCTTGTTGAATAGTGAAGCAGCCTCGCGGGGCCAAATGTCTCCTGCCATTTCATATTTCCTTATTTCTGACTAAGGAAATATGAAATTCTGACTTGAGCAGTCCAGAATGCAGTTAAGGCTTTGACTAGGTGCTGTTCTAGAATTGGGCTAATCTTGTATTATCATCATTCTCTAATATCATTTACTTGTCAATGAAAGAATTTCATAAGGACAATATCAAGATTTATTCATCTGTCAGTTTCTATTAGCTTAGACAGCGTTTATAAATTTCTCATGCCACCAAAGCTTTCACTATCACTGAAAATATCCTTGGGGCTCTTACTTTTTTGATGCTTTGTAAATTGACTGAAGGCAGGACTTTGCTTATGATGATGTCCTGACACTGTCAATTTGATGGCATCCCTGTAGCACAGCGGTGCTGCCAAGAATGTTGGCCACTGACTGCACCTAGTTCCCAGTGTGTAAGGGCTGAAATCATGCAAGCATAGGGGTCTTGCAGCAGGGACTGGATGTTAGATCTCTGGGTATGGGAGGGGTCCAATGCTAAGAAAACCTGGAGAGGCTTGACAAGGGCTGAGTTGATTAGGGCCTTAATTTCCACTTTTGTTAACCTGTCTCACCAACTAATAAAGCCTTGTCAATCAAAACTCTCCAACTCAACCTTCAAATATATTCAATAATTCAACTTCCACTTGAATCTGCGTAAAGGAATTCCAAAGACAACTGACCCTCTGGGAAGAAATTCTTCTTCCTCTTCATTTAAGATGGGAGAGCCCTTTAAGCTATGGTTCTTGGTTCTAGATTTCCCCCTGAGAGGAAATATCATCTCAGCATCTACCTCTGTCAGATCACCTCTCATTCCAATCTCCCACTCCTCAAACTTTCCTCATGAGACTATCGCTGAGTTCCAGGAATCAATGAATACATGTTCTGATTAACTCCCAAAGTAAGCATATCATCCTGTTAAGTAGACCAGAATTTTGCTTACCACTATAAGTATGGCAATTGCCTTGTACAGTTTTTGGAGTTTCCCACTTGCATTTTTCATTCCCTAATAACAGTCCAATAGTTTGTTTATTTTCCTAATTACTTGCTGTTGATTCTCAGACTGCAGATTAAATGAACATCTCCATTGAAATAATTATGATTTTCCATTCTTCCGGCTTATGTGGGCAACGTAATATTTTTCTATACTATACTCCATCTACCAATCTTTTGCCCGTCCACTTTACTTTTTTCCTGTGTCAGCAAAGGAAACTGGACATGGAGAAAGTTGGGTCAGTCATGATCCTATTGAATGACAGAGCAGGCGTGAAGAGCCAAATGGCTTACTCCTGTACCTTTTTCTTATGGTTATAGCTCCTCACATCTTGCTTGCATACGAGAGTTTTCTTGATCAGCAAATCTCCAGCCCAACAAATCGGCCCAGATCACTGAAGGTAGTTGTGTATTTTTAGAATGTGCAAGAGACCTCAATTGAGAGAGAGTATTCTTGAAGTTGTATAACTGGAGAGGTTAGAGATCAGAAGCATTGTGCCACTAACAAATTCTAACATGAGCATTTGAAGCACAATGTTGGTATGTTAGAATAGCATTTTGAGTTTTGGATGAATTGAAGTTCATGGATGACCAGGAGAGCTTTTGGTTAGCTCCAAATGGCCATCTGCTGCTATACCAGAATCAGTCAATTTTATGATGGGCAGTGTTGCAGAGATGTAGACTGAGTAGACCTTCTCCATAACTGAACAGCAAATAACCCTTCAGTTCACCACTTGAATTCATTTCTGAACAATTTTTTTCCCTTTTTAAAGTATGCTGTCGTCCCTTGGTGTCTAAATCCTCAGACAATTCAGTATCTTGTTGTTCACTGTTTTCTCAACCAGTACACCATCTCTCCCTCTTGACTTCTTTTGGTAATCTCAAATGTGGTCAATTATGGTAATACGAACTGATTCATTCCTTATCCTTGGTGACCATTTTACCCAGTTGCTTCCAGGAGTTTAATCAATTATCCATGCTTTTTTACTTGGAGTCATAGAGATGTACAACACAGAAACAGACCATTCGATCCAACCTGTCCATGCCAACCAGATATCCTAAATTAATTCAATCCCCATTGGCCAGCATTTGGCCCATATTCCTCAGTGCTTCATACTTATCCTCCAGATGTTTTTTAAATGTTGTAATTGTACCACCTTGCACTACTTCCTCTGGCAGTTCATTAATCTGAACAAGTTGACGAGAATTTTATTTATACCTCCCATAAGGCGTAGGTCAATACGAATCACAGATCATTTCTCAGAACCTCCTAAATTTGCCACCTCTTTCATCCAGAAAGCTGGCGGCAGCAACCATATGGGGGACACTACTTACCAGTTACCTTCCAAGCAATACACCATCTGGACTTGAACAATCTCACCGTTCCTTCACTGTCACTGAACAAAATTGTGGAATTGCCTCCCTAATGCACTATGGATCTACCTGCACCTGCAGTTCCAGAAGGCAGTTCATTACCACTTTTTTGTAGGCCAATTGGGATAGACAATATTGGCCTTTCTAGAGATGCCCATGAAAGAACTTAAAAATAAGTTGACTCCCTATCACTGACTGAAACCTGTCTTACAGGTAATGACTCATTCCCATCCTTTTAGTTTAGCTGTCAGGCTGCATTTTTTGTCATCACCCACAAAATCGAGGTGTGGCTGTCAGCACATTAGCCTAATAATGTATCCTTTATGCAATAATTTGACTTATTTATTACGTTCATTGCGTTCAGGCCAACAAGAATGGAGTAAAAGCTGACCTTGTCAGTGACTCCATCTTCAGAATAAATTTATTTTTTCCTGGACCTGTAGTTCTATTTTGATATCAACTTTTTAATGTCCCCTCTTATATTGCAGTTTTTTTCCTGACTTCACCAGTCTTTATCACAGGAGATTATCCTTGACCATTTCATTGTCTTGCCATTCTTGCCTAACTCTCATTTCCCTTTTACACTTTTTTACTTTTAGAAAATTGGCGCTACACACTTACCAGTTTAAGTCCCTCATTCTTTGGTACTTGACCATCATTGTCACTACCCTGCTTACCAGCTTTTTTTTTAACTTCTGGCACAAGTGTCCATGTCATCACCCACAAAGTCCAGTCTTTCGAGTCTATACCATGTTCCGATGTTCACTGAAATTTGCATTGTCTGAGATCCACATCCTGATCCCTCTAGTGTTTTCCTGTTAAGTAATTGAGCATCTAACTCCCTGCCTCCAATTAACTTGTTTTCTTCAGGGATCACCTCCTTCTTTATCTGGTGGTGTCACCCCCTTTTTTTTCTTTAAAAACTTCTATACTTCACAGTATTTAGTCTTTTTAATGACCAGCCTTTCCTTTTGAGACTGGAGTGTTCATTGTTCAAGGAAAGAGTTTCAAATAGCTATCTGCTTGTTAGCTTGGCAAAAAAAACAAACCATTACCTGAAACTCTTGATCACTTTTTAAAATTTTACTTCGGAGATATAAACTCAAAGGTATGATTTGCTACATCCTTTCCAGGTATGCACCTGTATCAGATATTTTTGAAGTTTCTGTGTCAAACACAATTTATGCGCACTGTTTGTATGTGACCTTTTACTGGTGTGCCAACAAACTAGTGACCATAGCAAATTGAAGACATTGTGCTGCGTTGATATATGGGGTATTAAGAACTAGTTGAGACATTGAATACACTGTTGATAATTTCCTCATGGGAACAATGCCAAACTAGTTTCTTTCTGATTATTTAGTGGCTCTGTATCTTGGTACTTATTCACTAATGCCGTCGCATCATATTGTCTTAGTGCATTTCTCTTTGTTGACAGACCTTTTATTTCATTGGTCTATGTAAACACTATTCTTGTCAGACAAATTCTGATGTACTAATGAAGTAACATTTGTATCCTTACACTTCACAATAACCCACCACATTTATCTTTAATTTATCCACTCAAACAATTGTTACATCTGTTGAGTAGCTTCTATTTTGGAGATGGGTTTTATTGCATCTATGGAAAATATTTGTTTTCAAAGGACATGGTAATTTCTGGGCATGGAGCTACCTTGATGAGCTTAGTGTACTGTTTTATACACTTCAATTTATGGTCATTACTTAATTATCGCGTGTCTGTTTGTAAAACACAGAAAATAGTGTTGAAAAGGGATGAAAAGTAACCTAGATTCTTGCTTTTATTGGCTGTTCAATAACTTCTAGAAAGTGTTCCCTAAAATGGTAGACAGAATAATAAAGGATAAGCGGCAAATAGGAACACAGTACAAAGAAAAGTTAGGATGATGAAAAATGGGAAAAAGGCACGCCTATAGAGTGATATAAATTGATTGTAAATGGACTTAACCATGTCTCCGCAATGGCTACAAGATTATGGGATCAGTACTCTGAACTTAACATTCAGGAGTATTCCACCTTTTGGAAACATGGGATAGATGAAAGATCTTAAGAGGTGAAATGCGGACAGTTATGAGAGATGATGTGGGATTAAATGGGAGGAGCTAAATAAAAACAAGGAAACAAAGACATTGATAGGAGTGGTATATAGGCACTCAAAAATTTTCCACAGCCTAAGAAAGGGTATAAATCAACAAATAATAGCTTGGAAAAAGAAGAGTAACAATTATTGGTGGTCTTTAATCTTTGTGTTGATTGGATCGATCAAATTGGAAAGATATGCCAGTGAATTTATAGATTGCTCTTGGTCACTCTCCCTAATGCACTCTATCGGGGAGCCAACCAGGAAACAAGCTGTCCTCGATCTTGTATTGGGTAATGAGACAGGTTTAATAAACGACCTCAGGTTTTAAACAAAAAAATCCCCCCCAGGAAATAATAATCATAACAAGATAAATTTTAAATTCTGTTAGTGTGAGAAATTTAGATTGGAAACAATTGTGTTTAACTTAAAGGGAATTGCAGTGAAATGAAGATGGAATTTAGCTAAAGTGGACTGGGCAGATAGATTAGCAGGAAAGGCAGTAAGCAAGCAGTGACCGACATGAAGAAGGTATGTCATGACTCTTATCAGAAGTACTTACCAGTAACGAGGATATGTTCTGAGTGGGGAAAACCCTTTCATGTCTAACTCAGGAAGTTAAGGAAAGTAATAAATTAAAAAGCATATAAAGGGGCAAAAGTCAGTAATGGCCCCAAAGAATGGGATAAATTTAGAATTTAACAGAGGACTAAAAAGATAAATAAAGACAAAATAAGCTACAAGGGGAAACTTGAGGAATATAAAAAACTAATAAGAGCATCTTTTAAATATATAAAAGGGAAGAGAGAGGTCAAAGTGACCATCGGCTGCTTTAATAGAACTGGTGAGATGGTTATGGGGACTACTAAAGTGGCAGAGGAGTTGAAACAGATATTTTGCTTCACTCTTTACGGTGGAAGATACTTCATTCATCCTGGTAATAATAAAGAATAAATGGGAGGAAAAGGTACCATCAATGGAGAAGTACAATCAAACAAACTAATTGGGCTGAAGGCTGATATGTTCACTATCCTGTTGGCTTTCACCTGAGGATCCTAAAAGAAGTAGCTGCAGAGATAGTGGACATATTGACCCATCTGATAATTTTTCAATCAATGAGCTGAGTAGTTTAATTTAGATAAATGTGAGGTGCTGCATTTTGGTAGAGAAAATAAAGGCGGGACTTATGCACATAGTGGTAAGGTCTTATGGATTATTCCCGAACTCAGACCTTGGGCTACAGGTTCATTGTTCCTTTGAAAGCAGAGTCAAGGTAAACAGGGTAATGAAGGAGGTGTTTGGTACGCTTGCTCTTATTGGTCGGTGCATTGAGTTTAGAAATCGGGAGATTAGTCGGGGATGTCTGTTAGACCTTTTTTTTTTTGAATACTGCATTCAGTCCTGGTCTCTCTGCTGAAGGAAGGGAGTTGTGAAATGTTAAAGGGTTCATAAAAAAAAGATTTAAAAGGATGTTGCCAGCGTTGAGGGTTTGAGCTATAGGGAGGAGCTGAATAGATTGGGGCTATTTTCCCTAAAGCTGTGTCTAAAGCTGTGGGGTGACATAGAAGTTTATAAAATCATGAAGGGCACAGATAGGGTAAATAGTCAAAATCTCTTCTGCAAATGGGTAAAAGTAGTTCTGGCTCAAGCTGTTAACGCAACAAGAACGAGAAGTGGATTTTGGATGACTGGAAGATCGGAAACAAGAAGAAATGTATTCCAACAGAAGAATGTGAAATCCTTTACCATGTTATAATCCCAGTTTAAGCATGTAATTCCTAAAATGACAGGAAAAATGGAGATAAATACAATTAACACAGAGCACTTATTTCAACCATGAGTGGATGTTATCACTCTTTTTTGAATGTCTCAAATGTTCATATAATAACTAGACATTGTCCTTAATTAAGCTATTTAAAATATTAGGATAACTTTGATCTCTCAAATTCATTGGATCACAAGGATCACCCTTAAATGAAGGGTTTAACCCTTTGCCATAAAATGGGAGAAATTTAGGATTATGTAAATGTCTCTTGCCCTTTAGAATTAGAATTCCTACTGTATGGAAACAGGCCCTTTGGCCCAACAAGTCCACTTGGATCCTCTGGGTAACCCACTCAGACCCATTCCCCTACCCTATATTTATTCCTGACTAATGCACCTAACCACTATCGCTAAACATTATATGGGCAATTTAGCATGGCCAGTTCACCTAACCTGCACATCTTTGGACTGTGGGAGGAAACCGTCATCAAGCACAAGGCAGACTATTTGGCAGACTTCAAAAAGAATGTATCGCATTCTGTGTTGGCAGCAATGTTGTTCAATCCACGCATGTATTTTCTCATGATATTTTCCTCAAAGGAGGAATAGAGTGATATCGTCTGTTATACAGACTAGCCATTCAGGACTACATTGATTTTGTGTATAGGGTCTTGTTTAGTAGTCAACTTCAACTTCATTCAGTTCATTTTTGTCCACTGGGCGTGGTATGTTCTGTTAGTACGTCTAACACTCTTCTTCACTTTTTGTCACTTTTGTTTTAGAAACATTGGAGATGAGATTAGAGATTAGCTTCCCTACAGCGTGGAAACAGGTCCTTCAGCCCAACAATTCCGCACTGACCCTCCGAAGAGAAACCCACCCCCCTATATTTACCCTGACTAATGCACCTAACACTACGGGCCAATTCACCTAACCTGCTTAAATGCATTTTTATTTGGAAACCATCAACCTTTATTTTGAAGTTGATCTTGTTTCTAAGTTTAGTTTCTAGTTTTGTGGACTTCAATGTGTGTTTCAGCAAACTTGGGATCAAGGCAGGTGGCTGTTATATTTCCACATATAATTGAAAGTAATATACTTTTAAATACAAAGTTCTGTGCAAAATATTTTTCAAATTTTATTTCAATTTTTTTCAGGGCAAGTCTTATGTATATGACTATGTTTTCTCTTCAAATGCAACACAAGAACAAGTGTACAATGCCTGTGCAAAAAATATTGTCAAAGGTAAGTCATAGTGATGAAAAGCAGGTGTTTGAATTGGGGTTTGCAAATTTCCATTGCAAAGTATTAGCAAAATTTAGAGTTGCCCAATATGTTTTAATACATTAAAGTTAATGCTGGTTATCTGGCCACATATATATTAATCTGCATACAGTTGATGTAATTGTTTGACTTCTCGAACCACAAATATTTTGTATGTGAATGCTTTACTTCTGTATGCACAAAATCTCAGTAAGAAGTAACTCTCAATCCACAGATCTTGTCCAAGTATTTATTCTTGTGTGAGCCTTTGTGATGGCTAGCCTCCGATCAAGTGGCAAAACCCTTTAAAAATGAAGAGATTTTATAAAAGAATCATGTTGCATTTTTTGCAGATATTTATTAATCATATAGATTGGCAATTGATTTGAGGACTAATGGAATAGAAGGAACTGTGGCAGCATAGATACAGAATTGGTTTAGTGACAGGAAACAGTAGTGACTGATGTGTTTTGGGCTAGCAGAAGACTGTGTACAATGCAGAATTTCAAAGTTTGCGAATCATGCAAAACGTGGAAGCATTTGTGAACTGAGGATGATTGTAGAACTTGATAAGGACATAACAAGTTAGTGGAATATGAAGTTATTCCTTTTTTTTAGTAGGAAGAATAATGGAGTTTTTTTAAAATAAAAAAGATTGCTTTCTACAAAGGTTGCAGGACCCCTTACATGGACGCATACTTCCTATATCTCAACCCAGTACACACTCCTTCCTTCAAGGGTTAGTAATCGGGATGAGGATTTGTGACAACTTTAATCTCCAATGCAGGGATTCTGACACTAATTCTTAAGCATTTGTACCAAGAGATTTCCCACTGACTTATGCACCTAACACTATGGGCAATCTAGCATGGCCAATTCACCTGAACCACATCTTTGGACTATGGGAGGAAACCCACACAAATATGGGGAGAATGTGCAAACTCCACACAGATGGTCACCCAAGGCTGGAATTGTCAGGAATTGCCTGGTGCTGTGAGGCAGCAGTACTAACCACTGAGCCACCGTGCCACCTGATGTTCCAGAAAAATAAGCAAAAATCAGAAGATGCGGTTGTCAATAATGGAATGTATCAGTGCAGTGTTGAGTAGTGATTTTGAGGTTAAACAGCCAACCATGTACAGTTGGTTTTGGTAGAAAATAAGGTATCACAACGGTAAGAAGTCACACGTGGGAGTCACTTGTTGAGAGCTATAAAGACCTGACGTGAACGAGTTGTCCTAGGGTATATCAGCTAATGTATTATAGAATGGCAGGGCAGGCTTGACAATCTGAATATTGTACTAATTTCTTATGCTGTTAATTCAGACTTCCTCACCAGCAATCTGCCTTGGATCCTTGTGTGCAGTACTGACCACATGCACTTCTGTTGACGCACCTGGATATTTTTAATAAATGTTTAACAGACAAAATGTGTCATCAAGTCACAATTGCATCTCAAGTTAAGTGATGGGTTTTTGGATGTCCCATCCTCTGGTAGGACATACCAGATAGATAGTTAGAAGGAAGTGGCCCAGGGAGTCCTTCATATTGATTCTGGTCCTTGTGATCTTTTATCAGGGTAAACATAGGCAGGGAATTATCCTACTGATTACTACCTTCTATTCTAACTGGTTGATATATCAGTGCTTCTCCATGTTGAACACTGAGGGTATAAAAATATATTCTGGATTGGGGACTCCACTATCCAGTGCAAGAGTGGTTCTGATAGCACCATTACTAAATCTGACCTGATTTGGAGATGCCGGTGTTGGACTGGGGTGTACAAAGTTAAAAATCACCTGAGTAGGAGCATCGCTCCCAAAGCTAGTTTGCTTCCAATTAAACCTGTTGGACTATAACCTGGTGGTATGTGATTTTTAAATCTGACCTGGTAGAGACCTATAGGACATAGTTGTCAGATGTGAATAGCATCAACTCCAGTACATGCCACCTTTTATACCCTCAAAAATCTTCAGATTGCAGGTGAATCTATGCTTGGCAGTATTGGTAGGAGTAACTTCTGTGTAGTTCTTGTGGGCAAAAACATTCTCATCCATTGTGTTTGTGGCTTTACCACCATACTAAATGGGTTAGATTGAGACAGATCTAGCAGCTCAAAGCTCTGCATTTCCCGAATGTTCCTCAGTAGCAACAGCACTATTCTACTATACTTTGTAATCTCAGATCTTAAAGGCACTCCTTGGACTTGAATGTCTCAACGAAAGTGCACAACAAGTGGGCATTAGATTGTTTCTCTTTCAGTAATGTGGAAGGGTATGGGGAAAAGGCAGAATCACTGGGTCATGATACACGTTTCATGATTCTTTGCAGAAACAACAGGTTTAATGGCCACTTCCTGCACTAAAGTTTGTGATTCTGTATATTCTCATGGCCTCAAATACCCCTTGGTCTGCCATTACCTTAGAGCTAGGAGATCCATCTTGGCTCAATGAAAAGTGTAGAACAGGTACTTGTAAAAATGAGATATTAGCCCTTTATGAAGTTAAAACAATACTGTCTACATACTAAATGAAAGATGCTGCATGCTGTACAGAACTAAAGGATTCCACATGTAGCTGATCAGATCAAATCTCTGCAGTCTTGCCTTTTTGAATGGTGAGCAATTAAACATCTAATGGATGGAAGAGGCTGCACTATGAATATCACAATACTAAAAAGATATCAGCTGAGTGCAAAAGAGGAGACTGAAATGTTTACATTTGTTTTGCATTTCTGTTTGAATATAAATTTTGGTCGTCTTTTCCGGACCCCACTAAAATGGGTGCCAGCTGTCGGCCAATTAATTTCACTCCACTATATCCAGAAACTGCTGAATGTAGATTATGGTTTCCAGCAGTATCTGGACTGTTGTGCTAAAACTTGTACTACAGAAATAACCATACCTTTAACTAAATTGTTTAACCAAACCACTAGCATCTGCCAAACAAAATAGTCCCGAATATGTTGTCTCTAAAGACCGGTCAATCCATTCAATTACATCCCATCAGCCCCTCCTGTCAAGTGATAGAAAAGGTTTGTGATGACATTTACTCACCAATAATCAGATATATAGTTTAAGTTTCACAGGAACATTTGCTCTAGACCTCATAATCCTGGTCCAATGGGTCTTCGTTCCAGAAGTAAGGTGAAAATGATTGTCTTTGATTTTAAGGTAGCATTTGATGCAATAAACCATATACATCCTGTGGCTAGGAGAAAGTGAGAACTGCAGATGCAGGAGATCAGAGTTGAAAAGTGCTGGAAAAGCATAGCCAGTTAGGCAGCATCCGAGGAGCAAGAATTGAAGTTTTGAGCCTGACCTCTTCATCAGGAATGAGAAATGAAAATAAAACTGATCCTTACATTCTGTGGCTACAAAAGTAGCACAGAAGCTGGCATTCTATTATATATAACTCTCTCTCCTTTTTGACTTACCCAAAGCTTTTCTGCCATCTACCAGGCATAGGATCTATACTATCCTAAACAAAGTGGTCCACTTGATTGCTACTACATCTGTCATCTTTACACTGAATGTATTATCTACCATCTACAAGATGCATAGTATCAACTTGGCACTATTTACTTCTGTAGCATCATACAAACTTCTGGAAGAATAAGGCCGTTGAAAAAGAAAGAGAAAGTTGTCCTACATGATCTGAATGATGGAATATGTGGTCATCCCTTCAAAACTTATTGTTTCAAAACGTTTTAAAAATTGGTATCTGGCATTACTGTGGGAATACCAACACCAACCAGGATACAGTTTAGGCAGACAATTCCAGCATCTTTAGGGTAGCTAGGGATGGGCAATAAATGCTGGCCTAGCAATGATATCCATATGCTATGAACAAACAAACAAATCCCTTGAAACATCTGTGTTTGTTTTGATCAAATTGCTTGTCATGTGTCCAGTACAAATGTAAGAAATTTGCTTTGAGTTGCTGAATCAAGACTATTTAGAAGCAGGACTGCAACACTCATCGACACACATGCATATTATTGATTTTGTAAATATACCTTTTTAATACTGAATTTTATAATCATCTCTGAACCAAAGGAGACAGATTTAACCTTGGATGATCTCAAAAAAAAAAAATCCATTCTGACATGAAGTGGTGCTGGCTCATAGTTGCATATTAAGTGTAGAGTCATGGAGATGTACAGCATGGAAACAGACCTTTTCGTCCAACTCGTCCATGTTGATCAGATAGCCCAACCTAATGCTGTCCTATTTGCCAGCACTTGGCCCACATCCCTCTAAACTCTTCCTATTCATATACCTATCCAGATGCCTATTAAATGTTGCAATTGTCCCAGCCTCCTTCATGTCCTCGTCCTCCCCCAAGCCCAGCTCAACAGTTGTTTGTCATGATCCTATAGAATTGTTTCAAAGTTGTTATGGACCAGACCAAACCCTCAAAATAAAATAAGATTAACCTCTACCCTAACTTTTCCATATTTTAAAGACAAATTCCAAGTGTGTGTTTTGGATACAATTCGATTGGTTAACCAAAATCAGTCTTGAAGCAAAACACTCCATTTATACACTATAGTTAAAGTACAACAAAACAAAAGAAATTGAAGCTACTTAACTCTTTTGGAAAACTTAACAGAAAAATAGGTTATTTGACTACTAAGCAGTGAATGATCTAATTTACTAACATCCTATAAACACCCCCTGAGCAAAGATGAATTTGGTAAAATTGTCTCACATGCAGTTGTCCAGCCTAGGAGGAAGAAAGTAAAGAGAAAATTGTTTGTGTGTAACTGAAAAACTAAAACTCAAAACCTGGTCCTTTGTGGGGTTTTCAACCCACCCATTCTTAAAACCTACTGCCTCTCAAACTGTTTATTGGATCTTTGGATTGATCAGCATCTCTGTCACGATCTTTCTTCAATTGAAAAGGACAAAATACACCTCTGAAAGCCATAATAAAGTTGATTTCAGAAAAATATCCTCCATATTCTACTAGTGTTGTAATATCACGTTGAAAATATTTAAAGTTGGGGAAAAAGAGTGGAATCTAGGGATATGGTGAGTATGAAATAGTGGAGTTGAAGCCCAAGATAACCACGATCGAGTTGAATGGAGGAGCAGGCTTGCAAGCCAAATACTCTGCTCATCTCTTGCGTGCTAAAGTATTTGCAATGAGATTTGTGGTCAGTTGTACAAATTTTCAAATTTTTTTTTCATTTTCCAGATGTTCTTGATGGATATAATGGCACAATATTTGCATATGGCCAGACATCATCTGGTAAAACTCACACTATGGAAGTAAGTGTTTTCCTCGCCTGACTGTAAGGCCATCCAATAGAATGTGTGCCGAATATTCACCTGTCATGTTACTCCATGCCCTCATTAAGTTTTGGCCAAATTCCTTGTAAAAAGAGCAAAAATTTGTTTTAAACGAATAAATAATATTGCTAGGAGACGCTCTGGACGTCTGGCTTATGACAAAATTTATGAAGGTACAAAAATATTCAACAGCTGCACCTATAGTAAATGGCTTTTGACCCTTTAGTTATATTGAAGTCTTAATTTATACGCACGCATTTCTTGAGCGAGATTAAGGACCTAAAAACAGAACTCTGGATAATTGTACAGGGGGACCTCGAATATCTGAACTTGATGGGCATGCACTATTTCATTCGGATAATCAGTTATTAGGTTAATTGATCAAATGCCTTTCCTCTGGGCTCAGAGCTTTTAAAGTGTGCTCCCTTTCAGGAGACTGCAGCAGCACACAGTGCGTGAGACTCTGCCCCCAACACCGCCCCCTGCTCCCCGGCCCTGTCAGCACCCGGTCCTCGGCCCCCTGCTCCCCAGCCCTGTCCAGCACCTGGCCCCCCTCTGGGGCAGCTGAACTGAACACCAATAACAACACTGCTGTTTCCTTTGTGGGGTAAGTCTCCAAATTGCACACACGCAGCCACAGCTGCGCGCACACAGGCCCACACAATTTTTTACTGCAACTTGTTTTGTCAGTTGCCACATTTCCCCTGTACAGGACAATGTTGCAGAGATTATCTGGGAAAGGATGGTTGGGGTAAGGTGCACCCCTCTGTAGAATCCCAGGGAAAGTGTGGGGCGAGAGAGAGGGCGGGCAGACTGTCATTTGGAGACAGTGCCTATTTAATCACTGTAAGCCTAAGTCGCGATCACTGTTGGAAAAACACGTCTTTGATGTAATGTTTCCAACAGGACCACGAGATCTCCTTCGGATAATCCGATTTTGGATAATTGGTATTCGGATAATAGAGTTTCCTCTGTAAATCAGAAACAAAAACAGTAATTACTGGAAAATCTCAGCAGGTCTGGCAGCATCTGTAAAGAGAAATCAAAGTTAATGTTTCCGGCCTGGTGACCCTTAGACCAAATACTGAGTTGGGAAAACTCAACTTATTCTCTCACTCTGTAATGGTAGCAACTGAACTGTTAACTGTAGCTGCATTCTGAAATGTTAATTTGTTTGGTTTAGCAAAATGTACATTGGCTATTAGGTCTCACTTAAACCATAATTCTTCTTTTAATTGCAGGGTTCACTCCATGATCCTGACTGTATGGGAATAATCCCCAGGATAGCCCAAGATATTTTTAATTACATTTACTCCATGGATGAAAATTTGGAATTCCACATAAAGGTAAAAATGACAATGCAACAAATTGGTTTCTCTTAAACAAGCACTCTTGTGATACGGCTGTCATTGATAAAGCTGGGATTTTTGGTCATCTCTAGTTACCCTTGAGAAGGTAGTTCTGGATTTTTAAAACTTGTGTAATGTTTCTATACACTTGAGTAGCTTGAGATTGGAGAATAGCCAAGTCATTTATTGGCCAGACTCTTTAGGAATGACCAGGTTTCCACCCTGAAGAACAGTAGTGAACCAGTTGTCTTACCTTGACAGCAATGCTCACTTATTACTGGCTTTGTTTATTTGCAGATTTTATTTTTAAGAACAGAATTCAAATTCTAAAATGGTCCTGTGGAGTTTGAACTGTCGTTTGCAGGAATAAAAGAATTGTTGAAAATAGTTTCCATAACACCCTTTAAGTGTATTTTCTGTACGTTTCAGTTTCTGTGAAATTAACTAATCGTTTAAATTGTATGTTCTAGGTTTCCTATTTTGAAATTTACTTGGACAAGATTAGGGATCTTTTAGATGGTAAGATGTTTAATTTGTCTGATATGGTATTTGTAAATGAAAAAATTTAATATTTTGAGCAACTGGGGATTTTTTTTAATGCGCAAATTCTATATTTGGAAATAGAATTATCTAAGCAGTTGCACTCTCAGCAGTGATAGCTATTTCCATCACAATAGCATTGTGAATTTTACAAGCAAGCATTGTGAATTTTACAAGCAAGCATTGTGAATTTTACAAGCAGTCATTGTGAAGTGAAACTAGCTGGTTAAGGTTCTAAAAAGTAAGTAAACCATTTTTTTTCACAACTGGTACTTGATCCAAATGAATTTGTATTTGTCTATCACAATTTGTTTACTGTGTTGTCAGAGTAGTTAAAATAGACTTTATTCCTGAACACACTTCTGTAATCATAAATGTAAAGTTTTGCACTGTCACTCTATACAAATACAACTTTCGTCACCTTACTAATGCAATTTTATAGAAACGTAGACAGGAGCAGGAATAGGCCTTTTGACCTGTCTAGCCTGCTTGCCATTTAATATGATCCTGGCTGATTATTGAGCTCAATACTCTAATCACACCCTTCACCAAAATCTTGATCCATTTAGAGGTATATGTACTCCTCCTCATACCCCCACCTCATTCTTGAAAACCCCAGAGAATATAATCCTACTGACTGACATTCCTCTTCTATCAGTGCTGACATTCCTCTTATATCAGTGTTGGCATCCCAAGAACCAATTTGGTGAACTTTCATTGTAGTCCCTGTATAGCAAGAATATCCTTCCTTGGAAAAGGAGGCCAAAACTGCTAACAACATTCTGCCTCTGGCCTCAACAATGATAGCAAAGTATCCTTGTTCCTGTATTTGAAACCTTTTGCTATTAAGGTCAGCATTCAGTTTTGCTTTCTTCACTGCCTGCTGCATCTATGCTTGCTTTCAGCGACTGGTGAACAATCCCCCCTCAATTTGCAGCCATCCAAATAATAATCTGCCTTTCTATTTTTACTACCAAAGTGTATGACATCACATTCATCATGTATTTGCCTACTCCAGCTGTCCAAATCACATGACACACTGCATCCTCATGGTTGACGCTTCTACCGAGCTTTATTTTATCTACAAATTTTGAGACATTTAGTTCCCTCACCTAAATCATAACATTGCGAATAGCTGTGGTTCTAGTACTGATCCCCATAAGTTGCTGCCTGCTAGTCACAAAAAGACCCTATTTATTCCTACTTTGTTTCCTGTCTACTTACCAATTTTCTGTCCATCTCGAGACACTACTCCTAATCCCATGCATTTTAATTTTACACATTAATCTCATGTCTGATTTTGTCGAAAGCTTCCTGAAAATCTAAATAAACCACGTCCACTGGTTACCCCGATCGACCCTACTAGTTATATCCTTGATGAATTCCAGTAGAGTTGTCTAGCATAATTTCCTTACATGAACTCATGATGACTGTCTAATTCTATTAATGTTTTCTAAGTGCCCTGCTATAAAGTTCTTGATGGAGTTTAGCATTTTCCTCACTACTTCCATAATTCCCCATTTTCTTTCTCTACCTCTTTTTTTTTATATAGTAGTGGGGTTACCTTAACTACTCTGCAGTCTGTTGAAACTGTTCGAGTCTAAAGATGGCCACCAGTGCATCCATTATTTGTAGGGCCCGCTTCTGTAAGTAATCTGAAATGTAGATTAGTCACTGAGGATTTATCAACCTTAAATTCTGTCAGTTTCTCCAATACTGTACCTCTATTAGAATTGTTTCAGTTCCTCCTCTTAATGAATCTGTGCTCGTCGTCTTTTCTGATAAGTTATTTGCAACTTCCTTTGTGAAGACAAGTGAAGTATGAATTTACCTCATCAGCCATTTAGTTGTTCCCCACCTTATAAATTTCCCTGCTTCTGACTGTAAGGGATCTACATTACTTTTCACCAATCTTTTTTCTCTTTATATACTTAAAGAAGGTTTTAAGACAGTTCTTATGTTCCCTACAAGCTTACACTCCTACTTTTTTTTTCCCTCCTTAATGAATCTCTTAGTCCTCCTTTGCTGATCACTTCTAAAACTTTCCCAATTCTTAGGTCAATTTGGTTTTTTTTTGTACCAATTTGTATGTTTTTTCACATCTAATACTAACCCCCCAATCCCCTCATAAGCCATGGATTGGCCATTAGGAGATTTAAAAAAAAACATTATTTTAAAATTTCTTCACAAAGCTGCCATAAACAGTTGTATCACTGAAAGAAATATTTTATGAAAATCAAAATGAAAACTTCCAGTTTAAGCAACAGAATTAGCAGAAGTGGCTCATGTCTTTGGGGAATTTGAGAGAATCCACATGATGGATGTAGGTGTTGGCATTTGTCATGAGAAATACTTGAGTCTTTCTCTTTTTATTTTATGCTTGTATTTTCTTTGTTTTTCCTGTGAGTGAAGGTGGTGTTAATAAAGAGAGACCTTAATCCCACAGCTTAGTGAACACTCTGCTTGTTCCAGACATTCTCACCATTGCAAAATTAACGAGTAAGCTCAATCTCCATTATTTTGAGTTGGTTCCTTGTGAATGAAGATGGACTTTACCCATACTTGTTATGAGTGAAACCATTGTAGTAATGCTTTATTTTTACTGAAATATATTGGTTTAGTTGGCATAAGTCAAAGAAACACTTGCTGACAGTCCTGACCCATTTGGTCATTGTCATAAAACAGTATTTTTTGAAGTATTGATGCTAAACTTTAAAGATTGAATAGTTTATAACACTGCACAGGTTTGCAGTCTTTTTGACACTAGCGAATTATCAATACCCAATTTATTGCCTTCTATTTCTCATTTTTAGAAAAAGCTGTTAGTGAATGTCAAGGATCAATGTACCATTAACTCTTAAAAAATCTACAAAATAAGAGCAGCAGTAGACTATTTATCCTATTGAGACTACTTCACCATTCAATCAGATCACAGTGATCTGTGTGTTTTGAATTCCACATTCAAAGTTTATCAGGAATAGATAGGTTTCCCCTGCTTAACAAATCTCTATTTATCTCTGCCCTAAAAATATTGAGTGACTCTGCCTCCACCATCTTTTAAGGCAGAGATCCAAAATCGCACAATGTTTGGAGTGAAAAAAAATTCTTCTCATCTTTTGTCCTGAGGGGATGATCCTAATTTTACAAGTGTTTCTAGTTCTGGATTTGCCCACAAGAGGAAATGTCCTTTCCACATCCAGCTTAAGGTCATTCAGGATCTATCTTGACTTCAATCAGGTCACCCTCGCTCTTCTAAACACTGGGAACAAACCAAGCCTGTCTGTGACAACCCACTCATTCCAGGTGCCAATCTAACAAATCTCTTATGAACCAACTTCTGATGGGTTTACAATCCTTCCTTAAAAAGGCAGACCAAAACTGCACACATCTGAGATATGGCTTTACTAATGCTCTGTATAACTTAAGAATAACATTCTTTATGTTCAATTCTTATTAAGGGATAGCATTCCACAAGCTGTCTTCATTACATGATGTACCTGCATACAAACTGTTTGTGACTCATGAATCAAAACACCTAAATTATAGACAATAGGTGCAGGAGTAGGCCATTCTGCCCTTCGAGCCTGCACCACCATTCAATATGATCATGGCTGATCATCCTTAATCAGTATCCTGTAGCTGCCTTATCTCCATAACCCTTGATTCCACAATCCTTGAGAGCTCTATCCGACTCTTTCTTAAATGAATCCAGAGTCTGGGCCTCCACTGCCCTCTGAGGCAGAGCATTACACACAGCCACCACTCTCTGGGTGAAGAAGTTTCTCCTCATCTCTGTCCTAAATGGTCTACTCCGTATTTTTAAGCTGTGTCCTCTGATTTGGCACTCACCTATCAGCGGAAACATGTTTCTTGCCTCCAGAGTGTCCAATCCTTTAATAATATTATGTCTCAATCAGATCCCCTCTCAGTCTTCTAAACTCAAGGGTATACAAGCCCAGTCGCTCCAGTCTTTCAGCGTAAGGTAGTCCCGCCATTCCTCTACTCTTGGAATTTCGCAGTCGTTGTTTATTTCACACTGGAATCAGCCTGAAAATAAATGGGCTAAGACATCAATTAAAGTATTACCTCTAAAAAAGTATCAAGGAGATTGTTACAGACTAAGTTGAAATGCTTATTGATTTAATTCATTATTTTGAGCATCCCTGAATTATGCACAAAAGGGGTTATCTTGAATTGCTGTTTCATTCTTCCGAAAAACCTGCCTCCTGTTTTGATAGGCAAAACTGGGCTGATGCTATAGCAGTTGAGCAACCTTGTCAGACTATGAATTAGTCATTCAAATAGATGTTGATATTTTAAAGCATAATTGCACTTGACATAGTAGTCAGTCATACAGCACAGAAATAGACCTTTTGGTTCAACTCATCTGCGCATCCTAATTTGACTGAGTCCCATTTGCCAGTATTTGACCCATATCCGTCTAACCCTTTCTGTTTAATTTATCTAGCCATCCAGATACCGTTTTTAAATGTTGTAATTGTACACACCACTACCACCTCTGACAACTCGTTTCATACACGCACCACCCTCTGTGTGGAAAGAGTTGCCCCTCAGGTCCTTTTTTTTTTAAAATCTTCCCCCTCACCTTAAACTTATTTCCTCTAGCTTTTGACTCCTCTCACCTGAGGAAAAAGACCGTGGCTATTCACCCTATGTATGCCCCTAATGATTTTATAAACCTCTATAAGATCACCCCTCAGTCTCCACAAGTTTTGCTTAAACTGGTTACATAGTTTGTCTTGTTCTTGGGTAGTCATGCAGGATTGGCAACTGTTACAGCATATCTGGGCAAGCTGTGTATGCTAAATATACTGAACATGGAAATCTTACTGCTAGTGGGTAGTGCCACCTACTGGATTAATAGCTCATCACCAGTTTATCTTGTCATTAAAGGAAGTTTAGAAGTCAAATTATTAGAGTGGGAAAGTAAATTATATTAGCAAAAATCAACAAAACATTGCAAATACTAATATTTTTTCAAATGATTGAAATTGGTAGTTATCATGTAGGTATCACAGCTGGGACTGTAATGTCAATCCTTTAACTATGTTATAACTGTCTTATTTTAGATACTAATGCTACTACTTTTCTTTTTATTCCTCTTCTGTATCCAAGATTTGTGCCTAGGTACTTATACCAAAGATGGTACCATAGAGGCAGCCATTGTAAAACCTTTTCACTGTACCGGAGTACGTATGGCAATGTGATATTTTATTCTAGAAGATCAGGGTTGAGAACTAAATGTTCAAGGATACATATCCTATTGAAAAGACTGGCAGTTGGACAGAGGGTGAAGGGTTGTCCTGTTAGTGAGAAATGAAATTTAAATCAATAGCAAGAAGTGATTATAGGTGGAAGGTGTAGAATCTGTGTAGGTAGAGTTGAGGAACTGCAAAGAAAGAAAGTTCCTGATGGTTGTGTGCAGGCATCCTAGCAGTAGTCTGGATGTGGGAAAGGAAGTAAATCAAGAGATAGAGCAGGTATGTAAGAAAGGCACCATTGGAATAATTGTGGGGGACTTCAATATGCAGGTTAATTGGGAAATCAGGTTGTGGAAGATCTCAAAGCATTTGTAGAATGTCTATAAGATGGGTTTTTGTTTGGAGCAGCTTGCAGTATACCCCACTAGGGAACAGGCCAGTCCTGGATTTGGTGATGAGTCTTGACTGGGGAGCTAATGGTGCAGGGACCCCGAGGAGGCAGTGACCTGCAGTTGAAATCCGATGTAACAGTTTTACAGTTGAATAAATGTAATTACAAATGCATGAGGGAGGAGCTGGGCAGAATGGGAACCCAGCAGAGAAGGTGGTAGAGCAGCAATGGTTGGTGTTTTTGGGGGTAATTTGGGAGGTGCGGCAGAAATCCATCTCAGAAGAAGGAACATGCTAAAAGGAGAATGAGACAATAACGTCTGCTGAAAGGAGGTCAGGAAAAGTATTATAAACAAAAGAGAACGCATACAATGTGGTGAAGGTTGTGGAGAAAGCAGAGGGTTGGGGAGTATTTTAAAAACCAGAGGACAACTTTTTAAAAAAGAAGTCATAGATGGGGAGAAGATAATGAGATTAAGCAAGTTATTAATATAAATGAAAATTTTTAGAGTTGGTGAATTGTACAAGATCTAGAAAATTGTAATCCCTTCTGCTTTAATGAAATTTTATGGTCCACTATGGTTTTAATGTCTAGACTAAATTGCAATGAAATCTGTGGGATCTGTCTTGATTGCATTTGTTATTTGATGTGTGCTCTGGGTTGTTTGTTCAGTTTTACCCATTTTTGTCACATGTTAATTCTGGATTTTAAAATAAGTTGTACATGTAGATTGTATAACTGTTATTGTATTATAGTACATTTTATTGTTTGTCAATGCCAAATCTTGTGGCTTTATTCTGAGTAGGTCCCCTGAATCTCTCTTTTTGTTTTAAAAGTAAAAGTTACTGATTTCTAACCAGATTGTGTACTAGAAGTTTGGCCTGGTTCAGGATATGAGGCGAAAGTGAGGACTGCAAATGCTGGAGATCAGAGTCTAGATTAGAGTGATGCTGAAAAGCGCAGCAGGTCGGGCAGTATTCGAGGAGTAAGAAAATCGATGTTTTGGGCAAAAGCCCTTCCTCATTCCTGATGAAGAGCTTTTGCCCAAAACGTGGATTTTCCTGCTCCTTGGATGCTGCCTGACCTGCTGTGCTTTTCCAGCACCACTCTAATCTAGACTCTGTTTCAGGATACTAACTACATTGAAAATACTAGCTCAACCACAACTGCACTACTCTATCTAGGTCGAGATACCACACTTGAAGGATGTGAAGATGTAAATGGGGCATAGAAGGGTGGAAATAAGATACATGAAAGTTGCTTAAGGGACGAAGGTCATCAATTACTTTGAGAAACTTGGACCATTTTTCTTGGAGAACAGATTTTAGAGATTCAAAATCTTGGACAAAGTAGATGGGGAAAATATTTATATTGATGGAAAGATTGAGAATCATAAAGCACAGATTTAAGGTCATTGCTTTTGTTGCTAATGGTGACATGGGCAAAAATTGTTAATTCTTCACATGGTTAGGATTGGAATGTGCCTCTGATAAATGTGGTGGAAGCAGTTCAACTGGGGTTTTCAAAATGCACACTCAAAGGGAAAACATACCAGAGCTCATATAGGCTCCTTCAAAAAGCTAGCAGTCACATAGCCAAATGATCTCATTCTGTGCTGTAACTATGCTATGACGATATGACAGAATTGTTAGGAAAAGGGAGGGGAAGTGTTAGTGAACCTCTTGTATTCTTTGTGCCTTCTAGCTATAAACAAAGTGGCTTAATTTTGAGAAGACAGATGTTTTTCAAACCCCTGTTTGTGTGAAGTAAATTTTAAACTGTCACAACCATACTTAGATTTAAACCAGGAGGTTTATTCATCCACTCGTTCAATCCTGGAGTGGTTTTATGCAACTGTGCATGCAGACAAGAAAGATAGACTTGGAATGGAGTTTGTCTATGATTATTAACTGCTATTTTGGTTTTATCAGATCACTTTATGATCAGAATTCAAATAGCTAGAACCAGCAGTTATAATTCCTTCAGAGTTTGAGATAAGACAGTTTTGGCTTTCATTAACAGGGGATCGAATTTAAGAGCCACGAGGTTTTGCTACAGCTCTAAGTCCCTGGTGAGACCGTACTTGGAATATTGTGTCCAGTTCTGGTCGCCCTACTATAGGAAAGATAGAGGCTTTGGAGAGGGTGCAAAGAAGGTTTACCAGGATGCTGCCTGGACTGGAGGGTTTGCCTTATGAAGCAAGGAATATACAGAAATATTGAAAATTAGTGTATGGATCTGAATTGCAGGGCATATTGGATTATATATAAAACATTATTTGTGTGTTTGCAGTGTCCAAGACCAATCTTTCTGTCCATGAAGATAAAAATAGAGTCCCTTATGTGAAGGTGAGTAAAATATACTAAGTATGAAATGAAAGCAAAACAGTGCTGGAGAAACTGACAAGGGGTTAATTGCTTTTCTCTCTTCAGGTGCTGCCAGACCTACTGAGTCTCTCCAGCACTTTGTTTTGGCTTCAGATTTTCAGCATACAGTTCTTTGCTTGCATATTTTGTTTACAAGTTTGGTCTCTGTTTTTGTCCTTCTGATATAGGGCTGCACAGAGCGTTTTGTTTGCAGTCCTGAAGAGGTCATGGATACAATTGATGAAGGAAAATCCAACAGACATGTAGCAGTCACAAGTAAGTGTTGATATCGTGGGTTGAAAACAAATCCATTTTAAACTAAATGTGATCCTGCGATATTGTGTTGGAAGAAGGTGATCGAATTTTTTTCAAAATTGATTCAACTCTTTGTGGAACTAATTTTGGGCAAATAATTTTAAAAAGACATTGTGGATCTTGTGGAGTTTTTATTTATGTTTTGATCAAGACATCTGTTGATCTTCTGGGAATAATCTAGATGAGGGTATCCTTGATTTTGGTTAACTTGGATAACTTAATTAGATTTAAAAAGACATTTCAAAACATAAGGTGCCCACACATCCATAGATTATGGCAAGATGAGTAGTCAAGATAAGAGTGATGGCTTGAACCTGGACTAAGGATGGTAGAATAGGGATCTGCAGGTTGTTTTTGGGTTGTCAAGTTTTAACTGGTATGTTTTCAAGATCAGCATTTTGGTCCTCTGACAATCTATATCAATGATTTATCTTAAGGGACTGAGCATGTTGTATCCAATTCTGCTGACCTTGCAAAGCTAGGTAGACCAGCAAGCTGGAAGGTCACAGGCCATTAAAGAAATCTTGTATACTTTAATAAATCACTGCTCATTCTTTTAAATTCCAATGATTATAGTCTCAACCTTTCCCCAAGGTAATCCCTTCATTCCAGATTCAACCTAATGAACCTTTGAACTGTCTCCAATGCAGCAAGGTTCCTTAAAGTTAAGAGACCAGAGGTGTATACTGTACTTCAGGCATGGTATAGTCAGTTTTTGTACAGTTACAGCGGGAGTTGCCTGTTCTCCACAGGAGCAGGAGAATCGACGTTTCGCGCATAAGCCCTTCATCAGGAATGAGGCTTTTGGGCTGTGGCTGAGAGAAATGGGAAGGGGTGGGGTTTGGGGGGTGGGGGGTAAGGTCGCTGAGAAAGTGATAGGTGGATGCAGGTGAGGGAGAAGGTGATAGGTCAGACGGGGCAGTAATAGTCAGGTCTGGAGGGTGGTACAGAGTTGGATGCTTGGGACTGGGCTAATGTCGGGGGAGGGGAAATGAACAAGCTGTTGAAATCCACATTTATTCTGTGGTCGCAAGGTCCCAAGGCGGAATGTGAGGCGTTCTTCCTCCAGGTGGTAACGGTTTGGCGGTGGAGGAAGCCTAGGATCTACGTGTCCTTGATGGAGTGGGCGGGAGAGTTAGTGTTCAGCCATGGGGTTGGTGGGTGTGGCTGTCCCGAGGTGCTCTCTGAAACGATCCACAAGAAGGCGACCTGTCTCCCTGATGTAGAGGAGACCAGACCTGGTGCAGTAGAGGAGAGACTATTCCCTCCGCAACTCCCTTGTCAGGTCCACCTCACCACCACCACACCACCAACGAACACCCCACTCCTGGCACCTTCCCCTGCCACTGTAGGAAGGGCAAAACCTGCATCCACACTACTCCCCTCACCTGCGTCCAATACCCAAAGGGATCCTTCCATATGTCAGAAATTTATCTGTACCTCTACCAATGTCATCTATTGCATCAGTTGCACCCGTTTGGGGTGCAACTCTACATCAGGGAGACAGAACGCCGCCTTGTGGATCATCCCAGAGTACATCTCTGGGACACCAGCACCCAGCAACTCCAATGGTCCGTGGCTGAATACTTCAACTCCCTCTCCCACTCCGTCAAGGACATGCAGGTCCAGGGCCGCCTCCACTGCCAAACCGTTGGCACCCGACATCTGGAGGAAGAACTCTTCATTCCGCCTTGGGACCCTGCAACCACACGGGATAAATGCAGATTTCAACAGCTTCTTCATTTCTCTTCCCCTCACACTATCTCCAGTCCTAAGCCTCTGACTCGTCACTGTCCTCTGGACCTGTCCACCACTCCCTCCTCCAACCTATTGTCTTATCCCTTACCTTCATCCACCTATTGCTTTCTCAGCTACCCTCCTCCCATTTATCTCTCAGCCCTGACCCACAAGCCTCATTCCTGATGAAGGGCTTACCCCTGAAACGTCTATTCTCCTGCTCCTGGGATGCTGCCTGACCTGTCCTCTGCCAACAACACACTCTATACTCTGATCTCCACCATCTGCAGTCCTCACTTTCTCCTCCCTGCTCTCATCCCCCTTCTAATTAAGATCAATATTCTATTTGCCTTCCGAATCCCATGCTGCTTGCTCACACTTAAATTTGTACCTGAGGCAACTTTGTCAATCCACAATCTCTACCAGATAGAACAATAAGGGCGGCAGATGCATGGGTTTGACAAGTTAGTTGCAATAAGTCTGTTTCCCTGATTTAGCGAAGAGCCTTACATCTTGTTTTTCTTCTATTCATTCATATGTGGCCCATTCTGGCTGGGCCAACATTTATTGCCTGTCCACAGTTGCCCTTGAAATGTTGGAGAGCTACCTCTTCAACTGTTGGAATCCATTTGGTGTAGGTCCACCCACATTACCAGTAGAGAGCCAGTTCCAAGATTTTGACCTTGTCATACTGAAGAAAAGGTGATATTTCCAGATCAGACTTGTGTGGGGCTTGGAGGTGAGCTTGCAGGTGATGGTGCCCCCCCCCCCCCCCACCCACAGCCTTTCCAATGTAGGTTGTAATCTCTGGATAAGGAATTAAACATTTTAGGACTGGGATGAAAAATTTCACCACTTGGTTTTGAATGTTCGTTGGTGCATTTTTCAGTTGATGAATGTGTTCGTTCAAACCAGGAGACTTTTGAACACAAAAAATGGAACAATGCAGGGATAGGATTTGAAAGTAGAGTTGAGCTAGAAGACCGACATGATCTCACTGCCTGGCAGAGCAGTGTTGAAGGATTGTGTGGCCTAATCCGGTTTCTAATTTTACGTTGTAATGCAATGAATTGGAATTCTCAGGTCTACACTTGTATTATAACTAAATATGAACTTTGAAAGTGTTCCAGGATTTTGAGGGTTGATCATTGCATCTGGAAACAGTTCGTCTATTTTAACTCCATTAAGTATCTTGTTTCTCTATAAGCTCTTGTATTCTCCCCACCTCAACATATTCTGGATATACTTAATTTCTTTAATCTCACCTTTTCTGATCATATACTTTTATTTATGCTTAGCATGGAATTTGATTTGCTACTTTGCTGACTGTTTGTTTGTTTGTTTGTTTGTTTCTCTGTGGCTGCACAAAAGTGCTACAGAATTGTAAACAAAAGTTCTGTACTTCACAAAATCATATCTCCTGTGCTGAGAAGATACCCTCTTGCTCCCAATCCACTTTGTCATGGTTTCTTTGTATCGTGCATCATCCGAAGCTAATAAACCTAACACGTGATAACGTGCTAGATGATCAATCTTGGCCTGTACTTAAAATGTTCAGCTACTGGGTTTGCAATTGCCCTGAAAAGTAGGGAACCAATTGATTTGGATGTATAGGAGATATGGTTAGTAAATTTGCAGATGACTCCATAATTAGTGATGTAGTGGACACCAAGAAGGTTACCTTAGTAAAATGGAATCTTGATCAGATGAGCAAATGGACTGAGGAGTCACAGATGAAGTTTAGATAAGTGTGAGGTGCTGTATTTTGGTAATGTAAATCAGGGCAGGACCTTGGTAAGGTCCAAGACCTGTTGCCAAAGATACGTTTGGGTGTAGGTTCATAGTTCCTTGAAAGTGGAGTCTCTGGTAAACTGGATAGGGAAGAACATGTTTGGTGCACTTGCCTTTACTGGTCAGTGCATTGTGTAGGAGTTGAGAGGTCATATTGCAGCAGTACAGGACACTGGTTAGGCCAACTTTGGGATACTGCTTTCAGTTCTGGTCTCTCTGTTGCAGGAAGGATGTTGTGAAACTTGAAAGGTTCAGAAAAGATTTACAAGGATGTTGCCTGAATTGGAGGGTTTGAGCTATAGGGAGAGACTGAGTGAGTATGCTGGGACTATTTTCCCTAGAGTGTTGGACATGGTTAGGGTGAATAGCCAAGTCTTCTCCCAAGGTAAGGGAGTGCAAAATGAAGGGGGCATAGTTTTAAGGTGAGAGGGGAAAGATTTAAAAGGGACCTGAGGGTTAGCTTTATCTCAGAGGGTAATGTGTGTATGGAATGAACTGCCAGAGGAGATGGTTGAGGCTGGGACAACTAAAACATTTAAAAGGCATCTGGATGGGTATATGAATAGGAAGGGTTTAGAGCAATGTGGGAGAAATGCTGGTAAATGGGACTAGATTAATTTAGGGTTATCTAAATCCAAAGGGACCGAAGGGTTTGTTTCCATGCCTTAAATCTCTTTTGCTCCAAGTTAGAGAAAGAAACTAAGCTACCACGTCACTGTTTTGTTTAGAAGTTAGACAAAATGCAAATTTTTAATCAGTGCCTCGCTCTGTTTCAGATATGAATGAACACAGCTCACGTAGCCACAGTATCTTTCTCATTAATGTCAAACAAGAAAACACTGCAACAGAGCAGAAACTAAGTGGTAAACTTTATCTGGTTGACTTGGCAGGTAGTGAAAAGGTATGCTTTAATGTTCATTTATCGTGCTGTATCTTAAGTGTTCATCCAGCAGTCATGTTGAAGTAGGTTTCTGATTTCTAGATCAATCGAATGAAGAATATGCTTTTTGTCAGCATAATTGTTTTCCTAAAAAAATCATGGCATTCTTATGTCAAAATTAACTTCCAACATCATTTTGTATAGAGATTTAAGGAGAGGTGCACAATACGGTTTTGGACAAAAATGTAACCACATTTGTAGCACTTTTTAAAAAAAAAAATTGATTACTTCAGCCCTTGTTTTACAGATTAGTTTTACTAAAAACTTCAGCAAGATAACAGTGCCTAATCCTGTTGAATACCACCTGCTTTGAGAATCCCAAGCATCTAATGGTAACAAAGCAGTAGCAGTCAAGTGAAAGATATTTGTGTCAATTTGAAAATGAGATTTGGCCATTTAATGGATGATGAGTAATAAAAGGACATTGTGAAATTGTGTTGCTCATATCTGAATGGATCTTCATAGTGAATGTGTCCGAATCCAGGTTCGCAACGTTCTTTAGGAAATAAAATCTTTGGTCTTTACTCAATTGGTGTGTGTGACTCCAGAAATGTGGTTGATTCTCAACTGCCCTTTCCAATGGCCTAACTAGCCACACATTTGCATTTAAGGATAGTAGTTCACCACAGTCCATCAAGGGCAGATTGATATAAACAATAAATGTTGACTTGCAGTAATGTCCATCTCAAGAATATTCTTTCTTTAAAAACTTGAGGGAGTGTTTGAAAGAAACAAGATATCTCCGGGGCCTGAAATCAGATTAGTAATCCATTGTCTGACACAAAACTACAACATGTCAAGATAGTTAGTTCATTGACCGTTGCGTCCTAAGTAAAAATTAAATCAAACTAGGCAGCACAATGATCTATCTTGTTTGCCAGAGCTTATGACAGATGTGAGTTTCAATCATTATGCAGTTCCTGGCACTGTTCCACAATGTAATAAAGTGCTGTTTGTCTTTGTTTTTGGAAATTTGATGTATTGATTGCCATTCAGAAGAAAATGCTGGTATGTCTTACACATACTTGTCAGACATGTGCATATTATGTGAAATGGATACTGCAATATTTCTAACTTCAGTAGCCTAAGCTAAATTCAGAAAATGTAAGGTTTTATCCCAACACGACAGTTCGAGTATTAGGATTAAGCTGAAAGTAAGAACTGAGATCAATTTAAACAAAACAAAACAACCCCAAAGCCATCTGATTGCTTTTAAGAATCCTAGCTGTGTGACTGTATCCTTTAGAGAAAAGCTTTACTGATCAGGTCAATTTGTGAATCCAGTCCCACAGTGACACTTGACCATGAAGTGACTTAGTAAACCATTTGGTTGTACCAAATAACAATATTGTGGGGGGGGGAAAAACATTTACCACATTGAACTGCAGGATTTGGGAAGTTAATTGAACTTCTCACAGCAGTTAAGGATGGGTTGTAAATGATGGCCTTGTCGGCAGTGCATTGATCCAAAAGAAAAGCAAACAATTGGCCCCCTGAGAATTGTCAAATGTCCAAAACTTGACTTTCACTTGCATCTGTTTGTCTGGCTTGAGCAAGAGTCCATGAATGTGATTTACTGTGATAATTAGTGTTCAGTAGGAATCGCATAATACAGCAATCGAATATTTCTATAAAATAAAATCTTTTGTGGGAAGAAGTAATGTGAAAGGAAGAGGGAACAAATTTTTCAAAAAGCAAATAATTGGACTAATGCTATAATATGTTGTTTCCTTTTGTTGAAAATCCATTAAGGTCAGTAAAACTGGAGCAGAAGGGGCTGTACTAGACGAAGCCAAGAATATCAACAAGTCTTTGTCAGCACTGGGGAATGTAATTGCTTCTCTGGCAGAATCAAGTGTGAGTATTGAACTTGAACTGTTTATGGTAAATCGTAACAAATTATAGATTTTTAAAAGCATCAGAATTTATCAATCAACCTAATTTTACTGCTCTATCATTTATTGAGAGAGGAAATTAGTGTATGCAAGTATATCCACTTGTGCGATGCTGCTTTTACTGATGTGCACTGGTTGTCAGCTATGTCCTGTGCATCAGTTTTTGAGATCCTTATCTACAAATCCCTCTATAGCTTTGCTCTGCCTTGTGCAGCTTTGCATCTCTGTGCTGCCATTTTCTTTCTTCCCACTGTGCCACTATTAACTTTATTTCCTCTCAACTTGTTCTTGCTCACCACCGTCCCTCGCTGTTGGTCCCACGCTGCACGCCCCCGCTTTCCACCCCCCCCTACAGGTTCCCCAAAATACCCATCTCTTCAACTGAGTTTCTCAAAGACCAACGTGTCTTGTTAACTACTTTTGCTCCTCCCCCTGTGAGGTCCGACAGGATGTTTTTAATGCCAAGTGCTATATGAATGCAAGTTGAAAAACTGGCTAATGGATGTAAAAATGTTTTAGATAATGTATAATTTTAAAAATTGTTTTCAGACATATGTACCATACCGTGACAGCAAAATGACCAGAATTTTACAGGATTCACTGGGTGGTAACTGTAGAACGACAATAGTTATTTGCTGTTCTCCATCATCCTACAATGAAGCAGAAACCAAAAGTACACTGATGTTTGGTCAGAGGCAAGTAAACTATTTTGGCAACTATTATATAAGAGAATAGTGTCCTGGAAGACTTTTGTGGGAGAGGGCGTTATCCTGTGTTTGCACTTTAATATAGCCCAGTTTCTTTGTAAGGAGAAAGTGAGGACTGCAGATGCTGGAGATCAGAGCTTAAAAATGTTTTGCTGGAAAAACGCAGCAGGTCAGGCAGCGTCAAAGGAACAGGAGAATTGACGTTTCGAGCATAAGCCCTTCAGGCAAGGCTGAAGAAGGGCTTATGCCCGAAACGTCGATTCTCCTGTTCCTTTGATGCTGCCTGACCTGCTGCGCTTTTCCAGCAACACATATTTTTAAGCTAGTTTCTTTGTAATACTTGTTTCATAGTTTTCTTTCAAACCACTGGAATGTTTTGCTTGCCTGAGCATATTCTACTGCTTCATTCACTTTTTTAAATAATTTTTTGTAATTGTTTTTTTCCTGAAATTGTAAAGATGAAAATAAACACTTTTTGAACCAGTAAAATTATAACATTTTATAATTGTTGGGTATGTACTGGATTGTGTATTGAGAATTTGTCACCATCATTGACCTTCTCCATGTATCAATATTTGAAGCGCTGGATTGTTGACTGGTGACCATCATTATAGGTGAGCCAATCATCATCTGTTTTCAGTAGTGTGTACTATGCTTATATACTTCCATCTGGGGTTATAAATGAGCATCAAGAATTGGAACCCATGCTGAAATTTTTTTCCCTCCCAAACTCAAATATCCCACAGGATGTTTACTTGCATTGTCACACTATTGACCCTTTTGCAAAGTGGTGTTTATCTTAAATCCAATTTGAGCATATTTAGTCTGAATGGACTACAATGGTTCAAGAAAGCAGCTTGCCATTACTTTCTCAAGGACACTTGGGGATATGCAATAAATCCTGACCTTGCTAGAGAAAGTCATCCCCCTGAAAAGTTTCTTAAACTGGGCTTCTGTTTTTGGAAGTTTGACCTGGAAGTACTGAATAGCATAGTTCCCTAGTTCCATGTAAAGGACATTATGGAAGAGGCAATAAACACCTGGCAGGGGAAGGAATAATCAAAGCAGTAAAAATATTATTTAAAAGTCTAGAAGTACTCTGCAGGATAGGTTGGCTTCTGAGCTGAAAGAAGCTGCTGACTATTCAGGTTGAACTTGCATCATTCAACTGAAACTTAACTCTGCTTCTCACTAAGGATGCTGCTAGGTCTACAGTCAAAGAGATGTATCCAGCATTTTTTTCCTTTAAATTTCAGATTCTAGCATGTGCTTTTCTTCAGCCAAAGTTGTAGTTTGCACATGAGGTAATGACAATCTGGTTTGGGTGTCAAGAACCACTGTTAAGCAATTTAAAACTATCATTAAGGCGACATAGTAACACATTTGGTGAGCATGGGGTATTTTGCTACAAAATTGTTAAAGATCATTTGGAGGAAAGTTCAGCTAAACATAAAAAGCATAATAAAATGCCAGTCTATGGAAGGAGAGAGAAGACTTAGTGCAGCTGTTTTTAGTTGAGCGATGTCAATTTTTTTTTAATCTATTTAAACCGTTCTGGGTTCCGAGGATAAAGTTTTGGAAACACGCTTTTTTCCTTTCTTGATATAAAATGTGGATGTCAAATGATCTCATGTAATGTTAACAACGTAGGAGAATTTACTCTGGTGTGCCACGCTAAACAACTGCAGTGTGCATATGGACGGGGCCAGATTATTCAAAGAGCAAAAAGCTTGTGTGGAGGTATTCATGTACAACATTTGGTTAACAAGTTAAGGAGGATCTGTGCTTTTTCTTTAAACCAAGTAAACGAGTAATTTGTTCACCCCTTTTCTGTTTCTGATAGAGCCAAGACTATTAAGAATACTGTAACCGTTAATGTTGAGTTAACAGCAGAACAATGGAAGAAGAAATATGAAAAAGAGAAAGAGAAAAACAAGACTTTAAGAAATACCATACAGTGGCTTGAAAATGAACTCAATAGATGGCGTAAAGGTATTTAAGCTTTCATTAGTAAAACTGAACCACACATTACGACTTGAAAAATAATTTAACTTGTGCCAGTTAAGATTTGGAAGGGACTCTGAGTTACTGTTAGTTTTGACTTGTCCATATCGATTTCTGTGAAACTACTTCATCTTGACCAGGACTCTGGGCATCCAAATTCATCCCTGCGCACCGTTTCAGATGCATTAGTGTGTCTAAAGTGACATACAGGGCTTAGCCTTGCTTTCAACACCTTTTTTTTTATTGAACTAGTATGAACAGAGGTGCCATGTCTCTGATGGTTTTGTCCGCTCTGAAGCGGAACTGACTGTTTTGGGGGGAGTGGGGGTTTCTTCCCAAGATGGTTGGCACAAGCCTGTTCAGAAGTATTCAGGCCAGGACTTTCCCAGCAGTAGGAAGTGAGGTGATCCCTTGGCAGTTGATCAGTCTGATGTTTCCCCGTTGTTTTTATACCGTTTTCAACTCTGTAGTTTCTGTATACTCCCTTCCATGCCAACTCTGAAATTGCCAAATAAGACAGTTTTGACCTTGGGAAGTGCATTTTGGATGAGTTCATGTGTATAGAATCCATCGATGTCAGCCTAATGGATTGGAGCAAAAACACAGATTTGACTTGTAGCCTGCTAGTCTCAAGTGAAATGGTGAATAGATAATGGCAGACCGAAAGTTTAGGGGCTGAAGTCGTCATCACTATGAAGGAAATGCTGAGGATGCAATGTTCATCTTCAGGCCTAAATGACTAATGGCAAGTGTAGTCAATATTGTCTTCTGAGCTAAGCCTTAGTCTGAGATGCAAACCTTGCTCACAGGCTATTACATAGCTATCCTGTATAGCTAGCTCATGAGCCACCAAACCACTATTGAGTATCATTGGATGACTATTGCATTCAGAGTTGTACAGTGTGTTCAGGCCACTAGTTGGTATGCCAACAACCATATGGTATGGCATGTTTTTGATCATCTGTTTGTTTCAGCCATTTGGCAGCCTACTGCCCTGGTCATCTCTCTGTCTAGGAGAACTTGTGCATAAGTGTTTGCCACTTCTGTGCTCACTACAATTTGCAAGTCAACTGCTACAGTGTGTCTTAGTATGGTATTTGGAGCCAGTAGTGAGAGTTGGGTGTCAATGAGGATATGATTCCTGTCCAGTTTATGTGTATGCAGTGTTCTCTAATGTTTTTGCTACTGCACGGGCCTTCAACATCTGCTTCTGGCAGCTGCTGCTGCACTGAAGCCATACATTGGTTTACCAATTGGTGTGTGGAGCTTACCTGCAGCCATATAACCATGCAGCAAGTAGGATGCAATAGCAAATGACACTTTAGCCAAAATAATTGTTGTTCATTCTTGGAAAAAAACACACTGTCTAGATTGCTTTCAGTCTGGCTACCTTGGATTGGAACGTTGGAACACCTAGACTCTGTTGGAAGTCACTAGACAGGTGTGTTTGCCTCTGTCTCTTCAGATGTAATCTGTTCAGGATGTTGACAGGATATCTTACAGAAGCCCTTCAGGGAGGCTAGCTTATTCAACTTTTCAGCTCTTCCACAGGACCTTTTACGTGGGTTCCTCAAAGATAGCAGTCTTATTTCTTCACTGGATACATTTTAACTGAATCCCAAAACAATGAAATAACCATACTCCTGACCAGCATTAACTCTAATTTTGTCAGCTGTGTGGGACTCTGAAGTCTGTGTACAGCAGCGACTTTGCGAACTGGAAGTCAGTGCTTCGATCAGAAAATCGACAAGCTTGGAGGCAATGTTGCTCCTCACGGTCATGAATCCAAAAATGACTTTTAGTGTAGGAGTTGTGATGTCAATTTGAGGTTGTACAGGATGTTGGTGAGGCCTCTTCTGGAATACTGTGTCCAGTCCTTGTCACCTTGTTATAGGACTGATGTTATTAAATTGGCGAAGATTTAAAATGATTTACCAGGGTGTTGCTGGGAATGGAAGGTTTGAGTTATGAAAATAGGCTGAGACCTTTTTCACTGGAGTGGAGAAGGTTGAGGGGATACCCTTAGAGGTTTATAAGATCACCGGGGCTCGGATAATATGAATAGCAAAGCCCTTTCCCTAGAGTAGGGGAGTTCAAGCTAGGTTAATATTTTTAAGTTGAGAGGAGAAAAATTTTAAAAAGGACCTGAGGGGCAACTTTCTTAGTGGTTTGTATGTGGAACTGCCAGAGGAAATAGTGGATGCAGGTACAGTTGCAACACTTTAAGTCATTTGGATGAGTACATGAATAGGAAAGGTTTGGCGGGATATGGGCCAAAAGCAGGCTAGTGGTACTAGTTTGGTTTGGTTTGGTTTGAGAACATGGTCAGCAAGGACTTGTTGGACTGAAGTGTTTTTTTATGCTGTATGACTCCGTATGATTAGGGATAGTCAACATGGCTTTGTGCGTGGGAAATCACGTCTCACAAACTTGATTGAGTTTTTTGCAGAAGTAACAGAGGATTGAGGGCAGAATGGTAGATGTGATCTATATGGACTTCAGTAAGGCGTTCGACAAGGTTCCCCATGGGAGACTGATTAGCAAGATTAGATCTCATGGAATACAGGGGGAACTAGCTATTTGGATACAGAACTGGCTCAAAAGTGGTGGTGGAGAGTTGTTTTTCAGATTTGAGGCCTGTGACCAGTGGAGTGCCACAAGGATCAGTGCTGGGTCCTCTATTTTTTGTCATTTACATAAATGATTTGAATGTGAGCACAAGAGGTACAGTTAGTAAGTTTGCAGATGACACCAAAATTGGAGGTGTAGTGGACAGCAAAGAAGGTTACCTCAGATTACAATAGGATCTTGACCAGATGGGCCAATGGGCTGAGAAGTGGCAGATGGAATTTAATTCAGATAAATGTGAGATGCTGCATTTGGGGGAAAACAAATCTTAGCAGGACATGTACACTTATGGTAAGGTCCTAGGAAGTGTTGCTGAACAAAGAGACCTTGGAGTGCAGGTTCATAGCTCCTTGAAAGTGGAGTCGCAGGTAAATAGGACAGTGAAGATGATGTTTGGCATGCTTTCCTTTATTGGTCAGAGTATTGAGTACTGGAGTTGGGAGGTCATGTTGTGGCTGTACAGGATGTTGGTTAGGCCACTGTTTTAATATTGCGTGCAATTCTGGTCTCCTTCCTATCGGAAAGATGTTGTGAAACTTGAAAGGGTTCAGAAAAGATTTACAAGGATGCTGCCAGGGTTGGAGGATTTGAGCTATAGGGAGAGGCAGAACAGGCTGGGGCTGTTTTCCCTGGAGCATCGGTGGCTGAGGGGTGACCTTATAGAGGTTTACAAAATTGAGGGGCATGGATAGAGTAAATAGGCAAAGTCTTTTCCCTGGGATTAGGGAGTCCAGAACTACAGGGCATAAGTTTAGGGTGAGAGGGGAAAGATATGAAAGAGACCTAAGGGGCAACTTTGTCTCAGAGGGTGATATAGGTATGGAATGAACTGCCAGAGGAAGTGGTGGGAGGCTGGTACAAATTGCAACATTTAAAAGGCATTTGGATGGGTATATGAATAGGAAGGGTTTGGAGGGATATGGGCCGATTGCTGGCAGGTGGGACTAGATTGGGTTGGGATATCTGGTCGGCATAGACAGTTTGGACCAAAGGGTCTGTTTCCAAGCTGTACATCTGACTTTTTTTTTCAAAAATATAGTTTTCCACTGTATTCCTTTAGTGCTTTTTTTTTTAAAAATAGGAATAGTCGCAGATATCTCCCTACACCTCAAATTAGCCAAATTTTATCATTCAGAACCTGAATCTGCAAAAAAAAAAAAAATTTCTAATGGGAAGAACTGATTTGCTTTATATCTTCAATGTATTCTTTTCTAAAGGTGAGTCTGTGCCTATAGAAGAACAATATGACAAAGAGAAACACAAGGAGGCACTTGAGATTGTTCTCACCAATGACAAAATTGAGGAAACTCCGACTGTTAAACTCACTGATGCCGAGAAGCAAAAGATGGATTCAGAAATTTCTAAACTGTATAAGCAGCTGGATGATAAGGTGTGTTAATTCCCCTTCTCCAACTGTACTACAAGAGTTGATGCATTTAAATTGTTTCTAGTGTTTTTTTTGATATCGAAAGCAAATTAGTTTTACTGTATTTGATTGTTCCTTTGATTCTTAGTCCCCATGAGAAAGCAAAATTCTGTGGCATTAGTGAAATAGTTGACCTATTCGAATTGAATTGGTCTCTTTAATAGTTAGAGTACTAACTGTGAGATATAAAGCAGCCATTTTAAACTGAAAGGACCAAGTTTAAAAACAGGCTATCTCCATTTTACTTAATCTATCTCTCTTTTAACCAATTAAGTGAGCATATTCTGAACAGTGTTCAAGGTGAAATATTTTAAAATAAGTCTGTTACATCTTGATGGTACTTGATGAAAATCCGTTTGGATATGGAGCTGGTTGGAAGATAAATGCCACCAACCATTTGCAATCATTGAGGCATATCAACTCAATTAACTTGTTGTTTTCAGAGGAGGTAAAATTGAGAACTGGCAATTTTAAGGTACTGTGAATTGTTTATTATTGATGTAATCGGGTTAATTTGAACAATGGTTATATGCAATACAAATTGACTCCAATGGATACCTTTTCCTTCAGGTGCTAGCTTTGTAAAAGAAATTTTAAATTGTTGCTAAATTAATTGTTATTTAGTTTCTGAATAAGGAAGTTGGTCAATTATCTCGAAAGGGTATTGACAAATGAATTGAATTTATTGTCACGTGTACCAAGGCACAGTGAAAAGTCTTGCAAGCAATAAACGCAGATCACATAGTTAAGTAACATAGTTTAAATAAAAGGATGGACATGGATGAATCAAAATTTGCCTTTGCTCTGTTTAGGTTATAAGACTGTCACTTTGCTATTTCATAGGCTGGGATAAATGATGTCAGGTTACTTTTAAAAACTGCATATTTGCAAGAAATTGAACACTCGATGAAAGTTATCACTTGGTATTGATACAATTTTAAAAAATACTTTTCAATGATCATACATGAGCAAAGGTCTAATTTTTGGCTGATAGGAAAAGTGAAGTATTTAAATTATGTTCTGGTGTATCTTTGCACGGGGTGTTTTTTTTTTGAGTGTACGGTTAGTATTGCTGATAAATCCATCTAAATGTGAATTGATTGTATTTTAACTCTGATTATAGGATGAGGAGATCAACCAACAGAGTCAGCTGGTGGAAAAACTTAAGCAGCAGATGTTGGATCAGGAAGAAGTAAGTCTGATCAAACTTGCTAACATTGTTTTCATCTAGTTGTATTAGACAGGCTTTTACTTGTGTCAATCGATTGCACCCTGCATGTTGATGGTCTCATCAACAGCCTATTCAGTTTCTGAGCAGAAATCTAATGTAACCATTGAGCCTGACACCTTTTTTCTTTCTGCTTCATAGCTCAGGGTATTAAGACCATTTGTGCTGCTAGTCCTACAAATGTATTACTACCTAATTCAAAATAGATCAGAGATCCTACCTGACGTCTTTCTCATTTCTATTCTTACCGAACATTGTTATGAACCCAACATTGCCGGATGTGTTTACACATTGAAGCATTGGGAGATTTTGAACTCCTTCACTGATTTATCTTGAAAGTATTAAATATATCACTGAAGGATTTATTAAGCTTTAAGAATAAAATGACTGAAATATTGCAGGTGTAATTAGCCAATTTTTATATAACTCAACCTGTAATACAGTAAACATGAAAGTAATAAAGTGCTTTCATTTATCTGGTGCTGATTTTACATCTTTATGTAGCTTCTGGCATCCACCAGACGAGACCAAGACAACATGCAGTCAGAACTCAATCGCCTCCAGGCTGAGAATGATGCCTCTAAAGAAGAAGTGAAGGAGGTCCTGCAAGCTTTGGAAGAACTTGCAGTCAATTATGACCAGAAATCACAAGAAGTTGAGGACAAGACAAGGGAATTTGAGCTACTAAGTGATGAACTCGGTCAAAAATCGGTAAGGAGTTGCTCTAGGTGAAAGCCTTTCACAATTGTGCACCATGTTTAAAAACAGCTGGTATCTTCCTTGAAGATTTTGGTGCTGTGTATGGATTAGGTAGAGAGGTGAACTTTAGAGGTTAATAAAATTGTGAGGAGTATAGATAGACTTAATAATAGGTGTCTTTTCCCTAGGATGGGGATTTCAAGAGTGGGGGCATATTTAAAGTGAGAAGAGAAATTTAGTAAAGATATGAGGGGAATTTTTTTTTTTTAAGAGGATGATTCGCATGTGGAGTGAATGTCCTGAGGAAATAGTGGATGATGACAACTGCAATGTTTAAAAGATGCTTAAGTAAGTACATAAATAGAAACTTCTTTTATTTTGCAGAGATATGGACCAGAGCAGGCAAGTGGGTCTAGTTTTTAGTTTGGGATTGTTTGGTATGGACTAGTTGGACCCAAGTGTTTGTTTCTGTGCTTTGACTCTATAAAAGATTAAATTTTTGCTAAATAATTGTAAAGAAACTTTGTAGCCTGTTGAAAGGGTATTTTGTTTCTTGATTGGTTAGATGCAAATTAATTGTGTATGCTTGTGTCAAAGCAGCACTTTACATCCTGGTTCATATCTGATTCTCAATGATAGCTTAAATAACTGCTTAAATTTTTGCTTTGCTTGTTATGAAGATGATTACTTCATTTCTGTTTAATGCAGGCTACATTAACGTCCATCGATGCAGAGCTGCAAAAACTGAAGGAAATGACCAATCATCAGAAGAAACGAGTCACTGAAATGATGACGTCGTTGTTAAAAGATCTAGCAGAAATTGGAATTGCAGTTGGCAACAATGATGTTAAGGTAAACAATACTATCTTGAAACATTGATTTGTGGCTGTCTGCCAGGGGAAACATACTTTTTGATCCTTTTTATCCATTCCTACCTCTAGGAATTTGAAAAGTTAACATGCTACTGTCAAACTCAAAAATTCTGCAATTAGTTTTCAGACCGCTTCAGTCAGTCTTGACTGTGTATTGAATGTTGCCTACTCCGTGCAGTGGTAACTTTTTTTTTAATCAAGGCATCTGCAGTTCTATCATAGACGTCAACATTTTACCTTTCTAAACATGATTCTTTACCAGTAGCATTGCCAACTTTAGAATTAAGTTTATTGTCACCTGTAAAGTACAGTGAACGACTTCACCGTTCCTGGTGCCATCTTAGGTGCCAAGGTACAAAATAGAAAAAGAAATGTCAAGAGTTCAATATTACAATTATTCCGTAGCTATGGGCCTGCAGTCACTTCACGCTGAGCTTTCCCCATGAGGGGTCATGCTTCCCCATATCGGGCCCACTCTCCCCACTAAGGCATGCTCTCCCCCACACTGGGCTGAGTCAACTGCCATCCTGGCTTACCCAACCGCCTCGTTGCTGACCATCATCCAGCTTTGCTTACTATACTGCTTAAATATCCTAGTTTAAATTTAACTCTCAGACACTACTTTTCAAGGATAAAATGCTTAGTTTCTGTAGTTGTTCCTAATCAAATGAATTGTCCAGTATGATCCAGTAATAAATTGCATAGAATGTAACTAACATAAGTGAGTCATTCTTCAACCTGACGTCTGTGCCATTGATTCTGCTCTGTTAGCTGTCTCCTACATCTCTGCACTAACACTTTTAGCTATATAGAACAGAATGACCAAAAGGTGATCACTCCTGATTGTGTGGGTGGCACAGTGGCACAGTGGTTAGCACTGCTGCCTCACAGCGCCTGAGACCTAGGTTCAAATCCTGCCTCAGGCGACTGACTGTGTGGAGTTTGCACGTTCTCCCCGTGTCTGCGTGGGTTTCCTCCGGGTGCTCCGGTTTCCTCCCACAGTCCAAAGATGTGCAGGTTAGGTGAATTGGCCATGCTAAATTGCCCGTAGTGTTAGGTAAGGGGTAAATGTAGGGGCATGGGTGGGTTGTGCTTCGGCGGGTCGGTGTAGACTTGTTGGGCCGAATGGCCTGTTTCCACACTGTAATGTAATGTAATGTAATCTAATCTAATCTAAGATACAGGCTCCCAATTTTCAAAACCACCTACTATATGGCTGCAACTAGACCAGTATAGAGACAAAATAAATGTAGAAATCCAAAGTAGACAAGCAGGAGGTTGGAAGAACACAGCAAGCTAGGCAGCATGAGGAGGTGGAGAAATTGACATTTTGGGTATAACTAGTCCTGTATGGCCTGTTTGCTGCTTAGAAGAAGGAAAAATAGGTCCAGTAGAATAATGCCAATATGTTTCATTCCAGATTTGGGCAGATTTGAGATTCTTAATCTTGTGTAGCACAGTCAGTATTGTATATCTGCAGATAGTTTGATTAAATATTATCTAAATCATGAGTTAGCTAATATGCTATTGATCTTCAATTGCTAAACTGTTGGGCTCAAGGATTGTAATGTGTTTTGAAGCTGAAACTAGTTCTTAAGATTCCTTTGTCGCATAAAGTTTTGTCTCAATTTACTGGAAAGACATTAAAGGTAAATTATTGAAAAGAAATATAGTTTGCTTTATTATTGTGAGCAAGCAGTTGTAGGCTCAGTGCTTCCTGTTATCAGATGTCTTGCAAATACATTTAGAATATATGTAAAAGAATTTTGTTTGAGACAAAAGTCAGTCTAAAGTTTAGACAGTAAGTTAATTTTGAAAATATGCACTCAAGTTTCATAATAGAATTTCAAGTTTCAGAAATCAAAAAATGGGCTCCTGTGTTTAAAACAAACCTACGAATTTGAGAACTTCAACCTTCTCTGGTATTTTTCTCCGTCTTTTTCATCTGGTTAACTTTAAAAAAGTAATTGATTTGTTTTCTGACTAGACTTGAGCAGGGCTTTCCAAATATGTACTTAAAGTGAATGAATTGTTTAACACCTTTTATTGAAACAGGGAAGGAGACAAGAAACAGGTAACCATAGGTCAGTTAGCCTAATACTTGGGCAAAAGTGAGGACTGCAGATGCTGGAAATCAGTCTAGATTAGAGTGGTGCTGGAAAAGCGTAGTAGGTCAGGTAGCATCCGAGGAGTAGGAAAATCGACGTTTCGGGCAAAAGCCCTTCAGGACTGAAACGTCAATTTTCCTACTCCTCGGATGCTGTCTGACCTGTTGTGCTTTTCCAGCACCACTCTAACCTAATACTTACCCAATTACATATATTACGGATCTAATTGTAGAGCATTTAGAAATGCATGATCAGAGTATGGCTTCGTGAAGGGGAACTCATGCCTGACAAATTTACTAGACGACTTTGAGGAGGTAACAAGCAGGATGAATAAAGGAGAAACACTGGATGTAATATATTTGGATTTTCAGAAGGTGTTTGATAAGGTATCTCATTCTGACAAAGCTATCTTATCTTGATAAGAGGCCATCTTGATAGAGGTACGTTTCATCGTTAGAGATTTGGGTATCTCAACAGAGATGGAATAAGGGGGTCTTTTTCAGGATGGCACCCTGTAACTAGTGTCATGGGTCAGTGCTGTGGCCACAATTATTGACTATATATAGTAATGACTCAGATGAAGGAAGTGAATATATTATAGTATACATTCTGTTTGTATATTATGCAAGAATGGGTAGGAAGGCACATAGTGATGAGGGTAGAGTCTGCAAAGGGATATACTCAGGTTAAATGGAAAAACTTGGTAGATGGAATAAACTGGGAAAATTAGAGGTTATTCACTTTGGCGCAAAAAATAGAGGAGCAAAATGTTGCTTGAAATGGAGAACGATTGCAGAAAGCTGCAGAACAGATTTGGGCGTCCCTGTGCATGAATCAGAAGTTCAGGTAATAAAGGAATGTTGACCTTACTTCAAAGGAAATGGAGTATAAAAGTAGAGAAGCTTTGCTGATACTACACAGGGCACTAGTCAGATCACACTGGAATACTGCAAGCAGTCTAATAAACCAACCCAAGGAATTTTCTCTGGACTGGCTCCAGTGCCAATATAGACCGGCAGGAGGCTGGAAGAACACAGCAAGCCAGGCAGCTTTAGGAGGTGCAGAAGTCAAATGTTTTGGGTCTAGCCCTTCAGGACTGGGGGTGGGTGTGGCGAGAGCTGCAGATGGAGGCAGAGGCAGGGTGGTGAAGTGGGGATAGGATCCAGTGCTAGTTTGACCTCCTTTCAATAAGGGGGCCTAATCTGATTGCGGTATGTCAGCTGTGGTCTGACGTGTACCTTAAAAAAAAACCTCCCTACTTTTATATTCTATTCCATTTGATGTAAAACTCAAGTTGATGCCAGGTAGATGGAGCCTGTCCCACAAGGAGTGGTTGAGTAGATTGGATCTGTATTCATTGTAGTTTTGAAGAATAAGAGGTGACCATATTGGAACATACAAGATTCCTAAGGGTCTTGACAGAATAGATTTGGAGACGTTTTTCCTTGTGGAGAACCTGGCATCAGGGGATAGAAGGTCAAGCATTTAAAACACAAATTTCTCGTTGTGTATCTATAAGAGTTGTTTATAACAAGGGTGTGTCATTAGGATATTAAAGGCTGAGATGGGCAGATGTTTACTTAGTAAGGGAATCACTGGCTGTGGAGGGAAAAGCAAAAAAAGTAGAGTTGATGGTTGCCAGATCTCATTAAATGGCAGAGCAAATAGCACTGGCTAAACGGTGTACTTTTGCTCAAGTGGACAAAGGAAGGTTGCCTTATTACTAAGAAATGAAATTTAGTCAATAGTAAGAAACTAAGTGGGTCGGATGGTGTAGAATCTGTTTGGGTAGAATTGAGGAACCATAAAGGTTTTAAAAAGAAAACCATAGTTGGAATTATGCACAGGCCTCCAAATAGGAGGAGCTGGGGTGCAAGGTACACCAGGAGATAGAAAAGATGTGTAGGAAAGGCAAAGTTAGTGATCTTGGGGGATTCCAATATGCAGGTGGACTGGGAAAATCAGGTTGGTAGTGGATTGCAAGAAAAGAAATTTGTGGAATGTCCACAAGATGGCTTTTTAGAGCAGCTTATGGTGGAGTCCTCTAGGAACAGGATTTAGTGTTGCGCAATGAGGCAGACTTGATAAGGGAGCTTAAGGTGAAGGAACCCTTAGGAGGCAGTGATCATTTATATGATTGACTTTTCCCTCTCAAATTGCAGGATAAAGGTGGAATCAGAGGATTACAGTATTACAACTGAATAAAGGCAACTGCAGAGGCAAGAGGGAGAAGCTGGGTAGAATTGGCTGGCGGAGGAACTTAGCAGGAAAGACAGTAGAACAGCAATGGCAGGAGTTTCTGGGAGAATTCAGGCGACGCAGCAGAGATTCATCCCAATGAAAAAGAAACATGGCACAGGGGACTAAGGCAACCGTGGCTGACGAGGGAAGTCAGGGATTGCATAAAAGCAAAAGAGAAAGCATGTAATGTGGGAAAGGGTAGTGAGAAACAAGAGGATTGGGAAAGGTGCAAAGACTAAGGGCAACTAAAAAAGTGAGGGAAAAGATTAAATATGAGGGTAAGCGAGCCAGTAATATAAAGGAAGACTTAAGAATTTCTTTAGATTTGTAAAGGGCTGAAGTAGACACAGGGCTGTCAGAAAAGGATTCTGGAGATGGTAGTGGGGAACAAGGAAATGGCTGAATTATTTACTTCGTGTCAGTCTTGTCTATGGCAGACATGAGTAATATCCCAAAAATTCGAGTGAGGGGGCAGAGCTGAGTATAGTGGCCATCGCCAAGGAGAAGGTGCTAGAAAAACTGGCTTGAAGGTGGATAAATCAGCTGGACCCAATGGACACACTCCTAGAATTCTAAAGGAGTAGTAGTGGAGGCATTAGTGGTGATCTTTTGAGAAATTGCTAGATTCAGGGAGGATCCCAGAGAACTGGAAAATCGCTAACGTGACCCCCTTGTTTAAAAAGGGTGTAAGGCAAAAGACTGAAAACTACAGACAGATTAGCCTAACCCGTCATGATCCATTGTGAATGAGATTTCTGAATACTTGGAAGTGTATGGTAAAATAGGGTAAAGTCAGCATGGTTTCATCAGGAGGAGGTCATGCATGACAAATCTGCCAGAATGCTTTGAGGAAGTAACAAGCAGGTTAGACCAAGAAGGCTTTTGACAAGGTGCCACACAGGAAGTGACTGAGTAAGATAAAGGCCCATGATGTTAAGAGGCAAGGTGCTAGCATGGATAGAAACTTGGCTGTCGAGCAGAAAGCAGAGCGTGGGGATAAAAAGGTCCTTCTCAGGATGGCAGTTAGTGACAAGTGGTGTTCCGCAAGGCTCTGAGCTAGGACTACATCTTTTCACTTTATACATTAATAATCTAGTTGAAGGAACTGAGCATTCTGGCTAAGTTTGCAAATTATACAAATGTCGAGGGGACAGCATTGAGGAGTCAGGGAGGCTGCAGAAGGATTTGGACAGGTTAGAATGGGCAAAAGAAGTGGCAGGTGGAGTACGTTGTGGGCAAGTATGAGATCATGCACTTTGGTAGGAAGAATAGAGGCATGGACTCTTTTCTAAATGGTGAGAAAATTCAGAAGTCTGAATTGCAAAGAGACTTGGGAGTTCTAGTCCATGATTCTGTCAAGATAAACTTGCAGATTGAGTCAGTAGTTAGGAAGCCTAATGCAATGATGGCAATTTTGTTGAGCGGAGTTGAATGTAAAGCCAGGGATGTATTTCTTGGTTCAATAAAGCTCTGGTCAGACCACATTTGGAGTATTGTGTGCAGATTTAGGCCCATCTCTCAGGAAGGATGTACTGGCACTGGAGTGTGTTCAGAGGAAGTTCACGAGAATGGTCCCAGGAATGAACAGCTTAGCATTTTGAGGAATGTTTAAGGACTCTATACCCTATGGAGTTTAGAATGATGAGGGGGGATCTAATTGAAACACACAGAATACCGAATGGCCTGGTCAGAGTAGATGCTGGGAAGATGCTTCCATTGGCAGAAGAGACTAGGATCCGAGGACCCAGCCTTAGAGTAAAGAGAAGACGTTTTAGAACAGATCAGGAGAAACCTTTTCAGCCAGAGTGGTGAATCAATGGAATTCATTCCCACAGAAGACTGTGGAGGCCAAGTCATTGAGTATATTTAAGACTGAGAGGGGTTCTTGAGCATCAATGGTTATGGGGAGGATAGAGTTGCAACACCAATCAGCCATGATTGAATGGCAGAGAAGAATCGATGGGCTGAATGACCTAATTTCTTATCCTATGTCTTGTAGTCTCCGAGGTATTAGGAAAATGTTCAGGTTTAGCTACAGTATGTTGCAGCTATCTTTTTGACCAAATTTTAATAATGTTTCTTAATGGTGTCTAATTTTGTTGCCTGCTGTTTCTGTGAAGTGTTTTGGGGTGCTTTACTATGTTAAATGTGCTGTAGAAGTATAACCTGTTATTTAAGGATGATTTCACTTTGGAGAACAGTAAAACTATTTTAGGTATCTCCTGTTTAATTCTGTTTGTCCCAATAATTTGGATTAATTATTCCCCAGATATCTTTTCTTTAATAAATTTGCTGATCTTTGTCTGAAAGTTGTGCTGATATTGTGACAAACTTTATAACTATAATTTATTTCTCTGCAGCCTGAGGGAAGTGGCCTCCTAGATGAGGAATTTACTGTGGCACGGCTGTACATTAGCAAAATGAAATCTGAAGTGAAAACCATGGTAAAACGCTGCAAGCAGTTGGAAAGTACACAGGTCGAGAATAACCAGAAGTTAGAAGAGAATGAAAAGGAACTGGCAGCTTGTCAACTTCGCATTTCCCAGGTAATTGATGTAGTAGTCTCAGAATTGCAAATTATTTGTGCTGTCCTACCTATAGCTTCAGTCCAAAGGGATGTCAAAGAAGAACACTTTTTTTGTTTCTTACAGAACTTCAACAAATCATTAAAAAAAAGGTTTTAGAGTCATAGAGATGTACAGCATGGAAACAGACCCGTCGGTCCAATCGTCCATGCCGACCTGATATCCCAACCCAATCTAGTCCCACCTGTCAGCACCTGGCTCATATCCCTCCAAACCCTCCTTATTCATATACCCATCCAAATGCCTCTTAAATGTTGCAATTGTACCAACCTCCTCCACTTCCTCTGGCAGCTCATTTCATACCCATATAACCCTCTGTGAAAAAGTTGCCCCTTGGGTTTCTCTTGCATCTTTCCCCTCTCACCCTCAACCTATGCCCTCTAGTTCTGGACTCCCTGACCCCAGGGTAAATACTTTGCTTATTTACCCTATCCATGCCCCTCGTAATTTTGTAAACCTCAATAAGGTCATACCTCAGCCTCTGCTCCAGGGAAAACAGCCCCAGCCTGTTCAGCCCCTCCCTGTAGCTCATCCTCCAACCCTGGCAACATCCTTGTAAATCTTTTCTGAACTCTTTCAAGTTTCACAACATCTTGCCGATAGGAAGGAGACCAGAATTGCATGCAATATTCCAACAGTGGCCTAACCAATGTCCTGTACAGCTGCAACATGACCTTCCAGCTCCTGTACTCAATACTCTGACCAATAAAGGAAAGCATATCAAATGCCGCCTTCACTATCCTATCTACCTGCGACTCCACTTTCAAGGAGCTATGAACCTGCACTCCAAGGTCTCTTTGTTCAGCTACACTCCCTAGGACCTTTCCATTAAGTGTATAAGTCCTACTAAGATTTGCTTTCCCAAAATGCAGCACCTCGCATTTATCTAAATTAAACTCCCATTGGCCCATCTGGTCAAGAATCTGTGTAATCTGAGGTTACCCTCTTCACTGTCCACTACACCTCCAATTTTGGTGTCATCTGCAAACTTACTAACTGTATCGCTTATGCTCGCATCCAAATCATTTATGTAAATGACAAAACGTAGAGGGCCCTTGTGACACCCCACTGGTCACAGGCCTCCAGTCTGAAAAACAACCCTCCACCACCACCACCTTCTGTCTTCTACATTTGAGCCAGTTCTGTATCCAAGTGGCGAGTTCTCCCTTTATTCCGTAAGATCTAACCTTGCTAATCAGTCTCCCATGGGGAACCTTGTCGAACACCTTACTGAAGTCCATATAGATCACATCTACCACTCTGCCCTTATCAATCCTCTTTGTTACTACTTCAAAAAACTCAATCAAGATTGTGAGACATGATTGCCCACGCACAAAGCCATGTTGACTATCACTAATCAGTCCTTGCCTTTCCAAATACATGTACATCCTGTCCCTCAGGATTCCCTCCAACAACTTGCCCACCACTGAGGTCAGGCTCACTGGTCTATAGTTCCCTGGCTTGTCCTTACTACCCTTCCTAAACAGTGGCACCACGTTTGCCAACTTCCAGTCCTCTGGCACCTCACCTGTGACTATCGATGATACAAATATCTCAGTAAGAGGCCCACCAATCCCCTCTCTAGCTTCCCACAGAGTTCTCTGGTACACCTGATCATTTATCCACCTGGGGATTTATCCACCTTTACCTGTTTCAAGACATCCAGCACTTCCTCCTCTGTAATATGGACATTTTGCAAGATGTCACCATCTATTTCCCTACATTCTATATCTTCCATGTCCTTTTCCACAGTAAATACTCCACCCTCTACTCTCTCTCCCCGCTCGTCTCCCCCCCCCCCCCCCCCCGCTCTTCTTTCCCCCCCCCCCCCCCCCCCCCCCCCCCTCTTCTTTCCCCCTTCTCTCTTCTTCTCCCAACCCCCCCCCCCGCCCCTTTCCCTGAATGTCTGCAGTTTAAAATTTGTGGTAAAGACTATTTATTTTATGCACTTATGGAATGTTGATGTTGCTTGAGAAGATGAACTTGAACAGCTGCAGGTAGACCCCTTACAGAGAGAGAGGGAATTCAAGGATTTTGGCAAGTAACAGTGAAGGAGCGGTGATATTTTCCAAGTCAAGGATGGGGAGTAGCTTGTTGGGGAACTCTAAGGTGGTGGTGTTCTGTGTGTCTGCTGCCCTTGCCCTTCTGGATGGATGTGGTCATGGGTTTGGAAGATGCTGTTTAAGGATCTCTGAATTTCAGCAGTGCATCTAGTAGATTGTACACACCTTTGAGAATTGATGGTAGAGGGAGTGGATGCTTGTCGATGTGGAGCCAATCAGTTGGGCTACTTTGTTTTGGGTGGTGTCAAGGTTCTTGAGTATTGGTGCTGCACTCAAGTAATTGGGGGAAATCTGTCACACTCCTGTCTTGTGCCTTATGGGTGATGGACAGGGTTTGCAGTGTCAGGAGGTGTTACTCACCACAGTATTTCTAGCCTCTGAGTTATTCATGATACCACTACACTTATGGTGAATCTAGTTGTTTCTGGTCAATGGTAACCTCCAGAATGATGATGGGGGATTCAATTATGGTGACACCATTGAGTGTTAAAGATCAGTGGTTGGATTGTGTCTTATTGGAGATGGTTATTGCCTGGCATTTGTGTGGCGATAATATTCCTTGCCACTTGTAGGCTCGAGCCTGGATATTGTCTAAATTTTGTTGAATGTGAGCACTGACTGCTTCATATCTGAGAGGCCGTGAATGGCGCTGAATGTTGTGCAAACATTAGCAAGGGTTCCCACTTTTCATCTTGTGATGAAGGGAAGATCGTTGAAGCAGCTGAATGGGTCCAGGACATGACCCTGAGGAACTCTCTGCAGAGACTCACTCAAGCTGAGATGGCTGACCTCCAACAACCACAAAGATTATTCTGTATACCAGCTGTGACTCCTATCAGCAGGGAGGTTTCCTTCTGATACCTATTATTCTGGTTTTGCCAGGGCTCTTTTAATGCCGCACTCAGTCAAATATGGCCTTCATGTCAATGGCTGTCAAACTCACTTCAACTCTAGAATTCAGCTCTTTTGTCTATGTTTGAACCAAGGTTGTAATGAGGTCAGGAGCTGAGTGGCCCTCGCAAAGCCCAAATTGGGTGTCAACAAGTAGGTTGTTGCTTAGCAAGTGTTGCATGATAGCCCTGTTGATGATACCTTCCATCACTATTAATGTTTGAGGATAGACTGATTTAGGCAGTAATTGGCTAGATTGGATTTGTCCTGCTTGGACAAGTTTCCACTTTGTTGGCTAGATGCCAATGTTGAACTGCTTGGTTTGAAGAGTGACGAGGAGAGCCATGATGTTGTCAGGGCCCTAACCTTTGCAGTATCCAGTGCCTCTAACCCTTTCAGGATATCAGAGTGATGTGAAGTGAATTGGCTGAAGACTGGCACCTGAAGATTACTTTTCATGCTTCAGCCATATCTCTTGCATTTGTGTTGGGCTCCTCCATCATTGATGATGGGGATATTTGTGGAGCTTCTTTGGTGTCTTCCAGTAGGTTGTTAAATTGGCTACCACCATTTAAAATGGATTTTGCAGTTTAAATATGATCTACCGATTGTGGTATTGCTTACCTCTGTCTATTACTTGGGCAAAAGTGAGGACTGCAGATGCTGGAAATCAGAGTCTATATTAGAGTGGTGCTGGATGAAGGGCTTTTGCCCGAAACGTCTATTTTCCTGCTTCTCGGATGCTGCCTGACTGGCTGTGCTTTTCCAATACCACTCTAATCTAGACTCCTAATTTTTTTTTCTTTTTCTTTAGGTATGCCTGGTGCTGTTCCTGGCATGCACATCAGCACTCCATTGAATTTAATACTCAATACTGATTGACCTCCTAGCTTGACAGTAATGATTGAGTAGGGGATGTGTGGGCTATGAGGTTGTAGTGCAATTCTTCTGCTGATGGCCCACAGAACTTCATGCTTACCTGGTCTCGAGTTGCTAGATCCGTTTGAAATCTGTCCGACTTAACACGGTGGTAGGACCACACAACACAGTGGAGGACATTCTCAATGTGATGGCAGGGCTTCGGCTACATAAGAATTGTGTAATGGTCACTAACTGATATTTTAATGGATAGATGTATCTGCAGCTGACAGATTGAGGCCAAGTTTTTTCTCGTTGGTTTCCCCCACCACCTGTTGCAGACCCTGTGTAGCAGCTATTCTGCAAATACGTATTTTTAGGCTTCGCGGAGCACGCAAAGAGCCAAGTTCATGAATAAATGGACTGCAATTTGTCTATTTTGTCTCTACCATGCTACATTTCTCTTTTTTTTCTTTTAAAAAGTAAGGCTGGGAATTTTGGGTCATTCAACTAGTTACAATCGATCATAATACAGCATTGTGCATAAACATGTGCCATTGAGAGATCAAAAGCTTGGTATCTAAATTATTAATAGTGCAGAATTTGAGCTGAAAAAACAGATTTTCAACTTGGAAAAGGTGTAAGAAAACAAATTCAAGAGGAAAACTAGTATTTATATTGCATGAGCAGATTTGGGAGCTCTGGCAGAGGTATTACCATGGATAATGTACTCATCAATGCTGATTAACAGTTAACGGCCAGGTTTTGTTAAATTTTAAACCAAACAGGTTTACTCTGGTCAGGGCATTACCCAGACAAATGAGATGGTAAATAGCCTGTCATCTATTTTGTTGATTTGAAACAACAGGCACAGTGGAGTACTTTCTGCTTTCTGTCCAGAAAGAACTGGGTCCTATGTATTAATGTATAAGCTTACTGTGCATGCAAGCACATCATAACAACAAGCTCAGCTGAACATCCTAAATTTAGTGTTGCGAGTTTTGCAAGTGTGGGCTGATAGGAAAGGTACTGATTGTAAACAACTGAAGTGAAATTCTGTTTGTCAGTCCTCCAATCTTTGGGGGACACAGCTTCATACCTGACATAGCATTGCACCATCACTAAAATTCCTACTCCACAGTATACATTTGCGCTGTACACAGAATGGCGTTATGGCTTGACGGCAACATCCTATTAGTGGTAGAAGCCACTCCAGTTACTACTGGGGTAGCTTATGGTGGACATAATCTGGTTATGTTGCTTGGGATGTTGTGTCTTAGAGATGAACGGCCCTGATAGCTAGTGGCCTCTAGAAATATTTGTTCATTTTTTTTCTATCCTCTGTTCTCTCATGTTATATTTTGTCACTTTTTCAATCTATGTAATTCTGCCATGATTGGAGTGATTTTGATCTTGACTATTCAGCAGACTGTAGTATGTTGACTCTCACTGTGGTCAACTGTGATATTTTGAGGGGGCGGGGTTACAATTGCTGCCCTAGAACCTAAAAAAATTGGCAGCAATTGTATCCTATTTTGCTTCAAGTTTAAAAATCTTTTTATATTCAGATTAATTAATACACAACCATTTAGTTTTTATATCCAGTCATGGAATATATGTCCGTAACTAGATCAACACATCAGCATCTTCAAGGACAATGAAGGATAGATAATGAGCTGTTGTCTTCCACTGCAGCACTCCTCAGTGCTGTTTGGAAGAGAATTCCAGGATGTTGACCCAGTAGCAGTGAAGAAACTGATATAGCTGCAAGTCAGAAAAATTAGCGTATTGGTGGGAGTATCAGGTGGTGCGTTCCTGTGCAACTGCCATTCTCGTGAATCATAAGGGGTCATGAGCTTAGAAGATGCTATCTGAGAAGTATTGGTGTTGAGACATTACATGTTGTTGGCCAAACTGCTGTAATTGTATATTGGATTTAAAGGTGGTGTATAGACAGCTAATAAGTGGGGCTGAATGGTGTTGAACTACTTGTATAGTTTGAGCTGTACTCATCCGCACAAGTAGGAAATATTCCATCACGATGACTTAGTTGGTGAACCAGCTTTGGGGAGATGGGAGGTCAGTTGCTCACTGCAGAATTCCTAGCCTCTGATCTACTCTTGTCGTATTTTGTTTATGATTGGTCCATTTCAATTTCTGGCCAATGCTAAGTCCCAGATGTTGATAATGGGTGATTGTGGTAATTCCATTGAATATAAATGTTACTAATTGCAAACAGCTTTCATGAAAAGTTGGCAGTTTTACTGTTTCTATTTCCTGGATCTATGCTACCCATTCACTGTCCTCCTCTTCAAGTATGTTTTTCTACCTCTCCTGCATATGAAGTTATTTATTTCTGGCCTGTTGTAGTTATAACTGTGGATCATTGGACTGCAAAAACGCACAAACCTACAAGTTAAAATGGTAATATTCATTTGTTTCATTTCATAACAATATCCAAAAAGAAAGCTCCACTAAAATTATTAGGTTGTCTCTCTTTACCTGAAGGGAAAAGAGACTTGTTCATTTTTATTTAAACTATAATTTTTTCTTTTTAAATCAATGATACTAGCATGAAGCAAAGATCAAGTCACTTACAGAATATCTACAGAATGTGGAACACAAAAAGAGACATCTGGAAGAATCTGTTGATTCATTGAATGAAGACTTGGTCAAGCTTCAGGCGCAAGGTATGTTTGAGTCTTAGTTCTGAGCAAGGGTATGTTTTGTTGCACCGTGTAGCATTTTTGCAGAAATCTTAGAAGTAGAATAGTTTTGCAGTTTGTAGGAATATTCTGATGCCAAGTGTTCAGGTGCAGTATTGTAAATTGTTTGCTTGATTTTTAAAAAAATTTTCTCTTCCCCTGGTCCTAACTACCTAATTTCCCCCACTTACCTGTGCAGTTGTTTACATTTTGCCAAGAAATTGTTTATCGTGGTATAAATTTGCAACAGAATTGTAATCGTAAAATTTTGAAAGCCGAATTTTTTTGGGGGGTGGGTGGGGGAGGAGTAAAATGAGGTGGGTGACTATGTAATTTCATGCTGCTGGTGTCCACATCATAATCGAGTGAACTGCTCACAGTTGGTGAACATACTCTTCAGTTACTTGAAAGACCAAGATTGAGAGGACCACTAGAATCCATACAGACTTTGACCCTATCACCTCTCTCTCCCTCTCTCTCTATCTCTCTCTCTCTCTCCCCCCCTCTCCCTCTCCCTTTATCTTGCTGCAAAAGTTCTAAGTACTAAATGCTAAAACTTAGATAGAGGTGTCCTCTTATTCCTTTGCCTGCAGTGGCAGAATGCTGTCTCTTCTATGCTGACCATTCAAACTTAAGAGCTTACCCACTGTCAAGGGCGGCACGGTGGCACAATGATTAGCACTACTGCCTCTCAGCACCAGAGATCCAGGTTCAATTCCCGCCTCAGGTGGCTAACTGTGTGTAGTTTGCACGTTCTCCCCATGTCTGCGTGGGTTTCCTCCAGGTGCTCCGGTTTCCTCCCACAAGCCAAAAATGTGCAGGTTAGGTGAATTGGCCATGCTAAGTTGCCCATAGTGTTAGGTGACAGGGTAAGTGTAGGGGAATGGGTCTGGGTGGGTTGTGCTTCGGCAGGTCGGTGTGGACTTGTTGGGCCGAAGGGCCTATTTCCACACTAAGTAATCTATCTAAAATAATCTAAGTTAAGGTAAAACTTGGGTGACTGCTTGCAATATGGTGTGGCAGTAGGGCCCCTATTGTCAAAAATGCAACTCAAATTGTCCTTAGGTCTTGAATAAATTAAGTCTTCTCTCCTCTGCATCTTTTTAAAAAAAAAAAATTGGAGCTTTTAATATTTGGTCTTGGTCTCATGGCATCCAGAGTACCTGGATTAAGCACTGTATTTTACCAGGTAGATTGAAAGGGCAGGAGGAAGCTTGCAATTACTTGATAGGGAAATCTGGTAGATGGGATTAGTACTGCAGATAATTTTGGCAGTGGGCTCTGCAATAATTCTCCATTTCAGAGGGTAAACTGACAGACATAGCCAAGTAAAATTTTAACAAGGGAGGTGGGAAAGAGTGTAGCAAGGTATTGTTCACAGCTCGGTGTAATTATGGTTTGGATTTCACAGAGCCAAAAAAATTCTTTGAGGTGGGGCCAAAGTCAAATCTCAGCAAGATGGTTGTAAATTGTTTCAGCTTGCTGAGGAATAGAGGCTAGGAATTTATGCAATTGGTTGCAAAACAGGCCAAAAACATTATTGAAATTCTGAATTCTATTATAGATCCAATCTATCATCAAATATGACAGTTGAGAGAAAAAGTAGTCATGAAAAACATTAATGTTCGAACAGTTTATATTTTGAATTTACCAAGTTTCTGTAATTCAGATTTGATGAAATTTTAAAGGATTCAAGTAATGAACTTTTTGAATTTACAGAAAAAGTACATGAAATGGAAAAGGAGCACATGAACAAAGTGCAGACTGCCAACGAAGTGAAGGTAACTCCTTCCTTTGGAACTATAGGAATTAATTCTTTGTGATTATTGTGCAGGCTGCATGTTCACTTATCACTTGTATTGCAATATTTTGACTGTGTATATTGTCGAGGCCTCACCTTGATAAATAATATTTCTACTATTCATTTCTAACTATAGAAAGCTGTAGAACAACAAATGCAGAGCCACCGGGAGGCCCATCAGAAACAGATCAGCAGTTTGAGGGATGAAATTGAAAAGCAGGAAAAACTCATTACTGACCTTCAAGAGTATGTGTTTCATTAGTATTTAACCTGCAATATTTGAATTTATAAACCAATTAGTTGAATTTTTTTTGTAGGTTTTCAGCAACACTTTGGTGTATGGTAGTTACCTTTTTCTGATCCTGGGCATCACTTGCCATTTGCTCATTGATTTAAAGTCTTAGACATGCACACATACAGTTTGAAATGTTGAATGAAGTATTGACACCCCACATTATTAAATTTCAAAAGTCTCATTCAATAAAGTTTGCTATTTTGGGCATCTTTTATATCAAAATTTGTTGCATTAGCAGAGCAAGTTAATCCATTCTTGCAACAGATCCTCACTTCCCCAGAACTACATCATATGTTGGCTGAGATTTTGAATAAAAGTTGAAGTTATCCTGAGCTGACCCCTCTGTGGAATTACTGACTATCAATAATTTTCTCTTGATTGAAGTGCAGAAGAGAATATAAAATCTTCAGACCTCGCTAGTGTTTTTGCTGCTTATTAGTTCTGGATTGGATTAAAATTATTTACAGCTAAAACAAAACATTCTGTTCATTTTTCTTTTTCCATTTGACAACAGCCAAAATCAGAAAATGATGTTGGAGCAGGAGCGTCTACATGTAGAACATGAAAAGCTAAAGACTGTTGATCAGGAAAAAAGCCGCAAATTACATGAACTGACGTAAGTAATATGAATGTTTTCAAATGAGTGTTTTCATATGAATGTGTAGCTGAATTTCAGCACTACTTTTTTAAAAAAAAAAGTCAGATTTTGAAAAATTACTTAACTCAAAAGCTATACTATTGAAATCCGTTATTTTGAAACAAATTTTAGTTAACACGTTAATGTACTAATATCACAAAGTTCTCAACCACTTCTCTACTTATTAGACCAAGAATAAAGCTTGATATTTATTCTAGAATCATTGCTAGTGCATGTACTATGTTTTCATTCATGTAAATATTCTGAATAATACAATCTATTGCAATGTAGGATTATGCAGGATCGACGAGAACAAGCAAGGCAGGACCTCAAAGGACTGGAAGAGACTGTGGTAGGTGAAGTTGAATATGCAAGTCTTGGGTTTAGATTTTATTTTAGAAATTCATTCTTAAATTTTTATTGGGCAAGGATTAATCTGTCTGCTGTCACTTTTTTATTTCTGTAGGCAAAAGAACTCCAGACGCTTCATAATCTTCGAAAGCTGTTTGTTCAAGACTTGGCGACCAGAGTTAAAAAGGTATGGAAACAGTGACTTTGCTTTCTGGGTCAGTTGTACATTTGTTGGAACATGGAAAGGGAAGCCCATTCACAACTTGCAAACTAATGATATTTTCTCTTCTAATGGGTATCTCATGGGTATCAATTAAAATGTACCGAAGTAGAACAGAGCTTAAGCAGTATGTTTAAAATTTGAATTTGGATCATTGAAGCTGGCCTACTAAGGCATGTTTATTGAAAAGTAGCTCCTTTACAGACCAGAAGACACAGGAGTAGAAGTAAGCCATTGGCACGTCATGTCTGCTCCACTGTTTAATAAGATCATGGGTAATAATAATCCTCAACTTCACTTTCTTGCTATTGCTATTGAGAAGGAACAAGTGGATTTAAAATGGCTATCGAAAATTTTGGTTAGCAGCTTTGTATTTAATAATTGTGGTTTTCACTGGGCAGGAAGTGCATGGTGTAAGACCATTAGACTGAGGATAGTGAAAAGAGGAGGTAATGTGTTGAGCACTCCGGTTCTCTTGGGTATTGTGGAAGAGTGCACTAGTGTATTGCAGGCTGTTGTCATACTCAATTTGATGATGAACACCAAGCATACTGAATATGGCAATTAAATCTGTCAAAAGCTGTTGCACAAGTGGTATCTTTGATTTGTCTCTGAAAAGGGAATTTCATGAAATAGCCAGTCACCAGGATGTAGTCATGTCCTTGGACATGAAAATTTTGGTAGTGACCTTGCAGGTCAGATGGAATTTTGTGTGGAGTCAGTTAATCTGTCTGATGGCAAGACACTAGATTCATATGCAAACCTTTTAGTTCACACAGATGCCAAAGAACTTATGTGTATGTGGTCAAGCATGATTTAGTGCAGAGCATGTGGATTAATCACTCGTTTGCCTTAAAAATTATATTTTTGCCACGTTCTAGTTCATCTCTGGTTATAAAAAATGTTTGTTCAGGGACTTGCCCAATGTATTTGAGTGAACAGCCGATAATCATTTTTGAGCTGTTGCAATTGGATAGCATCAGGCATGATTTGCTGAATTAGTGCTGCTGGCATTGACCGAAATGAATGCGATTGCTGTGGAGATTACCTTCAAACTCCGATATGACAATATCTACTTGTAAGTCTAGAAGAATACCTTCATTCTTAGCAGGAACTCCTTAGAACTCTGCCAAAACATCAAGAAAAATCCTCCGAGCTTGGTTTTAATTGTACTTTGAAAATCAAAGGATACGATTTCACAATTAGGTGGTATAGTCTTGGAATACATGAGAATTTTTTGACAGGTCATTTCCAATGGTTTGTGCTTTTATAATCAATGAGTCACTGGAAAAAAAAAACAAAATTCAAAATTAATAGCAAATGGAGGGTGTAGGAAATGTGGGTAATTTTTTTTAATAAAACACTCGGTACCTGAATTGACACGCCACAGCTGTTACCATCTTATATCCTTGGTATCAGTAGCTGCAACTATATTTTAATTATATTGCATGAAATGCTTGTTGAATAGGTCCATGTGGAAACTTTATATTTCGCAAAGGGGAGCAAGTGCTTCAGTTTTTGATTTTGGAGTCTGAACTATTGTAACGACTTGAGAACCAAATGCAATAAGCTTGTCATCCTGTAGTAGATATATTCTGAGGCCTTTCTGGAATGTGTTTATTTCCACAATATTGAAGAATATACTTATTGGATGATGAAGCATTTTTGAGAGATTGAGATATATGTTGCCCTTTTCAGTCTTCCTGTATGGTGTGTCTTTGCAGAGCAAATCTCAGGAGATAAAATTTAGAATATAGGAGGTAAAAAGTTCGAGATTCAGTGATATTTTTGTAATTCGCCTTTGTCTTGTGGTATAATTTTCTATATTGGTAACATTAGATTTGATACTTTTTGAAGAATATATCAATGCAAAGAAGTTGACTTGCCTTAATATAATTTTTTTGGCTGCTGAAAGCTTTTATCTTGTTTTCTTGCAACCTCAATGAGCTGATGGCAGTTTGTATCAAGTTGATTAGTTTTTGCGGGAACTGCAATGTCCTCTGCAATAGAGACAAGCTGGTAGATTGTCTAATATGATTCATATGTTGTTGGAATATGTCTCGGCTAACAGATAAATCAAGCCAATCGTAATCTGAGCAAACACTATCTACCGAAAGCTATTTTAAAAGTTTGAGTTCCTGTGACTTTAGGGAAAGATGTATGGACTGATGCTTATTCTCAGCATCAAGCTGGAAAGATACTTTGTGTCTGGAAAAGTTGGGATTAAGGTCTTCCACAGGTAGCAATCTTGCACGAACTTATTTTTCGTGCATTGTTGAGTCACCTTGATGTAAATGTGCAGTGTGTTGTGGACTAGACCACACCCTCTTTAAAATATATCAAGGAGATTAGCCTAAATCTGAACTTTTACCTGAGTTAATGATGAGTGTTAGGTGCTGCCTTCTAGATGTGATTTGATTGGTCAAACAACTAGGCTTTAAGCAAAACACTTTATTATTACATAACCGTTTAAATACAAGCCAAAACAAGAATTGGCATGAACTGTATTTTAATACTATTAAAATACTTAACTAAATATATAATTGCTACTCCAACATAGCATCATCCCATAAAGGGATCCTTGGCAAAGGCAAATTCAGGAAACTATTTCCCCACTTGCCATCTCCTTCAGTCTAGGAGAGACAACATTGACAGAAGGAATCTATCAGCAGAGATCACTTCAGCTTTCTGTTGCTGCCAAAACTTTAACCAGCAGCTTCAGCTCCAAAACTCCAACTTCTACAATTGAAAGCAAAAAAACCCCAGGTCTGTGAGACTGACTCCATCCACTCATGCTGCCTTTGTTAAAGAAAAAGCTACTTGCTCCTCTTTCCATGAAGTGGATACCTCAGCACCAGGTTTACAACATCTCTCTCCAAGAGAAACAGGACAGAGCAAATGACTCTTTGAGGTACATCTCGTCACAAGTGCCATCTTTAAACATAAATCATAGAATTGCACCAATTAGATTAGATTCGATTAGATTACAGTGTGGAAACAGGCCCTTCGGCCCAACAAGGCCACACCGACCCGCCGAAGCGAAACCCACCCATACCCGTACATTTACCCCTTACCTAACATTACAGGCAATTTAATATGGCCAATTCACCTGACCCTGCACATCTTTGGATGGTGGGAGGAAACCAGAGCACCCGGAGGAAACCCACGCAGACACGGGGAGAACGTGCAAACTCCACACAGTCAGTCGCCTGAGGCGGCAATTGAACCCGGGTCTCTGGCGCTGTGAGGCAGCAGTGCTAACCACTGTGCCACCGTGCCGCCCACAAATCAATCTATGGGATGCTTGACTTTCTAGATTGAGTTCCAGTTTGAGCTTATCCTGAATGTAAATGCTGCACTTCCAGTGCTTGTTTGGGCAGTCTCTTTCAGATGTGGTACTGCATCACGATTTCAGTTTGCCAGAAGAGTACACTGGGATCATTGATTCATTAATACAGTTTGGGACCTATAGTGTTGAGTGAATATAGTTGTTAACGTTTGGATCATAATACGGCAATCTGTGCATGATGGATAGCCCCATTGGAACAACAACATGAAATACTTCAGAGGTCCGCCATGAGCTATATTGGCATTAAAATACAGATTGTGTGCTGTTATAAGTCCTAGTGTTATAAACACTATATAGGACAAACAGGAAGACAGCTAACGATCCGCATCCATGAACATCAACTAGCCACGAAACGACACGACCAGCTATCCCTAGTAGCCACACACGTAGACTACAAGCAACATGAATTTGACTGGGACAACACTACCATTATAGAGCAGGCGAAACAAAGAACAGCCAGGGAATTCCTAGAAACATGGCACTCATCCACAAACTCCATCAACAAACAGATCGACCTGGACCCAATATACCGGCCACTACAGCGGACAGCTGAAACTGACAACCGGAAGCGGCAAGGACAGGCCACTATAAATGCCAGAGGAAACACTACAGAAGCGCTTCACAGGAGGCTCCCAAGCACTGAGGATGTCACCTAGACAGGGGACGAAAGGTTTGCAACAAAAACTTCCAGCTCGGCGAACAGAACCACAGCAACGAGCACCCGAGCTACAAATCTTCTCACAAACTTTGATTGTCTAGTAATGTTTAGCACCACTAGAGATCCTCTGGTGTTCAGGATAAAGTATTCATAAGTTATAGAAAGCAATGTTATTTAAGCGGATGATCTGTGACTTGCACAACTCCTTTTATGTTAGCTGAGACGTAATATTAAATTGCAAGTTTGCTAACCATCTTTCAGGTTATCTTTTAGATGAAATTTCCATTAGTGAAAATATTGATATTATTTGGGCTCTTGCTGTGTACCTTTTTTTTTCTGTTGGATGAATTTTTATTCTCAAGATTTTGGATTTCCCTGCTGCTGGCTGAATTGCATTAGTTGTTGCCCAGTATTAAAATTAAGCTATTTCAGTTTGAACATTGCAGTTAATTTGTGTGACCCATTTCCAGTTTGGAAGACTTAAATTTTCTTCTTGGAATGTTCATGACAATTGCTGACCATCTTTCGTTGTCATGAAAAGTGATTTGTATGTCCCCTTCTTGAGCCACTGGTAACTGTTTGAAACAGCTGGTTCAATTCCGAGGCCAGAAAGTGTTTAGGACTGAAGAGCTATATTGGGTAAAGACGGACAGCAGATTTCCTTTCCTACAAGAACTCATTAGACAATAGACAATGGGTGCAGGAGTAGGCCATTCAGCCCTTCGAGCCTGCACCGCTATTCAATATGATCATGGCTGATCATTCCTAATCAGTATCCTCTTCCTGCCTTATCTCCATAACCCTTGATTCCACTATCTTTGAGAGCTCTATCCAACTCATTCTTAGTTCTTAAAATCTGGCAGCTTCATGGTCACATTTAGTGATATTTTGTTTTTGTAACAAAGTTATCAAACTGCCGTGATAAAATTTGACCATGGATTCTCTAGATTATTAGCTCTGAAGCACTGACCCAATAACATGCCACTGTGCTGCTATTAGTTCAAAGTGACTTTTACTACTGCATTTTTAGCCCTTGTGGCCACTGATCATTTTAATTAATAGCATTTGGATTGTATTTTATAGCACTTTTTAAATGATAAATTACTCAGTTTATGAAGTCCAGTTTCCATTTTGTACAAGTTAACATTAAAAATTATTGCTTGATACCACAATACTCCCCAATGAATCTTCTCCTTTGTTCTTAATCCTGGAGAAGTATACAAAAGATTTGCAAGGATGCTATCAGAACTGAGGTGACACGCACCAGGAAAGGTTGGGGCTCTTTTCCTTAGAAAAGAACACTGAGGTGTAGCTAGTGGTCTTTGAGTCAACCCTATCGAATTCCTTTTACAAATGAAGATATTTTTCCCAATTTGTGGAGAGTCTTAAAACTGGAACTCCTAAATGTAAGGAGGGAATTTTGGAGAAAACATTTACCTAAAGAATGTTAGAAATGTGGAGCATGCGACTGCAAGGAATCATTGACCATAGCTAGCATAGATGCACTTAAGTGAAAGTTAAATAAGCATCCAGGAGAAAGTAGTAAAAGCATATGCTGATAAGGTTAGATGGGCAAAGGCTTGTGTGAAGCACAACTATTATGTACATCAGATAGAAGGAATGGTCTGCTTCTATGTTGTAGATGCTATACAGATGTGCAGTTATCCTCTTGGAAGTAACTTTGCATGGACAATTTATTTTTCAACTATGTAGACTCAATGTTAAGTGTACTGCAGCATTGTTCAATCTGTCACCTGCTTTCAGTTAGTAGTACAATAAATCGCTAATCTAAATGTTACACTTTGTTGCCTTTACAGGTTGGTCTGCTATAACGTGTGTTTAATTAATCTGATTGAGGACACTGTTTCTAAAGTGCAAACTTGTTTTTAAAAAAAACATGTTCGCTGTAACATGATTACATCGCCAACAATTTAAGCACTGTTTCTAAAGTGTGATTTTTCTTTGATGCGGGGTTGCACAAGAATGCAACTATCGCGTTATAGAAGAACTGACTTTTTAATAGATTATTATATTGTAATCTAAGTTGTTTTACAGTATTAGACTTCCAGTTGAAGATGTCTGAATAAGTCTTTATCCCCGTTTTATTCCAGAGTGCTGAAATGGATTCTGATGACACTGGTGGTAGTGCTGCACAGAAGCAAAAGATCTCCTTTCTTGAAAACAACCTTGAACAGCTCACAAAGGTTCATAAGCAGGTAAATCAAAGGTGTTAACATTTCTGCAAATGTTTTTACTTAAACTCAGCATCAGATCTATTTATATGCTTGTTTGATCATTTGTATTTAGAAAACAGCAGCAATAACAGCTTTAAAATTGTGGAGCATGCTAATGGGGACTGGATGCTATGAGTCAAGCTTCCAAAAACTAGAAACTGACCATTCTTCAATAACTTGTGTTTTTTTTCCCTTTTTAAAATTCATGTTCATTAGATGGTGTTATTAAATCACATGATTTACAAGAAAAAAAATCGACTTGTACAATAACTATTTCGATAGGATATCTATCGAAGTTACTTTGCATGGACATTTGAGAATGTTGCATAAATTCATTGCAATTAGCCAAAGATTTATGTTGCAGCCTATAGCTGCCAAGATCCACCTGCATAACTACAGCTGCTATAGTTTCTTTGTCTGACACAAGAACAATAATTCAGCGTGCCAGGACTTGCATTTAACTCTACTAATTTCAATGCTAAATTACTGAACAAAACCCCCAGGGAAGCCTGTTTTAAGAATAATCCGAAACAAAAACAGATTGCTGGAGAAATGCAGCAGGTCTGGCAACATCTGAAGAGAAAGCAGATTCAATATTTTGGATCCAGTCACCCTTCAGAATTGATTGTATCTATGGAAAGATTTATATGCTGAAGATCATATGAGCTAAAGGAGTAAATGATAGGTGGAGATCAAGTTAATGCTGTACAGATTTAAAACTGCTTTAAATCAGAAGGGGTGTTTGATTTGGAAATTAAAATCTACGAACAATAACAACTGATCCTCTTGATCTTAGTTTGTAAGCACCTACAATTATTTTGACCTTACTAATTAGATTAGGATTTGCACTCTGTGTAGTCCGAGGTGTGGCTTCTGAGTTGTGATATTTAAAGCCTCAAAATTAAGGTACCATTGTCCTTTTTACATTTGTAATTCTTACTTCTGGTTTGTCCTGTTTGTTTTTGTCCTGGAGGTAAAGAATTGCCTATTAGCTGCTTTGCTTCCTTGATGGACAAACCCTGAAACAGAACACCTGAGACTGTAACTAAATAACAGGTGATTGTGTTTTTAAAATTTGAAGAACCCAGTAATATGTTCAGCCCAAAAAAAGCTTGACTGTTTGAATTTAAACCATTTCCCCACAAAGACAGGCCAAGTTAGTAGTTATAGAAGCAATTAAATCCATCAAACTGTGCAGTATGCAATCCCTTTTTTGTCTTTCAAGACTTGTTATTTAAAGTAAAGCTGACTCCTCGAAATAGAAACAATGCATTTAAAATATTGTGATTAAACAATGAGCAGTGGTTTAAATTGTACTTTAATATTCACATTAAAGTTCACTCATGACTGCCAATAAAATCAATCTGAGGAGCAGGAAAATCAATGTTTTGAGTAACAGTCCTTTTCTGCTCCTCTGCTGCCTGACCTGCTGTGCTTTTCCAGCACCTTGCTCTTGACTCTAATCTCTAGCATCTGTAGTCCTTACTTTCACCGAATAAAATCAATCTCCCAAGTTTAAAAGTAGCTTATGTTTTTCTCTCATTTATAATCAATTAAAAAGTGGCAACTTCATAACATTATGAATTACGATTATCCCATCTGAAATGTTTCAGCTCCCTGGTGCTTCATTTGAACCATCACAAAATCTTAGTCAGTAGGGCTTCATTTACATCAAGGATTAGGAAGCAAATTGGATATCTTGAATTTGCAACAAATGAACCAGGTTAAAATCTGTCACTGTATTCATTCTGTTATGTGCAGTTATTTTCCAATTAATTTCCTTTAAGTTGTAATTCCTTGAAGTCCTGATACAACCTGATCATGTTCTTAGGTTTATTAATATTAAGATGTTGTACTTTCCTTTAGTTGGTACGGGATAATGCAGATCTTCGTTGTGAGCTTCCCAAACTAGAGAAACGTCTCAGAGCCACGGCTGAGAGAGTCAAGGCTTTGGAATCTGCATTAAAGGAAGCCAAAGAGAATGCACTTAGAGATCGCAAGCGCTACCAGCAGGAAGTGGACCGTATCAAAGAAGCTGTACGAGCAAAGAACATGGCAAAGAGAATGCACTCTGCTCAGATTGGTAAGATAAGAATGGTACAACAATGTAGATTCCAACAAACTATCTAATGGCAATTTGTGCAAGTTGTCTTGATTGTAAGATGGAAAGCTTCAACTAGTGCCGTTTTCCTAGCAGTATTCAAGTCCTGTGCTATCAAACAACTATAACTTAGCAGTCATATCTTGTTATCATTATCTTTTCTAAAATAAGTTGAGGTTGTCATAAGTAGTTAAATTGTTGCTCATGTAGAGAGCCATCATGCATATGACAGGCAAATGTCTCCTTATGCGGTGTAATCATTCTGATTGAAATGCAATTAGTACCTTAGGTTGTTAATTTATATTATCTCAATTTTAAAATTATTTCTGTCAAGTATGAGTCTCCTTGCCGAGACCAACAATTATTGCTCTTAAGTAGGTGTGGTGAGCTGCTGCCTTAAACTATGCATTCTTAAGATATGGGGGCTCCCACAGAGCTAATAGCAAGGAATTGAATTGAATTTAAAGCTTTGTCTTGCAAGCAATACAGGCAGATCACATAGTTAGCATAGATAAGTAAATAATAGGCAAAAACAAAAACACAGGTACAGGCGAATGTTAAGAGTTTGAGTCCATTCAGCCTTCCTATAACAGTAGGGTAGGAACTGTTATGAAGTTAGCTGGTGCATGTAGAGCATCTGTACCCTCTTTCTGATAGAGGTTGTCGAAAAACATTGCCAGGGTGGGATGGATTTTTGAGAATGTTGGTGGCCTTTCTTTGACAGCGGGCCTGGTAGATGGATTCTATAGATGGGAGGCTGGCCTTTGTGATTTTTGGGGCAGAGTTCACCACTCTCTCTGTAACCATCTCCAATCTTGAATGGTACAATTGCCATACCAGGTAGTGATACATCCAGACAGAATGCTTTCGATGGGGCATCTATAAAGGTTGACCAGGATATTTGCCGTTATGCCAAATTTCCTCAGCTGCCTGAGGAAGAGATGATGTTGGGTCTTTGTAACCAGTGCATCCACAAGAAGAGTCCAAGAAAGCTCGTGGATGACTGTGCCCAGGAGCTTGACACTCCCCACTCATTCCACCTCTGTGCTGTTAATGTGTAGGGGGGGCATAAGTAACATTCCGTTGAAAGTCAATGGGTTCCTTGGTTTTGCCAACATTGAGAGCTAGGTTGTTCAGTGCACCATTTTCCCAGGTTTTCCACCTCCCGTCTGTAGTCTGTTTTGTCACCATCTGAGATTCGACCGACTATGGTAGTGTCATCAGCGAACTTGTAAATGGCATTTGTCTGGTATTTGGTGACACAGTCATTGGTATACAGCGTGTATAATAGGGGGCTGAGTATGCATTCTTGGGGGGCTCCAGTGTTAGTGAGGATGAAATATTGTCCCCAATCTTCAGATTGTGGCCTGTGGGTCAGGAAACTGAGGATCTAGTTGCAGACATTGGGGCTTAGTCTGAGATCATTAAGTTTAGTAATTAGTCTCAAGGAAATAATAGTGTTGACTACAGTTCAGCCTTCAATGAGTAGGATTCTTAGATAGTTGTTCTTGGTGTCAAGATGTTCTAGGGAGGAGTGAAGGACAAGTGATATGGCATCTGACTGGATCTGTTGGTCTGATAGGTAAATTAGAGTGGGTCAAAAATAGTCTGGAGGCTGGTGTTAATGCCACAACCAGCCTTTCAAAGTATTTCGTAACGACCGAAGTTAGGGCTGCTGGGTTGTAGTCATTGAGACATGATGCATGAGCCTTCTTAGGCACAGGGATGATGTTGGCCCTCTTGAAACCGGCAGGGACAGTGGCCTGCTGCAGGGAGAGGTTGAAGATGTCTGAGAAGACCTCTGCCTGGTACTCGCTTTCCTTGGATTCACACGAAGGAAAACTGATCTGACCTCTGCAGTGACTGTTGGGATAGGTTCGTCAGGACTTGTCGGAATAGGTGTTACTTCTCAAAATTCTGCTGAAAGTGAGCATTGGCTTTGAGATGATCTGGGAGGGATATATCATCGTCTGCTATTTTACACTGTCTCTTTTTTGAACATGTGATGTCATTCAGTCAGTGCTTGCCAGAGTCGCTCGGTCTCTGTCTGGGTATCTAGTTTGGATTGGTTTTGGTCCTTGGCTGTCTGAATGGCTCTGTGACGGTCATACTTGAATTCCTTATTTGAGTGGGTTTTCTGATCTGAAGGCCTTACATTGGTTTTTACCAGGTTCTGCATGTCCTAATTCATCCAGGGTTTCCTGTTTGGGATTGACTTCCTTGGTATGCAGTCCTCCACGCACGTACTGATTAAGCCTGTGACTGTGGTGGCGTACCAGTCCAAGGTACCTGCAGATTGTTTAGGCCAGGTTCAATCAACCAATTCCAAACAGCACCAGAGTTGATCCTCTGCCTTCTCTGACCAACACTGCCTGTACGTCAGTTAGGGGGTTTCCTGCTCGAGTTTTTGCCTGTAAGTTGGGAGAAGAAACATAGCATTGTGGTCAGAGTTCCCAAAATGAGGGCAGGCAATGTTCTGATGGTACTTGGGCAACACCTTTCTTAGATTGGCTTGATTTGAAGTCGCCAGTTACAGTAAGCAGGGACTCTGGGTGTTCCATCTCCAGGGTGTTAGTGGTGGAGTACAGCACATCCAGAACTTCCTTAACCTTTTCTTATGGCGGTATGTACACAGCAGTTAGTATAGCAGCAGTAACCTTCCTTGGTAGATAGAAGGGGTGGCATTTGAGGTGAGGAATTCAAGGTTTTGGGAGCAATGGCTGCTCAAGGTTGTAGTGTCCGTGCACCACAAGTTGTTAATTAAAAAGCAAACCCCTCCACCCTTTTGTCTTACCCGAGGGACGCTGTACAGACTATACAATGGATAGAAAAACCAGCTTGAAGTGCACAGTCAGGAATGGATGGAAGTTCACTATCCAACTGTAAAGGAGCCTTGAAGAAGGTGCAGGTCAGAATGTGAGGGGCTTGGAAAAAACTTGTAGATTGGGGTGTTCCTATGCAGCCAGCCCTTCTGGGTGGTAGATACTACAAGTTTGGAAGGTGATACCAAATGAGTAGATTTAATTGCATAAATGATATAATTCAGAGCAGACTATACTTTCACTGAAATATTAGCTGAGGTAGCTTGAGCAGCATTATGACTGGCCTTGATGCTCCTGAGCTGGAAACAGTAAAATTAGTTTGAATTGAATGAGTTATTGTCACTTAAATCTTAATTAGTATAGCTTTTTTAGTAAAATACTGGTACACTGTGGTTTACTGAAGTAGGAGAAAATAAGATTAATAAAACTAGAAAGCAGGTTAACCATGAAGCTAGCAAAAGTTAGAGCTAATTGATTTTTCTGCAGTCTTGATTAGACAGCACTTGCATTATGGAGTAAAATTCTGATTGCCATGCTGCTAAAAGGATATTGAGAACTTATTTTTAAAGTGACAAGGATTTGACCAGACGGAGTGGAAAAAACCATTTGGTAAAGTTAAGCAGACTAGGGCTGTTTTCTGTGGAAAACAGATCCTATCGAGGTCTTTAAAATTAAAATGGAGGGTTAATGAGCAATAGCTTGCACTAAGCTAATCTAGAATAAGAGGCTAGAAATATGATTGCCACAGAATCTGTAGCAGTTAAGATTGTTGGACTCACTGCCACATGGAGTGTTGAAGCAGAGGTAGCATTGATCCACTTGAAGGAAAGACATGAGCGAGAAAGGAATAGAAGGATGAGAAATCCAAGTTGGTAGAGGTAATGAGCAGGCTTGTGGAATGCATAGACCGGTTAGGCAGATGGGACAGGAACACTAGTAACCTATTTAACCCCTTGAGCCTGATTCCAAATTGTGCTAGATCATGGCTGATCATCTTACCTACTGTCATTTCCCCACATACATTCTATCCTTGATATTTTTAATATCTGGAAACCTACTGACTTCTGTTCAAATATACTGATTTGAACAGGTTTGTCAAATGTTATTTTTCTTTCCAAAATTCGTGTTGACTGTCCCAATTCCTAATCATAGTTTTATGTTTACTAAAAATTCGAAAGGACTATGGATGTTGGTAATTGGAAACAAACAACAAATTGCTAGAAAAACTCAGGTCTGGCATTACCTGTGGAGACAAAAGTTAATACATCAGATCCAGTGACCACCTCAGAACATTGTTTTGAAGAAAGGTCACTACCTGAAATGTTAACTCTCCATAGATGCTGCCAGACTTGAGTTTTACAGAAATTTGTTTGTCTTGTTGTTTTAGTGCCCAACTGTCATATCCTTTTTTATTAATATTTTAATAATTTCCCTGTGATAGGTATCAGGTTACAAGGTCTGTATTTCTCAGTGCCCCCCTACATTCCTTAAATGGTTGGGCTATATTTGCCAGTTTTGAATGGAGAACTTTGATTATGGCTGAAAATGTGTTGCTGGAAAAGCGCAGCAGGTAAGGCAGCATCCAAGGAGCAGGAGAATCAACGTTTCGGGTATGAGCCCTTCTTCAGGAATGAGGAAAGTGTGTCCAGCAGGCTAAGATAAAAGGTAGGGAGGAGGGACTTGGGGGAGGGGCGTTGGAAATGTGATAGGTGGAAGGAGGTTAAGGTGAGGGTGATAGGCCGGAGTGGGGGTGGAGAGGTCAGGAAGAAGATTCAGGTTAGGAAGGTGATGCTGAGTTCGAGGGTTGGGACTGAGACAAGGTGGTGGGAGGGGAAATGAGGAAACTGGAGAAATCTGAGTTCATTCCTTGTGGTTGGAGACTTCCTAGGTGGAAGATGAGGTGCTCTTCCTCCAGCCGTTGTGTTGCTATGGTCTGGCGATGGAGTCCAAGAACTTGCATGTCCTTGGTGGAGTGGGAGGGGGGGGTTGAAGTGTTGAGCTACAAGGTGGTTGGGTTGGTTGGTGCGGGTGTCCCAGAGGTGTTCTCTGAAATATTCCGCAAGTAGGCGGCCTGTCTCCACAATATAGAGGAGGCCACATCGGGTGCAGCGGATGCAGTAACTGATGTGTGTGGAGGTGCAGGTGAATTTGTGGCGGATATGGAAGGATCCCTTGGGGCCTTGGAGGGAAGTAAGGGGGAGGTGTGGGCGCACGTTTTGCATTTCTTGCTGCAGGGGAAGGTGCCGGGAGTGGAGGTTGGGTTGGTGGGGGGTGTGGACCTGACGAGGGAGTCACGGAGGGAGTGGTCTTTTCGGAATGCTGATAGGGGAGGGGAGGGAAATATATCCCTGGTGGTGGAGTCCGTTTGGAGGTGGCGGAAATGACTATGGATGAGACGATGTATATGGAGGTTAGTGGGGTGGTAGGTGAGGACCAGTGGGGTTCTGTCCTGGTGGCGATTGGAGGGGTGGGGCTCAAGGGCGGGGGAGTGGAGGAGATGCGGTGGAGAGCATCGTTGATCACGTCTGGGGGGAAATTGCGGTCTTTGAAGAAGGAGGCCATCTGGGTTGTACGGCATTGGAACTGGTCCTCCTGGGAGCAGATGCGGCGGAGACGAAGGAATTGGTCTTTAGTTTGGAGGAAGTGGGAGGATTGGAAAGAGACGTTGTTCAGGGTGAGGACCAGTTCAGTCAGTGGAAGGGTACTGGTTGCCATGGGTACCCGCATGGCCCCCAGCTATGCCTGCCTCTTCGTAGGATATGTGGAACAGTCATCTTCCGCTGCTACACTGGCACCACCCCCCACCTTTACCTCCACTACATCGATGACTATCGGCGCTGCCTCATGCTCCCACGAGTTCATCCACTTGACCAACACCTTCCACCCTGACCTCCAATTTATCTGGACCGTCTCAGACTCCTCCCTCCCCTGCCTAGACCTTTCCATTTCGATCTCGGGCGACCGATTCAACATGGACATTTACTATAAACCGACCGACTCCCACAGCTACCTAGACTACACCTCCTCCCAATCTGCCCTCTGTAAAAACGCCATCCCATATTCCCAATTCCTTGGTCTCCGCCGCATCTGTTCCCAGGAGGACCAGTTCCAATACCGTACAACCTAGATGGCCTCTTTCTTCAAAGACCGCAATTTCCCCCCAGGCGCGATCAACGATGCTCTCCACCGCATCTCCTCCACTCCCCGCTCCTCCGCCCTTGAGCCCCACCCCTCCAATCGCCACCAGGACAGAACCCCACTGGTCCTTACCACCCCACTAACCTCCATATACATCGTATCATCCATCGTCATTTCCGCCACCTCCAAACGGACCCCACCACCAGGGACCTATTTCCCTCCCCTCCCCTATCAGCGTTCCGAAAAGACCACTCCCTCCATGACTCCCTCATCAGGTCCACACCCCCCACCAACCCAACCTCCACTCCCGGCACCTTCCCCTGCAACCGCAAGAAATGCAAAACGTGCGCCCACACCTCTTCCCCCCCCCCCCCCCCCCCCCGCCCCCTTACTTCCCTCCAAGGCCCCAAGGGATCCTTCCATATCCGCCACAAATTCACCTGCACCACCACACACACATTTACTGCATCCGCTGCACCCGATGTGGCCTCCTCTATATTGGGGGGACAGGCCGCCTACTTGCGGAACATTTCAGAGAACACCTCTGGGACACCCGCACCAACCAACCCAACTACCTCGTGGCTCAACACTTCAACTCCCCCCTCCCACTCCATCAAGGACATGCAGGTCCTTGGACGACTCCATCGCCAGACCATAGCAACACTGTGGGCGGCACGGTGGCGCAATGGGTGGCACTGCTGCCTCACAGCGCCAGAGACCTGGGTTCAATTCCCGCCTCAGGTGACTGACTGTGGAGTTTGTACATTCTCCCCGTGTCTGCGTGGGTTTCCTCCGGGTGCTCCGGTTTCCTCCCACAGTCCAAAGATGTGCAGGTCAGGTGAATTGGCCATGCTAAATTGCCCGTAGTGTTAGGTATGGGGTAAATGTAGGGGTCTGGGTGGGTTGCGCTTCGGCGGGTCGGTGTGGACTTGTTTGGCCGAAGGGCCTGTTTCCACACTGTAATGTAATCTAATCTAACAACGGCTGGAGGTAGAGCGCCTCATCTTCCGCCTAGGAACCCTCCAACCACAAGGAATGAACTCAGATTTCTCCAGTTTCCTCATTTCCCCTCCCACCACCTTGTCTCAGTCCCAACCCTCGAACTCAGCATCACCTTCCTCACCTGCAATCTTCTTCCTGACCTCTCCGCCCCCACTCCGGCCTATCACTCTCACCTTAACCTCCTTCCACCTATCGCATTTCCAACGCCCCTCCCCCAGGTCCCTCCTCCCTACCTTTTATCTTAGCCTGCTGGACACACTTTCCTTATTCCTGAAGAAGGGCTCATGCCCAAAACGTCGATTCTCCTGCTCCTTGGATGCTGCCTGTCCTGCTGTGCTTTTCCAGCAACACATTTTCAGCTCTGATCTCCAACATCTGCAGTCCTCACTTTCTCCTCGATAACTTTGATTATGGGAAAAGCTCCAGCTAATGCTTGACTTCCCATTTTTTACCTCTACCCAAACTGATCTAAGATTTACACATTCTAACTTCCTCATCTAAGATGCTGTTTCACCAATGTGTTGATCCCATTCTTTATTATTAGCAGTACCCATCTCCTTTTCTTTCTTGCCTATCGCCCCACTCCTATTTATCTCTCATCCTCCTCCCCCACTTCACATACCTGATGAAGGGCTTATGCCCAAAACACCGATTCTCCTGCTCCTTGGATGCTGCCTGACCTGCTGTGCTTTTCCAGCGCCACCATTTTCGACTCTGACTTTTCCAGCATCTGTAGTCCTCACTTTCTCCTATTTTTCCTAAATATTGAAAACTCTTGAATATTCCAGTCTGAGCCTTGGTCATCTGCAGTCACATCTCCATAATGGCAATTAAATCATACCTGTTTGACTCCATTCATAGAGTCACATGGTCATAGAGTCCTACAGCATAGAGGCAAGCCCTTTGGTCCAAACTGGTCCATGCCAACCTAAATGCCCATCCATGCTGACTTCTATACTCTGCCCTGACTGATGAAGGCCAGTGTGCCAAAAGCCTCCTTCATTGCCCTGGTTATCTGTGACTCCAATTTCAGAGACCTGTGAACCTGAACTCCAAGATCCCGCCATTCCATTACAATCCTTAAGGCCCTAACATTTACCATGAAACTCCTAACATGATTTGGCTTTCCAAAATGCAACACTTCACACTTAGCTATATTAAACTCCATTTGCCATTTCTCTACCCAATTCCCCAGTTGATCAAGATTCTGCTGCAATTTCTGATAACCTTCCTCACTGTCCATGGGACTGCCTGTTTTAGGGTCATCAAACTTAGTAATCGTGTCTTGTACATTCTCATCCAAATCATTGCTATAGATAACAAACAGCAGAGGGCCCAAAACCAACCCCAGAGGCACTCCACTTGTCACAGACCTCCTGTCTGACAAACATCCTTCCATTGTTGCCCTTTTACTTCCTACAACCAAGGCAATTGTGTATCCAATTTGCCAGCTCGCCCTAGATTCCATGCGATTTAACCTTCCAGAGCAGCCTGTGGAACCTGATCAAAGGCCTTACTGAAATCCATATAGACTCTGGATAAAAGCAAATTATTGTGGATGCTGGAATCTGAAACTGAAAGAGAAAATGCTGGAAAATCTCAGCAGGTCTGGCAGCATCTGTAAGGAGAGAAAAGAGCTGACGTTTCGAGTCTAACTGACCCTTTGTCAAAGCTAAAAAAAAAAAGGGAGGTTTGACAAAGGGTCAGTTAAACTTGAAACATCAGCTCTTTTCTCTCCTTACAGATGCTGCCAGACCTGCTGAGATTTTCCAGCATTTTCTCTTTTGGTTCCATATAGACTCTGTCTACTGCACTGCCCTCATCAACCTTCCTGGTCACTTCATCAAAGAACTCTAGCAAATTTGTGAGGCATGATCTCCCACTCTCAAAGCTGTGCTGACTACTCATAATCAAACCCTGTCTTTCAAAATGCATATATGTCCTATCCCTCAATCTTTTCAAATAACTTACTGTTGTTAAACGTACTAGTCTAAGTATAGTTCCAAGGCTTTTCTTTGCAGCTCCTGAATAATGACACAGCATTCACTACCCTCCAATCTTCCGGGACCTCACCCATGACTAACAATGATGCAAAAATATCAGCCAGGGCTCCTGCAATTTCTTCTCTAGCCCTTTGCAGTGTTCTTGGATATATCTGGTCAGGACCAGGAGATTTATCCACCTTCTTACATTTTAATGCATCCAACACCACTGTGATACAGACTGTCCCCAAGATATCACCACTAACTTTCCCAAGTTGTCTTTCTGTATGATAAACACACAGGAAAATATTCAAGAACCTTGTCCATCTCCAGTGATTCTAATATACATGTCCATTTTGGTCATTGAGCATCCCTATTCTCTTTTGTTATTCTTTTTCCTTTAATATATTTAAAGGACCTCATTGGATTCACCCAAATCTTCTCAGCCAAGGCTATCTTGTGCCCCTTTTACTGAAGGATTTCCTTCAGTAAAATCCTGATATTGCCAGTATATCTTCAGGGATTCTTTTGATCCCAGCGCCTGAACCTGTGCCATCCCTCCATTTTTCTGGTCAAAGCCTCAATATCTTGTCATGTCATCCAGGGTTCCCTACTTCTGCCAATCTTTCCCTTCACCCTCACAAGAATCTTTTAGACCTTGAACTCTAGGTATCTCACTTTTAAAGGCCTCCCAGTTGCCAGAGGTCCCTTTGCCTGCAAGCAAACTACTCCAATCAACCCCTGCAAGCTCCTGTCTAATTCCATCAACATTTGCATTGCTCCAATTTAGGACTTTAATCTGTGGATCAGTTTTTGAGCCTTTCCATAACTATTTTAAAATCAATAGAGCTATGGTCACTGGCCCCATGTGTTCCCTACTGTCTCCTGTCCTGACCTATTTCCCAAAAGTAAGTTGAGTTTGACCCCTTCCCATACTTCCCTCTGCTTGAGGAAACATTCCTGGACGCACTTAACAAATTCCATTCCTGGTAATCTCAGTTTATGTTAGGAAAACTAAAATCCCCTACTATAACAATCCTCTTGCAAGTCTCCCTGCATATTTATTCCTCTAATTCCTGTTGACTATTTGGGGCACATAGTACAACTGCAATGAGATCACCATACTCTTATTTCTTAGCTTCCCCCCACAAAGCCTCACTGGATAATCCTTCAGTTACTTCATATGATTACTGCTGTGATACTTGTCTTAATCAAAAATGCAACTTCCTCTCCCCTCCTTCCACCACCTCTGTCCTGTCTAAAGCACCTGTACCCTGGCACATTAGGCTGTCCCTCCCTTAGCCATGTTTGTGTAATGACTATAATATCGCAGTCCCACATAACTATCCACGCCCTGAGTTCATTGTCCTTATCTGTCAGCCCTCTTGCATAGAAATAAATGCAATTTAATCCAACAGGTGTTCCTTGTTCCCTGTCATGTTCCAGCCTGACTTGTCTCTTCAACTTTTTCTGTTTACTGTATGCCCTTCGAGCAAGTGCCCTTGCATTTGCCTCCCTGCTAATGTGGATCCCATGCCCATGGCAATCTAGTTTAAACCCTCCCTTGCAGCACTGGTTCCCCTCCAGTTTAGGTGCAATGTATCCCTCTTGAACAGGTCACGTCTGTCCCAGAAAAGATTCCAGTGATCTCAAAATCTGAAACCCCTCTCCCTGCACCACCACTTTAGCATTCATCTGTGATAATCTCTTGTTCTTACCCTTGTTAGCACATGGCACTGGAAGTGATGTGGAGATTATCACCAACAAGGTCCTGGTTTTTAACTTTTCTCCTAGCTCTCTATAATCACTCTGCAGGACCTTGTCTCTCTTTCTACCTATATCATTTGTGCCAGTCTGTGCAGTGACTTCTGGCTGCTTCCCCCTCCCCCTATCCCTCCACTTCTCTTTTGGTTAGAGGAGGTGGGAAAGAGGAAAACTCTAGTGATGTAGTGTTTGGGCCTTATGCACTCCTCAACACGAGGCCCATGATGACCTGCTCTTCAGTGTAGGTGACTGCTTGTCCTTGGAGGGTGTCTTGCTGAGGTCCTCCCTTTGGTACTGGTGACTGTGCTGATGTGTACAGAGTCCACCTACATTGTTTCAATTCTACTATCCATTTGGATAGAATTCCTTTAATTTATTTTGACACCCTCTTGCCTTACCTGCTGGTGTGGTTTTACTCTTAATTTAGGAATTATGGTCAGTTTCTTTGTAGATTCTGTAAATCTAATGCAATTCAAAGCATAATTCCTAAATTGTATAAACCTTTTTCTTGTTTGTATAAGCGTAGCAGGGTGTTTAAAGTGTAACGTTATGACTATGGCTTGAAGCAAGACTTAATGTTTTTACAAATGCTTTTCCTTTTGTTTATCTAGCTAAACCAATCCGCCCTGGGCAGCCCCCTATGGCTTCCCCAACTCACCCAAGTGCAATTCGTGGGGGAGGTGGATTCTTCCAGAACAGCCAAGCAGTTGCAGTCCGTGGAGGTGGAGGCGGTGTAAAATCAGATAAGTTGTATGTATCGTGGATGTGAAAATTTGTTCTTGGAATATTCTAATAAGTCAAATACTTTTGACTAAACTTGACTATTTTCAATGCTTTTGTTGTGTGCTCTGGCACACTAATAATTTGTACAGACTATTTTAACAAGTTCCAGGTTTTACAAATCTGCAGAATTCTGCTGGTGCTCTCATTGTAATACCTATTCCCATGATTAAAAATCTCAATACCAGATTATAGTCCAACAGATTTATTTGGAAATTCTAGCTTTTGGAGCACTGCTCCCTCATCAGAGTAGTTCGTGGGGCAGGATCATAGGATGACTTATAGCAAAAGATCATAGTATCATACAACTGATGCAATGCATTGAGCAAACCTAGATGGTTGTTAAATCTTTCATCTTTTAGAATGGGTTGCAGGTTTCATTAATATGTAAGTCTCAGAACTTCTTTCAAATCACATTCCTGTGATAACTTAAGGTTTTATTAAAAATTAAATCTTTTAACAGTGGGTTATTTGGAAGCGCTAGCTTTCAGAGCGCTGCTCCTTCATCAGATGGCAGATACATTTCACTTTGTTCAAAAAGCACAATCTGCAGGCAGTCAATCCATGTGACATTTTAGAAATTCCTACTTTGGAAATGGAACTAGTCTGACTGAAGACTGGAATACAGACAGATTCTAACCTCACACCTTTAATGTATTGTCTGAGCTGAGATTTTTTTTTAGTAAAACCTTAAGCTATCTCAGGAATGTGTCTTAAAAGAAGTTCTAGGATTTGCATATTAATGAATGGAAACCTGAAACCCATTCTAAATGATAAAAGATTTAACAGCAGTCTGTTTGTTAAGTATATTGCATCAGTTGTAAGATCACTTGCTATAAACTGTCCTATGATGCTGCTCCATCAGTTACCTGACAAAAGAGCAGCTCTCCAAAAGCTAGTACTTCCAAGTAAACCTGTTGGATTTTGAAGCTCCTTGGATGCTGCCTGAACTGCTGTGCTCTTCCAGCACCACTAATCCAGAATCTGGTTTCCAGCATCTGCAGTCATTGTTTTTACCTCTGTTGGACTATAACCTGGTGTTGTGCTTTTTACCTTTGTTCTCCCTAGTCCAACACCGGCACCTTCACATCACTTTTCCCATTGAACATTGGAAGTGCTATCTGAATTGAATTAGCTTTGTCTCATGTACTCAAATGAGTACAGTGAAAAGTTTACAAGTTGCCACTCATGGTGCCATCTAATGTTCAAGATATGTAGGCACAGATACTTAAGTATTTGATATAAAATAGAAAAAATAAAAAAAACCTAGCAATAAAAATGCGCAATTTAGTCCTTCCAGCCTCTAGACCATACCAGACTTCGAAACTCCAGGCGTCATCTGCAGTTCACAAGGGGCCTTGCCTCTTCATGAAGGGGACTCACCACCTTGCGATAGCCTCTCCTTCACTTCCCTGCAATGGCCTCCAGTCTGGGGACTTGCCTCATGTTCACACCAGGATCTCGCCTCCCCGTGACTGCCTCCAATCTGCAAGCTAACCTTGCCACCATTCCCAACCAGTTCTGTCTGAATAAGTTTAAAAAGTTCAAAAAACGCAGACAAAAGCAAAGCAAGAGGATAGAGCAGATGAGCTGCTCTGCTGTCATCTTGAAGTGGAGAGTGAATTTTGTGTACATCATTTATTATCAGTCAGAATAGTGGCACCATCCTCTTCGAGCGTAATGAAGTAAATCCCTGTCCCTTAGTGAAGAGTTACATTGTGGCAAGTACTAAATCTTAATATTTTGCTCTTGTTCATGGTGGAAACTGAATGAAGACTAGGATTAGATAAACAATATAAATTGCTTTAATATTTAAGTTGCAAGGTTGAAATTAAATTTGGGCATTTACTATCTCCATGCAGTAACATGCGATAATATATTGAGTCTTCTGTAGCCAAGATGTTACTGATAATTGGTATTGTGGATAATTAGACCCCTGAGCAGGAATGATCCTTCGAACCAGCTCCATCATTCAATAAGACCGTGACTGATCTTTTCGTGGCCTCAGCTCCACTTATCCGCCCCCTCACCATAACCCTTAATTTTTTGATCAGTAAAGGAATTATCTAATTAGCTTTAAAAACCTTCAATGAGGAAACCTCAACTACTTCACTGGGCAAGGGAATTCCACAGATTGAGGTGTGAAACATAGAAATTAGGACTGGCAATAGGCCATTTGGTCTTTTGTGCCTGGATTACCATTTAAGATGATCATGGCTAATCCAACTCTGTATCCTGCTCCCACTTTCTCTCCTTTTAGTACTAAGGGCTATACCTGACTCTTATTCAATTGACCTCAACTGCTTTGGGATGTCATATTGAGGTTGTACAGGGAGTTGGGGAGGTCTCTTAGAGTCACACAGCGTGGAAACAGACCCTTTGTTCCTACCTGTCCATGCCAAACATAATCACAAAACTAAACTTGTCCCACCTGCCTGCTCTTGGCCCTTCAAACCTTCTGGAGGACTGATTGTAGTTCTGGTTGCCTTGTTACAGGAAAGATATTAAACTGGAGAGGGTTCAACAATGACTTAAGATTTTGCTGGGACTGAGACTTTGAGTCGGATAGGCCTGGACACACTTCACTGGACCATGGGAGTTTGAGGGGTGACCTTTTATAGAGGTTTGTAAAATGGTGACGGTCATAGATAAGATGAATAGCAAAGGTTTTTTCCCAAAGGTGGGGGAGTTCAAAACTAGGAGGCATATTTTTAAGGTGAGGGGAGAAAGCTTTAAAAAGAACACGAGGCGCAACTTTCTTTTTTTTTAAACAGTGGTTCATGTGTAGAATAAGCTGCCAGAAGAAGTGGCAGATGCAGGTGCAACGTTTAAAAGGCATCTGATCAAATGGGTGAATAGGAAAGGTTTGGAGGCATATGGGCAAAACCAGGAAGGTTAGACCAGGGTGGGAAGTGGTTGGCATGGACTAGTTGGACTGAAGAGTCTGTTTCCATGCTTTGTGACTCTGCTTTCTGTAGCAGAGGTTGTCAACACTCCGGGCAAAGAAAACTCTTAGCTCAGTCCTAAATGGCAAACCCAGTATCCTTAGACTGATTTTGGTCACTCGGAACATCCTGTGCTTACACTGTCTAGGCTTGCTAGAATTGATGGGTTTCTGTGAATCCCTGTTCATTCTTGGAATCGAAATTTTAATAACTTATTCTTTTGACTGAAATACAAAATCTGGACCATGTTACTGACTATTGGAAGAATCAGTTGAGCTTGATTAAGTTATGTCTCTAACTGATTGCATGGAGTATACAATACAGAAACAAGGCCATGGTCAGAAAGCAGATGTGGAGCTAAACTGATTTCTCAAGGACCCATCAGCAGAAAGAACTGAATGATTGTCTCCTGTAGTAAGTTTGAGATTCTAATGAGGCAATTTTGTTGAATAACTTTTCCTCTGATATTAGCTGATTGTACAATAAATTTCCTAGGAGGTATTATTTTTGTTTTAGAAATGTTCATATGATCTAATTTCACCTTCACCTTCATCTGAGAAGTGGAATAGTTTAGCCTCCCGAAAGGAAAGGGGTATGAATCCTACGTAAGCATCTGATGATCTGGTTGACACATTTTATTTGGTGAAATGAATCTAGCTTGAATGTCAGTCAGATTTGAAATTGATCTTTCAATATCCTTTCATAGGTATTACTGGTGTTTGTTGTCCAGCTGTATATCTATCACTGAAATTCTAAGGCCTATGCTTTAATTGCTTGCTTGATTCTACGTTTTACACACAGCATCTTGAAAGATTCAAAGTTTTATTTCCAAGACTGTATAGTGTGGATGAACAAGATGGTGGTAATTGTAACAATAACATGAAATTTTGAAATGCAATTGTTATTTTTGTGTCTAAAATAAATTGCTTGAGGTATAAAGTATCACTATATTTCAAGAGGAATTTTACAATTTAAATTTAACTGTAAATCCATTACAGCCAATATAATCGAAGACCCCTCCCACCCCTGTTATACTCTTCCATTAGGCAGAAGATATAAATGTTTAAAAACATGTATTAATAGATTCAAGAACAGCTAGATCACATGCAAAACAATACTTTTCACTATCTCTATTCATGTGATAATAAATCATTGAAAGTGTTCAAGGAATAGAAAATATTAAGTATGGCACTGTATTGGTAGCTGCTATCTTTATATGATTGCACATTATTATGAAATGATAACTATTATGGGGGATGTGGTAAATTCAGGAAGGATGTTTTTGGTAATCAAAAGGGGAAGTAATGTAATGGGTAGTGGTGACCTCAGTGATCTGGAACTAGGCCTCTGTCTTAAGATGGTGGCGTCTTCTCTGATTAGATTATTGTGCTTTTTTTAAACTGATGTTTTTGTTCCAGATGGGTAAGTGCTGTTTGCATACAGCTATTTCTGAATGCAAACCAGTGTTGGGACAAATTATTGGGCCAGCTAGGCAGAAATTGAAAACTGTTCAGTTCCTCTCCTTTTTATATATAAAAAAAATTCCCATTTGGGAGTTTGGAATATAATAGCTTTTTTTTTGTTTTGTAGTGTTGGTGGAGGGATGGCTAATAATGCTGAAATTGGAGACATTGGCTTCGTGCCTTCATCTGTTAAAGGTAAGCTACCTTGATGTAATATGTAAGTTTATTACTTATGTAAGCTGGAGGTTAAGGCAGTGTTTTAAATGTAGTTTCTGAAGAATATTGGGTATGTTTAGAATGATCGAACAAATAGTTTATCTTAGAATGTATAGTGCATGTGGCCTTGTATATAGGTATCTGAATACCTGTGATTCTTAAGCCATTTTGCTTACATAGCCCATACAAATAAAAAGTTGTGAATGATCATTTGCGATGAAGCACAGATGAATGGATCTTGCAATAATTATGACAATGAAATGGTCAGTCATTACTTTTCTTAAACTGACACCAACTTCTTTAGTTCATATTTGCAGTTTAAAACAAATATTCAGCTTCTGTCTGAAATGCTTGAAAATAATTGTCTTGTTGAATGAAGTATAACTAGTTTATGATCACTTTTGAACAATCATTCGAACACTGAAATGAATTTTATTTGAGCAATGCCATTTTTTGTATTATGGTTAAAAATGCACAATTTTAAAAAAAAAAACAGGTTTCAACTTAATCCCATGTGCATGTCCCGATCATTTAGTTACCTATTTAACCATTCATTTTACTACTAGATTTGCAAAATGTGAGTTGTTCAGTGTGATTGACTGCCCACCAAGTTTGAGGTCATCCTTATTGCTGAATGCTTGGGATCCCTATGACTTAGCTTCAGGTTTAAGCTAATACTCAGAAGGGGAACATCCAGGCCATAAAGCTTAATAAATCTTTGTGAATAGTTTTCTTTTGAGCTCTCAAGCCAGCTTTAGTGCTTTGCTGGCCACAAAATGCAGCCTCCAGTCTGATGGTGCAAATATATTGATTTATTTTTTACACATAGTGTAAAAATCTTGTGTAGAATGTTGATTTGATAAAGACTGCCTTGTAGCAAATTAACTTGTTGCCTTTACATTTACAAGATCAATTTTTTTTTTCTTTCAATGGTTATGCAAATATAAATTACTTGACTTTGATATACATTCCTGCTTTGCCAACTGGTATAGATGAGTTTACTCCACTCAGTGGAGGTAAAAGCTCTTCATTTGAAGTATTGTTTCTGAAACATTGTATTCTTTTCAGGAAGCATTGTCTTTAAGTTTTCTTCCATCTTACCTACTCTCCCGATAATAGAACATTCTTTTCTGCAAATTCCATTAACTTTACTGTTGCATTTTTTTCTCGCTACTGGATATACATGGATCTTGCAGGTGACCTGAGAGATATAAATGACAATAGGTGAATACATAACCTCCTATTCTTACACTTGTGATAGATAATTCCTTCCCACAGACTTTTCCTAATCCTATAGATTCTGAATGATCCTTTTGTGTATTTGAAATGATTTAAAATAATCCCTTGGACTTTGTGTGACTTTTTTGTCCTTTTTTATTCCATACCAACATTCAAATCGAAGTAGGACAGAGCAGGAGTAGGCTAGTTGGCCCTTCAAGCTGGCCTGCCATTTAGTAAGATCTTAGCCGATAACTCCACGTGACCACCTAGCCCCACACCACCTTGCTTCAAGAATCTATGCACATCTGCCTTAAAAATATTCAAGGACTTTTCCTTAAAAGGCTTTGGAAGCAGAGTTCTAAATTGTTGCAACTCTGAGAAAAGATTATTCTTATCTGTTAAATTAAATCTCTGTCACGCTTTTTGTAAAAGTGGTTCTCTACATCCTTTCTATATGGACCCCATAAGCCAATAAAATTGCATAATAACAAGCTAGTTACAATTCTCCATCCAACCCATATGTACTGAGCCTTCCTAAATAATTGCTTCCAAGACTGGGCTTTATTATTTTGTGTATGCGAGATCACTAGTTGTTATTGTTCTTGCTATGCGTGATTTCAGCATGTAGTAATCTTTTGCATTCTATTTTTAAGTGCCAATTTGACCCAACACCCTACCTTTAAGACCAGGCAGGCAACAGCACCTGCAAGCTAACATTTACATTGCTTTCCAATTCGAACAAATTTCAATGACGCACCTTAAAATCTCAAACTAGTTGTTTATAGCTCTACTAGGTAAGCATAGGTAGAATAATTGGTATTTTCTTAAAAGTATAAACTTTGAATGGAGTTCATTAAAGTTTTGAAAATGGTTAGTGAAGTTTCAAAATATTGGCTTTGTATAAAAGCTTTATTCTTCGTGGTATATTACTAAGAGACTACTGTTTGTCTTCCACAGTGAGCTTTTAATGTAATTTATCTGTTAGCCCATAATACTGTCACAATGTGGTGAGCAAATCTTTTAATTTCCCTGTATGTATATATAGGTCTATGTTTAACACATTTGAATTTCCCAAGATCAGGAATTGAAAGAAAATCTCAAGTTTTAATAGATTAATTAGTGATTAAACCTATTATCATTTTGCTATACATTTCATTCCATGATAGATATTATTCAGAAGAGAAAAGTAACTTTGTTGGTTGCTTGCTTCTTTCACTAAGTGCTAGGAAGAGGAGCAGGCTAATCAGTGAGATCATGGCTGATATGTATCTTAGTTGCATCCATCTCTCCTTTCATGATATCACTTTATATTCTGGGCTTTCAATGAACCTTTCTTTTTAAAGATATTGACAAAATATTTGAAATTTAAAGATTAAATAGAGTTGAATTGGCATTACCACCCTGTGAAGAAAAATTCCTGTTTCATGCAGTGCTGGGTTCTAATTTTAAATACCGAAACATGATATAGTTGAATTTAAATGTAACGTGCCTACTTTAAAATCAAAATTTCCAGTTATAGCTCTTTGATTCTTCCTATCTTTCCCTTATTTCCTTCCAGACTTCCTTGAGAATTTCGTTTGTTAACGAAAATAATAAATGCTGTTTTATGATTTGCAAAACCATTCAACACATGGATTTGACTAGGTTTTATAATACTGATTTCATTTTTTTTCTTTACAGCTGCTAAAGCAACAACATAATCAAAGAGGTATCATCCAAACAACTTATCATTCCAAAGCAGTGAACTCTCCAACTAGACTTTTCACAGGATTATTTTTGAAAAATTATATTTAAAAAAAAAAAAAGCCCTGGCCTGTACAGCTCCACCCTTGGCAGAACCTCCTTACTGATCTTCTTGCAAAACAAGAGTGCAATGTAGGCGCCTTGCAAATAACTACATTTAATTTAATGTGTAGCTCCATTGCACAGTACATTGTCATTCATGTCTTAAATTTAGTCTGCACTGTGCCAAGTTGAATGTACGTTGTTGCAGGAAAACTTTAGCAGAAGCAATGAAGCCTAATTTGTGTACATTTCATTGTTTTAGGACTTGTGAAACAATGTCGCCAAGTAGATTTGATAAGCTTGTTTTACAGTGAAAAGTGATTTGGAGGAACGCAGCTATCACCCTTGTGTAAATTAAGATAGTACTTGAAGTTTTTTTCTTGAAATGGATTTTTTTTTGGTTTGAGATGAAGAGGAGTAGAACAATTTGAATACTGAAGGTACATTCATGACAGTATATGGTTAGAGCAGATTTAGGGTAGTACAGAATAATAAGCTGCTAACAGTAAAATACAGGAATGTCTAATGAGACTGTAACATAAATATATTGTGGCATTGTCTGACTAAGTTTATGGGAGAACGCTAAAACACATTATCTGAGCATAAATGAGGGTAAATTAAAAGGCATTATATTTTGATTTGGAGCACGCAACATAGTCTGTCCAGATTTTGCCATTGCTTTTTATGATAAACTAAAGATCAGTATTTTGTCTTTAGGCTCATTACGCAGGGAGAGCATTATTTAAAAGTATTTGAGTTAAAACATTGCACTTTTACTGTTTTTAAAATAGATTTCAGGAGAAGTGCAAATACTCAATTTAAAAAAAATAACATCTGTAATATTTGGCCATTGCTTGAACATTTTATCCTAATCTGTTTTTTTTTAATACCTGGAATATGCTGTTAGTCAACCTATTCAATGATAACTCAAAATGCAAAATGGCTCATTTGAAAATACCCACAAATGGAAAGTAAGTGCAAATTTGTGAAGTACTATTTTACTATAATTGGCCTTCGTTAGGAAAGCAAAATACTGATGTTGAGGCTAACATTTTAAAAAAAGTCCCCAGGAGGAAAAACTGGTTCAGTCCTGGCACTTGTCCAGAAACCCTGTTCACAGTATGAAAGGTTATTAACATGAATGGGGAAAGATGAGAACAGACTAAATGATGGATAAGGTCACATAGCCAGCTAAGATTCTTTAGTGGGATAAAGTGAGTAAGCAATATGCAATGAACAAAACTTCAATGAAGTGTCTCCATGGAGCTAATAGTCTAAATTTAGACCTGACTTAAACATTATTGAGGCATATTTTTAAGTGGTGCATCCCCTAAAATGCCCTTGTTTTACATACCACTTATAATTTCAAAAAAGGGTGTGTCTGCTTGTCGATTTGGTTAGTTACTTGTGGAGTATTATTACTTGTGACTAATCAGCAAGGTATATCCTTAACCTGATGCATCAAGCCTTCTGGCAAGATATTGGCTATGGTATTGAATATTTGAGTAGGTGAATCATTTATGTACTAAAGAAAACAACTTTACAAGTAACCAACCAAATTGACAGGAAGTACAAATATGTGATCTGAATAAATGATGAATTGATGTGCTTAATTAAACAGGTGATTGTTTTTAGCATTGTGTGCTCTCTCTCTTCCTTGGCCTCCCAATTTTCCAGCTCTGTTTTACTTGCTGACTGGAGGCTGACCAACAAATTAGCTAATAATGCAAATCTGAGTTAAACATAGTGCCGAATGTACTTTGACCACTTTTGAAGGTCAGTTTTGAATCTAATAATACTTGGACTTGTTGCTCTGATACTGATTTGACCAGTTCGTCTATCAGGCCTCCTAGATGATGCAAAAAAAAAGCCATACTCCATTTGCATCTGAAAAAAGGAATGTTTGGTCCATGAGATTTATTATTTAAGATGAAACTTAATTGTTTTTGTATGTTTGTTGTCTTGATAATATAAAAAACCATCTGATTTTGCATATTTACTTGTTAGATATTCTTTTCAGATATTGGGTCTTATGTGCCTAACACTCAATACTGGCCATTAGGTGCAGTCACTGCACTGGAAACATAACTGGTTTAAGGACCTGTTTATTGTATTTCAATTTTCTGTGCAATTTCCAATATGTGATGTTAATCAAAGTTGCCATGGCAAATCATCTGGACAGGACGACACAAAAGGTGTTGAATATAAATTTGTCATTTGAATAGTAAATGCCTTGTTATCCTGATTGCATTGCAGTGTACCCTTCAAGTGCTTATTGTGAGCTTGTTCCTCAGATCTTGTAGAAATGAATGATTTTGAGCATAAATGCAATTGAATAAAAATCTAATATTTATTCATGGTGATCAACTAAATTATTTGCATAATTTAAACAATGCTAAGGAAATTACTGTAATAGTTCTAAATTTGACATGAGAAGACACTAAGGTTTCCGCCTGTGGAATGTGGTGCAGACTAAGTCGGACAGGAGAAGGCACATAAAATGTTTTTGTTAAGCCATCATTTAGTTTTGACTGACTGCATGCTGTAAATGTATTTGTGTTTAAATAAATGAACTTTATCTGGGAATTCAGTGAACATTTGAGTAGAAACATTTTTTATTGGGAAAAAAAAACTTCAGTCCAACACACAACTAATGGTTGCAAATCAGCAGTAATGAGTGCCACTTGCAATAGTTTATCCAGAGGAAGGTGCATAGATGTATGGTTATAGTTCATTAAAATTCAGGTCTGGGTTTAACTAAGCTGTTTGCAAATTATAATATCACTGCAGACGATGACTTTTTGTGACTTGAAAGTTTGTTAAAGCTGACAGGCTGAACAGTGGTAAATGGAATTTAATCCTGAAAAGTGAGTGGTGAAGCTTTTAACAAGACAAGCAAGTATATCCTGAATGGTAGGACTGTACAAGGTACTGAGGGATCTTAGTGTATCTGCCCAAACATTCTTGAAAGTAGCAGAACAGATGGATCAATGGTTAAGAAGACAATGGCACATTTGCCTTTATTTATCAAGACATTGAATACAAGGGCAAGTAGGTTATGATGGAGCTGTATGTTAGTTACAAGTCTTGGATCATGGTTGCTGGTGGAGGACTGTGCAGTTCTAGTTGTCACATTATAGGAAGGATATGATTGCACTGGAGAGGGTGCAGATGAGATGCACGAGGAAGCTCCCTAGGCTGAAGTGATTTCACTATGAAGTGAGACCAGATGGGCCAGGGTTGTTTTACTTAGAACAGTCATCTGAGGAGGTTCTGATTTGAGCTGCAGAAGTTGAGCATGTATAGGGCAGATGGGGCTTAGTAGAAGGATTAATAACTAGGGACATAGTTTTAATGTAAAGAGCAGGAGGTTTAAAGGTATTTGCGGAGAAGATTTTTCATGGTGGGTATCAAGAATTTGCTACCTAAAAGAGTCAACAAGATAGGAACCCTCAAGGCATTTAAGAATTCTTTAGATGACACTTGAAATGCTAAAGCATACAAGGCCAAGTACTGGAAAATGGGATTAGAATGGATGGATGTTTGACGGACACAATGGGCCAAAGAGCCTTACTCCAAGCTGTAAAACTCTGACACTGATATGAGCTATATTTGAGGCGTGTTAATTTTCCCATAAAACTATATAAAAGCTGAGCGTATAAACATTGGAATAAGACCTCGTTTTAACTTATGAGTGGAACATTGTCATAAGTGAACATGCTGAAAATCTTGACTTTCAACATGATTTTAATGTATTGGTAACTAAAATTGTCCCTCCCACGAAATGTAATAGCACAGAACAGATGACTTGCATGACCATGAAATATTGTAATCATATCTGTAGTATATTTAAAACTTAAAGTTTTTCAAGATTGCTGTTGAGTAGAACTGCATTTTGTTTTTCCTATGTCCTCCCAACAAACAACAAACTCACATCATCTTCTAGCAGGATCCTGAAGTATCATTGCTTTGGCTGAAGTTGAGAACTGTAAGTTGTTCTGTTGGAGATGATAGAACTGACATGTATGAAAGATCATTCTACCACTGATTAGCTTGATTCCTGATTCAAATCTAATGATTTGAAAATTCAACATTGCAGGCAGTCCTGCAAATAAACTTGTACAAGAATGATTGTGGTTTGTTGTTATTTGTGTGCAATAAACAGGCATTGTTGCAGAAGACATGACATAAGCATACTTGACAAATAGCATTTGCTTTTTTAAAATTAAATGAAAATGAGGACTTGACCAGCTGATTTCATTTTATTTTTAAAAAAAAACTATGTTGCTTGTATACCACAATGTCTGAAAACTTGAAACAAAATTTGACATTCGGCACAAAGCAACATGAGGTCAGATGACCAAAAGCTTGGCAAAAGAGGTAAATTTTAAGACTTGTCACCAGGAAAGTGAGGCAGAAGGGTTTAAGGAGGGATTTTCAGAGTATAGGGCCTTGGTAACTGAAAGCCAAACCTCCAATAGTAAGGCAATTAAAATTGGGCATGCTCAAGAGACCAGGATTGAGGAGCACACCTCTGAGTTCTGTGAAGGGTCACTGGACCCAAAATGTTAACTGATTTCTCTTCATAGATGTTGCCAGACCTGCTGAGCTTTTTCAGCAATTCCTGTTTTTGTGTGATTTAAAGCATCCACCATTTTTATTCAGTTTTTGTTTGAGTTGAAGGGCTGTGAGGACCAAGCCCACGGAGGGCTCTGAAAGTGAGAGTGGAGGCATTCCTTAACTGAGGTGTGTCTGTGAGCGGAGAATGACTGAACTGGATTTTACACAAGTTGGGAGATGGACAGCAGAGTTTGGTTAATGTAATGTTTTAGAGGTTAGATATGTCGATCATGGTGGCTAGTCAAGGCTGCATCAAGTCTTCAGATAACAAGGGTGCAATGGATGAGCAGAGATCTGGGATGAACTTGGGTAATGTTTTATTGAAAATAGCTGGTTGTGATGAAGGTGCAGATGTGGTCAGGAACTTATGGCACCAAGGTTTGAACAATCCAGATCAATTCTAGGTTTTCTACTGAGTGGTGGTGAGGGTGACTAGAACATGTGGTATGACATTGGTGTTCCCATTATTTAACTGGAGAAAGTTTCAACAGGGTTGGATGCCTGACAATTTAGAGAGCAGAGGTAGCTAGAAAGGTGTTGATAGGGAGTGCAATTACGTCAGTAAATATGTGGGAATGACTGCTGATGGTGGCATGGCAGCATGTAGATGAAATTGGGAAGAGATCAAAGATACATTAGGAAACACCAGAAGCCAATACAAGCAATTCTGTCCCCAATTGGATAGATAAGAACAGGGTCAAATGAGCACATGCCACTAAGTTTTTAAAAATAAATTCATTTATGGGATGTGGGCGTCATAGGCCAGGCGCACATTTATTGCCTGTCTCAATTGGTATGGAGTCACACATAGGCCAGACCAAGTAAGAACAGCAATTTCTTTCCCTACAGGGCATTAATGAACTGATGGGTTTTCCCCAAAAATTGACAGTGGTTTCTCAGTTACCATTAGACACTCTTAATTCTTAGTGAAATGTAAATTCAATATCTGCTATGGTGGGATTCAGATCATTACCTGAGTTTCTGTTTAATAGAGAATAACCCTGTTTAACTCAGTGTCCAAACAGTTCAATATCTTTTTCTTTCAGTCCATAAAAGATAAAAGGATGTCATTTATTGCAGTATTGAGAGAAGGAGATATAAAACCTCCATTTGAAAGATTAAATAGATTATTTGGCTCTTAAAGGCTACTTAGACAGTTTGAGCAAGTATTTATTGCATAAAGTAGGTTAGTTTTATCATGCAAGTTAAGTCATATACAATAAAGAATATAAAGCAATAGAAGCAAAATATTGCATACGCTGGCAATCTGAAAAAAGAACTTGCTCAAGTAAAGGTCATGTTCTGTGAATTTAATATATCAATTGTGGTTCCTACTGTGAAGATAAAATATGAGTTTGGTTGTTCATTTGCCATTGTCATTTTTCTGTCTGTACTTCAAAAGAACTCTTCCTCATCCCTTTTTTACATTCTTGCATAGTTCCTACAATCTGTTTTTATTTTATATCTTCTCATTCTATCTTCTTTCCCTGTATAACGCAAATTTCTTGGTCATCTTTTGGTGAACATTAAATCATTTGCAGTCTCAACTCCATCACTCTTTGGCAACTTGGTAAGGCGTCTCATTTTAATCTAGTACTGTACTATTCCAAGCCTTTCTACTTGGGCATGACTTCGCTACTTTCCTAGTGGAGTTTTTATTTCTACAGAGAATGTATGTTTGTCATCATACAGCACAGAAACAGACCCTTTGGACTAATTTGTCCAAACTGACTAAGTTTCTCCAAACTAAATAGTCCAACTTGCCTGCATTTGGGTTACTTTAGAGGAGTTAATGGCCTGGTGGTATTATCGCGAGACTGTTAATCCAGAGACTAGGAAAAAGTGAGGACTGCAGATGCTGGAGAGTCAGAGTTGAAAAGTGTGGCGCTGGAAAAGCACAGCAAGTCAGGCAGCATCCGAGGAACAAGGAAGTCGACATCTCGGGCATAAATCCCTTCATTAGGATTTCTGCTGAAGGGCTAATGCCTGAAATGTTGACTCCTTCCTGGATGCTGCCTGACCTGTGCTTTTTCGGTGCCACACTTTTTGACTGTTAATCTAGAGATCCAGATAACCTTCTGGGGTACTGTTTGATTCCTGCCATGGCAGATGGTGGAATTTGAATTCGATTTAGAATCTAATGGCTACTATAAATTCAATGCTAATTGTCAGAAAAACCCATCTGGTTCACTAATGTCCCTTTTTAGGAAAGGAAATCTGCCACCCTTGCCTGGTCTGGCCGACATGTGATTCCAGACCCACAACGCTGTGGTTGACTCTCATCTGTCCTGTGGGCAGTTAGAGATAGGCAATACATGCTGCCTAACTAGTGACTGCCTCATCCCATGAACAAAGTTTAAAAGAACCTCTTTAAACCTTATTCATGTACCAATCCAAATGTCTTTTATATGTTGTAACTATATCTGCATTTACAACTTCCTTTGCAGTTCATTTCATATATGAGCCACCCTCTGTGTCAAAACATTGCCACTCGGGTCCCTTTTAGATCTTTCCCCTTTCACCTTAAAAATATGCCCCTACTTTTTAAACTACCTCACTCGAGGGAGAAGACCCTTGCTATTCATCCCCTCAACATCCTACACTACAATGAAAGTGTCCAAGCCTATCCTTATAACTCAAACCCTCCAGTCCTGGCTACATCTTAGTAAATCTTTTCTGAGCCCTCTCCAATTTAATAATATCCATCCTAAAGCAGGGCAACCAGAACTGTGCACAGTACTCCAAAGGTGGCCTCACCGTAGTCCTGTACAGCTTCAATATGACATCCAAGCTCCTATAATCAATGACCAGAGCAATTAAAACAAACACGCTAAATTTTGTCTTAATCCCCCTGTCTAGCTGTGATGCAACTTTCAAAGAACTATGTACCTGAACCCCTTGGTCAAGTGCAATTTTTGTATACCCAATAGTTGTGGTACTGAATCAAATTCCTCTAAAAATAGAAGTAGAAACATAGATGATTAATTTCAAAACATTTTAAGGTTATAAATTTGTTTTGGTACCTTACTTAGACTTGAGCACTGACTCTCAAAGTTCCAAAATGCTTCATGGACAAATATTTAAAATATCACTTTTTATCATAGCGTGTGGGTGTCACTGGCTGGGTTAGTAATTTATTGCTCATTTGGTAATTATCTTTTGAAGGAGTAGTAAAAGTAACAACTGATTTGACTCCAACAAGATCCTGTAAAGAACAATGGGTTAAATAAATGATTGGTTCATCAATTTCCAGTTGGTTGGTTGAAGGATAATGTGGAGAAAGTGAGGTCTGCAGACGCTGGAGATCAAAGCTGAAACTTTATTGCTGGAACAGCACAGCAGGTCAGGCAGCATCTAGGGAACAGAAGATTCGACGTTTCGGGCACATGCCCTTCTTCAGGAAGGATAATGTGAGAGAGCTTCTCTGCTTTCCTTTGAATTCTGCCTTGAGGTATTTCCACCTTTTCAATGGATTTCGATTTGACACATCAGAAAATTGATGTGGCATTCCCACAATGTTGCAGTAATGCATCAGCTTAGGTTGTGCAGAAACTATCGTAAACTTTAAACCTTTTCACGTCTTGCACCAGGACATAGTGTCACTACTGAATGAACGTGATGCTTGAAAATGGCCTGCAAAAAATTAGTTACAAATATATATTATTGACTTGGATGAGGAAAATGAATGTACTATCAGTTTGTAAATGACAAAATAAATGGGATGGTGAATAGTGAGGATGATAGAGACTGCACAGGGATATAGACGATGAGTGGGCAAAAACCTGACAGTTGGAATATAATGTGGGAATACGTGAGGTTATGCACTTTGCTAGGAGAAATAGAAGAGCTGAATGCCATTTAAATGGAGAACTACTGCAGAAAACTGGATAAGAGGAACTTAGGAGTCCTTGTCCATGAACCACAAAGATAGCATTCAAGATTAGCAGGTTACAGAGAAAGAAAATGGAATCGAGTCCTAGAGATGATAGCATGGAATTAGACACTTCAATCCAGTCTGTCCATGCTGACCAGATATCCTAAATAAGTCTAGTCCCACTTGTCTCAACACGTCATATTCATTAACATCTAAGGCATTTGAATGGGTTGTAATTCTACCTACCACTTCCTCTGACAGCTCATTCTGCACACTTATTGCCTTCTGTGAACAAATTGCCCCTTAAAAGTTATACTGTTTAAATCTTTCCCCTCTAACCTTAAGTCTTTGCCCATTAGATTAGATTCTCTAGGACTTGCCTACCCTGAAAAAAACACCTTGGCTATTCACCCTATCCCTGCCCCTAATGATTTTATAAGACTCTGAGGTCACCCCTCAGCCTATTCAGCTCAAACCCTCCATCCCAGCAACACTCCTGTAAATCTTCTCTGAACCCTTGCAAGTATAGTAATCTCTTTGCTACAGCAGGGAGACCAGAATTGAATTCCAAAAGTGGCCTAACCAATGTCCTCTACTGCTGCCACATGACATCTCAACTCCTCTATTCAATGCAATAAAAACAAGCCTACCAAACACTGCCTTCGCTATCCTATCTACCTGCAACTCCACTTTCAAGGAACTATGAACCGGCAACCCAAGTCACTCATCAACATACTCCAGGAACCTACCATTGTGTAGAAGTCCTGTCCTGATTTGTCTTACCAAAATGCAACACTTCACATGTCTAAACCCCAGCAGATATCTCAACAAGGGGCTTGGCAATCACTTCCCAACTTCCCACAAAGTTCTGGAATACACCTGATCAGGTCCAGGGGATTTATCCACCTTTAAGCACCACCACCCCTGTAATATAAACACTTCTCAAGGTAACTATTTATTTCTCCAAGTTCCCTTGCCATATCCTTATCCACTGTAAAAACTGATGTGAAATACTCATTTAGTATCTCAACCATCTCCTGCAGTTCCACTCACCGATGGCCTTGTGTATCTTTAAGGACCCTATTCTCTCTTTAATTATTCTTTTGTCCCTAAATATATTATAGAATCCTTTTGGATTCTCCTTAACCCTATTTGCCAAAGCAATTCCATGTCCCTTTTTTGTCCTTCTGATTTCCCTTTTGAATATACTCCTGTTTTCCTGTTTTTATACTAAGGATTTACTTGACACCCCAGCTGTATATAACTGATATTCCTCCTTTTTCTTGACCAGAGCCTCAATTTCTCTAGTCATCCAGCATTCCCTATGCACGCGCACACTTTTCCCTTCACACTAACAGGAACATACTACCTCTGGACTTTCCTTTTTATCTCATTTTTGAAGGTCTCACACTTTCCTATAGTCGCTTCACCTGGGAATAGCCTTTCCCCAATTGAGAATGTATGCAAAGGAATTTCTGAGGGTAATGAACCTGTGGAATTATTTACCACAGAGGCTGTCAAGACTGCATCATTGAATAAACTTAAGACAGATTTTTAATCAGTAAAAGAATCAAATGTTATGGGGAGAAAGTAGAAAAATGAAGATGAGGATTATCAGGTAAGCATTGAATGGCGTGGCAGACTCTGAGTGAATTATCAACTTCTGTTCCTACATCTTATGGCCTTAATCTTATGACGACACTTCCTGAGGAGCCTAGCTCTAGTTTTACTTTCATGCCCTTTTTTTTTGGACTACCAAAGGAAATTTTGAGAACAGGTGAGTCATGAACACAGGCCCTCACCATTGTGCCACAAGACCCACAACAGTTTTTTCTAACCACTGATTATAATTGTGATTAAGCATCTTAAATAGATCAGTCCTGAGACTCTGGGAAGTGCCACCTAAGGCAATATGTCCTTTGAGATTCAGTGCCAGAACTGAATACAATATTCAAGATAAAGGACATAATCTTCAAAGCGTCCTCCAAGGCGGCCTACGAGATACACAACAATGTGGAATTGCCGAGCAGAAACTAATAGCCAAGTTTCATACCCGTGAAGAGAGCCTCAATCGTGATCTTGGGTTCATGTTGAGCTACATGTAAACCCACTATACTATTTTGGGGGCAAGGTGGCACAGTGGTTAGCACTGTTGCCTCACCGCCAGAGACCTGGGTTCATTTCCCACCTCAGGCGACTGTGTGGAGTTTGCACATTCTTCCTGTGTCTGCGTGGGTTTCCTCCGGGTGCTCCAGTTTCCTTCCACAATCCAAAAAAAAATATGCAGGTTAGGTGAATTGGAAATGCTAAATTGCCCGTAGTGTTAGGTGAAGGGGTAAATGTAAGGGAATGGGTCTGGGTGGGTTGCGCTTCGGCGGGTCGGTGTGGACTTGGGCTGAAGGGCCTGTTTCCACGCTGTAAGTAATCTAAATCTATTCTGTATTTGTTAAATCTTCCTTACTATCCTGTTTTGACACCATCAGCTTGATAACTTATGATCTCTCAGTTAGTTAGTACAGTTTTGGATTACTTTAGTAAGGCATTTGACAAGGTTCCCCATGGGAGACTGATTAGCAAGGTTAGATCTCATGGAATAAAGGGAGAACTAGCCATTTGGATACAGAACTGGCTCAAAGGTAGAAAACAGGAGAATGGTGGTGGTGGGTTGTTTTTCAGACTGGAGGCCTGTGACCAGTGGAGTGCCATAAGGATCGATGCTGGGTCCACTACTTTTCTTCACTTATATAAATGATTTGGATGTGAGCGAAAGAGGTATAGTTAGTAAGTTTGTAGATGACACCAAAATTGGTGGGAATGTGGACAGCAAAGAAGGTTAACTCAGATTACAACGGTATCTTGATCAGATGGACTGAAGTGGCAGATGGAGTATAACTTAAATATGAGGTGCAGCGTTTTGTGAAAGCAAATCTTAGCAGGGCTTGTACACCTTAATGGTAAAGTCCTAGGGAGTGTTGCTGAACAAAGAGACCATGGAGTGCAGGTTCATGGCTCCTTGAAAGTGGAGTCGCAGGTAGATAGGGTAGTGAAGAAGACATTTGGTATGCTTTCCTTTATTTGTCATAGTATTGAGTACAGGTGTTGGGAGGTCATGTTGTAGCTGTACAGGACATCGGTTAGGCCACTGTTGGAATATTGCATGCAATTCTGGTCTCCTTCCTATCGGAAAGATGTTGTGAAACTTGAAAGGATTCAGAAAAGATTTACAAGGGTGTTGCCAGGGTTGGAGGATTTGAGCTATAGGGAGAGGCTGAATAGGCTGGGGCTATTTTCCCTGGAGCATCAGAGGCTGAGGGGTGACCTTATAGAGGTTTACAAAATTATGAGGGGCATGGATAGGATAAATAGACAAAGTCTTTTCCCTGGGGTTGGGGAGTCCAGAACTAGAGGACACAGGTTTAGGGTGAGAGGGGAAAGATATAAAAGACCTAAGGTGCAACTTTTTCACCAGAGGGTGGTGCGTATATGGAATGAGCTGCTAGAGGATGTGGTGGAGGTTGGTACAGTTGCAACATTTAAAAGGCATCTAAAAGGATGGGTATATGAATAGGAAGGGTTTGGAGGGATATGTGCCAGGTGCTGGCAGATGGGACTAGATTGTGTTGGGATATCAGGTCGACATGGATGGGTTGCACCGAAGGGTTTGTTTCCATGCTGTACATCTCTATCACTCTACGTGTTACTTTAGTTAGACCCTCAGCATCCAACTCTTAAATTGATCGTTATTCCAGAAATTTGGTTTGTTTCCAGCACCACCTTATTTTTAGTTTTTTGAAATTCTTTCTCTGCCTCAATTGGATTATATGTCAGCCCTTCACTTGCTACTCAGCTGTTGGCACTTTATTCACACCATTAGACACTCCTGATCACCTGCAGAGACTTATTATTCAGTCTATTGACTCTCCGCTCACACCATTTGTATGATCTTTTGATCTCTCTTTCAATTAAATTGTGTCCGTATGCTTCAGTTCACTGTTGATGGAGCAGCAGTTTGAAAGCTTGTGATTTCAAATATGTCTGTTGGAATATAACCTGGTGGTGTGACTTCTGATCTTGTCCATCCCAACCAACACCACCACCTCCACATCCTGACTATTCTTGACACCACCTGTCCTTGTCTTACAATCTGGCCCATCTGTATTGGCTGATCAAGTATAAGAGGAGAAAGTGAGGTCTGCAGATGCTGGAGATCAGAGCTGAAAATGTGTTGCTGGAACAGCGCAGCAGGTCAGGCAGCATCCAGCTTATGCCCGAAACATCAATTCTCCTGTTCCCTGGATGCTGCCTGACCTGCTGCGCTGTTCCAGCAACACATTTTCAGCTCTGATCAAGTATAAGAGGCTTGTTTTGAGAATTATCTATCTCTCCTTTCACCTCACTCTTATTGTCATTCTTCATGACTGTTTGCTCCTAACACATTTGCTTCCCCTTGTTCTCTTCTCTGCAATGATACTGATCCAATATATTTATGACATAACTGATTTTTCTTCTCACAATCCAGAGTATCTATTAGATAAGTAACCTCACTAACCTTCTTAGTGACCTGTAGGGACTACTGATTTTCACACACTGATTCACCTTGCAAAGGCAACAATGCCAGTATTTCATCTCCCACCAAAAACACACTAGTTGTACAATGTTTGCCCATTCTGTTATATTTGCTTGTAAATACTCTTGGGCTGCCCTATGTGCTCTGGTAAAGCTTTCTAGAAACATGGACATACAATCCAAAACGGAGCATTCATCTTTTTTGTTTCATGAACTTCTTAATCAAATTTAATAGACCTTTAATCTTATGGCCATCAATAAATTCAAGTAAGCTAAATCCAGTATTTAAAGAATGGTAGCAAATAGTAACAAACCTAATCCTTTGATGTTATAAATCACAACACCAGTTTCTAGTCCAACAGGATTTTTGGAAGTACTAGTTATGTGTCACTTTTATAAAGTGACATTCTCAAGTGAACTTTAACAATAGGTGCCATGTTAACTCAAATAATGTATTGAAGGTGTGAGGTACCCTATCTGAGGCTGTCTGTGCCCCAAATGTTCAGACTGATTCTATTTCTAAAAAAGGGAATTTTCAGAATCAGGATTCATGCAGTTTTTGAGTAAAATAAAGTGTAATTCTGCAAGTACAAATTCATCCCACAAACGTGTGTGTCTGGGTGGGGGAGGAGGGAGTAGTATGAGCTTGAGTGTGTGTGAGAGAGACAGTGTCAAGGGGTATAAGTCTGAGAGAGAGTGTGTGTGTGTGTGTGTCTGAGAGTACGAGGATATGAGAGGGGGTCCGCGTGGGTGTATGGATCTGAAGGAGTGTGTGTAGTGCACTTGGGTCATCTGTAGTATGATATGAACCCAAGGTCATGGTTGAGGCCATCCCTCTGGCTACTGAACTTGGCTATCGGCCTCTGCTCAGCCACTTTGCATTGTTGTGTGGCTTGAAGTTTGCCTTGGAGGATGGTCAGCCAAAGATCTGAGGTCAAATGTCCTGGACCGCTGAAGTGTTCTCTGACTGTTGTCCATTCATCCCTTGCCATAGCCTCTGCTTTGTTTGTCAATGTAGCGTGCCTTCGGGTATCCTTGCCTGCAGCGTTGATTAAATTAGATTCTCTACAGTGTGGAAACAAGCTCTTTGGCCCAACAAGTCCACACCACCCCTTTGCAGAGAAACCCACCCAAACCAATTCCCCTACCGTATATTTACCCCTGACTAATGCACCTAATACTGTGGGCAATTTAGCATAGCCAATTCACCTGACCTGCATGTCTTTGGATTGTGGGAGGAAACCGGAGCACCCGGAGGAAGCCCACGCAGACATGGGGAGAATGTGCAAACTCCACACAGACAGGCGGGAATTAAACAATGCCAGTATTTCATCTCCCACTAAAAACACACTAGTTGTACAATGTTTGCCCATTCTGTTATATTTGCTTGTAAATACTCTTGGGCTGCCCTATGTACTCTGTATGAGGCTGTCAGACTGATTCTATTTCTAATAAAGGGGATTTTCAGAATCAGGATTCATGCGGTTTTTGAGTAAAATAAAATGTAATTCTGCAAGTACAAATTCATCCCACAAACATGTGCATGTGTTTGGGTGGGGGAGGAGGGAGTAGTATGAGTTTGAGTGTGTATGTGATAGTGTCAAGTGGTATAAGTCTGAGAGAGTATGTGTGAGAGAGAGAGCATATGAGAGAGGGTCTGCGTGGGTGAATCAGAGTGTGAAATTCACTAGTCCTTACAGGTCACTAAGAAGGTTAGTGAGGTTACTTATCTAATAGATACTCCGGATTGTGAGAAGAAAAATCAGTTATGTCATAAATTTATTGAAACAGTAAGATTGCAGAGAAGAGAACAAGGGGAAGCAAATGTGTTAGGAGCGAACAGTCATGAAGAATGACAAGAGAGTGAGGAGAGATAAATAATTCTCAAAACAAGCCTCTTATACTTGATCAGCCAACATAGTATACTGGATAGATCGTAAGACAAGGATAGGTGGTGTCAAGAATAGTCAGGATGTGGAGGTGGTGGTGTTGGATTGGGGTGGACAAGATCAGAAGTCACAACACCAGGTTATATTCCAACAGACATATTTGAAATCACAAGCTTTCAAACTGCTGCTCCATCAACAGAAGGAGTGAACTGAAGCATACAGACACATAATTTAATTGAAAGAGAGATCAAAAGATCATACAAATGGTGTGAGCGGAGAGTCAATAGACTGAATAATAAGTCTCTGCAGGTGATCAGGAGTGTCTAACAGTGTGAATAAAGTATTTTCAAATTTGATGTAGGTTTGGCAATGCTGTTTCCTTAATTCTGAAATCTTTGCCAGAGTGCCTCAGGTACTAACTTTTATGCAGCCAATGTAGTTTTTTTTTACAGCATATAATCCAGAGAAGCCTGCTCTAACAGAGTGAAAGCATAGGATATCAAAGCTTTACCTGTCAACTTGACCTTTGGTCAAATCATTTTTCTTGCTGTTTTCTCAAAGGACATTAAAGAACAAAGAAAATTTACAGCCCAGGAACAGGCCCTTCGGCCCTCCAAGCCTGAGCCAATCCAAATCCACTGTCTAAACCTATCGCCAACTTCCTAAGCATCTGTATCCCGCTGCTCCCCATGACTCATGCATCTTTATTGCACCTTAAATGAATCTACCGTGCCTGCCTCTACTACCTCTGCTGGCAACATGTTCCGGGCACCTACCATCCTCTATGTAAAGTACTTTCTGCATGTATCCCCCTTAAACTTTTCACCTCTTACCTTGAACCTGTGACCTCTCATTATTGAATCCCTCACCCTGGGGGAAAAAGCTTATCGCTATCCACCCTGTCTATACCCTTCATGATTTTGTAGACTTCAGTCAGGTCCCCCCTCAATCTCCTTTTTTCTAATGAAAACAATCCTAACCTACTCAACCTCTCTTCATAGCTAGCATCTTCCATACCAGGTAAACCTTACAACATCCTTGTAAACCTTCACTGCACCCTCTCCAAAGCATCCACATCTTTTTTGTAATATGGCGACCAGAACTGTACACAGTTTTCTAAATGCGGCCGAACCAAAGTCCTGTAAACTTTTAACATGACCTGCCAGCACATATACCCAATACCCTGTCCAATGAAGACAAGCACGCCATATGCCTTCTTGACCACTCTATCCACCTGTGCAACCACCTTCAGAGTACAATGGACCTGAACTCCCAGATCTCTGCTCATCAACTTTTCCCAAGGCTCTTTCGTTTACAGTATAATTCGCTCCAGATTAGACTTCCCAAAATGCATCACCTCACATTTGCCTGAATTGAACTCCATCTGCCACTTCTCTGCCCAACTCTCCAGTCTATCTATATTCTCCGTATTCTCTGACAGTCCCTTATGCTTTCTGCTACTCCACCAATCTTCGTGATTGAACACCTTGACATCCTTTCCCTTCAAGTTTGAGGGGGCCTGGACAAACTTTCCTACTAGACTTCAAAGTATGACAGATTCTCCTCAGCAGACCCTGTTTCAGCCTCAGATGTCCTCTTTCCTAATTTCAATCCATGATTTCCATTATTTTCACTTCCACTTTTTCTGTGTTTTTCTTCCCTATTCATCTTCCAGCTTTGACATTTTTTTGTCATCCTCAAGCTGTTTAAGTATAACTGAATCTCACATGATCCACATAGGCTTTTGATAAGGTCCCATGTGGAAGACTCTTAACTAAGCTAAGAGCCTGTGGAATCTAAAGAGATTTGACTAGTTGGATCCTGAATTGGCTGAGTGTCAAGAAGCAGTGTGTGATGGTCAAGATATGTTTTTGTGACTGGAAGACCATGTCTTGCAGGGATCAATGTTGGGCTAAAATTGTATTAGAGAGGTTGCAGTGGAGATTTACTAAGATGTTGCCTGGGCTGGAGAGTTTTAGTTATGAAGAGAAATTGGATAGACTGGTTGATTTTTCTTTTGGACCAGAGGAGACTAAGGGAGGGGGAAGCATGATTGAGATGCATAAAATTACAACAGACATGGACAGAGTAGACAGGAAAGGATATTTCTTCTTGCGAAGGAATCAATAATCAGGGGCACAGATTTAAGGTAAGGGGCAAAAAGTTTAGATGTTAGAGGGGATGTGAGGAAAACCTTTTTTTCCCACCCAGGAGATGTTAGGAATCTGGAACGCCTTAAAGAACTGCCTTTAAGGATGGTAGAGGCAGACACGCTCATAATATTTAATAAATTTTGGATGTCAAGGCAAACAAAACTATAGGCCAAGTGTTGGAATATGGGATTAGAATAATTTGGTGTTTTGTTTTAGTTTGGCACAAATTGATGGGCTGAATGGATTTTACTGTGCTATAGACCTCTTTGACTTCATGCCTCTGTTACCTACTATCTTTTTGTTTGTCTAACCCTCCTAAATGTTGAATATCTTTGAATATTCAGTTCCCAATCCTGGTTAGCATGCAGCCATGCTTCTGCACTGGCAGTTATAGCATAATCTCAATTTGTGCTTTTAGATTATCTATTTTATGGCAAATGCTGTGTGCTTTCAGGTGAAGTGCTCTTAACTTTGCCTTTTTGACATCATTCCACATTTGAGGCATAATCCACTACATTGGACAACAAGCAAGATACTTGCCACCAGGATACATGAACGCCAACTAACCACCAAAAGACACTACCCACTATCACTAGTTTCCATACATACAGACAAAGAAGGACACCACTTTGACTGGGACAACACACATCCTAGGACAAGTGAAACAAAGACACACATGAGAATGCCTAGAGGTCTGGCATTCTAACCAGAACTCCATCAATAAACACATTGATTTAGACCCCATCTACTTCCCTTGAAAAAAAAACTGAAATGACATCATCCACCTTAAGAAAACAAGACCTATACACAGGGAGGCAGGACATACAGTCAAATGCAGAAATATCCTTCCATTCTTGGTGACATGGACTTATCTTGTTTGAAAACTGTTGTCATTTTATTTTTGTGTTTTAAAATTTGTGGAATGAAATTGAGGAAACTGCTTTAAAACCAGTGTTTTAAAGGATTGCTGCATGTTTTGAAATACAAGTAATCTGACACTTAGGATAAGCATTGTGTAAATATCTGTTCAAACAAGTAGTTAATTGAAGTGGTTGCAGAACAATTTGGAACGAAAGGATTCTGTGTGCAAATACACCTGGGTGGTGACTAGAAGTAAATTGGTCTATGGACGAGTGACCAGTTATTGATAACAAAAGCCTCTGCCTGCCAACAACAATGTGATTGGATCTTGGGTAACTGAACAGTTTAGAACTAAAAAGATAGAGAAAAGTGTTTTGATCTCAATCAGCATAGGAGCTGTTTCTTTGCTCTTTACAGTCAAAACCTATTTTAAATCTGACAACCCAGTCCATTTTTCCTTCAACTGTTGTAAGTTATGACTTTTAACTGGTAAGTCAGCTACTTTTTATAAGCAAACCAGCTATTTTGTATATCTTGCAAACCAGTGGAAGCATCCGGAAGCAATGTTCTGGCCAGCATAAGAACGATAAGCAAAAACTTGACCCAAACCATTAACACTGCTTTCTCTCCACGGATGCTGCCATTCCTGAGTTTATTCAGCAATTTCTGTTTTTGTTGTATACATATCATCAGTATCACCTCAACAACCCCAGAAAAGGAACCACTGAACTGCTTCCCAGTTTTCCATTGCTCACAACCTATATTTTCCTGTAAGTCTTTGTGTGTGTAAAATGGGGAATTGATATGGGGGTTAGACTTTTACTTAGCAGTTTTATGCCAGTGATTTATAACTGTTTATCTATAGATAGAATCTAATTACTTTCCAAAATGGAATACCAATTGGCAAATGCAATAGACTCAAGGGTTCCTGCACAACCTGCCTGTTTTTCTGAGTTTGATTGGAAGTCATCCATTTAGATGGACAGTGTTTGGATCCGGAGTGAATTACTTACCATAGAATTATAAGCCACTGACATTTTCTTGTAGCCTAAGTACTAATATTGCTGATCCAGTTCAGTTTCTGTTCAATGGTAGCCCACTTTGAGAGTTAAGATGGTCAGATTCTTTTGTTGGGGATGGTCACTATCTGGCACATGTGCATTGCATACTGCCATTATCAGCCAAAGTCTGAATGTTGCCCAGATCGTGCATCTGCTGTTTTCGTATCTGAGGAAATATGATGCAAACATTACACAAAAATCAATGAATGTCTAATTTTTGATCTAATGGTTATTGGTGAAGCAGTTGAAGATGGTTGGGCCTAGAACACTATCCTGAGAAATTTGTGCAGATGACTGACCACCACAACCATGTTCCTTGTGAACCAGGTATGACTCCAAACAGAGTTTTTCTGATTTCAATTTACTCTGGTTTTGCTTGGGCTGTTTTGGACACTCAGACAAATGCTGTTTTGATGTCGAGGGCAGTTACCTCCACTTTCCCTCTGGAATTCAGGTCTTTTATCAGTGCTCCAATGAATACAATAATGAGATCAGGAGCTGAGAAGCCAGGCAGAACTCAAACTGGGTGTTATTGAGCAGGTAATTGCTGAGCAGGTGCTGCTTGATAGCACTGGCATCATCTTCCATCACTTTACTGAGAATTAAGAGGACACCACAGGGTGGTAATTGGTGAAGTTAGATTTGTCCAACTTGTTATGAGCAAGTTATACCTGGGCTATTCTCCATATTGGTGATTTGATATCAGTGTTGTAATTATACTGGAACAGTTTGACTAGGGGCACACTAGTTCTGGAGGTTGTCTTCAATACTGTTGCTGTATCTTGTTGTGGATTATAGCTTTTGTTTTATCCAGAGCCTTCAATCATTCCTTAATATCATGTGAAGTGAATAAAATTGGCTAAGATTGGCATTTATGATGTTGGAGATCTCCAGAGGAGGCCGTGATGGTCCACTCAGCACTTCTAGCTGAAGGTTGTTGTGAATGCTTCAGCCTAGCCTAGCCTTTGCAGTGATGTTCTGGGCTTCCCCATTATTGAGGATATTTGTGGAGCCTCCACCTCCAATGGGTTATTTAACTTAGGATAAAGTTGCTTAAATGTGATATTACACAACTAATTCAGTTACTAAACTATTATAAATGATTTATAAATGATTTGGTGAGCTTGGTAGGGGGTAGGTGACCCACTGTGCCCAAGTCTTGGGAGGAGCACTATAGACTCAGTCTTACTGGGTCGCCGCCATCTTGGATCCCCCCCAATGGGTTATTTAATTGTCTACCATCATTCATGACCCGATATGGCAGGACTGTAGAGCTAATCTATTAGTTGTGAAATCACTTTCCCCTGTCTATTGCATGCGGCCTGAACTGCTTAGCATGCATATAGTGTTGTAGGTTCACCAGATTGTCACTTTTGTTTTAGGTATGCCTGGTGCTGCTCTTTCCATGCCCTTTTGCACTCTTCATTGAATCAAGGTTGATTCCCTGGTTTGGTGCTAATGGTAGAGTTGGGAGGGGGAAGGGAGCTGAGAAATAAGAGGGAGAGGGTGGGGCTAGAGGAAAGGTAGGTGGGATGGTGATAGGTAGATGCAGGTAGGAGGTGAATGGGATTGGTCAGTGGGAAGGATGGAGTGGATAGGTGGGAAGGAAGATGGACAGATCAGGCTAGGTCAAGGGGGTGGGATGGAGAGAGAAGGCTGAATCTAGGATAAGGTGGGGTGGTGAGGAGTTTCAGTAGTTTGTGAGTTCTATGTTAAGGCCATAAGATTGTAAATTCCTGAGGCAAAAGGTGAGGTGTTCTTCCTCCAGTTTACATATGGCCTTATTTTGATGGTGGAGGTGGCCCAGGGTGGTCATGTCAGAGTATTGAGTACTGGAGTTGGGAGGTTATGTTGCGGCTGTACAGGACATTGGTTAGGCCACTGTTGAAATATTGCATGCATTTCTGGTCTCCTTCCTATCGGAAAGATGTTGTGAAACTTGAAAGGGTTCAGAAAAGATTTACAAGGATGTTGTCAGGTTTGGAGGAATTGAGCTATAGGGAGAGGCTGAACAGGCTGGGGCTGTTTTCCCTGGAGCGTCAGAGGCTGAGGGGTGACCTTATAGAGGTTTACAAAATTATGAGGGGCATGGATAGGGTAAATAGACAAAGTCTTTTCCCTGGGAGTCCAAAACTAGAGGGCATAGGTTTAGAGTAAGAGAGGAAAGATATAAAAGAGACCTAAGGCGCAAATGTTTCATGCAGAGGGTGGTATGGCTATGAAATGAGCTGCTAGAAGAAGTGATGGAGGCTCGTACAATTGCAACATTTAAGAGGCATTTGGATGAGTTTATGAATAGGAAGGGTTTGGAGGAATATGGGCCGGGTGCTGGCAGGTGGGAATAGGTTGAGTTGGGATATCTGGCTGGCATGGACGGGTTTGACCGAAGGGTCTGTTTCCATGCTGTACATCTCTATGACTCAATGGAAACTGGGAGGTAGGATAGATTGAAGTGTACAGACCATAGATGTTCCCTGAATTGGTCCCCAAGTTTGCGCTCTGCCTCTTCGATGCAGAGGAGACCACACTGGGAGCAATGGATACAGTAAATCAGGGAGGAAATGCAGATAAATCTCTGCCAGATTTAGAATGTTTCTTTGGGGCCTTGGATGGAGGCGAGAGGGGAGCTGTGGCGGCAACTGTTGCACCTCCTACAGCTGCAGGGAAAGGTGCCTGGTGTGGAGGGGAGTTTGGTGGGGAGTGTGGACCTAATGAGGGAGTCGTAGAAGGAATGGTCCCTATGCAAAACAGATAGGGGTGGGGAAAGGAATATCTTTTTGGTGGTGGAGTCAGACTACAGGAGGCAAAAATGACAGAAGATTAAGCATTTGATTTGGAGATTGGTCAGATGAAATGTGAGGACCAAAGGGACTCTGTTCTTGTGGTTGGAGGGGGTGGAGTTTGAGGGCAGAGGTGTGGGAGATGGAAGAAATGTGGTTGAGGGCATCATTGATCACGGGGAAGGGGAAATTACAATCCTTGAAGTAGGAGGACATCTGGGATGTCCTGGAGTAGAATCGCTCATCCTGGGAGCGGATATGGTGGAGGCAGAGGAATTGAGAGTATGAGATCACATTTTTGCAAGGGGGTGGGTGTGGGAGGAGGTTAGTCAAGGTAGCTGTGGGAGTCAGGTTTGAAATAGATGTCAGTGCTAAGTAGGTGCTGCTTGACCTACCACAGACATATGCATTTTGTTTGTTCCCTCATCCTGCAGTCTGTCAATTGTGTCCTTCAGACCACACTAGTTTGGCCACTAGTGTTACTACTCATTGCTCAAGGTGACAAACATTTCAGTCCCCTACCTGCAGAATATTCCTTGCCTTTGCCATCCTCAGTGCTTTCTCTCAGTGGTGTTCAATATGGATAACTGATTCATCAGCTGATGGGAAGGGGACAGTGGGCAAGTGAGTTTGTGGGTGGTTTCCTTGCCTTTGTTTTGCTTCATGAGATGTCATAGTGTCCTCAACATTAATTTCAGACCCTAAGACAAGTCCCTCTGTGCTTGTATTGCAGTCTTTTTGAGTTGACTGTAAAATTTCACCATATGCTATAGTGGGATTAAAACTCATGTCCAAAGAGCATTAGCTGTGTTTCTGATTTACTTGTCCAATCATATTGCCTACACTACCATCTACCCAATATTTCTGTCAAATTCACCTTGTGCTTCCACAAATTGAGCTCTCTTTGACGCAACAGAGTTCAACAATGGGAGTAGTGGTTTGAGAAAGTGAGACAAGAATACAGATGAAAGACTGAATGAAGATGGGTTAAAGTGAGGTGACACCGACCACAGATGGTTGGTTCCTGTTCACCCCCTCAGATGGAGTGTGATCAGGAAACACTGAACTTAGGAGAACAATGGATTCAGCTCAAAGGAAATGAAGTCAGAGGAAACTTTGTGTACTTTGTGCAACTTATAGGAAACAGTCATTGGTGCACCAACACCATTTGTGGCATTGACTTCCAGTTCCATAAGTTGCTGCCATACACGGATCTCTGAGATCCACACAGGAATAAAATATACAGGAATGACAGAAGTAGGTAATTGGAAAGTAAAAGGGGATGGGAATGAATGAGCACGAAAAGATAGTGCTGATAGGATTAACAAGGGAAGACATTGCGAGAAGCCACAGAAATTGCAATTGTCCAGTGGCTGCTATGAGGAAACATGGCTGATGACCCCAACCGGCCTCCCTTCCTCACAATATCCTCCAGTCTTTTACAAGAAGATGAAAGACCAGGAACAATTTACTGATTACTGACAGGAGGTAGAAATTCTTTTAGTTACAAAGTAAACAAGGCAAAGTTCAATGTAAAGTTTCATTTGTCACAACAGGGAGGTAGATTGGATTTAGCATTGAATTGCACAAGAACAATTACCCTATCCCTTGATCTTTTCCAGTGCACTGCCTGGATGGTACCAACTGGTTGTAGTTGGATGAGATTTACAATCACATCAACACATTACAAATTGCACAAGTAAAATATCCTAATGACAATGTCCTCAAACCTTTCAATTTTTATGAATTGATCAATGTGACAGTCCTGTCCTTTCAATTCTGCCTTTCAAAATAAAGTTGAGGTTAGGAAATAAGGGGAAATCCTGGGATGTCTTTGTTTAGTACTAAACATTGTGGTTTCCTGAGGTTTGTTGGTTTAAGGTTTCTGGTGAAATCCCATAGCTTTTGACACAGCCAATGAAACTCCTTTTTCTCTGCTGGCAGGGGAACAAAGGCTCATTTAATAGCCCATGCACAGTTATGTGATTGAATTGCAAGAACACATGATTGTAGTGTGGTAAATACTAATTATTGAAGTCTGATTAAAGGTTAATCCTTGGTAATGCCTGGGATGATACCAATTGGAATGATTTATATGGAAATAAAATTAGTCATTCATTCATGACAGTGCCAATAAAAGCATTAGCTCAGGAAAAATTCACAAAGTCTTATAGTGTAAAAGGAATCTTATCATCAAGAAAACCTGCCTCCTCCATCTCCCCCTACAGCTGAAAAATAGGTCTGCACAACAAAGAGTGAAATCGCAATAACTCAAACTTGGATGACACAAAATTCTGCTCATGTCGAAGTTGTCAGCCATTCCGGTTGGCAGAATAGCAAATTGTATAAAATGACACCCATAAAGAACTGAAATTCCACACTGGTATCTCTGGAGTAGCTGAACTTGTTTAAGCTTGTTATGTGTCCATTGTTTTTGGAATCTGGCCACAACGAGAGTGGGAAGTCATAGAATGCTGGACAAGCTATCTTCTCACAGCTCTGTGAAGGTACATGCAAAATCTGGGGGTAAGGTGAAGCCTGTGAGAAAGTTTTTTTAAAAAAAATGTTGATTGGAGAGGTCAAAAGCAAATAGAGAATTAGAATTAGATTTCATTATCATATATATTTAACAATAAAAATACAATGAAGTGTTCTAAGTCGCCCTATCATGGCACCTACAATGACAAAAACACAAGTTACAAAATTAAGTAAAAATTAAAGTTAATATAAGACAAAGTTCAACAAAGTCCATTTAAAGGCTCCTGGTCTCGAAGCAAGCAGACCCATGATGAGAACGGCATGACGGGACAAAAACTGAAACGCTAGACGCCACATCACTGGGTCGAAAGCCTCCGAAGAAATACCGCCGCCAAGAACACCAGTCAAAAAAAATCGCTGGGCCATCGGATTGGTGGACCGCCACCCACGGACAAAACGAAATGGTGAGACATCAGAAAACCCAGCCAGAAGCACTCAACGAAGATCTAGATTCAAGCTGGACGGCCGCCAAGATCACACCTGGGACAACCGCTCCAACAGAGACCGCACCACAGGCCGAGACCAACACTTCAATAAAGACTGCCAGAAACAACAGCTACTCAGGAGAAGCTCACGGACGATGCCTTCAAGAAAAAGGTTAGTGAATTTCAACTTATCTATATCATATATACTAATGGAAAGACCTTAAAAACAGAAAAAGAGGAAAATAGTAAAAGCAAACTGAGTAGATAAGCAACGGGCTCCTGGGCTGAGGAGCCCATGCTATATACTGCTACTCCACTGCCGCGTGTAGAGTGCAACAGGAAGTGGATCCATCTATTGTGAAATAATGAGAGATTACATAATCAAATTTGACCATCATTCTGAAACAAAATGAGCATTGGGACAGTTTCACAAACAGGTATACTCTCCAGCAGGGAAAAGGATTAGAACAGCCGCCTATGCTGACACTGATGATGATATGGGTCAAGGCAGCCCGAGCACAGGATTCCAGTCTTCGGTCCAGTCCTTCAGGAAAGGGAGTTGCTGTGGTAAAGAGTCTGGATTATTACAGGTTCATAAGTCGTACAGAAGAGGCCGTCAGACCATCCAGTTTGGGCCACCATCTACACTAATCACACTTTCCAACATTTCGCTCATAACCCAGAATAATATGATACTTAAAATGCTCATCCACGTTGTTTTAAAGGGTCATGAGGTTTCCTGCCTGTGCTCACCTCCCAGGCAGTGCATTCAAGATTCCCATCACCTTGGGGTGAATAAAGTTTTCCCGGTGTCCCCTCTAAGCCTCCTGTCCTTCATTTTAAAATTGTGTCATCTTCTTACTGACCCTTCAACTAAAGAGAATGGCTGCTTTCTATCCAGCCTGTTTATGGCCTTCATGGACTTCTAGACCTCAATCATGTCCCCCCTTAGCCTTTTATGCTCTAAAGAATGCAATTTCAACTTACCCAGCCTCTCCTAATAGCTGAAATACTCCAACCCAGGCAACATCCTGGTGAATCTCATCTGTGCCCCCTCCAGTGCAATCATGTCCTTCCTATAATAGTCACCAGAACTGTAGATCACAGCTGGGAGTGCAGTGTAATCAAAATTCCGTGAAGTTCCAACATGATCTCCCTGCTCTCATAATCTATGCCTTGATTGATTATAACAAGTGTGTCCTATGCCGCCTTAACTATCCTATTAACCTGTCCTGTTGCCTTCAAAGATCTGTGGGAAACGTACCCCACAGTTCCTCTAATCTTTCTAGTATCCTGCCAGTCAGTCATCGAGTACTCCCTTGTCTTTTACTTCCAAAGTATATCACCTCATTTTTCAGAATTCAATTTCACCCACCACTGATCTGCCCACCTGACCAACTCATCGATGTCTTTGTGGAAGCCATCTTCCTCACTACTAACCAGCCAGACTATTATCGTGTCATCCACAAACTTAATTATCATATACTCCCATATTCTCATCATTAATATACTTCACAAACAATGAGGGTCTCCGCACTAAACCCACTGGACTTCAATCACACAAACATCACCCATTTTTCCCCTATCACTAAGCCAATTTTGGATCCATCTTGCCATGTTTCCCTGGATCCCATGTGCTTTTACCGACTTTATCAGTCTCCCATGTGGGATCTCATCAAAGGCTTTGCAGAAGTCCATATACACTTCCCAACTCTCATCACTTAGTCTTTGCCTTGAAAAATTCAATCAAATTTGTTAGGCACGACCTCCCTGATCAAACCTTGCTTCTCCAATTTTCTCTTTTGGAATTTTCTCCAATAGTTTCCCTACCACTGATGTCAGACTCACTGGTCTATAATTCCCTGGTTTATCCTTATCACCCTTCTTGGATGAGAATCATATTAACTGTCCTCCAGCTTTCTGGCATGTCTCCAGTGATCATTGAGAAATTAAACACTTGGGTCAGAACCTCTATAATTTCCTTCTTTTCCCCCACAGCAGCCTGGGATACAACCCTGTTTTATTCCTAAGCTCTACCCACAACGTTTCATTTGAAGGCACCTCCAAGTATCGTCCCTCCTATGGCAGTTACTGACTCATTAATTAATAATGCAACACCATCTCCTCTTTTACACTCTTCCATGAAGATTCTATATCCCAGACTGTTGAGTTGCCAGTCCAGCCCCTCCCTCAACCATGTCTCTGTGATGGCAACAATATCACAATTCTACATATCAATCTTCACCCTCATCTATTTTACATATAAAATTTCCAGAATTAAAGAGCAACCAGCCTCGACTTACTCCCTTGAATCTCTTCAGAAGCTGGACTGTCTTGGTTCCCTTACTATATTATGCTGTGTCACCTCTTTCTGAATTAGTTTAAACTTCTCTCTACACTAATTAATGACCAGAACAATTTCATGGCAAGATACAGCACTACCTTTGGTGCAGTAAATAATGAGGGTGCGACAGTTACAACACAATGACAGGTGATTGTCTCCGAAATGATCTTGCCTATCTCTTGAACAAGTATGCACCAAGGGACATTTTAACATCAAATGAAACAGGACTGTTTCATCATCCTTCGAAAGACTGATTTTTGATGTTAAAGGTGAAATATGTAACGTGGAAACCACATGACTGTTACGGTCTACACTTCTAATAAGAGGGAAGTCGTGGCAGCCATGTTGCTTTCCAAATGTCAATCACTGCCTACACAATATGTGGCTAACAAACCCACCTGGAGCACCTCCAATATTTTTGAAGCATTCAACTTTTCAGAAAAGTGGATTAAGTGTATCTGCAAGAGAAAGATTATCAAAGTTACAGACAGCTTCCCTGCATATTCAAACATTGTTGGCCTTGATTATGTGCTATTAATATTAGTTTTGGAGAAGTTTTTAACAATTACACTGCATTCATTTACTGCTGAATGCAGAGAATGGGATGTAGATATGGAGACATTTAAAGTTGAAAGTGCAGAGGGAGTAAGTAGACTGTTGAAATCAATGGTATTCTAGATTTTGTGGCAGCATTGACCAAACCAGCTTTGTGAAGGTCTGTCAGTTCCATGGATGGCAGCTTTGGTCAAACCATCAGCAGCAACAAACAACATTGCAAAATCGAGTTACTTGAGAATGAGTTATAATGTTACATGATGAGAGGAGTAGCTCTTACCTGGCCTCATTTGCACACTGTGGGTTCCAGACACCACGAACTCCAAACTGGAGTTTGGACTGGAGCTGCACATGCATGACCCATGAAATGTTCTCAGGAAAATGAGAAATGCTGGGTTTGAGGATGGGACTAAGAATATTGAATGTCTGCTGCCATTTTGTCACAATGGAGAGAATCTCTGTCATGGCAGAGGTAGACTCTTTGGTACCTCATTCTTGATCTGCCGTTCACCAGGATCATGGCTGAACTTGTGTTTAAACTCTACTTTCCTGCTTGTATCCTTTGATTCTCTGGATGACTGAACACTTGCCTATCCCAGCCTTGGATATGATCAATTTTGGAGGAGCTGCAACCATCTGGGGTAACAAATTCCAAAGAATCCTAACTGGTTGACCATAAAATATAAGAGCAGAATTAGGTCATTGGATCCTGGCTAATAGGTTTCTCAACCCCATTCTCCTGCCTTCTCCCAGTAACCCTCAATCCTTCCCCAATGAAGAACCGATCTCTGTCTTAATACACTCAATGACTTGGCCTCCACAGTCCTCTGCAGCAATGAGTTCCACAGATTAACCACTCTGTAGCTGAAGAAATTCCTCATCACAGTTCTAAAGTGTTATCCCTTCAGTCTGAGGCTGTGCCTTTGGGTCCTAGTCTCTGCTACTAGTGGAAACATCTTCTCCACATCCACACTATCCAGGCCTCTCAGATAAACCTCTAGGTTTAAATCAGATCCCAACCCCTCCCCTCCCCCCAACTTTCACTCATATTTCATCATCTCCCTACTTTATTGATTTTTTTTTGCTTTACTCTGCTGGTTTTTAAAGGCTTCCTAACCATCTGGCTTCACACTAATCTTAACCACATAGTTAAAAATCACAACACCAGGTTATAGTCCAACAGGTTTAATTGGAAGCACACTAGCTTTCGGAGCGACGCTCCTTCATCAGGTGACAATCACCTGATGAAGGAGCGTCGCTCCGAAAGCTAGTGTGCTTCCAATTAAACCTGTTGGACTATAACCTGGTGTTGTGATTTTTAACTTTGTACACCCCAGTCCAACACCAGCATCTCCGAATCTTAACCACAGTTTGCTTTTCTTTTTGCTTTTATGCTGCCTTTGACTTCCCTCGTCAGCCACAGTTGCCTTGTTCTCCCCTTAGTATGTTTCTTTTTGCTTCGGACAAATTTCTGCTGTGCATCCCAAACCACCCTCAGAAACCTCTACCATTATTGATCCACTGTCTTCCCTTCCAATCAACTCTGGCCAGCTCCTCCTTCATGTATTTGTAGTTACCTTTACTCAATTATAATAATGTTACATCCGATTCCAGCTTATCCCCTAAAATTGCTGGGTGAATTCTATCATTTGATGGTCACTGACCCAGGGATTTCTTTACCTTAAGCTCCCTAATCAAGTATGCCTCATTACACATCACCAAATCCAGCACTGGGATCACAAGCAGTTCTTAAATTCTAAACCTAGGATGTGATAGGTGCATGGGGTCTTATGACAGAAAGGGGAGACAGCACTGCTCACATCCCAATAAAAGGAATTTTAAAACTTGCCATACTCTAGCTTAGACTAGTGTACATTGATGTTGTTGTGCTGAGATGTTTGTAATGCACAGTGAGAACCAAAACATTGATGGTGAAAATAACACAGAGGAAAGAAGTGCAACCTGTCACAGCTTGCTGCCATGGATAACAAGATATGAATTTGCCTATTTGATTCCCAACAAGGAATATTGATAATTTAATTCATACCATTAGGAACAAACAAACAAACAGAAGGCAAGCATGTTCACACTGGTGCAGAAGAATCTGGAGATAGATATGTTGCAGGTATGTTGATTACAGTGAACAGCTTGCAGTAAAAACTGGCACAGTTCAAACAGTAGACCACCTGTGATTTTGTTTGAGAAGATTTGTAGCTCAGGTTGAAGTTCAGGTTGTAAGTTTGCTCAATGAGCTGCAAGGTTTGTTCTCAGACGTTTCATCACCCTGCTAGGTAACATCATCAGTGAACCTCTGTTGAAGCACTGATATTCTGTCCTGCTTTCTATTTATGTGTCTTGATCTATTAAGGTAGATGATATCATTTCCAGTTCTTTTTCTCAGAGGTTGGTAAATGCCAAATCAATGTGTTTATTGATGGAGTTCTGGTTTGAATGCCAGGCCTCTAGGAATTCCAGTGTGTCTCTGTTTAGGCTGTCCTAGGTTGGGATGTGTGGTCCCAGTCGAAGTGATGTCCTTCTTCATCTTAGTGTAAGGATACTAGTGATAGCTAGTCATGTCTTTTGATGACTAGTTGGTGCTCGTGTATCCTGGTGGCTCATTTCTAGCCTGTCTGTCCAATGTAATGTTTGTTGCAGTCCTTGCAGGGTATTTTGTATGTGACATTTGTTTTTCTGGTCATTGGTACAGGGACCTTTAGGTTTATCAGTAGCTGTTTCACTGTGTTGGTAGGTTTGTGGGCTACCATGATGCCAAGGGGTCGGAGTAGTCTGATAGTCATCTCTGAGAGGTCTTGATATATGTTAGTGTGGCTTGAGTCTCTGGGTGTGTTGTGTCTTCTTGTTTGGGTTTGTTGTTTAAGCATTGGTGGACTATAGGCCAACTGTCACTTTCAGACTAGAAAACGGTCTCTGGAAATTAACCTTAAAACATTGAATACCAACACAATCCAGTGTGATTCATTTCACATACTTTAGTGTTAGACACCAAAATTTGAAACACAAAGGGCAAATTAGCTGGGTCCCAAATCCCCAATCCAGAACCCACTTAGGAAACACAGAAACAGGAGTATGCCATTCAGCTCCACGAGCCTGTTTCACCAATGAGATAATTGCTGATGTGGCCGAAATCCACATACCTACCTTCAGCCCATTTCGCTTAACACCTTTGCCTAACTAAAACCTATCTCAGATTTAAAATTAATAATTGATTCTGCATCGACTGCTGTTGGTGGAAGGGAATTCCAAATCTTTACCATCCTTTAAAGAAGTGTTTCATAACATCGCTTCTGAATGGTTTAGCCCTAATTCACAGACTTTACCCTCAATTTCTCGAATCCCCAACCAGCAGGAAAGGTCTATTTTTATTTACCCTTTCTTCCCTCTTAATATCTTGAAGACTTTGATTAGATCATCCCTTCACCATCCAAATTCTAGAAAATTGGGCAACCTAAGCAGAAATGTGACATAGATATAAAAAACCTGGTGAATTTCTATTGAATTGAATATTTTAATAGAACTTGATTAACTTAAGAGGTTGACAGCATGGAAACAGTCCCTGCAACCCACCTTGCCTTCCAGTTATCACAATTTAAACTAGTCCCATTTGCTTGCATTTGGTCCACATCGCACCATACCTTTCCCATCCACTTACCTGCCTAAATGTTTCTTAAATGACAAAGTTGTACTCACTTCCACCACTACCTATGGTAGCCTGTTCCAGACACTCATCACCCTCTATGAAAAAAACTGCCTCCTCTGGACGCTTTGGTATCTCTCCCCTCTCACCTTAAACTTTTGCTCTTTAGTTTTAGACTCCCCTACCATGAGAAAAGCTATCTACTTTATCTCATGATTTTATACACCTTTCTGTAAGGTCACTCCTCAGTCTCAAACACACCAAGGTAAAAAGTCCCAGCTTATTCAACCTCTCCTTATAACTCAAACCTTCCAGTCCAGGTAGCTTCCTAGTAAATCTTTTCTGCACTCTTTCTAGTTTAATAATATCCTTTCTATAGTAGAGTGACTAGAACTGCACATAGTACTCCAAATGTGGCTTCACCAATGTCTTGTACAGCTGCAACACGAAGTCCCAACTTCTGTACTCAATGCTGTGGTTGATGGAAGCTTGCATGCTGAAATTCTTCATCAATATAATGTCTCACTTTACAGTTTCATCCTTTTACACAATGTATAACAATTACTGCTTTGTTTGTTTTGCTGGTTATATAGCGTGGCAGAGGGATCAAACACCTGTTTGCGCTTGTTTAGCATGCAAATATTTAAATGTGTTTAATTACTATGTATATTAGCCTGTGAATGGATGAACATATATTTACTCCAAATATTAATTCTGGAAAAGGTATTTCAATGAAATGCTCTCTTCACTGCTAAAATAAATTGGTTTTGGACATTACACTGAAGATCTGTACAATGTTAAAGTCGGTCATTGAATTTTAGTTTAAAAAATGAACATAAATTCAAAAAAGAGAGAGAATGTCATGCAATTACAAAGGATGTGGAAAACAAATTCTTTCATACTCTACCTCTGATAAAAGAAAATATAAATTCCTTGTGGATGTGCAAGCCCAAAACTTAAAGGTATTGTAGCTTTGCCACAAATGAAAAAGTTAATATTGTTACACTATATATTTATCTAAAATTACTGGTTTTTTTTTTAAAACAAGTTCAAAGAATGCAAGTGTGTTTCTATTTCAAAGAAGACAGTGTGCCTGTATTCCAGGAAATCTAGCTTAATTCAGTTAGGTCCTCTTTGCAGATCAACAGTTTGGAACCCTTTAACCTGAGCCTTCAATAGATCTCTCGTGTGTTCAAATTGGTTAACTGAAAATAGTCAAGCACTGGATTGAAGTCATGAAGTGTAATTTTGTTATTTGATAGCATAATTAAGATTAATTTGCTCTGTTTCTTCAAAGGATAAGAAGAGTGGAAAGCAGAAGGATATATCTGCAATTTTTCTGAATCCTGAAGACAGTTAATTTTACAGAGCTCAAGAAATATTTTGGTCAAATATTTACAATGAAATTGCCATGAAATGTAGCTTGAGACAATATCCTGTTTTCCATTCTTCACAAACTTGAATTCATCCAAAGGTTTGGCCTGAAGACTCAGGATAATTCCTGATTCCTTGAACTCTACATTAAAAAAATGTGCCCTATAAGTTCAGATTTTAATTTCTGTGGAGGGAATTGATAAAAGTGGAAATTGTGACCACCATTCCAGAAAAGAGTTCAAAGGCGGGGGTTGCCTGGTGCGGAGATGGGCTGTGCGAAGCTAGCCTCTGTCCTACAGCACTTTGTTGAAGTTGTAAGAAGAATTAAACAAAATCAGCCTTCTAGTCCTCACCCCTCACACTCTATCCATACTATCATATTCCTCCCATGCACTTCTGCTTTGCCCTTCATATCCTCCATGTCAAAACATGCCCCTCTATTCATTTTCATGGCCTTTTTACAGTGTCTATTACTGCCAACACTTGCTCCCCCTTCATTACCATGTCAACTTGGCCAGTATCCACCATGAACAGATCTCAGGACCCATGCTGACATTAAATAAAGTTCTTAATTGCCTATTAATACACTGTCATGAAGATGGGTTATATCAAATTTGAGTTTTCATTTCATCGGTTGAATTGATAGTTTAGTTAATCTTCTTTCCATCATAAGGTCAGAAGTGGGATGTTTACTGTTGATTGCTTGTGATCAGCATCATCCATGACTCCTTAGATAATGAAGCAGGTCATGTCTGAATACAGGAAGATCTGGACAATATCAGAACGTGGGGTGACAAGAAACAATTGCCAGGCAATGAGCAACTCCAGTGAGAGAGAATCAGTTTCAGAATCGGTATTAACATTTCTGGATTCCCCCATTATCAACAGCTGGGATGGTTAATATTTAATAGAAACTCTACTGGACTAGTCATGTAACGACTGTGACTACATAGCAGGAGTCTAGGAATTCTACAGCATGTAACTCACCTCCTGATTTCCACATTTACAAGGCACAAGTGAAAAGGAGCTGGATGAATGCAGCTCCAACAAAACGCAAGAAGCTCAATGAGATAATCATGCACAAAATGTGGAAGACTGGGTCAAATTTCCTTATTTTTTGATTTCTTATATTGTTAATTGACTATTGCCAGCATATTATCACTTGTATTCTAAAAGGATATTTGTGTGTGTGCAGAATGTTTTCCCCTCCTGTCCTTGAGCATCCGAAAAGTCTCTTTATCCTTACTAATTATTGCCCAAATTTCTCCTTTTTCTGCATGCTGTCACTTTATAAAGTATTCAGAAATACTCTTTTACACCAGGAGGACTATGTTTTGAAAGTAATATGATCAACTATAATTATAAATTACATCACCAGCTTTGGAACAATTCAAGGAAGTTGTACTTCATGGGAAACCACATTGCATTATGTAAATCAGGAAGATGGGATTGTTGACAGATAACAGATATTAGTGTCCCTATCCCTGGGTTCAAGTCACCTCCCAACTGCATTAGCTCTCACTTTTTAGGGTTGAATTTCATTTGCCACTGCTCTACCTATCTAACCAGTCCATTGATGTCATCCAGCTATTCTCCTCACAATTTGTCACCTTGCCAATTTTCATATCATCCATGATCTTCTTGATTATACTCCCTACATTTAAGTCAAAATCATTAAAGGACACATAAATAGCAAAAGCCCCTGCACCAAGCTCTGCAGAACTCCACTGGAATTAGGGTTCTTGCCACAGAAATGTCCTTCTCCTTGAGCTCTCAGCTAACTTTGTATCCAGTGTACCACTTTACTTTGGATCCCATGGATTCTTACTTTTTTGATCAGTCTGATAAACTATCAAAAGCTTTGCCAAAGTCCATGTAAAACCTATGTAAATGTGTTACCCTAATCAATAGCCCTGGTTATCTCCTTAAAAAAAATTGAACAAATAGGCTAGATACAATCTTACTATAACAAATTCATGCTATCCCCGATTAATCAGTATCTCTCCAAGTGCAGGTTAATCAGTGTCTCTCCAAGTCCTGTTCCTCAGAATTCTTTGAGAAGTTCCCCAAAAAGGAGGTTGGAGTGACTGTCTTATAATTTCCTGGAATATCCTTTTAACAGTGAGATAATGTTAGCAGTGCTGTGGCACATCACTTGTAGCATAAGATTAGAAATTACTGTCAGACCCTTGATATTGCCTCCCTCAACAGCCTGAGATACCTCAGGTTTATCCACTTATCTCATCCCCTCCCTAATAAATTCCTTACTATTATTACCATCACACTTCTCCCAACCCACTGAGCAGCTGGACCACCGCAGTGCCATTGTGTTTGCGCTGGTTGGCCTCCTCAAGGAAGTGTAACTCTCATCACTTTCCATGGCTAAAAGATGGTTTGCAAGTACGATGCACTCAGGGGAATCTCTCACTACCTAACTTGCCCCCTTTTTCTATGCAGCAGTCATCAATTCCTTCTCTGCCTGCACTTCCTTAAGCTGTTAGTTGATCATGAAAGATGCTATCTATGAATCACTCAAGTCTCGTGAATGGACCATAGTGCTCCCAGCAGGCACTGAAATTCCAAAACCCCCAAGTCTGAGTTGCTCCAGCAAGTTGTGTCTGTACACTTAGCCATCCAGACAACCTGGAAAGTCAAGGCCTTTCCCACATCGTGCAGGATGTGCATATCATGGGCCTGAGGTCCCCTGACATGGTTTAACTGAACAGAATGTAGACACCCTGCTTTTCTTTTACCCTTACTTCAATTTTTTTTTAAGTAAATACCTTTCTTGTGTATGTCAGACAAATAACCCCTTGATTGTGTCAAACAAATTAGTTTTGAAGCTCTAAAATCTTAATTATCAGTGTAAAGTTTTTACACTGTAGTTTCAATCTTAACTTAAATCAATCACAAAAGTCAACAGAAATACTCACCAATTACCTACTTGCTCCAACGTTGTTCCCTTCCCAATGTGGTTGCTTTCCTGCACTCACTCCTTTTAATCTCACTGCCTTCACTCCCAAGTCCCAGATAGCTCCACTTCCCAGTCTGCTTCAAGTGCCTTCCCCACATTCATTCATTCTTCCTTTTTAGCCTTGCTTACTGCACTCCCAAGTCCCAAACAGCTCCACCGCCATTCTGTTTGCTTCTGGCATCTCGCTGCTGTCAGTCCTCCTTTCAAACCTTGTACAGCCGCTCCCATGTTCTAAACAGGCCACTACTGGTCTGACTGCTTCTAGATCTTCACCTCAACAGATCCTCTCTTTTTGAATGGATCATTTAGAAATTGCAGGATCCAGATCTAGATGCATACCTCTATGAAACATTAACTAGTACTTCCTTGGGCCACACCCCGTGTACTAGGATTTGTTGAAAACCAACCATTCGTTCCTGAAATATATTGTTTAAAGACAAATGAACTAACCAGTAGAGAAATATCACACGATCATAAATTGGAATACTTTTAGCCTAAAAAAAAACTACTTATGGTTATTATTAAATATTTCAAAGGAAATTCTCTGTTTCATTGCAACTATGCTTTAACTATTTTCTATCAACACTCTGCATATAACTACACACCTCTTTTGTCAACATTTCTTACGACTGTCATCCTGCAGCAGAAGAATGCCAGACACACCCTCTGGCCATTTCTGCTCTGCAAACTGTACTTCTGTTAACATACAGCTGGTGTTCTAGTGTAAAATACAAGAGGTCGTTAACAAAAGAAAGGTTAGGTGCAGCTCATTAAGAGTGCGTAAAGACACTTGTATGTACAACTTTGTTACGGAAATAAATTAAGAAATTCAGCAAAATCTAGATATTGTAATAGCATTTTAATATTTTCTCTAACTACAAGTTTGATTTGTCACTTCTAAATGTTTGTTAAATAATGTTAATATATTAATGTTCAACCAATTATGAGGCTGTGTGTTGACTTATCCTATTGCGTTTTTAGTACACCTGGAATACCAGGATAATAGTTTTAACCGAGTTCATCTAGATACAATTATAGTTTTCATATTATCAATTCAGTCAATTTCTGTGCTTCACATAGATATGCTGCATCAATTGTTTGTTCAATAAATGAAAAGAATGTAAACATTTCAAAAAGATTTAGGATTTCCCTCAATCCCAGTTAAGACTGATGGCTTTTCACGTTTTGTTGTGCTTAAAGATCACAGTGATAAATGTCTCCACCGCTGATATCTTTCATTTGTGATAGCTTGCAATAACAGTGCAATTCTTTCAACAGAAGAAATTGTGCTTTTAATATTGGAAGCTATGCTTCTGAATTCTTATTACCTTCCAATATATATGAAACTTTTTTCATCTGAAGGAATACATTTAGCCATTGTTGTGCTAATTGTTGTTTCCGATAAAGGGCTGATGCCCGAAATTTTGATTCTCCTGCTCCGCGAATGCTGCCTGAGCTGCTGTGCTTTCCTAGCAATGCACTCTACTTTGATCTCCAGAATCTGCAATCCTAATTTTCTCATTTTTGTTTACTCTGTATGGTCAGCAAGTTTTCTTTGCAAACCAGATTCTACCAAGACTTACTGTTTACAAGAAGTATAACTTCATAATCAGGTCAAAGAAAATCTTAAAGCTTTTTGAAAATTGATTTTTTTTAAAAAATGGACAGAACAGGACAGACTGAAAAACTAATTCTTCTTCCCTTGATCATAATCATGGTAGTTTAATTTTTATTAGGCTGAAGTGTGTTAAAAAAATATCCATTTGCATGTAGTCAGTTTTTACAAAGTAACCAGCCACCTTACACAGATAATTTAAAAAAGGAACATTATTCATTACTAGGTTATAATTTCATGTGATTGTACTCAGTGAGAATGGGGAGGTTTTCTGGAGTTTAAGATGAATCCAGAGAGTGAAAACAAGATGCTTTACAGATTTTTTGAAATAAGAGATGCACAACATGCAGTGTAGGTATAATTAATTCTTGCTGCCCAAAGATAGTTTTTCCTTACCAGGCAAATATGGAATATTTTGGAACAAGTTCTGAGGAGGCTTTAATGTTTAAGCTCTAACGCTTGGTAAGATGTGATAGCCAATTTCCTACAATGACACTTCTGTTGTTATTTCTGCCACTGCCACAAAGCAAGCAAACATTTACAATAAAAGACTTTCAAAAAAAATAAAGTTTTGGCAGTGTGATGGCTTGCCATTGAAACACAATGGAATGCCATTGATAGTTTGTTCATATTAAACTCTTGTGGTTAAAAGCATTGACATACAACACAGGCAGATCAAGGTCCTTAGGAGATCCTTGTGCATTATCAGTTTCATTAGCTCTCCTCTGCTACGTGGCAGATTTGGAGTCAGAGTTTGTTGTCATTGTTGCTTTAGGACAAGTCTGGAGAAGGGCAAATGTGATGTTCCACAAACATGTTACCTAGTCATGTCCATAGTAATCTACTTTTAAAGCTTGCACAACTTGCAGTTCCAAATGTCAGTGACCAGTGGAGTGCCACAAGGATGGGGCCTCTACTTTTTGTCATTTACATAAATGATTTGGATGCGAGCATAAGAGGTACAGTTAGTAAGTTTGCAGATGACACCAAAATTGGAGATGTAGTGGACAGCGAAGAGGGTTACCTCAGATTACAACAGGATCTGGACCAGATGGGCCAATGGGCTGAGGTGCTGTATTTTGGGGAAAGCAAATCTTCGTAGGACTTATACACTTAATGGTAAGGTCCTAGGAAGTGTTGCTGAACAAAGAGACCTTGGAGTGCAGGTTCATAGCTCCTTGAAAGTGGAGTCGCAGGTAGATAGGATAGTGAAGGCGGCGTTTGGTATGCTTTCCTTTATTGGTCAGAGTATTGAGTACAGGGGTTGAGAGGTCATGTTGCAGCTGTAGAGGACATTGGTTAGGCCACTGTTGGAATATTGCATGCAATTCTGGTCTCCTTCCTATCGGAAAGATGTTGTGAAACTTGAAAGGGTTCAGAAAAGATTTACAAGGATGTTGCCAGGGTTGGAGGATTTGAGCTATAGGGAGAGGCTGAACAGGCTGGGGCTGTTTTCCCTGGAGAGTTGGAGGCCGAGGGGTGACCTTATAGAGGTTTACAAAATTACGAATGGAATGGATAGGATAAATAGACAAAGTCTTTTCTCTGGGGTCGGGGAGTCCAGAACTAGAGGGCATAGGTCTAGGGTGAAAGGGGAAAGATATATAAAAAAAAAAAGACCCAAAGGGCAACTTTTTCACACAGAGGGTGGTGTGTATGGAATGAGCTGCCAGAGGATGTAGTGGAGGCTGGGACAATTGCAACATTTAAGAGGCATTTGGATGGATATATGAATAGGAAGGGTTTGGAGGGATATGGGCCAGGTGCTGGCAGGTGGGACTAGATTGGGTTGGGATATTGGTCGGCGTGGACAGGTTGGACTGAAGGGTCTGTTTCCATGCTGTACATCTCTATGACTCTATGATCTGTGGAAGCCACCTCAAATGATTTAAGGATGCTCTTTTGAAAACTCAAATGGCCTCATGTTCACTCATCATGACCACTATATCTCAATGCTACTTACAAAATACACCCTAATAAGGACAGCAGAATTTGTCAGCATCAGGCCAGAATTTATCATTTAAAGAGTAATTTGATTTGCAAATAACCCAAAGAGTGTATAGGTAGCTTTTCTATAATGCGTGCTTAGTCAGCACGAATTGGTTTTAATGCAATTGATGAATTGTGGACGTTGCTTGGGTGAAGCCAATATTCTGCTCAACGGGAATACTGGGATTTCCATAGTGCAATCTTCTAACAATGTGATTTCTAGAAGAGTTTCCCATAGTGCAATTTTGTAAGGCGCAAGGTTGCAGAGGAACACAACTGTTGTTATAGTAGAAAGACATAAATAGAAAAGCTAGTAAAACTATTGTTGAAGGAGATTGCTTGTTTGTAATCACTTTGACACTGCCACATCTATATTTTCTTGACTTAATACTGACTCAACATTATTAGCTCCCTTTCTTCACTCTTCAAAAAAGCCTTGATCACCCAGCTACTTCTCACAAAAGCTTCGAGTCTTCCATTACTGAGACTACTGATCCTTTTTTTTTTTACAATTTTCTTTTTAAAAAAGAAAAAGCCATTTCAACAGGTATGGCAGCTCATTCCATACACATACCACCCTGTGTGTGAAAAAGTTGCCCTTTGGGTCTTTTTTTTTTAAATATATCTTTCCCCTTTCACCCTAGACCTATGCCCTCTAGTTCTGGACTCCCCGACCCCAGAGAAAAGACTTTGTCTATTTATCCTATCCATGCACTGACTCCTAGCTCTGTGCCCAATCCTTCCTTTATTTTCGTCTGGTTTCTACACAAACTGTAGCACCTAATAGTGCTCTGAAGGCGGCACAGACACCACTCTTTGTGGATATTCTTTATTAGCACTCATTATTCGTGCTGAATGCTGTTGGGAGGACAATCAGCTCATCTTTCTACTGTATCTCACCTAAATATGTAGTTATGATACTAGATTTACAACTCAGAAGTCATGAATTCCCTCTATGGCAAACTGCAAAGTTGAACTTAAAAATTCTAGTCATATGTGAGCTAACACAAGAAAATGATCATAAAAGTTGGTGACCTGTTCTAAACATCTAACTGGTTCACAAGACTAACAAGAATGAGAACTTCTCACTTCTACTTAGGTTTATCCTAAACCTTACTCCAATCTAGACCAGATGGAAAATGGAAATGTTCTTTCAGTTTAGCAAACCATTCTGTTAGCAATACATATAGATTAGGCAGCAGTTCCCACATCCCAAAAATAAATGGGAAAAACTAAATTGGTTCCAATATGCACAAACTCCACCTGTTGAAATGGCTTCTTCTCCTGACCCCACGAGCACTCCTGGATTAGATTTGCAGTTTCTTTCTGACCCTCCTGTTCCTTGTCTACTGTTGCCCTTAGTGGCAACATCCATAAATTTGCATGAAAAATTTTCATGAAAAGGTCTCTCTCTCTCTGCTGCCCTGCTGTAGCTGAAACCTTTGTCGATGTCCTTGTCACTTCAAGGCTCAACAACTGGAATAGTACTCATGTTCAAGTTTCCTGATAGATGGTATTGAATTAATTCAGTAGCTCATCACAGCCTCTCATTAAGTTCTACTTCACTCTTTTTCCATCCTATACTTGCTCCATCTTGTGGTGCAGTGGGTAGCCTCTGAATCAGAAGTTCCAGGTTCAATTCCTATACGGGAATTGATCACCAAGGAAGGTACAATTGTAACATGTTCAAATACATTGTATCAATTTGCAGGTTGATAATCAGTGAACTTCAATAGAAGCAGCTAAGAGTGCAGAGACTCATCTGCTAAGTTACAGACCAAGATCACAGCCTCTGCCATGACTATCCATAGTTCTAAATTACACCATGCATGTTCCCATGGCAACCTGAACACCCTGCATGATTTGACATATGCCAGCATCACCATTGAATTTAAAATCTTTATGCTCATCTACAAGTCTCTTCACATTCTCACCTGTTCCTTTACCTGCAAAAAAAATTAGCTATATGTTCCAGTTTATCCCTCTTTCAACATTTGTCTCGTTTGCAATACTTTCTTCACTTGGGTATCAAATCTTCAACTGTTTTGGCCCCAATCTCTAGAATGATTTCCCTAACTCTGCCTAACTTTCTACCACTCCACTCCTTAAAAGGCTCCTAAATCATACCTCTTTTACTTTAACTAAAAGACATACTTTTATGTAGCATCATTCATGATCACAGGGCATCCCAGAGTGCAATACAACTAACTAAGCATAGTGTAATCGTTGTATAGTAAGAAACAAACACTTGCCAATTTGTGTGCAGCAAACATCTACCAATGCAATAACAACCAAACTATTGTGTGATTTTGATTGAGGGATAAATATTGCTTCTGAAAGATGACACCTCCAAAAATACAGCAAGTCCCTTAGTAATACACTAGAGTGTGAACTGAGATTTTTGTTGTGTCATGGAGCCCACACACTTCTTACTTAGTGACAGCATTGACCTATTATGGAACAGCTATTAAGTCTCTGATAATTTCCAGGTTTTTCTTCCGTGAAATGATATTGGATATCTGATTACAAGCAATCTATAAATGGAAGTTGTTATTGTGTCATTGTCACCATTTTGACCACAACAATATAATAATTATCCTAATGTGATTAATTTCAATGCAATGCTTGAAAGGGAGATATGAAAAACAGCTCCCAAACATCTTGGGGTTTAACAAGGTTGACTTCACTGACCATCCACAGGAAACTCAGCAAATCTGTTAGTGGATGAAAGGTTATAAAAATCGGTGACTGATACTTAAAAAGAATTTAAAGTGATGGATCACAAATTTATATCTTGAAGGTGACAACTCTATACTCAAAAACAGACAGACAATTATTGACAACTGAGGAGGTAAGATTCAACATAAAACTAAAAAGAAAAAGCACAAAAGAGCAAGCAAAGATCTGACAAATGGGCAAGAGAAAAAAAGCAAAGGGTGACAAAACAGCTAGTACGAACCTCATAGGTAATATGAAAGCAAATTTGGAAGAGTATCAAAATCACCACAGAAAACTTCACAATTACATAGTAAACAAGAAAAAGCTCAGTAGAGCTCAGACATTCATCATTTTGTGCAAACCCAAAGTTATTATGGTTATGCAGTTTGTCTTTTGTTTCCCCCTGTCTGGTTGCTGCTTTGTAGCTTCAAAACTGAAAAATAAATCTTTCAGTTAAGAGTTTCCATCTCATGGTTGAGACTCCCAGACCAATCCATCCACATTTCATAACCTGATATGAAAACTGCTCACATTTTGACAACTGTGAAAACCATGAACGGCAACAGGATAGGGAAAGTGAGCAGTTAATAAAGCATACAGTATCAGATGTGGTAAACTTGTATAAAACACTAGTTACACATCAGTTGGAGCATGGTGTATAGTATGGGGGCAATGTTTTAGGAAAACGGTTAATGCATTGCACAGAGTGAATATGAGGTTTACAGAAATCGTTACAGTGTTGAGAAATTTCAATTATGGAGATAGATTGGAGAAATTGGGACTGTTCCTTGGAGAGGAGAACCCAGTAAAGAGATTTGATAGAAGTTTGCAAAATCATGAGGAAGGTGGACACAGTAGAGCAGGAGAAACTGTTCCCTCTCAAAATGGTTATGAATGAGATAATTTGCAAAGTAAGCAATTGAGATGTGAGCAAAGACTTTTTCACACAGCAAATCATTTTGAATCTAGAATTTACTGAAATATGTAGGCAGGTTCAATTTAGGCATTCAAGAGGCACTGGATGATTACTTTTAGAAACAATAGGATGATGAGGATAAACAGGAGAATGGCACTGAGTCATAATGAATATTCAGAGATGTTGCAGACATAATGGGCTGAATAGCCTCCTCCTGCGCTGCAATAATTCTGTGATCCTCAGCAGTTGAGACAATCCACAACATTCTAAAAAAGTTCATTTGTTCTATCTCCCAATGTCAACTGTTACGTCATCATACAGATTTTTAATCTTTAAAAAAAAAATTAAATGTTTCAGTATACAGCTGAGTGACAAGGCCAAGATTTCACGTTTTACAACTTTTATCGACTGAGCATTATTTTCTTTCTGGAGGCAACGTATTCTTTAAACTACAGATAGGAATGTTCCATTTTTATGTTTGTTACATATTGGACTTACCCTGAAATTCCAGTCCTTATTATAATCAATCCACATTGGCTCTCAGCTTTCAATAGTTTTCTGTATCCCTACTTTGCTAAGTAGCAACTTCAACTGACAATCTTCAGGCACTTTCTGGAGTTTCTTAAATCCACCATCCACTGTAATGCCTTTTCTCCAATCCATAACGGGACAAGCAGACTTTGCTCTTTGCTAACCACACAAAACTGCTGTTGTCGGAGGTATTGGTGATTGGTAGGAAAGTTTGTAATCTGAACTCAAAAATGACTTTCTATGCCCTCTTTTACATGAAAGACATTAACTTTTTTCCACGTAGAAATGTTCATTCGCTAATCATGACCACAACTCTTAACTTAGAAATAAATGGGCAGTTTACAACGCAAAACATTTTCAATGAGCTAACTTCAACATCTTTAAGGGACCTTAGGAGACTTGGTATAGGGTGAGCATGGAATGGAGAGAATGGAAAGACAACGTGCAAGGTGCTAAATTAGGCAGGATGGGGAATCCAGATTTCTTGATGGCAGGTTGAGAAAGAGATCAAAATAGCAGCATCTTGAGCCTCATACTTGAAATACACTTGCATCTCATTTAAAATTACATTCTACCTTCAAGAAAAAAAAAATCAACTCATGAAGGAATTCACTCAGCAAAAGTGAAGGAAAATCAATTTAGTTTTATACCAGTCTTGGAAAGGATCTTAAAGGTGCTGGTACACTCATGCCCTTTCCTTCCAGGTGGTAAAGGTTACAGGTTTGAAGTGACTGTCAGAGGTACTGAGCCAAGTTGCTGCAGTGCATCTTGTAGATGATATACATATACTATTACCACTGTGTGCTGGTGAAGACTATATCTATTAGGAGGGCTCCTTTGTCCTCCCTGGTATTGAGCTCCTTACATCCATCCAGACAAAGGGAGAGTATTCCATCACATTCCTAACTCGCACACTTTAGATATTGGACACATGGCAGAGAGACAGGTCGGTGACTCACTGCAGAATTCCTAACCTCTAATCTTCCTTTTCAGGCAGTGTGTTTATTTGGCTAGTCTGGTTTAGTTTGTTGAAGACGGTCATCACCTGGAACTGATATAATGCAAAATGTTGCTTACCATTTATAGACACAAGCCCAGGTCTTGCTACATAGAGAGGGACTGCAGAGTCGTGAACAGTATTGAACAATGTGTAATAGTCAGTGAACATCCCCATGATGATTATAGTTGGGCCTAGAACACCACCCTGAACAACTCCTGAAAGAACAGATGATCGATCTTCAATAGTCACAACCAACTTCCTTTGTATGGGTATGAACCCAACCATGCAGAGATTTTCCATTGACTCCAATTTTACTCGGGATCTTTTGATATCATACTTCCAAGCTGCGAAATAGAAAAGCAGATAATATCTAGGCAATTTTCAGATAAAAGTAAAAGTATTAGGATAGTGATAGCAGGGGATTTCAACTCCCCTAACATTAAACAGAGGTAGGTTTACAGAGAGCAACATTTTTTTAAAATGCAACCAGAATTTAAAAATAAAGTGGGTAAAAGTTCCAAGAGAGGGATTTCCTGAACTTAGTCATGGAGTCCTACAGCATGGAAAGAGTCTTCAGTCCAACTGATCATTCTGAATATAATCTCAAACTAAATTAATCCCACCTGCCTGCTCCTGGCCCATATCCCTGCAAACCATTCCTATTCATATTGACCGAAACACCTTTTTAAAATGGTAATTATGCCCACATCCACCATATTCCACAAGTGAACCACCCTCTAAAAAAATTGCCTCTCATATCTTTTTTAAATCTCTTTCCTTAATGTGCCCCCAAGTCTTGAAATCCTCCATCTTAGGAGGAAAGACACCTACCATTAACCTGCTCTATACCCCTCATGATTTTATAAACTTCTATACCTCACTATTGATTACACCACCCCCTAACAAATCTGCCACTAAAGAGTATCCTGTACTTGTACTTATCCACTACATTTAATGGATTGAAATCACAACAGGGTATATTCTCAGTCCTTGACATTGTGAATGGGTTCTGTGAAGGAAAACAGTATATATGGATCTGATTACCTCAGGGATTCCACTACAGTCCAGCCATATTTCATCACTATAGTTAGCCAAATTGATTTTACCAATACCTTGTTGTCTCAGTTGGTGGAAAAGAACATATCTGGATATTACTTCATAGAATCCCTGGTGCCCATGGGTCCGAGCCTCCTTACCTAATGGAAACAACTTCCCAGTGTCCACCCTTTCTAAGCCATGCATTATCTTGTAAGTTTGAATTAGATCTCCCCTCAACCTTCTAAACTCTAATGAATACAATCCAGGATCCTCAGCCGTTCATTGTACGTTTGGCCTTCCATTCCAGTGACTATCTATGTGAACTTGTGCTGGATACGTTCCAGTGCCAATATGTCCTTCCTGAGGTGTAAGGCCCAAAATTGGACACAGTATTCTAAATGGGGCCTAACTAGAGCTTTATAAAGTCTCAGAAGCACATTGGTGTTTTTATATTCTAACTCGAGATAAATGACATTACATTCGCTTTCTTAATCACGGACTCAACCTGCAAGTTAACCTTTAAAAGAATCCTGCACTAGCACTCCCAGATTCCTTTGTACTTCGGCTTTATTAATTTTCTCACCGTTTAGAAAATAGTGCATGCCTGTATTCTTTGTTCCAAAGTGCAACACCTTGCATTTGCTCACACTGAATTTCAGCCATTTCCTGGACACTCTCCTAAACTATCTAAATCTTTCTGCAGCCTCCCCATCTCCTCAGTAATACCTACCTGTCCACCTAACTTCATATCAGCAGCAAACTTCACCAGAATGCCCCCAGTCCCTTCATCCAGATCATTAATATATAAAGTGAACAGCTGCGGCCTCAATACTGAACCCTGCGGGACTCCACTTGTCACCAGCTGTCATTCTGAAAAAGGACCTTTTATCCCAACTCTCTGCCTCCGTCAGGCAGCCAATCCTCAATCCATGCCAGTAGCTCACCTCGAACACCATGGGCCCTCACCTTACTCAGCAGCCTCCCGTGAGGCACCTTAAAGGCCTTTTGGAAGTCTAGGTAGATAACATCCACTAGATAACATCCTACTTGTTACCTCTTCAAAAGAATTCTAACTGGTTTGTCAGGCACGACCTCCCCATACTAAATCCAGACTGACTTGTTCTAATCTGACTCTGTATTTTCAGCAACTTAGAAATCTCATACTGAACGATAGATTCTAGAATTTTACCGACAACCGAGGTTAGGGTAATCGGCCTATAATTTTCCATCTTTTGTTGTGATCCTTTCTTGAATAAGGGGGTTACAACAGCGATTTTCCAATCATCTGGGACTTTCCCTGACTCCAGGTACATTTTCAAGATCACAACCAAAACCTCCGCTATTTCCTCAGCCACCTCCCTCAGAACTCTAGGATGTAGCCCATCAGGGCCAGGAGATTTATCAATTTTTAGACCTTTTAGATTTTCTAGCACTTTCTCTTTTGTAATGGCTATCAAACTCAACTCTGCCCCCTGACTCTTCTTAATTGTTGGGATATTACTCATGTCTTCCACTGTGAAGACTGACACAAAGTACTTAAGTTCTTCAGCTATTTCCTTATCTCCCAGCACTAGCCTTCTACATCAATTTAGACTGGTCCAATGCCGACTTTTATTTCTCGTTTGTTTCTTATGTATTGAAAGAAACTTTTACGATCATTTCTAATATTACTGGCTAGCCTACCTTATATTTGATCCTCTCCTTGTTATACTCTGTTTGTTTTTGTAGTCTTGCCAATCTTCTGATTTCCCAGTGCTGTTGGCCACTTTATAGGCTCCCTCTTTTTCTTTGATATATTTCTTGACTTAGTCAGCAGTGGCTGTCTAATTCCCCCCCCCCCCCAGATAATCTTTCTTTTCTTTGAAATGAACCTCTGTACTGCGTCCTCAATTACACTCAAAAACTCCTGCCATTGTTGCTCTACTGTCTTCCCCTAGGCTCTGCTTCCAGTCGATTGTCGTCAGTTTCTCTCTCATGCCCATGTAATTACCTTTAACTGTAACACCATTACATCTGATTTCACCTTTTCTCTTTCAAACTGTAGACTGAACTTTACCATAATATGATCCTTGCCTCCTAAGTGTTCCATTACTTTAACATCTTTTATAAAGTCTGGCTCATTACATAGCACTAAGTCCAGATTAGCCTGCTCCCTTGTGGGCCGAATCTCAAGCTGTTCCAAAAAGCCATCCTGTAAGCATTCCATGAATTCCTTTTCTTTGGATCCACTGGCAACATTATTCACCCAGTCTACCTGCATATCGAAGTCCCCCATGACCTTGCCTTTCCGACATGCCCCATCTCCCAGGACATCTTGCACCCCTGATCCTGACCACTGTTCGGAGGAGTGTATATAACTCCCATTATGGTTTTTTTTGCCTTGGTGGTTCCTCAACTCCACTCACACAGACTCCATGTCATCTGACCCTATGTCATTCAGTGCTATAGATTTAATTTCATTCTTAACTAAAGAAGGTAAACCCACCCTCCTCTGCCCACCTTCCTGTGTTTTTGATAAGTTGTAAATCCTTGGATGTTTAACTGCCAGTCTTGAAATCCCTGCCACCACATCTCTGTGAAGCCTACCACGTCATAATCATACCCTTCCATCACTTTGCTGATGACCGAGAGCAGACTGATGGCGTGGTTATTGACAAGGTTGAATTTTGTCCCGCTTTTGTGGTAGGACATAATTGAGCAAATTTCCTCAAACATGCCATGTTGTAGCTGTATTGGAATAATTTGGCTTCAGGACTACAGTGGAAATGTTGTGAGGGCCCTTAGACTTTGCAGTATCACGTACCTTCAGCCATTTTTTGATATCAAGTAGAAAGAATCAAATTGGCTAACGATTGGCATTTGAGATGCAGGAGGCAGAGATAGATCAACCTAATATGAAACATGAAATATTTACAAATGGGAGTTTGACAAGCATTTTGGCTATCTCTGCACTATCAATAAATAAGTCTTGTGAGTGACAATGGAGTTGGCTGGAAAGTTTCAAATGTGAGGCAGCTTACTTTTACCCTTGGAAAAGCTTCTCCCACTGCACGACTGGGCAATTGTCTAGTGCTGACAGTTGGAATCTCATTTTAATTTTAATTGCACGGGTACTGGAAAAAAGGTAAGACATAGGAAATGGGCACACTTTGGTTGATGCCATCAGGAACCGCACACTGTTGATAAAATCACTCTCTCAGAGTCTACTCATCATAATTTCAGAAACTGCTGCCATTGTCTCCAAACAAACCTTCCATTGATCAGACTTACTGACCAGAAAACTGCAGAACAGGTTTCATGATCACCTTCATTTTCCCCAAATGTAAAGTGAAAGTCTCAAAACATTATAATTCTATAAAGCACAGAATTTTAACAAAATAGATTAGATTAGATGGGATTCCCTACAGTGTGAAAACAGGCCCTTTGGCCCAACTAGTCCACACCGACTCTCCAAAGAGTAACCCACCCAGACCCATTTTCCTCTGACTAATGTACCTAACACAGCCAATTCACCTGACCTGCACATCTTTGGTCCGTGGGAGGAAGCCGGAGCACCCGGAGGAAACCCACGCAGACACAGGGAGAATGTGCAAACGCTACACAGACAGTTGCCAGAAGCTGGAATCAAACGTGGGACCCTGGTGCTGTGAGGCAGCAGTGCTAACCACTGAGCCACCCATTTAAAACTTAGATCATTTAAAACTTCCAGGATTCAGTTTTGAAACTGTGCACTGATCAGTATTCTTAGCCATTCCGTATTTCCTCAAATATAAGCAGACAGAGCAAACGACCTACCTTTGAACCGAGCACAAATGACTACATCTGCATATCAAATGTTTCTGAAATTCATCGATTTCTGTGGATGGTTGAATATAAACATAAATAGCGTGACCTCCTTCAAAAGATCAGTTTAAACATCAACATCTTGATATATATTAAACTTGAAGGATCCTGTTTCTTATACAAGTCCAGATACAGCTGGTTTAGAAGATAACCCGCTCTCTCCAGTTCCAATTTAGACGTTAATCCTGAGACCTTAAAGTTTATTTCTTTTTATTCACTTGTGGGGCACCAGTGTTGCTGGTTGGCTCGCATTTCGTACCCAGCCCTACTGCGCTTGGGAAACTGGTGGTGAGCCGCTGCACCTCATATTTTGTACGTTGACCCACTATGCCTGTTACGGAGTGAAATTCTGCGGGTGTGTGTGGAAGGAAACTAATTTAGCAAGAGGAGAAAACCATTTTGCCCATCCAGCCTTTCTGCTATTCGGCATCATCGTGGCTAACCAGGTTGTGATGTTAACTTAACTTACATGCCTCCATAGCCCTTGACTCCCTTCTACGCTGTCACAACTCGCTGGAGTAACGCCATGGGAATCGAACCCCGTCAATTCCAAAGTCTTCACAAAAGTTTTGATGAGCCCCTTTCGGTTCACGATAGTCGTCTCCGTTGCTTCACCAGCATGCACCCCGCAACGCCAACACGAGCTAAAGGTTGTATTTTTCTGAGCGGGAGGCATAAGGAGGGCGGGAGCGGCTCACTATCCCTCGCCATAATAAGCTTTACCTTTCAGGCGAGAGACAGCCTCCGCCAACAACTATCCACACACTACCTATGACAGGTGGAAACGGGTCACTACTCGACGACCGGCCTGACCGTGCGCACGCATCACTTCCCATTAAGCGGGGGAGGGGGGTGGCGCGAGGAAAAGAAGCCATGTAAGGGGGTGGGGCAAAGTCAGGTGGGAGGGCGCGAGGAAAGGAGTTGGACGGTTAGGCGTGGCGGGAGCGCGAACGTGCGCGCGGATAGTTGGAGATGCCCGGCGGGATCGCGCACGTGCGCCGGGTGGAAACGAGGCGAAATCTGGTTTGTTCGACTGCAGGGAGTGGGAGGGGGAGGGAGTGGGATTAGTATCATGACATATATTGACAAAAAGAATCAGATCTGTAAGAGAGACTTCAGTTTACAGACATTAAATAAGATCTCCAGGAAGTTTAACGTTCCCCTATCGCCTGTGTCTCTCCCCGGCTGTTGTGCTCATCGTCCGAAGCAGGTGCGTGGTGGATTTTTCTTTATTTATTTGTCAAAGTTTGGAGCGTGAAGTGCATTCGTAGCGAAAAGTTTCTCCGGTCTCGCTGTTTGCTGCGGATACGTTCGCAAATACGAGACGATCGCGTTCCTCTTCGCCGTGGGGTGAGCAATGTGTAGGTGGGGGAGGCCGGGGCCGGGGCCTCGGTTAAAACGAAGGAGGAAACAGCAACCACAAGGAAACCTCAGATTTACTCAGTGGCCGCCCTTACCCTTTACAGATTAGACACAGTAAATCACAGGGAAATCACCCGCACCGTGACAGGCGTAGCGTCCTGACCCTTCAAACACAGCGACTCTGTAGAACCCCCTCACTGCACACCCATCGCCCCTTGTCCGCGAACCCCCGCCCCGTGCAGCCCCTAACCCTCTTAAAACACTTAACGCCACCCAGTCCCTAACCTCCTGCCCACACAACAGCATTATCCTCTTACCTACTCGTAGATCAGCACACAACCCCTGCGTAGCCCAGTTATCTTCGCAATCACCCATACTCACCCCAAACGTGACACACAACCGCCACATCGCCCCCGTCGATACAGCCCTACTGTCCCCACGCAATCCCTGCTTAATCCACACAGCCATTTCCCCGCACAACATTCAAATGCATGCCTCCACTCCTTTCTTCCCCCCTCCGCAACATGTATTTGTTTTATATTGACCGATATGGTTGAAGACTGGGGAAAGGAATCAGTAGATTTTCTCAGTATATATACAGAATGATCACTTTCCCCTTTGCCTAGTTGTTATTTCATTTCTGGAGCCACAGGATTTTTCTTTGTTCATCTGCATTGTCTACAATTATATTTATTTGCGAAAGAAGTTATTGCTCTCCTGAAAATTGTAATTGCTAGTTTAATGTAGTGCTAAAATGAGTTATAAGTTATGTACGTTGCCTATAGTTTACATATTGATTTATAAAAGCCTTGCCTTATTAAAACAACTGGGAATGTTTTACTGATCAGGAATGAACTGGTTGACAAGTTATTACATGACCAGCTACACAATTTTTTAAATTGCAAGTTTGTCATTTTTTTCCCAAGATGCCTCCAATGTAGTTAGCTTGCTAGGGAGCTCCTCCTCACTGTGCACTTTAATCCTTGCCCAATCTCTGCCACACTTGGCCTTTTTTCTGCAAAATTGTGTTCCACTGTAAGTTCCCTTGATTGTAATAGCAGACAATTAGCTCTAAGGTTAAAGTAATTGCTGTTTCAATTGCTATTTCCCTTTCCCCAGCCACAGGTTCCCACTGAATTCCTTCCAGCAGCACGGAATTATTACAGCACAGAAGGGGACCATTTGGCCCAGCAAATTCGCGGCATGGTGGTTCAGTGGTTATCACTGCTGCCTCACAGTGCCAGGGACCTGGGTTCGATTCCAGTGTTGGGCAACTATCTGTGTGGAGTTTGCACATTCTCCCTGTGTCTGCATGGGTTTCCTCCAGCTGCTCCAGTTTCCTCTCACAGTCCAAAGATATGCAGGCTAAAAATGCCCGTTGTGTCCAGGGATGTGAGGGTTAGGTGAATTAGCCATGGGAAATGCAGAGTTACAGGGGTAGGGTGGGTGGTGAGTCTGGGTGTGATGCTCTTCGGAACATTGGTGTGGACTTGTTGGACTGAATGGCCTGTTTCCCTGCTGGGATTCTGTAATAATGCTGCTTTGATGGAGGGTCTCTGTCTCTTCGGTGTTCGTGTTTGGACTATTCTGGTTTGTCAGCTTTAGCTAAAGCTTGGTTACTACCCAGCAATATACCACGCTGAACTGGCAAATGCATTTCACTGTTAGTGCCAGATCATGTGGTGGCCTCTAACCTTGCTGTTATCTTTACACTTTAACTGGTCCAAACATCTCTGGATCCTCATTCCAACAGGAATTGCTCTGCATTCTGTGATGCTCTAGCCCAGATAGCTTCTTCATTCTTTGGTACACCAAATTTTAACAAGGGTTCATCAGTACTCCCTGCTGATTCCATCCCACTGCAGAAGTTATGACTGACTTTTGACTGCTATTGTCGCCTCTGCATTCCATATTTGTTGCTGCTGTATGCAAGCTAATTAATGATACATAACCAGCTGACATAACAGAAGCTTTCCCAATGATCATTTGCACAATGACCCAGTTGTGAACCCAATGCTTCCTTTTCTACATCGTTGTTTCCTTTGTCTTTCAATCTTTTTATTCTCTTTGCCTATTCTAGATCTCTTCTCATCTGTCATTAGACTTCCTTTCATTTCTGCTCCTTCAGGTGCTGTGCTTTTCCCAGTCCGTGCCTCGACCCTTCAGATGGTCTTATTCTTCTGTTGGCATTCCAGACTTGACTGCATCTGAGGTTAGGCAGAAATTTATCAATGTGCCTAACTTGGCATTTTTAAAATGTTGTATCAATCCTATCATGGCAGCGACCCAAGCCCCCTCATCCTCAGCGCTATCTTGCTGGCCTCCTTATTCTCACCCAGCATACTGGCTAGGTGTTGATATAACCAATCTCCTTTCTTTCCAACTCCACTTACCTGCCTGGTTGACCTGCCTCCAGCCTTTGATACAGTTGACCATGTCACTCTGTCATTGAGCTGAGTGGAATTAAACTTTCTTAGTTCCATTTATATCTGTCTAATAATAGCTATGGAATCACCATCAATATCTTCATTTGCTGTTCCCACATCATTGCCTCTGTTCTCTCCCAAGGATCTATCCTTATCCTATTCCAATTTCTTGTCTTCAGTCCATGCTGCACACTCTTTGCTCTCACCACCAATTCCATTCCTGTCCTGGAGGCTGAATTGACTTTGCAACCTAATTTTCATATTTAACTCAAACAAGATGAAGTTTCAGCCAGGTAGCTGCACTGTTAGTATTTCACCTTTCTGGTAAGTATCTGTCCTGCCTCAGGTCTTGTGAAACCTTCATCATACCTTTGTTACTCCATACTTAACTATTCTAACCCATCTTGCCCTGCCTCCCACATTCTATCATCCATAACAATGAGGTCGTCCAAAACTCTGCATCTGCATCCTAATTTGCACCAATTGGTGAAGTAGGCTGACCTGTGATTAAACGGTCATTATCTTTATTTTAAATTTCCATATTTTCAGTCGTTTGGCAATCTAGTCCCCCACCACCATAAACTTCCCAGATATCTATGCTTCTTTAGTCCAAGTATCATGCATGCTCAATTTTAAAAGCTGCAACATTGGTTGTATTATTTGACTACATAAGCTTTAAATGCAGGAATTCCTTCTTCACATCTTCTCTTCTGTCCACTTCACTTTTGTCCTTAAACTTTTTTTTGGCCAATCTTGCAATTGTGTGTCCTAATAAAGTTCAGTGTTAAATTTTGTTTAGCTAGGAATCCATGAGGTGGAGTGGTGATCAGCATCAGCAGAGTTGTATTAATCCACAGTCAGTAGTTCAGTGTGAGAATACAGTAGACAAGCCTGAAACATTTTCAACCACCTTCAGCTAGAATCGTTGAGTGAATAATCTATCTTGAACTCCTGTTAACCCCCTCAATCATCACATATGCTAGTCTTCAGCCAGTTCATTCAACTCCGTGTGATATTTTTTGATATTACAGAGTCACCTGATAGTGTCGCAGCTATGGTGCTGCAGCTCTGGTGTCCTCCAGAAGTAGTTGAAATTCTAGCCGAGCTGTTTCAAACTGCAATAATGCTAGCATCTACTGACTGTGGAAATTGCCAGGTAAGGCATATCCACAAAATGTAGGACAAATTCATTCCAATCAATTATGGCTGATGGAAGGTGTAGTTGACAGTGCTATCAGGCAATTCTCATTCATCTGTTCAGCAACACTAGTTTGATTCTGTGTGCAGAATTCATGACCATCTTCAATCAAGCAGTGTCCAGAGGTGAGGTGAAATGGACTGACTGTCTTTGACATCAAAGTAGCTTTTTGCTGAATTTGACATGAAGGAACCCAAGTAAAAAATGAAATAGGAATTCTGCCAGTGGGACTCACATGAAGATAGTTGTGACTTTTTTGAAGTTAATTATCTAATCTGTAGGAGAATGTTATTCAGCTGTAAGAAATAGAAGTAGTCCATGTGGCCATTGAATCTGCTGCATCATACCAAAACGTCATGGCTGCTCTGATCTTAATCACAAAGTCACTTTTCTGTTTACTCCCTAAAACCCTTGATTTCCTTGATCCTAAAGAATATGTCAGTCTCGATCTTCATTACTGTGGCTGCAGGAGCAGACCATTAAACTAGGTGTTCTGTCCAACTGGCAGGACATGTCCAGTAGAAATACTTGCACAGTGATATACAGTCAAGAGGAGGTGGCATTGAAAGTGACAAGGAGGAGCACTGAAGGTGGCAAGGTGTAGAATGTACTCTGGGAGTTATCAGATGTCCTTCACCAGGAGTGGTTCATTAGCACCATTGGTGACTGTGCTGATTGAACCACAAAGGGCATAGTATCTAGACTGGGTCTGCAGCAAGTCGTGAAGAAACCAGCAAGAGGGAGAAACATACTTGACCTCACCTTCATCAATCTGCCTGCCGTAGACTGTCCTGACAGCGTTGATATCAGTGATCAGTGCATGGTCCTTGTGGAGAAAAGTCCCATTTACGTGTTGAAGATATTTTCCACTATATTTTGTGGCACTAGGCACTACCATTGTGCTAAATGCAGTAGATTTCAAACAGATCAAATAACTTTGGATCATGAGCAGCAGTAGAATTATATTCCCGATTCTCCATCCTCATGGCCCAGCTTATCCCCCAATCTACCATTGCTATCAAAGCAGGGAATCAATCTTGGTCAATGCAGGAGGGTGTGCCAGGAGCAGCACCAGGCGTATCTAAAAATGAGATATCACTCTGAAGCTACAACACGGGACCACTTGAGTGTCAAACAGCACAAGTAGCAATTGATAGGATTCAAGCAATTCCATGACCAAAGGGTCAGATCTAAGCACTACAGTTCTTCCATATTCAATCAAAAATGATGGAGGTTAGTTTAAAAATAAACTCATCGGAGGAGGAGGGTCCATATATGTGTCTATCCAGAATAATGTTCTGGGAACCTGAGTTCAAATCACGCCGAGGAAGATGGTGAAATTTGAATCTGATAAAAATCTGGAATTAAAAATCTAATGATGGCCATGAAACCATTGTTGATTGCTTGGTGAGTACCACTGATGAAAGGATGAGGTGGATCTGAATTAGTGGTTTCCAGTTAATTAAATGCTTCTTTACCATCAAACCCTTCTCAGGGAGGGCTTTTAAGTTCTGTCCATTATGCTCAAAATGCTTCTGTTTGTACCTCATGCTGCAAGTATACATTAATTGACATATATTTGGCAGTTAAAGCATAACTGCAATCTTTGAGAAGATCTTTCATGAAATTTCAGAGATGGAAGGCTGCTGAATCTTTCCACCATGCTTCTCCAACCCGTTCTGTGCTCACAAAGCATTCTAAAGTGCCTAGAATTGGCTGTACCTCCAATTAAATAATCAAAAGACACTCTAGCCTCAATACCTGTACAATATTACTGGTTTGCCCTAGTACATCCATGTATACTTCCAAACAGAATTAAAACCAGTCTGTTGTAAATGAAATCAGAAAATGCTGGAGAAACTCGACGTGACTGGGGTAGATCTGTGTAGAAACAGAATTAACATTTTCAGTTAGATTATGACTTCTTCTGAATTCCAGAATATCAGAACTAGTTAACATATAATGATGACTTTATAATTTTCGTAAAATTATGAAACTGATAACAAAACTTGAGCTTAAAAATGCCATGAACACACCTTGAAAAAGTGAAATCATATTTTAATAAAGATCAAATAAAGTCCTGTTCACGAAGCAACCCACTTAAGATCAACTAGTATATATTGTACATGAAAATATTACATCAAGCAGACTTTACCACACTTCACTGTGAATGCATAGATAAAAGGTCAGAGTTTAAAGCTTATATCTTTCTTGTGCTTTTAGTAAATTACAAGTAAATATTGGTTGTTTAAAGCTGTACTTACTTTCAGTCCAGTTAGACATTGTGGCTTTTGAGAACCATAATTGTCCCAAAGAAGAATAATGAACACATATGCATGACAAGTCCTTGAACTACCAAAGTAAGTTACCACTATACATAATTCACAATTCAAGCATGAATAGTCAAAATCAGATTGACTGAAAGTAGAGATATCAGTGTTACACAGCACAAGACTCCTGTATTTTTAACATAGTGTTTTGTGTTATGTTTGAGAAATGTTCAATCTGCTGGATTGTAAATATTACCATCGTACCTGAAAATCTAAACCCTGATTTGTAGTTTCATTGAATAGTTTTCTTGAATTCATCTTTTGTGTTTTCCTTTTTGTTGCTGTTTGTTATTAACAGCTTAATGATAAGCTTTTATCACTTTTTTTTGCACGATATTATCTAAACTGTATTCATTCACATCTTCTCTAGGTCTGTCTTAGTGTTTAAGTTGCAACATATATAGTACAAGTTAAATATCATGGAGTGAAAACTTGTTTTAAAAATAATTTGTTGTAAAATGATTGTGATTTGGTAAGAGATTTTATTCAGTTCTGACCAGAGCAATAATTTTAAGATTACATGAGAAAACTGACACACAGTTGCATTGGGTTTTAATGTCAGGGCTTCCCAATCTTTCAGTGATGACAACCATTGGATTGCCAGCTGAAATTTTGGAGCCTTGAACTCTGAGATAATAATAGCAGTCATGGAGCTACAATCAATTGATAACCTTCAGTATACTGAGGATAAACAAACAGTACTTAATGTGTCTTTTTTCCCTTCAGCTTTAGCACAACTTTGAAAACACATCATGTGGATTAGTGCCAGCTTCAAAAAGTGAACAATAATTAATTTTGAGATGGCTGAACAGGACGGAAAACTGGATATATCTATCATTCCAGGACAGATCTATATCGAAGTGGAGTATGATTATGAGTATGAGACAAAAGATCGAAAGATTGCAATAAAGCAAGGTGAAAAATATATTCTGTTGAAGAAGACAAATAATGATTGGTGGCAGGTTAAGAAGGAAGATGGCTCGAAGCCTTTTTACCTTCCAGCGCAGTATGTTAAAGAACTACCTCGGAAGGCATTGATGCCACCAGTGAAACAAGTACCTGTTTCTGTTAAAATCAAATCTGCTAGTTTAAGTGCAGATGCCAAACTACTGCAGGTATCCACTGAAAATCTTTCCAAACCACTTGATTACTCCAGTTCTTTCAAATCTTCTATGGGACAATTGCAGGCTCAGACTTCTATACAAAACCAGATGAAAAACCAAAGCACAAGTCAAACACAGAACCAGGCTTGTGTTCAAGGGAGAAGCCACTTGTCTTCTGGAGTCCAAAGTAGTGCCAAAGCTAGTGACCATAGTAAAGGGTTTGGAGAGAGTACATCACAGTATTTAAGAGATATAAATCTTAACCGAATTTCAGGTCAATCACAAGATTTTGAAACCCCGGATGTAGAGAAAATAAAAAATTTGGTTCATGAACCTTCATATGACTGGGCTCCAGAGAATTCAGAAAGGCACCGTCAAGACTCTGAATCTGGAGACGAGCATAGTAGCAGTTCCACAGAACAGTTTCAGGTATGAATTGCACATTGTCACATGGATTATGATAATTTTGCTCTTTATTACAAACGGAGTAAAAATGTGTTGTTTCAAATTCATATTTTCACGAAGACTTGCACCTTTACCAATTTGATTTTTAGTTATTAGTCTTACATCAAGTTGATTTTTTTAAACCACATGACTCTTTTGGAGGGGAGAAAAGTGATTTTTTTGATGGGAAGTTACATATTGGTAATAATGATCTTTTCATACTGCATTGTCTGCTATAACCATGGCAGCAATTGCCATAGTAACTCTACTTTGCAATTTCCTAATTTGCTAAATATCAAGTCAATTTCAATTACAATTTCTGAAAATTAGAAGTGAAATTATTTTAAGTTTCCTGAAATAATGTATTTGCTTGCAGAATAACAATAGTAAAAAATACATGCAGTTTGCCGAAACATTGTTGATCAAAGTATTAAGTGATTGAACCTGTTTCACCAGCAATGACTGAACATATTCTGATGTTGATACATAGTTACTGGGTTGCAAGAATACATCCTGAACTGTACTTTGAGATACCCTTTAAGAGCCATAACTGACAGCTTACATTCATAATGTTGAAAAAGAGTATATTTTGTTATATTGGTAATCCAGTCATTTTTATTATGACAAACCGTTAGTGATTTTGTCAAATACTATTCCTGTGAAATGCTAAATTCCTTGTTTAATTATGTAGATTAGTTGAAGATATTAATGGTTTACTTAAATTTTGAGAAGAAAATTATGGTGCATATGTCTATCAGCATTTGAAGATCTTTTCTTTAAATTGATTATCAGGCCAGCTTGACCATATTGAATTTTATTGAGCTGCAGAGTAACTGAATGATGAATGAGTACAAGCCTAATCCATATGTGTCAGTTTGCAATTTGGGATATTTTTTAAGCAGATGCTGCAGAAACTCTTAGCATACTGAAGGAAAATTAGAGGGTGTATCTCATTTGTAGTCACAAAATAAGTCAAGTTCCTTTTCATTGTGTGCTTTTACGAAGCTGCTGGTGTTTGTGCATCAAATGCTACATTTTCTGCTCTTTCACTGTGAATAAGACAAATTTCATTTTAATGAAATGGACTATTGGGATTTTCTATATTTGGTTCTTGTATTCTGTGGTTAGTTTTTCTTTGCATAGCTGTGATCTTGGCCATGCACAGTATTCTTTAAATTTTTCCTGGGACTGGAGCTATCATACAGTGATGTCATGCATCGATATCCTCACTGGGTGATTGGATTGTTTCATTGTAAAGAAATGCATATTAGAATGTACAAACTGTAAAATATCCCAGTTGTCCTTCCTGAAATAGATCTGATCATGCACTGATTGCATAGTTCTTCTAAAGTAAGAAAAGTAAATGGATTTTTAATTAAGTGTTTACATTTTTCCTTCATAATTTGCAGTTTTACTGGGCATAGAGAATATAATGGTCTGGATTTTGTGGAAATAGCAGTAATGCATTGCATTTACATTTGCCTACAGACTTTGTTATTGTACTGGAATATGTGATTATTAGGAATCAAAATCAGTACAGCTCCTTGACAGGGCATCTGGTACTTGTGTGAGGTGTGCATACAAACTCTATGCCTCCTTAATTAGACTGGACAATGTTGATTGTTTACAGACACCAAGTTAGGAAGTGTAAGTTAGATTCTTTTAATTCTGCGCCATTATGTGCAAAAAGCAAAATGGACAGGGGAAGAAAGATGGGACTAAAAGAGAGAAATTGTAGGCAAAACAAAAGGTCTGCTACAATAATACAGAGTAATCTGACTGTGCAATTTTTAAAAGTTACATATTTACCCCATGATTAACATCCCAGTGGTTACAACTGACCAGTCACTGACTGGGGTAGCCATATAAATACTGTGGCTACGAGAGGAGGTTGGAAGCTAGGAATCTTGCAGTGAGGAGTTTGCTTCTGACTCTTCAAAGTCTATCTATCATTTACCAGACACAGGATCAGAATTGTAATGGAGTTGCATTCATCCTCACTTGATGAAGGGTTTCTGCCTGAAACATAGATTCTCCTGCTCCTTGGATGCTGCCTGACCTTCTGTGCTTTTCCAGCACCATACTCTCAACTCTGATCTGCAGTTCTCACTTTCTCCTCCTTCATCCTCACTTGCCTGGATGAATGCAACTCCATCAATATTCAAGCTTGACACCATTCAGGCAAATGTGGTCCAACTGATTGGCACCACATCCATGAATGTTTACATCATTCACCATCAACGCTTAATTGCAGCCGTGTGTGCCATCTACAAACGACACAACAAAAATTCACCAGGGCTCTTTAGATAACACTATTCAAACCCAAGGTCATTACCTTCTAGGAGGGCAAGGCAATAGATATATGGGAATAGCATCACCTCCAAGTTCCCCATCCAAGTCACTCACCATCCTGATTTGTAACTATATCACTTTTTAAAATGTTATTAGCTCAAAATCCTGAAAATTTGTCCGAACATCATTGTGGTGTACGTATACCAGATGGATTGCTGTGGTTCATGAAGGAAGATCACCACCGCTTTTTCGAGAACAACTGGTATTGGAGAATAAATGCTGGTGAAAAAGCGAAGCCTGAATCTGATGAATGAATTTTAGTAAAACTAGTGGGAAACCAATCAAAAATATATATTTATCATTGTCCTGAGTTTTGCTGCACATATCTGCCTATTTTTCAAATCTCACTAAAATGATAACCAGCAAGGTAATACGGCTAGATGTTCATACAGTGGACTTAAACACCCTAACATTGTTTTGAGAGAATATTATCTTTCAAATTTTAGTACAAGCCCCAGAGACAGTGCGTTAATTGAATATCAATTGCATCCAGGTGATGAGCATTATCTGGGGACTTGCGTTATCTCCTACAAATAACCACAGACTGAATCTATGGTTTGAGGAAGGGTCACTGGACCCAAAACGTTAACTTTGATTTCTCTTCATAGATGCTGCCAGACTTGCGGAGCTTTTTCAGCAGCTTCTGTTTCTGATTTATAGTGTCTGCAGTTCTTTTGATTTTGAATTCATAATTTGTTGGCATTAAGGTAAATGCTTATAAAGTGTAAATATAAATAAATAAATATTGAAAGCTTGACTTTTTTATGCAAGAACATTGGATTATTTACATGCATCACAGTAATATTTCATCTTTTGGAATTAATTCCTTAACAATTGAAGCTTTTTCTGCTGGAATAATGAAAAATAATTCCAGGTCATTGATAGTGAATGGTGTGATGAGATATTTGATATCCACTACATAAATCGACGACTTGACATTTTTCAATATATTTTTCCTTGAGTTGATATTTACTTTCTCTTCAAAATCTTTCATTGTGACTGCTCAGAGCAGGCTCAGGCTTTGTTAGTCTCAAGCTAGCCATTAGAATTTGACTTATCCTATATTCCTTGTGGGGAGTTGTTTACACTACACTCATCTCATATAGCACTTCTAGCTGAGGTTAAGAATTATATGTATAAACTGTGTTCAAAGATCTGGCAAATGGAACATCATGGACTGAAAGCTAAACTGTGACTTGGTTTTGTTTGTTCATGATGAACTGTTTGTTCTCTGAACTTTAAAATTGCATTTACGTTTCATTTACTGTAATGTTTTCTCTTTTAAATCAATCGCCACATTAACAAAAATAAAGATTTTCTCCATTTTGAGAAATAGATTGGCCAATCTGCCATTGTGGTATGTTGTTTGACAGATATAGACCAGTTTTAAAAGTCTAATTTATATTAAAAAAAAGCCTTTCCCCATCAATTAAAGGAAAGAATATGCAAGTTTAATATGGAACAACTTACTAAAGGTGCTTAGTTGAAAAGGTAGAAAACTTAGTATTCAGGTAAAGTTCATAGTAGCTTCAGTTGTTTCATGTTTAAAAATGTCTTCAGTAAAGCAACATCTTAATGAACTCTTACAATTTATTTAAGAGAGTCTAAAAATTCCTTGGCCTTCTCTGGCGATCCAAGGTTGTACATGGACCCTTCATGGCTGAAGCGTAGCGTAGCTGGGTAGCACAAGGAGTACTGAATGTTTAAGTCCCTTAAATGCTTCTTCGCTTCATCAAACGCCTTCCTCTTTCGGACCAAAGCTGGGGAAAAGTCCTGGAATAACATAATCTTGGATGCTTTATCAATCATGGCTCGGGGATCTTTCCCAAGATTTCTGGAAGATTCCAAGAGCATGAGCATCTCCTTGTAGCTCTGCAGCCGGAACAGGACCGGGCAGGGGCACTGGTTTGAGCCAGGCCCGCGCACTGCAACCCGGTAGGCCCATTCCACCCTTACCTGGCCTGATCCAGCCTCCAGGTTTAACAGCTGTGGAAGTCACTGCTCGAGGAACACTGCAAGCTGGCCTTCCTCTTCCCGTTCGGGAAGGCCCAGCAAACGAATAGTCGAGGTCGTCGATGTGATTCTCTAAGGTCCGGACTTTCTGTTCGAGAGTCCGGACCCGATCCATGGCCGATTCTGCTATAGTCTCGGAGGTTGCAGCCTTTAGCTCTGCGCCTCCGACTTGGTGCTCGATTTCCTTGATGTCTTGGTCGTGCTTTTGTAGCGCGGCCGAGAGTGAATTCGATCTGCTCTGGGACTCTTCGATGAAGGCGTCGATCTTCGCGTCAAGTTTGAAGATTATTTCCACGAGGCTTGCTACCTTAGGTAAGTCCCCCGGGGTGGCTGCGAACGCCCCTGCTGCAGCTGGGGAGGGTGGGGGAGGGGCTCCGGCCTGCTGAGAACTGCGGGCTCCTTTCCCCCTAGTCATTTTTACAGGACACTAGACTGTTTTAAATTTAGTACTGAGCAAGTAATTACATTAAATAAAAACTATTTTAAATGATTTGGTAAGTGTGGTAGAGGTGGGTGGCCCACTTTGCCCAAGTCTTGTGAGAAGCACTATAGACTCAGACTTGCTGGGTCACCGCCATCTTGGATCTTCCCTGTGCTGTGTCATTTTTATGGTTCTTTGGGAAGGCTCACATGAGTTACTGGAGGAGTGTAAAACTGTATTCCAACATTTTTACTTAAAATACTTGTTGTATGAGTTAGGGTAGTTCAGTTCAAATTTGGACTTGCTATATAAAATTCCCTGAAATACTTTCTTTTAACTATCTTGTTACATTTGTTATCTTTTAGACTAAAGATTAATGTAATAGAAAATGGTGTTGCTGTTTATAGTTCATTAGAAGAAAATGCGTGTATTCTAACTAAACACTGTGACCCTATACTTAAGGCATATCTATCTGAGTTACACCAGGCAAGTATCTGCTTGTAATTTTTTTAAAAAGTTTGAAAACTACAGCATAAATCAATTTTACAGACTTGGAAAATGCTTTCAGTTCTGGCCTCTTGCCCCTACATGCTTGAAGATGTTTCTTCTCTGGATTGTTTTCATATTATAACTTTGAAGGTTTTCTTATTTATGTTTGTGACTCACATGTTCTTTAGTCATTGCATATTTGAAGAATCACAATGTTTCATGATTTTGTTTGATTTTCTAGTTAAACTTAATTTTGCTGCATATGGCACAATGCAAACCTGAGTCTTTTGAAGGTTACTGACATAATTTTTCACTTAGTTATTTTCTAAATTTCTGTATTCCTTTTCGTCCTCCGTTGTTCTGATACATCTGATCACTCTTCAGTAGCTTGTACCTTTGTCCCATTAAATCCTGAAGCGACCCCCCCCCCACCATCTTCATTCTGTTAAGCACTATTAGTGTAGATTTGATTATAATTCGACCCACGGCTGTTTAACTGTTCATAGTTAGAATTCGCACAACACCAGGTTATAGTCCAACAGTTTATTTGGAAGTACAAGCTTTCAGAGCACTGCTCCTTTGTCAGGTAGCTAATATCAATACTTCCAGTTGTCCAGACTCTAAGCTTGAATTTCCTCCTTAAATATTTTTGCATCTCCTTTTCTTTTTCAGATGCCACTTAAAGCACTGAAGCTTTGGTCATCTGTCCAACTATTTCACTATTTGGCTTTGTTTAATTTGTCCGATTATGCTTTTGTGAAATGCCTAGGTACTTTTTACAATGTCAAACATATATGTTGCCAGTTTTACAGTCAGAACAAATGATGGAAATAAAGAAGTTTAACAATTGCTGTGAGACTGGAATTGTATTCCCATTGTTAGCTTACGAAAGGTTATGAATATTGAATTTTTAAAATTTTTTCACAGTTTGGGAATTGGCAAGGCATTTGTTGGCCAGCTCTAATTATCCTTGAACTGAGTGGCTGGCAAGGACAGTTCAGAATCAACTAATTTGTGTCTACGTCCGCAAAATAAACTCAAATGTAAAGAATGAATCAATGAAACAATGAATCCTGCCAACGTTTTGCGTTGTGACCTTACATCGATACTATCAATGCAAGCGTACAACTAAGAAACAAGCTGCAAACTGCATTTTTCAGTGTAAGGCTTCTACCATAGTAATCATAGTGGCAATTTTGTTTTGTTTATAACTTCATTATCATCCTTTTATTACTTTTTCAGAAACAGATGACCATGTAGACTACTCTTTTTGTATGTTGCATATTAAATATCTCATGGCTTAAAAGTATCAGAATCTTAAGTATTTCTGTTATAGACTGCTACATCATTATTTTTTGTGTATATTCAGGAGGACCCATGGAAGTGTACAGTAAAACATTCTGCAGTGAAATACTGAAGGTTACAGATTAATGCTTGGCTGTTTTATTTCTATAGAGATAAATATTGGCTAACAATAAATCCGTGCTGCTTTCTTACAAGGTTATAGTAGTGGAATTGATGCGTGACAAAAATAGTTACTCCATCTGGCATTGCTAACTAAATCCATCTCAATACACTGATCTGCTAATACTTACAAACAGGAATCAGTTGTACAGATTTTATCTCTGTCCCAGTTTGCCTTCATTATACCTTCCCCTTTTTACAAGAAGGCTAGCCATTTTCTCATTGGAACAAGTTTTAATAGTTTGTGAACATATTAACTTCTGCACAAAGTATAAGCTAAATTTCTGATCCTAATACTGAGGAAATGCTACACTGTCAGAGGTGTTGGCTTTTGGAAGACTTTTCTTTCACCCTCTTAAGGGTATAGTAGCATAGTGACGATGTTAAGTGCAAATAAAGGCCTGAATCGATGATCTAAGAGACATGAATTCAAACCCCTTCACTGCAGCTGTGAAATTTTAAATTCAGTTAATTAATTTAATAATTTTTACTGAAGAAAGTATAAATATGGTGGCCACGAACCTGCCAGATGTCGTATATTTCTGTCTGGTTTATAAATGAAGTGTAGTATGGGAAATTGGTTCTTGCCTGGTCTGCCCTTCTACGTGACTTCTTACCCACAGAAATGTAGATGCCTCCTAATGATGGCTGGGACATCTTCTCTGATGTAGCTTCAAAATCCTTGTATCAAAACTGCACAAAACTAAAATATGAATAAAACTGGTCAGACCATCCAAGATTGATCTTGGTACTCGATTTGGATGTGTCAACCATCACTAAGTTAGCTCACTTGGCACTGAAGCCAAAGAAACGTGTCAGCCTACAAAAATGTAGGCTGATACCCCAGTGCTTTATTTGAGGGAGTGGAATGTGCCTTTTTTTTTCCATTAAGTATTAAACTGAGTCCCTATCTAATGTCTGAAGTCTATGTAAAAGATACCATTGTACTACTGTACAGAGGTTCATTCCAAGAAAAGAAAGATTAACCGGGGAGAGATTAGACAACCTTGGCTGACAAAGGAAGTCAGGAAATGTATTAAAGAAAAAGAGAGATCCTATAAAGTGGCTAAGAACAGTGGGAAATCAGAAGATTGGGAAGGATACAAAAGCAAACAGAGGATAACAAAGAGTGTAATAAGAAATGAGAGGATCAAATATGAAGGTAGGCTAGCCAGTAATATTAGAAATAATAGTAAAAGTTTCTTTCAGTACATAAGAAACAAACGACAGGCAAAAGTAGACATTGGGCCACTTCAAACTGATGCAGGAAGCCTAGTGATGGGAGATAAGGAAATAGCAGGAGAACTTAACAAGTACTTTGCGTCAGCTTTCACAGTGGAAGACATGAGTAATATCCCAAAAATTAAAGGGTGTCACGGGGCTGAGTTGAGTATGGTTGCCATTACGAAAGAGATAGTGCTAGAAAAGTTAAAAAGTCTTAAAATTGATAAATCTCCTGGCCCCGATGGAATACACCCTAGAGTTCTGAGAGAGGCGGCTGAGGAAATAGCAGAGGCATTGGTTGAGATCTTTCAAGAGTCACTGGAGTCAGGAAAGGTCCCGGATGATTGGAAGATGGCTGTTCTAACCCCCTTGTTCAAGAAAGGATCAAGGCAAAAGATGGAAAATTATAGGCCAATCAGCTTAACCTCGGTTGTTGGTAAAATTCTAGAATCCATCATTAAGGATGAGGTTTCTAAATTCTTGGAAGAGCAGAGTCTGATTAGAACAAGTCAACATGGATTTAGTAAAGGGAGGTCATGTCTGACAAACCTGTTGGAATTTTTTGAAGAGGTAACAAGTAGGTTAGACCAGGGAAACCCAGTGGATGTGGTCTATCTATGCTTTCAAAAGGCCTTTGATAAGGTGCCACACGGGAGGCTGCTGAGCAAGGTGAGGGCCCATGGTGTTCGAGGTGAGCTGCTGGGATGGATTGAGGATTGGCTGTCTAACAGAAGGCAGAGAGTTGGGATAAAAGGTTCTTTTTCAGAATGGCAGCCGGTGACGAGTGGTGTCCCACAGGGTTCGGTGCTGGGGCCACAGCTGTTTGCATTATATATTAATGATTTGGATGAGGGAACCGGGGGGCATTCTAGCCAAGTTTGCCGATGATACGAAGTTAGGTGGACAGGCAGGTAGTACTGAGGAAGTGGGGAGGCTACAGAAGGATCTAGACAGGTTGGGAGAGTGGTCCAGGAAATGGCTGATGGAATTTAACATGAGCAAGTGCAAGGTCTTGCACTTTGGCAAAAAGAATAAAAGCATAGACTACTTTCTAAATGGTGAGAAAATTAATAAAGCCAAAGCACAAAGGGATCTGGGAGTGCTAGTCGAGGATTCTCTAAAGGTAAACATGCAGGTTGAGTCCGTGATTAAGAAAGCGAATGCAATGTTGTCTCTTATCTCAAGAGGGTTGGAATATAAAAGCAGAGATGTACTACTAAGACTTTATAAAGCTCTGGTTAGGCCCCATTTGGAGTATTGTGTCCAGTTTTGGTCCCCACACCTCAGGAAGGACATACTGGCACTGGAACGTGTCCAGCGGAGATTCACACGGATGATCCCTGGAATGACAGGTCTAACATATGAGGAACGGCTGAGGATACTGGGATTGTATTCGTTGGAGTTTAGAAGATTAAGGGGAGACTTAATAGAGACGTACAAAATAATACATGGCTTGGAAAAGGTGGATGCTAGGAAATTGTTTCCGTTAGACGAGGAGACTAGGACCTGTGGACACAGCCTTAGAATTAGAGGGGGTCATTTCAGAACAGAAATGCGGAGACATTTCTTCAGCCAGGGAGTGGTGGGCCTGTGGAATTCATTGCCACGGAGTGCAGTGGAAGCCGGGACGCTAAATGTCTTCAAGGCCGAGATTGATAGATTCTTGTTGTCTAGAGGAATTAAGGGCTACGGGGAGAACGCTGGTAAGTGGAGCTGAAATGCGCATGATTGAATGGCGGAGTGGACTCGATGGGCCGAATGGCCTTACTTCCACTCCTATGTCTTATGGTCTTATTTTAAGGAAGCGCATAGTAAGTTTGCAGATGACACTAAAATTGGAGGTATGGTGAACAGAAATGAAGGTTACCTCCGGCTTCAATGCGGTCTTGATCAAATGGGCCAATGGACGGAAGAGTGGCAGATGGCATCTACTTTAGATAAATGTTAGGTGCTACATTTTGGAAAGGCACACCAGGGCAGGACTTACACGCTTAATGGTAAGGTCGTAGGGAGTGTTGCTAAACAAAGAGACCTTGGAGTGCAGGTTCATGGTTCTTTGAAAATGGAGTTGCAGGTAGATAGGATAGTGAAGAAGTTGTTTGGTATGAATGCCTTTATTGTTCAGTGCATTGAGTACAGGAGTTGGGAGGTCATGTTGCAGCTGTACACTGCATCAGTGAGGCCATTTTTGGAATCTTGTGCAATTCTGGTCTCCTTGCTGTAAGAAGGATGTTGTGAAACTTGAAAGGGTTCTGAAAAGATTGACAAGGATGTTGCCAGGGTTGGAGGACTTGAACTATAGGGAGAGGTTGAATAGTCTGGAATGCCAAAGGCTGAGGGATGTCCTTATAGAGGTTTATAAAATCATGATGGGGCTGGATAGGATAAATAGACAAGGTATTTTCTGTGGGGTTGGGTGTGTCCAAACTAGATTTAAGGTGAGAGGGGAAAGATATAAAAGGGACTTAAGGGACAACTTTTTCACGCAGAGGGTGGTGCGTGTATGGAATGAGCTGCCAGGAGAAGTGGTGGAGGCTAGTAAGATTCCGACATTAAAATGTATCTAGATGGGTATATGAACAGGAAGGACTTAAAGGGGTATGGGCCAAATGCTGGCAAAAGGGAGTAGATTTATGTAGGTACCTCGTTGGCATGGACGAGTTGAACCAAAGGGTCTGTTTCTGTGTTATGTCTTTATGACTCTAAAAGAAAAGGAGAGTTATCCCCAATGTTCAGACAAGTATTTATACCATAGTTGACCCTATTAAATTGATTATTTTGCCATTATTACACTGCTGCCTATAAGAGTTTGACGTGTGCAAATTGGCTGCCACCTTTTCTGTATTCCACCAGTGACTACATGTCCAGATTGGCTGTAGAATATTTTAAGATGTCCTGAACCTGTAAGCAACACCATGTAGTTGCCAATATTTTCTCTCTTATGATACAAGCATACTTAGTCCAAACAATAGGTTATGGTTTTCATAAGCTCCCTGGATTCTAGAACAGCCATAGTGAATTTAAAGTTAGTTAATATATCACTATTCAAGAAACAAACACATGGGGAAGAAAGGAAATGGCAGACCAGTTAATTTGATTTCTGATGTTGGGAAAATGCTGGAATCTATTATTAGGTTAGCCTTACCAATGCTCTTAGACAATCGGATTATGGTTGGATAATGTCAAGATAGCTTTACAATTGGAGAAAATTATTTTTGACATATTTATGAGATGTTTTTGAGGATATAACTAGAAGGATGCAATCATTTGATGAAAATAAACCAGTATATGTAATATGCTTGAATCTACAATTTGTATGGAGTTGCAGGTAGTATATTAGCATGGATGAGGAATTGATAAATGGAGAAGAGTAGGGATAAAACATGGCAATTTCAAGTTGAAAGCTACAGTTATGGCATACTACAAGGATCAGTGCTGGGCCCTCAGCTGTTTACCATTTATACTTATGGCTTGAATAAGAGATACAATTGTGTCTAAGTTTGTTGATGGCACAAACTATTGAGATTGTAAGCTGTAAGATAATATTCAGACTGAACAGAGATCTAGTTAAGTGTCAAAAAGTGTGGCGCTAGAAAAGCACAGCAGGTCAGGTAGCACCTGAGGAGTAGGAGAGTCGATGTTTTGGGCATAAGCCCTTCATCAGGAATGTAGGGGGGGAAGCCGCAAGGGGGCTCAGAGATAAATGGGAAGGGAGTGGGGCTGAGGGGAAGCTAGATTGGAAGGCAATAAGTAGACGAAGATGTGAGGTGATGGTGATAGGTCAGAGCAGAGGGTGCAATGGATAGGTGGGAAGGAAGATGGACAGGTAGGATAGATCAAGAGGGCAGTGCCTAGTTGGAGGGTTGGATCTGGGATAAGGTGGGGGGAAGGGAGATGAAGAAACTGGTGAAAATGACACTTGTGCCATGTGGTTGGAGGGTCCCAACACAGACAATGAGGCATTCTTCCTCCAGGTGTCAGGTGTCTTGGAATTGGTGGTGGAGAGGCCCAGGACTTGCATGTACTCGGCGGAGTGGGAGAGGAAGTTGAAGTGGTCGACTACAGGGTGGTGTGGTTGTTGGGTGCACCTTCTGAACCGTTCCACAAGTTGGTGTCCTGTCTCCCCAGTGTAAATGGAGACCACATCGAGAGTGATGGACATAGTAGATGAGGTGTTTGGATGTGCAGGAAAATCTCTGCCAGATGTTGAAAGATCCTTTAGGGCCTTGAATAGAGATGAGGGGGAGTTGTGGGTGCAGGTTTTACACATGTTGTGGTGGCAAGGGAAGGTCCTGGGAGTGGAGGGTGGATTGGTGGGGGGGGGGGCATGGACCTAATGAGGGAGTTGCGGAAGGAATGGTCTCTGTGGAATGATCTCAATGTAAAGTGAGTGGGCAATGAAAGGGCAGGTGGAAGACCTGAGATTATTTACTTCAAGAATAGAAAATCATAATGATTTTAAATGTTGATGTTCAATGGGACTTATTTGCATTAATAAAAATAATGTGTAGGTCACACAGGTCATTCTATGCCTATGTACGTACTCCAAATCTCCTCTTATTATTTTTCTTCTCTAAATTTATCATCGTGCACAGCGCTTCTCCCTCATATGCTTGTGTACATTCCCCTTAAATTACATCTATATTAATTGCTTCAACCTCCCTGACCATAGAGAATTTCACATTCTTGCCACTCTGAAGAAATTTCTTCTGAATTATTTAGAGCGTAGAACAGAAAAGCACAGGAACAGGCCTTTCAGCTCACCATGTCTATGCCAACCATGATGCCATTCTAAACTAATCCCATCTGCCATACATAGTCTGTATCCCTTATTCTCTACCTGTTTATGTCTGTCCAAATGCCTTTTAAACATTGCTATTGTATCTGCTTCTATCACCTCATGTGGCAGTGCATTTCAGATGCTATCTACTCTGTGTTTTTAAAAAAAAGCACCTTGCACATCTTCTTTAAATCCCTCCCTCACCTTAAAAACTATGCCCCCTAGTTTAGGTTGATGACTGTCTTACATTGATGACCTCTAATTATGCTCTTCAAACAGGAGGAAGCATTTTCTTTTTATTCACTAATAAGTTCTTTCATAATATTCAATACCTCTAATAGATCACTCCTTGCAGCCTTTTTAGGAGACCTGGGTTGTCACTCCTTTCTTGATAAGCATATGCACACGTTTTTAGTTTCATCATGGTGTATTTTGTCTGTACCATCTCCACTGCCTCCATATCCTTTCTATATAATATGGCAACCAGAATACCAAACATCATGCTTAAATGTGAAATAAAATCTAATATATATTACAGGCTGCAAAAACGGTTAGTGGAGAAAAGAAAGATGCTGCAATAGTGAAAGCGGGGTATGCAGAGAGACTGAAAGAGGTAATAGTGATGGGAAGAAAAAAACCTGCAAGGTTGGATAATTTGGAGAGAGAAGGAAGGTCTAATGGGCTGGGAGAGAACAAAGGGAGGGCATGTGGGGAGAAATGAGCTGCAAGAAAGGTGATGGAAGAGGGAGAAACTGCAAGAGGGAAAGAGGGAAGCTTCTATGTAATGGATACTTCCATTGTAATGAACACTCAGTTATACTAAAAACTGTATTTGAAATCTGAGGTACACTAAAAAGGATAGTTATTAATTGCCTGATTAAAATAATCTGGCTTTGTGTGTATGATGGGAACACATTAGCTGTGACTTCACCAGTTTGTGGAAAGTGTGTTTAGGGTAATGACGTTTTGTGTGTTAGTGTACGTCGGTTATGTTGAAAATATATTGCTGCTAACTCCTACTTGCTTTCCTCAAATATTGTATATTTAATGAAGGGTTAACAATTGTTCAATACTCGATTTATTTCTTCTAATTTTGCTTCTGTACAAGTCCAAATATCAAGACAAGTACAGAATGTATTGTTACTATTTGACTGCATCATTTTCTTCCTGTTTATTCATGGGATATGGACATTGCTGCCAGCATTTATTACACATCCCTAGTCGCTGTTTAGAAGGTGGTGGTGAGCTGCCTTCCTGAACTATTGCAATTCATTTGGTTTGGGCATCCCAGAACTGCTGTTAGGAATAGAACTCCAAGAATTTGTAGCCATACTGAAGGAAGGCAGTATTTTCCAAGTCAGGATAGTGAGTGGCCTGGAGGGGAACTTGCAGGTGGGTGGTGGTAGCTGCAAGTGATTAGGGGATTGGAAGGTGCTATTTAAGGATCTTTGGCAAATTTTTGCAGCTCATCTTATAGATAGTGTACACTGCTGCTCCTGAGAATTGGTGGTGGAGAGAGTGGATGCTTGTAGATGTAGTTCCAATCAAGTGAGCTGCTATATCTAAGGAAGTGTCAAGCTTCTTGAGTGCTGATGGAGCTGCAGTCATCGAGGCAAGTAGGGGGTATTCCGTCACACTTCTGACTTATGCCTTGCGGATGGTAAACAGACTTTAGGAATCAGGAGCTAAGTTAGTTACTGCGGTTATTCCTAACCTCTGATTTGCTCTTGTCGCCTCAGTACTTATATGGCAAGTTCAGTTCCGTTTCTGGTCAAGGGTAATACCCAGAACGTAATATCATTGAATGTCAAGAGGTGGTGATTAGATTCTCTGGTTGGGAATGTTCATTGCCTGGTACCTGTCAGCCTAAGCTTGGATATTGTGCAAGTCTTGCTGTATTTAAACATGGTTTGCTTCAGTATCTGGGGAGTTGGGAATTGCACACCCATCAGAGAGCATTTCCCATTTCTGACCTCATGGACAGAAGTGATTGGTGAAACAACTGAAGAGGATTGGGCCGACTACGCTACGTTCAAGTCCTGTGGCTGACCTCCGACGTCCACAAACATCTTCCTTTCCTGATATCATGTGGAGTGAATAGAATTTGCAGAAGACTGGCATCTGTGATGCAGGGAACTGTCAGTGCATGCTTAATAGATGTGTTAGTAAAAATGGAAAAGAAGTATTGAAAGAAGTATTGAAAACCACAAAGAAGCCTCCAATTTTTAAAACCAAATTGTACCCTAGTTTAAATGCAAAATTATGCGTTTTCCTGGTTTGTTTACTGGTTAGAAAATGTGAAATTACTGCAACAGCATGCACTTAGTGTTTCATCAAATAGTCACTTGAGTAGCAATCATTATTGTGAATAGTCTGGAGAAGTATTGCAATTTGGAAACTCTGATCTATACATCACCATATACAGTTTTGCTGTCTGATTTTCTTCACCACCTTTCATAACTTTGAGCACTAATATGTACATTGTCATTCCCAAATCCAAAATCTGGCTGTTATCCAGAGACATTAGAACTTCAGTAGCAAGGAGCCTTTTCCAGTGTTTCTTGTGGACCACTACTTATTCCCCTCATTTAAGTTTTTTCATAATATTCTTAGCTATTTTGAATATAAATTTTGATGGGTAATGATTAGAACTGGGACCAGGTGGTGGAAGGCAAGCAAAGTAGCTCGAACCATTAGCTAAGGTTTTTAGAATTTACACATATAATTCAAGAATGTTTTGCCTCAGCATTCCAAGCTGTTCTTGATTAGTATTAGTTTGTTTCTGGTGCTTACATATTTAAGTAACTTAGACATTTAAAAACTTGTGACATGAATGTTTTCACCAGTAACTAATTTACTTTTGGAAACAAAATAATAATTTATTGTGTGCATCTGGACAATGAATAATGAAAAGACTGTAATGATGTTAGGTCCTTTGTCTTGAGATTCTAAAACAATTGATACAACTTGGTGGGCGGCACGGTGGCGCAGTGGTTAGCACTGCTGCCTCACAGCGCCAGAGACCCGGGTTCAACTCCCGCCTCAGGCGACTCTCTGTGTGGAGTTTGCACATTCTCCCCGTGTCTGCGTGGGTTTCCTCCGGGTGCTCTGGTTTCCTCCCACAATCCAAAAATGTGCAGGTTAGGTGAATTGGCCATGGGAAATTGCCCGTAGTGTTAGGTAAAGGGGTAAACGTAGGAGTATGGGTCTGGGTGGTATACGCTTCGGCGGGTCGGTGTGGACTTGTTGGGCCGAAGGGCCTGTTTCCACACTGTAAGTAATCTAATCTAAACTGCAATACGTCAACTTCTGTGAACAGTAAAAATTTATTAAGCAAGTACAAGCTTTGGAGGATCACTTAACACTCCTCACAATGCTTGCGAGGCATGTCAAGAGAAGCTCTCCGAATAAAGGGACCAGTTCTTCCTTTATACAAAATTTTACATCACAGTCAGTAATGCCCACAAGACAACCCCCAGCCACTCCCCCATAGTCATATACTACTCCAGACACAATGCAGTGACTTGACCATTTCAGAAACAATGTAATGTGGATCATTCTTTAATGGCAAGATCAGGTGTAAATCGTTTTTTTAACTACAGGGTGTAGTCAGAATTTTAACTGCAATAGTCTTATTAATTCTGAATAGGACTTGATAATGTAAATTTACTCTGAATAGTAGGAGATGACAATGTAATTTTTTTTACATCCTACCTGCAAGACAGAGAAACATACCACCCTACCACCAGTGCATCCAATTTCTTGAAGGTCAGCAGACCAAATTAACCCCTTAACATCTGAACAATACTGAAATTTAATTATATTTTGAACTCTATGTACAAGGAAATAAATGCTTTAAATCTGCCTTGTAAGAATGAATAATTATCTTTTCTTTATCTTTTAATACTGCTTTAAAAATGTAGCCAAAAATACAGTACTATTAAAGGAACAATCCTTAACATAAAATAATTTTTCTTTGCCTCACTTTGAAGGTAACCTTCCCAGACTGACTATGTCATTGGTATTGCCACACTTGGATTTTCAATGTCATAAGTAAATACTGACTCTGTAATATAAAAATGTATTACAGAATAGTTTCTAACACATTTGTTGTGGGACATCCTGGTTTCCAGCATTGTTCTGTTTTTTTTTTAACTCTGCCTGGTGATTACAGTTGTTTTTAGGCGGAGGGTGGGGCATCATGGCTGATGTTGAACTCTGCCTTTCCTAATGTTGAGACACCTCTCCTTCATGATCAGAAACACAAAATATCGTCAGAATTTAACCAGCAACCCCTACATATCCATGTTGAATGAGTTAACTGAACATAGACTAAAAGTGAATTAGCATTAGCCATCTTGAGAATGTGAAATGTGAAAATTCAATAGAATGTCAAAAGAATAAATTATTTTCATGAGTTTAATTTTAACAGTCATATGCCTGAATACATCATTAATTAAAATTATAAATTTACGTAAGATACTAACTAGATTGTAAAAGAGGAAACATAATTTCATTTCATGGATAGACAACTAAGGCACATTGCTTGCAATTTCTGCATCATGTGGGAACTTCACACTTTATGTGAATAGGACGGGCCACGTGTGCTTTTGAGTTCATGGTTTCTGAGCTTGAGGGTCAAGTGCATTGGGGAGGATGAGGTCCTTATTCACCAAGTTTTGGTACATATATAAACATGCATTGATTCTGAAACTGTTTTTAAATTCATCAGTTCTTCTTAGTCTGCTTCTAATATGTATCATATGTTGCAAGAGATGGCACCCACAGAGTTCAGCAGAGTAGATGGGGAGGAGGGCACAGTCTGCTAGAATATAGGCAGAAAGTGAGAGTTTTTAGAGTATGTACTACAGTCAAACCAGTGTTGGAGACTGCTGAGAATGACTGTTTTTAAAAGAGTATATCTCAGGCTATGGTAGCAGTAGGCAAAAGACTGCACAGTGGAGAATGGTAAAGCAAAGACATGTAGTCATGATAATTACCACTGGCGTCTGATGAATTCTACAGTGTTACCTCCCTGGTGCAAGGATACAGGATACAGTGAAAGTGCAGCGTATTCTACAAGGACAGAGAGCCAGCCAGTAGTGTTGCACACATTAGTATTAACAATGTAGAGAGGCCTTATAAGCCCAATACTGAGAGATTGTTGCTACGTTCCAGAAGGACCCTTTCGGTTAGTGCCCTCTATCGCCTGCTGTGTGGCAGGACCTGGCAGGATATGAACTGGTTATGTGAGGTCTGGCAACAAGAGCTATGAGTGGAGATCTCTTCTGAAACATGGGAGAATGCTCAAAAGATCCCAGTCTGTAATAGGACATGCGCTACGCTGTTAAAAGGTCTGCACAGGGTTCACCTGGTGAAGTTTAAAAAAGGGGCATCTCCAATATGCCTCAAATGTAAAATAAGTGTAGGTACTCTTACCCACTGCTTCTGGACATACCACAGGCTCAATTATTATTGGAGCGCTGTGACAGGGGAGATAGGGAGGGTATTGAGGACTGAAGTTTAAGTAGACCTGATATCTCTCAGATCTACCGAATTTACCATCTTTAGACAGGTATGGGAAGAAACTATTTAATATTCTTGCATTCTATACATGGAAAAATATTCAAATGAATTGGGTGTCTGAGAACCTGCCGGGCTTGCTGGGATGGCGGAAATTAATTATGGAGCACATTCCCTTGGATGTTTTTACAAACATGGTGCACCACACAACAGACCATTTTTATAAGACATGGCAGTCTTACTTGAGTTACTTGGATATAGATTTGTCATCTACCTTAACTAGGGCATTTGTTTAACCAGGATGGTTAGGTTTGTCAAGCCCTGGGCCCTGGAAGGGGCACTCCTGAGTTAATACGGAAAATATATATATAATGCTTCTGTTGTTTTGTTTGGGAGCTTTGCGCTTAGCATAGCTATATTGTATTTTGTGTTCTTTTTTTTAGTTTTCTTTTGCTTTTCTTTCCTTTTTTGATCTATTAGTCATTTACTTATTTATTGGTGTTGCTTTGCATAGTGTTAGGGTTTGTTTTGTATTATGCGGTAGGTTAGTAGTTAGTAGACTGTAGTTGTATTGTAATTTGTGGGTTTTTTCTCTTTATTATACTGATTGTATTTTTCAATAATTTTACATGTCTGTAAAATTAAAAATTGTTTTTTTTTTGTAAATATATTTATTAGCAATGTAGAGAGAACAAATGTTGAGGTCCTATTGTCAAACTTCCAGAACTGGAGAAGAAATGAAAAAGGAGGATCTTGAAAATAGTAATCTCAACTGCTGCAGAACCACACACTAGCAAAGTAGAAAAAGGAAGTAGGGGAGATGATTATATGACTCGAGACATGGTGCAGATGATAGGGCGTCAGATTCTTTGGGCAGTGGGGCCAGGAGATGGAGGTAGCCTTTCAAAAGGGGCAAGTTGTGCCTCACCAGATGGGACCAGAGCCGTTGAGAGGAAGTTTACAAGTAGGACTTTACAAATATGAGTATTTAAACTAAATTAAATTACCAGAGGGGTGTGGGTCAGAATAAAACAAAAGAAGAGGAATAAGTCCTTCAAGGAGTAAGTGCTGAATAATACTAGAGAAGGAAGAAATATCATTTCTTCTGAAGGCAGGTTCATTTGAGGCATTCAAGAGGGTATTGGATAATTATTTGGTAGAAATGGTGTCCAAGGATATAGGTAAAAGGCAGGAGATTGGCACTAGGTAATAAAACCAGTGTAAGCACAATGAGCCTGTGATCATATTGAAAGGAGTTTCAGAAGGACTAAGAGAAATATGAGGACAATTTAAAATGTAAACTTTTTTTACTTGTGGAGTGTGGCATCACTATGTCGTTCTGTTTCTCCCGCCACCCCTCAGTTGAAGCAAAACACTCAGAGACACTGTAAAGTTTTACCTCCTTCATCTTTATTCCGGGTCCTGGAGGGAGAGGGAACGATCGCCCATGTGCACAGAGACATGAGTTCACGGTCTTCTCTGGGACAACAGTTTCTCAATGAACTGTATAGTCATTTTACAGGGAGGAGCATCCTGATAAGGCAGCATACATATTAATTGGATGACTGTTCTAATTAATGGATATCAATTGCAGAGACCAAGCCATTTACTGTTATACAATGAATGTTCTTAACCTTGTTAACTTGATTAATACAACGGATAACTTTCCCCTTGTTAGCTGACCTTGAATACCGAATGCTTCCAATATTGTTAAATGGCTCTACATAATGAGTGCTTTTCCACCTTGTTAACCCATTACCCTTGCCTCCAGCACCCCGTTGTTAACTGTAAGTTAGTATCTGACCTGAGTCATGCTCAGCTGAACCTCTTGTTTCACAAAACTCAGAACTTAACTCTTTCCCTGCCTGCTTATACCCTATATACATTCTTAACTATCCATAGTTGTCTTGGAAAGGTGGTGGTGAGCTGTCTTTTGTGAACAGATGCAATTCATGTACTGATTGTAGACTCAAAAAGCTGGTGGGAGGGAATTGCAGGATTTGGTTCCACAATATTGAAGCAACACTGATGCATTTCTCGGTCTGGATTGTGAGTCGCTTGGAGGGAAACTTGAAGATGGTGATGTTCCCACATATCTACTGCCCTAGTTCTTCTAAATGGTAGTGGTCATGTGTTTGGAAGGTGCTCACTAAAGATCCTTGGGTGAGTCTCTGCAATGCATCATGTAAATGATACATGCTGCTGCTACTGAGCATCATTGGTGGAGGGAGTATATGTTTATGAAGGTTTGTGCCAATCTAGCAGGCTGATTTGTTCTGGGTAATATGAAGTTTCATGAGTCTTGTTGGAGCTGTTTTCAGGCAAGAAGGGAGTATTCCATCACACTCTTGATTTGTGTCTTGTACATGGTGATTCGGCTCTGGGGAGTCAAGAGGTGAATTAGTCACTTTAGGATTCTGATAGCTTCTTCTATTGTAGCCACTGAATTTATATGGCTAGTCCATTCAAGTTTCTGGACAATGGTAACCCTTAGTGCGGTGTTCATGATGGTGGTACCATTAAATGTCAAGGGGTAATGGTTAGGATGCCTTTTATTGGAGATGGTCATTGCCTGGTGTTTGTGTGACACAAATTGTACTTAACACTTGTCACCCAAGCCTTGATATTGTCCAGGTCTTGTCGCATTTAGATATGGACTGCTTCAGTATCTGAAGTCATGAATGGTGCTGAACATTGTGCAATCGTTAGAAAACATAATGACTTCTGACCTTTGAATGGAGGAATGGTTTTCCTTCTGAAGTCCATTGACTCCAGTTTTGCTCAGATCCCTTGATGCCACAATTGTTCAAATGTGGCTTTTATGTGCAGGCACTCACACATGAGGTGAGAGCAAGTATGTAACTGCACCATGTATGGTGAATAGGTTGATGAGTTGCAAATACAAATAATATGAGTATGATGTAGTGTCAGTAACAGAAATGTGGCTAAAAAAATCACATTAGGTACTTAATATTCAAGCCTTCAAACTGTGAGGATTAAAAGGAGGTGGTATGGCAGTACTTGAATACATTGTAGTTTTGGAGCTAGAAAGGCTAAGGATGGAGTTCGTTTGATTAGTGCTGAGAAGAAAGAGATATAATCACTCTACAGGAGGTATTCTGTAGGACTTCAAATAATGAAAGCTGGAGGGGCAAATCCTGGAAAAACACCCAAGGAAATAATTTATAAGCCACTGTGAAAGCGTTTTTATTAATTGTGGTGAATAAGAATGGATTTGTAAAGAGCAGATCTTGTTTAATTTAATCTAATGGAATTTTTGAAGTATCAGAGCAGCTTGATTAGGGGAATTTAGTGGATGGTATCTTTAGGGGATTTCAAGGAAATTTTAATTTTTTTTCATGTGATGTGGATGTCATGAGCTAGATCATCATTTATTGCCTATTTCTAATTGCCCAGAGGTGAGTAAAGAGTCTCATTGCTGTGTTTGACAAAGCACCACAATTTTGGTTAACAAAATTGAGGCTCAAGGAATGGGAAGGGTCAGTCATAACTTGGCTAGAAAATGTGCTCAAGAACAGAAAAGAGTCATAGTAAGTGGTTGTCACTAAAGGATAGTAGACATTGGTGTCTGTCATAGGTCAGTGCCAGGACTGTGTGTGTGTGTGTGTGTGTGTGTGTGTGTGTGTTTGTGTGTGTGTTTGTGTTTGTGTGTGTGTTTGTGTTTGTGTGTGTGTTTGTGTGTGTGTATAACAAAAATGTAGTTATTGATATATTGTTTAGAGTAAAAGTTAAATGTGATGTTGCCAAACTTGAAAGAGTTGCAGACAATAAGAATGATACCAATTGACTTCAACAGGACTTTGGTTAGCAGAATGGGTTGACAAGTGACAGATGGAATTCGATACATGAGAGTGCAAGCTGATGTATTTTGACAGACAGGATGGGGACCGGACATACAACTCCAAAGAGTGTTAGGGGATAGAGAAGCATGTGGGTTCACGTATATAGACCGTTGCAAAATGGCTGAATGCTGAGATTGTACTTTCTAACTAGCAGTGCTAGGTCCAAAAACAGAAATCTTTCATGTAGCTTTTTCCTGGTCACAACTTGGATATTGTATTCCGTTCTAGTCACAACGCTTTAGGAAAGGATTTGACCCAACAACAGTGAAGGAACGGTGATATATTGCCAAGTCAGGATAATGAGTGGCTTGGAGGGGAACTTGAAGATGGTGGTGTTCTCATGTGTCTGCTGCCCTGGTCCTTCTAGATGGATGTGGTTGTGCGTTTGGATGGTGCTTTTTGAGGATCTTTGGTGAATTTCTGCAATGCATCTTGTAGATGGTGTACACTGCTGCTGTTGACCGTCAGTAATGGAGGGAGTGGATGCTTGTGGTAGCAGTGCAAGTCAAGCAGGCTGCTTTGTCCTGGATGATGTCAAGCTTCTTGAGTGTTGGTGCTGCACTCATCCAGGCAAGTGGGGAGTATTCCATCATACTCCTGACTTGTGTTTTGTAAATGGTGGACAGGCTCTGGGGAGTCAGGAAGTGAGTTACTCGCTGCAGTATTCCTTGCCTCTGGCCTGCTCTTGCAGCCACTGTGTTTATGCGGTGAGCCCAGTTGAGTTTTTGGTCAATAATAACCCCCAGGGTATTGATAGTGAAGGATTCAGTGATGGTAACACCACTTAATGTCATGGGATAGTGGTTAAGTTGTCTCTTCTTGGTGATGATCATAGCCTGGCACTTGTGTGGTGTGAATGTTACTTACCACTTGTCATCCCAAGCCTGGATATTGTCCAGATCTTGTTGCATTTCAGCGTAGACTGCTTCATTGTCTGAGTTGTTGTGAATGGTGCTGAACATTGTGCAATCATCGGCGGATAGTTCCACTTCTGACCTTATGATGAAGGGAAGGTCATTGATGAAGCAGCTCAAGATTGTTGGGCATAGGGCACTACCCTGAGGAACTCCTATTGAGATGACTGACCCCCAACAACCGCAAACATCTTCCTGCGATTGCCTTTTGACTGATTGTGGCATAAAAGAGACAGGCCAATACAGGTAAATGGAAATCAAGAAGCTATCTCTCCATTGGTAGGAGTCCTGCCCAGCTCAAAGGGGGAGACATGGTTGTTCTTGTTGAAGATCAGTCATCTCAGACCAATGGTTTTGTTGTAGGACTGACTTAGGGCAGTATCCAGGCAAAACCATCTTTAGCTGCTTCATCAATATGTATACAGAAGTTCATAAATAGGGATGTTTGATGATTACACAGTTTCAATCCAATTGTATCTCCTCCAACAATGAAGCCCACGCCCCCCCCTCTAGCAACAGCTGGAGGAATTTCAACAAAAGTTAGAAGCACCCTTTGATATTCAGTGGCATTACCCTCATTGAATCATCCAAATGGCAATATCCTAGATCTCCCAATTGACCACAAACTTAAATGTCCAGCCTTACAAATACTGTGGCTACCAGAGCAGGTCTGAGAGAGAGAATTATTGACTCCCCTACATTCCTTATCTACATGTGATTCCATCCCCATAGCATTATGGTTTATTCATGATTGCTCCCAAAGGCAATTGTGGATGGGTAGCAAATGCCTACATCTGTTTGTGGGTACTGTATTAGTGAGTGATTAAATCAAATCTTCCTGCAACTCTGGGAAGACGGACTGTAATATTTTAAGGCCACCTTCTCAAAGACAATTAAGGATGGAAATGCTGGATTTTCTACTGATATTGAAATCCTGAGAACAAATAGATTTTAATTGCAATAATAGAATTGGTTATATGTTCCTTGTTATATTCGTTTACACATGTATGTATGCGACGGGTGTATCAAGTTGTATAATCCATGTAGGGCCTACAAAACACTTTTAAATTGAACGTTTTAATGTTGTAACTCAATGTACACCATGACTTCCTCCTGCAATGTTGCAGTATTTCATTTTTGCCACTAGAGGCCCTTGAAACAAACTTATTTTAGTATATAATTGACGTAGATTACCATTTGCTTTTTTGCATTCATAGTTGTACAGCATGGAAAAGGATGCATTGTGTCCAGGCCAGTCATTCTGCACTAATCCTAATTTTCAGTACTTCACGTTTCCCTCTTTCTCTTGCACCCTCCCTTTTTCTTCTTTCTATTTTTATTCTCTCCTTTTTCTCTCTCTCTCTCTCTCTTTCTCTTCTCTGTCTTTTTCTTTCTTTTCTCTCTCTCTTCTCCACCCTTCCTTCCCCCTTTTCTCCCCCTCTCTCTTCCCCCATTTTCTCCTGCGTTCTCTCTCGTGTGTGTCTCTCTTTTTCTCTTTCTCTCTCTCTCTCTCTCTCTCTCTCTCTCTCTCTCCCTCTTAATGCTGTTAGGTGGGGCCTGCAAGGTCCCAGAAAGACTGAAGAAATAGAAATATATTTCCTTGTCAGGGTGCATGTGGTTGGAGGGAAACTTGCAGGTAATGGGGTTTCCATCTATCTGTTTCCCTTGTCCTTCTAGGTAGTAGTGATCATGGCTTTGAAAGGTGCTGTGTAATGACCCTTGGTAAATTGTTGCGTGTATCTTGTAGATGGTACACACAGCTGCTACTGTCCATCAGTGGTGGAGGAAGTGAATATTTGTATATGTAGCACCAATCTAGTGGCTACTTTATCTGGATGATATTAAGGTTCTTGAGTGTTTTTGGAGACACCCAAATTGGGTAGTATCCTATTATGCTCTTGACTTATGTAGGTGGTGGCCAAGCACTTGGGATTCAGGCGATGAATTACTTGAAGAATTCCTCCGATTTAACCTGCTCTTGTTCCCACAGTAGAGCTAGTAGGTCGTGGGTTAACTCTCTCCCCATGCCCAAGAGATGTTGGTAGTAGGGGATTGAATGATCGTGCAACTGAATGTTAAAGATGTGCAATTAATTCAAACTGCCTTAACTCAGATTAGTATTAATCTAATAATTGACCTAACATTTAAGTAGTGAGAAGATTTAAAATAATGCTAGGGCTCTGAATTTAAGATTAAGGGGAGAATGCCTTTTTCTTCAATGACCTCTTTATCTTAATAGACTAGTAGGCCGATCTGTTTAATCTGTACAGAACCAGATTCCTGTTGGCTTTCCTGAAACCAGTAGAATGCACTGTTGCTACAGTAGCTGTGCAATCCACAGAATTATGACATTTTAGACAAAGGAAAGTTTCCAAACTCTTTACTGAACCTTTCGTATGGAGAGTCATACCATCTTAGGAATAGTATTTTATATATGTAATGTTGGCGAAGTTGTGACCAAAAATACTTTAGTTTTAATAGCGTGAGTGGTTAATCTGCTATTCTCCATTATATTTAATCTGAGGTCCAATTATGAAGTATGAACTAATTGACTGGGTAATTGTATTGATTTGATATCCCAGTTAATGATTTTCCTGGAAGTGTGCAGTTTTTACGTGCTCCTGTTTCCCTGGAATTACAGTGAGAAATTTGCTAAATGATGTGTCTGATGCTGCATAATGACCCCACACCTCCCATTTTCTCTCTTTGTAAGCCTTGACCTGGAATCCAAAGTAAATTTTTTTTTAAAACCATCACTATTGTTTCCTCCTTCAAATATTGATCCTTGGTTCTCAAAAGTTTGAAAAAGGATCAGAATTTACTGTCAAAATAATAAGACATTTGATCAAGAACATGAACAGGAGAAGTTTTGAGGGATGTGGGCCAAACACAGGTAAATGGGACTAGTTTAGTTTTGGAAACTTGGTAGGCATGGATCTGTTTCAGTGCTCTCTAATTCTGACTCCACTCACCACCATTTGTGTAAATGACACAGTAAGATAAGATGCGAAGCAGATGTGTAGTTAAGGACTAATATCCAAAGATGGTTATTCCCTTCTTCAGTCACCTTGACAAAATTGGTATTAGGCTGTCAGGCTCACTTTTGCTGTGTATTGAATGTCATGAAGTTGATCCTAATAGTGTATAGTTAATGAGACTTAAATTTGTCTTAGAGGATTAGGAATTGTCATTACAAGCATAAGTGCCTTTATAACGACATGATAACTTTTAATTATTGCCACCTAAGTCTCTGGTACTGAAAATTCATTATTATAAGTATCTAACATTTTTCTTTCAGTGGTAAATATAAAATGTCAAATGCTCACTTCCTTCACCTTGTTATTCATTTATTTTTGTCTCTGTCAATCTAATCTTTACCCCAACCCCTTACTTTTATATTTCTTTTTCTGTACTTGACTTGATCATGACTTCATTAACTTTGTACTCCATTCATTTTCCTATTTTTGTTTATTTCTTAACCATTCAATCTGATTTAATGAAAATGATGCACTCTGTTGCCCAGCTCACTTGGTCTTAGTTTGCTCACTGCACTATCAGCTCACAACTCGAGTATCCTGAGGTCATGAAAGGGACAATGTAAATACAGGTTCCTCTAATACTTAGCAATTCTCTCTACTTTGTCCTCAATATCTAACGCACAGACCTCCTAAAAGTGATATAATAGAAAAGTGTGTATTTCTAGAACTCCTGTCACAAGAAATGCTGTAAATCACTTCCAAACATATTTGCTGTTAAAAATCCATCAGATTGTGGGCATTGTTGGTGAGGTCACCATGAGCCATTTCTAGTTACATAATACAGAGGCTTATTAAACCAAGAAGATAACTAAGAGTTAACCACGTTGGTTAAATGCATAGGCCAGACCAGGTGAAGGTGTTACTTTTCCTTCCTGAAAGTACATTAGTGAGCGAGTTGCTTTTTTATTACAATTGGAAAGCTTCATAACTACTTTTGCTGATTCATAATTTTTGTCTGAAAAATACCAAAAATTTCAATTCTCAAATCCACATAGTAGAGTTTGAACTCTCATTCCCTAGATTACTGTTAGCATACAAGCACAAGTCCTAAATTACCTAACCCTGCATGACAGGTGCTCATAAATATCTGTTGGCGTATAACCTGGTGTTGTGTGATTTTTAACTTTGTCCATCCCAGTCTAATACCAGTTCATAAATATCTGAATCATAGGAATTGTCAGAGCAGGTTGAAAAAATAGCATCACTGTAATTTCCATCGTTCCTTTTATTATAGGTTTTCCAACTAAAGTCATCATGTCAGGTATAGGGTCTGAAGCCAGTAAGTTCAATATGAGATCACTACTTTGTGTTAAGTGATGGGGGATATATTTTTATTCTAAATGTTAATTATTTAAACTATATATAGTATTTAATCTGAAATTAAAAGACGTGCTATAGTTAGGAGTCTGCATTATAATCGACTGAAGTTGCAAGTTAAACACAGCATTCAGTGATGATTAACATTTTAAATATATAAATGTTTTTTAAAAAACACTTTACACATTACTTAATGTTATTTTTAATATAAAAAGTTTTTTAAAAAATCTAGTCAGCAAATACAGCATCTCCCTCAAATTTAAAGACCATGCCTTTGAAGTGTCATCAATAAATGTGGGGCAATGCAGCAGCCAATATTTACAGTAACCCTTCAGAACTTTTTCCACACCAACATGATGTAAGGTATTTTGAAGGAGGGACTTCTCTACAAGGACTATGCAATGGTCACTCTTACTAATACCATCATGAGAAGATAGACCTATGGTAAACAGATTGGTGAGGATCAGCTCAGATATATTTTTTTCCATATTTTTGGTTCTCTTACCACCTTCTGCAGACTCAATCTAGCAGCAATGTCCTTTATGATTTGACCATCTCAAATAGTAGTGTTGCTGCTGAACCTTTCTTGATTGTGAGCTAGCCATATACATTCTTGGTACACTTGGAATCTGCAGAAAGTAATTTACACACTGACTGTCTAATGTTCAGTTCTTGAGAGTTGTTGGAGCTAAATTCATGCAGTCAAATGGAAAGTACTTCAACACTCTCTTGATTTGCATCTTACTAGTGGTGTCAGGTATTGGGGAGTCAGTGAGTTATTTGCTATCAGATTCCAAGCCTCTTATGCGCTGTTATGTTACCACAACCCAAGCCTGATTTTTTTAAAAAAATCCAGATCTTATTGCATGTGAGGAAATATCTCCACTTCTGACTTAATGTTGGTTGCAATGTCTTTGAAGCAGCTGAACATGATTGGGCGTAGGAAGCAACTTTGAAGAACACTTGTTACAATATCTTAGTCTGAAATGATTGCTCTCTAACAGTCATAATCGCTCAGATGACTCCAATCTGTAAAGAGTTATCTGGTTGATGCCAAACAACAGCCTTTTCCACCTGTAAGGACTGTGTCTTTTCATTTTTGATTATTTTAAAAATCAAACTGAAATGAGAGAGAACAGTTGCAAAACCCATGTTTGAAAGGGTGTCTTATTGTTCAAAATAAAGTAACCTGACATCGATGCCAAGACCTATTTGAAGAAGCAGAATTGAAGTTTGAATTGCAAATGATTTTAGAGCTGAGGGAGTGCACAGATGCAGTTTTTGTTGGTAACAGCAAGTTAATTGATCTCTGGTCTAGTGACCTTTTGCAGAGACATTTTGGCCTACCAACAACTATGTGATTGATTCTCGGTTGACTGAACAGCTTGGAGTTGGAAATGTATGACTCTAAGTTACAGAGGGAGGTGTTCCATTCTTCCCATGGGAGCAGTATTTCTGTTCTCTGCAGTCAAAACTGGCTTTAAGCCTGAAGAAAACTGGGTTATCTTTCCAGTGGTTGTAAATTGTGACTTTTAACTGATAAGTCAGAGACTTTTTCTTATAAGTGAACAGCAGCATGTGTCTCTCACCAACCACTGGAAGCATCTGGTGAAAGGCAATTGAAACAATGTGCTGGCCAACAGGAAAGTCAAAAGGAAAAGAACCTGAGAACAAAGACTACTGAACTGTAATTCAAATTTTCCCCTCTGCCCCATAACCTATTTTTCATGCATGTAGAGTGGAGTTTATATGACGATTAAAGTTTTAGTTGGTAGTGTTACATGTCAACGTTTATAACTACATATCTGTAGTGAGAGTCTAATGACTGCTAATGGATAGCAATTCTTGTTCAGTGTGAAAACCTTGTCCGTGCTTTCTGTTAAACTGAAGGCAGGTACATTGGGAAACTTTGCTGGACTGATCCTTTGTGGAATAGGTCAGCTCAGTCCATAAGTTGAGAAATAAATATTTTTCAAGGCACAGAAAGCTTTGATGTTCTTCGGATAGCATTACAGTCCGTCGAGAAGGGTCACACTCACTTAGAACTGCACTGTTCTGTTTGCCTGGATTTCATGCTCCAATCTTGTACCGGTAAGACCATTTTCTTATATAATGGAAATAAATAATTAGTGGTTGTATTCAACTAGCAGAAGCATAATTATAGATAAACTACAGTGTTGGCTTTGTCATCTTTGTAAAATATTGTGAGCAGTACTAGAGTAGGTTGGAGATTTTGGTACTGGTATGATCTAACTATAGTCAGAGCCAGTCTGATTAAATCCTTTTCTAAAGGCCTATAGTTGAAATTGATCCCTTAAATGCTGATTTGGGTAGAATTATACAATCCTTTGAGTAGAATTTATTTGCTGCAGTGGCACAATGATGGATTATTGACCATTGCCTTATCATCAGTTTGTCGAGAAATTTCTTGCCATCTCAGCTGTGATATCCTGCTTACTGAGTTGATTTACATCTGTATTAGCATTTCAGGCACAACATTTAGAATGGTTTTATTAATGTTATGATGAAATAGACCAGAACTAATTAGCTTTTTAAAATTGTCAGTCCTCAATTAAAACTCCCTAATCTCTTGCCAGAACACTCTCAGGAGTGTGTAATCTTAATTTTGCTTGACATGTGGTTATTAGCTTTTTCATTGATGCTTGTATACACATCTAAGTATCAGACATTTCATTTTTTTAATCAATTTTCCTTTATTTGCTTATAAAAACAATAAGTAGGTACAAATTTGGTTTACTAATTCAGACTCTGTTAACATTAAGTGGAGAAAACAAAGAACACGAGTTACATGGCTGTCAAGTAAAAGGCACCCAAAAGGAACTTTTGAACAAAAGCGAGTTGCACTACGGAAAGCTTTAATTTAAAGAATAAATATTGTTGATCATGAAACTAATGCTTTAAGAGAAGTATTGGTTCAAATATTGCATTTCCAACTAATATGTTACAGTGGTTGAATCACTATTTTGCCTGGCAGTTGAATTACCAAACATGGCTAATGAAAAGTTCGAGCATGAAAAATTCACAAAAAAGGTATGAGGTAAAGTGTTGAAGGTATAAAATTATAAGAGTGAAAATTGTGTTGCTAATGTTTCCAATTTCATAAACATAAACTGACATGAATATAGACAATTGTCTGACATTTGTACAGATATTTACAACCTTGAGTTGTCAGCTTTGATCTGTTTATTTATACTTTTGGATAAGCTTACTATTAGAAATCTTTGGAGCTTTATGAGCAAAAGACCCCCCCACCAACAGCATTAAAATTGAGTTTACTTGTCTTCAGACATCGTAGGTACAAAATCTAGGAAAATCTTTATTTCATTGTTACACTTATCCTCAATAGAACAACCACCAGAGTGAACGTATTTCATGATTGTTTTTTTAAAAAAATTGGAATGAGCGCGATCCTTCACTAAGGTTTAAAATGGAGGAGTGGAATCTGCAAAAAGCGTGGCAACTGTCTTTTGTTAAGAAACCAATTAAGGTGAAGATGAAAACCCTGGTAGCTGATGTATGCAACATGTTGTCAAGAAGAAAATCTAATTTCCTGTTACTTCCGGTGTCAAAACAAGCAAGCATTTCTATATTGAAAAGCAAGAAGGCATTCATATTTTGCTAGGCAAGATGTTAATATTGTTAACATTCTGTTTCCTGGGGTAGGATCCAGGGAGATAGTGAGGAAAGAGATCAATCTGAGACTGGTACAGTTGAGAACAGAAGCGAGTCAAACAGTCAGGCAGGTAGGGACAAGGTAGGACTAATAAATTAAACTGCATTTAATTCAATGCAAGGGGCCTAACAGCGAAGGCAGATGAACTCAGGGCATGTTTAGGAACATGGGACTGGGATATCATAGCAATTACAGAAAAATGGCTCAGGGATGGGCAGGATTGGCAGCTTAATGTTCCAGGATACAAATGCTACAGGAAGGATAGAAAGGGAGGCAAAAGAGCAGGGGAATGGCATTTTTGATAAGGGATAGCATTACAGCTATGCTGAGGGAGGATATTCCTGGAAATACATCCAGGGAAGTGACTTGGGTGGAACTGAGAAATAAGAAAGGGATGATAACCTTATTGGGATTGTATTATAGACCCCCCCTAATAGTCAGAGGGAAATTGAGAAACAAACTTGTAAGGAGGTCTCAGTTATTTGTAAGAATAATAGGGTAGTTATGCTAGGGGATTTTAACTTTCCAAACATAGACTGGGACTGCCATAGTGTTAAGGGTTTTGATGGAGAGGAACTTGGTAAGTGTATACAAGTCAATTTTCTGATTAAGTACGTGGATGTACCTACTAGAGAAGGTGCAAACCTTGACTTACTCTTGGGAAATAAGGCAGGGCAGGTGACTGAGGTGTCAGTGGGGGAGCACTTTGGGGCCAGCGACCATAATTAGATTTAAAATAGTGATGGAAAAGGATAGACCAGATCTAAAAGTTGAAGTTCTAATTTGGAGAAAGGCCAATTTTGACGGTATTAGGCAAGAACTTTCGAAAGCTGATTGGGGGCAGATGTTCACAGGTAAATGGACTGCTGAAAAATGGGAAGCCTCAGAAATGAGATAACGAGAATCCAGAGCAAGTATATTCCTTTTAGAGTGAAAGGAAAGGCTGGTAGGTATAGGGAATGCTGGATGAAATTGAGGTCTTGGTTAAGAAAAAGAAGGAAGCATATGTAAGGCATAGACAAGATAAATCGAGTGAATCCTTAGAGTGCAAAGGAAGTAGAAGTATACTTAAGAAGGGTAAAAAGGGGACATGAGGTAGCTTTGGCAAATAGAATTAAGGAGAATCCAAAGAGTTTTTTCAAATACATTAAGAACAAAAGGATAAATAGGGAGAGAATAGGGCCCCTCAAATATCAGCAAGGCAGACTTTGTATGGAGCTGCAGAAAATGGGGGAGTAACTAAATGAATATTTTGCAGCAATATTTACTATGGAAAAAGATATGGAAGATATAAACTGTAGGAAAATAGATGGTGACATCTTGCAAAATGTCCATATTACAGAGGAGGAAGTGTTGGATGTCTTGAAACAGGTAAAGGTGGATAAATCCCCAAGACCTGATCAGGTGTACCAGAGAACTCTGTGGGAAGCTAGAGAGGTGATTGCTGGGCCTCTTGCTGAGATATTTGTATCATCGATAGTCACAGGTGAGGTGCTGGAAAACTGGAGGTTGGCTAACGTGGTGCCACTGTTTAGGAAGTGTGGTAAGGACAAGCCAGGGAACTATAGACCAGTGAGCCTGACATCGGTGGTGGGCAAGTTGTTGAAGAAAATCCTGAGGGACATGTATTTGGAAAGGCAAAGACTGATTAAGGATAGTCAACATGGCTTTGTGCATGGGAAATCATGTCTCACAAACTTCATTGAGCTTTTTGAGGAAATAACATAAAGGATTGATGAGGGCAGAGCGGTAGATGTGATCTATATGGCCTTCAGTAAGGCGTTCAACAAGATTCCCCATGGGAGACTGATTAGCAAGGTTAGATCTCAAGGAATAAAGGGAGAACTAGCCATTTGGATAGAGAAGTGGCTCAAAGTAGAAGACAGAGGGTGGTAGTGGAGGGTGGTTTTTCAGACTGGAGGCCTGTGACCAGTGGAGTGCCACAAGGATCGGTGCTGGGTCCTCTACTTTTTGTCATTTACGTAAATGATTTGGATGCAATCATCAGAGGTACAGTTAGTAAGTTTACAGTTGACACCAAAATTGGAGGTGTAGTGGACACCGAAGAGGGTTACCTCAACTTACAGCAGGATCTTGACCAGATGGGCCAATGGGCTGAGAAGTGGCAGATGGAGTTAAATTCAGATAAATGCGAGGTGCTGCAGTTTGGAAAGTAAATCTTAGTAGGGCATATGCACTTAATGGTAAGGTCCTAGGGAGTGTTGCTGAACAAAGAGACCTTGGTGTGCAGATTCATACTCCTTGAAAGTGGAGTCGCAGGTAGATAGGATAGTGAAGAAGGCGTTTGGTACGCTTTCCTTTCTTGGTCAGCGTATTGAGTACAGGAGTTGGAAGGTCATGTTGCGGCTGTACAGGACATTGGTTAGGCCACTGTTGGAATATTGCGTGCAGTTCTGGTCTCCTTCCTATCGGAAAGATGTTGTGAAACTTGAAAGGGTTCAGAAAAGATTTACAAGGATGTTGCCAGAGTTGGAGGATCTGAGCTATAGGGAGAGGCTGAACAGGCTGGGGCTGTTTTCCCTGGAGCGTCGGAGGTTGAGGGGTGACTTTATAGAGGTTTACAAAATGATGAAGGGGATGGATTGAGTAAATAGGCAAAGTATTTTCCCTGGGGTTGGGGAGTCCAGAACTAAAAGGCATAGGTTTAAGGGTGAGAGGGGAAAGATATAAAAGAGACCTAAGGAGCAATGTTTTCACACACAGGGTGGTATGTGTATGGAATGAGCTGCCAGAGGAAGTGGTGGAGGCTGGTACAATTGCAACATTTAATAGACATTTGGATGGGTATATGTGTAGGAAGGGTTTGGAGGGATATGGGCCGAGTGCTAGCAGGTGGGACTAGATTGGGTTGGGATATCTGGTCGGCATGGACGGGTTGGACCGAAGGGTCTGTTTCCATGCTGTACATCTCTATGACTCTATGCTGCAAAATGCTTTTGAACTTTCAAAAAGGTGGCTATTTTAATTGCCCTGGGAACTTTGTTTATTTTTCATTAGTTTACACACTGGATAAAGAAAGGGGGAATTGTAACTGCATATGAAATGAATGAAGCACTATACTCTAAGCTGTATGGATGTGTGAGCACCTATCAGTCCAGGCAGACTACACACAATAGGTGGTCCCTTTTTTTTGAATTGCGTATGTACAACAGTCCTGAAAGCAATGTACAGTTTGTGCATAGTAAAATGAAATTAGAAGGACCATTGAAGCATGTTCAACTAATGGGGTACAAGGTAGTTAATATGCTTCAATCCGAATATGATTTGTTGATGAATGCTCCAGGCTATAGAATCTGTTGAAAGGACAGGAACAATTGGGAAAGAAGGTGAAATAGATCTTTTTTAAAAAAAACATGCCACAGTTATAAAAATAGCATAATTATTATGGTAAAAAGGATCATTTTTGTTTCATTGAAGGTGACCAGGCAATGGAGTCAGCATTGACAGAATTAAGAAACTGCTAAGTATTCAAGACCAACAAGTTGACTACAGGTCTTTTGATAAACAAAATTTTGTTTGTATACTTTCAATTTGATTTATGCAAGAGTTATGATCTTATCACAGTTGTCTGAAAAGCATGCATGTCAGAACTGATCTCTAATGGAATAGTTTTACCCCCTTGGAGTGTTTTGGACTTTGACATCGACATTAACTGGCTTATAATATATTCAGAACGGAAGTTGCATAACTGTTCCAATATTGGAGTTCAAATACAATAGTGCTCAGCAATTTGTTCAAAACATTTAATGGCTGCAGTATTCCAGGAAAGGAGCTAATTGTTTAAATAAGGGAGTTCACATGATGAGTAGACTGGCCTTATGGGACTTGTGAAGAGTAATTCCTAGCATGTTTTGAATGGCTAGTTTTGCTGTAGGCCAAACATCTAGAAATTATACACACAAGTGACTGAGTTTCTTCAACTACCAATGAAGGATTAAGAACGTGCATGCGTTCAAGATTCTGACTGCTGTAGGACAGATTTCTTGTGGAAAAGCTGCCCCTATCATTTTAAATACAGAAAATTATATCTGGGTTTAATCACCTGACTGCAAACTTTGTATTTTATTTCATTTGTTGTGAGCTTTAACAAATTGGCAACTAATGTGATTCTCAGATATTTCAATTGCTTCACTGTTCACTGATTTATTATTTGATAGAAGATTCTTAAACTAGCTAAAATATCTAAAACCTGATTTTATGTTCCAGCAAACTGACTATTGTTTTCAATATTTTCATGTACTCTTTAAAAGAAAGTACACAGTGAAACCTGAGATGATTCTTCATTGATTTACTTTCTTGTATATTTAGTTTGGTGATCTCCAAAGTGATCGAACAATTCGAGCAAAAACAAAATTCTGCAGATGTCTGAGATTTAAAATGAAAATAAAACTGCTAGACAAACTCAGATCTGATAGCATTTGTGGAAAGAGAAACAGAGCTAATATTCTAAGTACAATATTAGCCTTCTGAGTTTTTATTTTGAATGACCAATTCAACATACACTATAATGTTTTACATATACCAAAACTTTTGTTAGTGGGTATAACAGATATTGTTGAACAGCTAGCACGCTTCATTCAATGCAGACTGAAATTTTACTCATTATGCAATGACAAAACATGGTTCGTTGCTGAAAGTTGTTTACAAAGATCTAACAAAACTGTGGCATGGAATTCTCCTGTCTGGTGCCAAGGTAAGGAGCTTTCTAGGTGTTCAGTGGGTGGGGTCATATGGCATGGAAACAGACCTCGTCCAACTTGACCGTGGTGACCAGACATCCCATTTGCCAACATTTGAACATATCATCCTTAACCCTTCCTACTCCTATACCTATCCAGATGCCTTTTAAACATTGTAATTATATCCACCTCTACCACTTCCTCTGGTACCTCATTCCATACATGCACCACCTTTTGCATGAAAATGTTATCCCGAGGTCATTTTAAAATCATTGCCCTCTCACCTATCCCAAGAAAAAGACCTTAGCTATTCATCCTATCCATCCCCCTCATGATTTTATAAGCCTCTATAAGGTCACCCCTCAGCCTCCAATGTTCCAAAGACAAAAATCATGGTCTGTTTAGCCTCTTAACTATAATTCAAATCCTTCAGTCCTGGCAACATCCTTGTAAATCTTTTCTGCACCCTCTCAAGTTTAATAGCATCTTTCCTAAAGAAGGGCCAGAATTGTATGCAGTATTCTAAAAATGGTTTCACCAGTTTCATGTACAGCCACAACCATACTCAGTGTTCTGACCAATAAAGGCAAATATGTCAAACACCACCTTCGCTACTCTGCCTACCTACAACACCATTTTTCATCAAGCAGGCGAAACAAACAATTATATGGAAGAATTGTCATATAGCAAACCATGTTTACATTCCAAAAATCTAGTTGGTGCAAGATAAAAGTGGACCCAATCCTTAGACACTGACACACAATTTATTTTACAGTTACATATTAGAAAAATACACTGCTTAATCCAATAATTTACAGTTTTATCTGCCTAATGATGTTATAGACATTTTCTAATCAACTTGTTCGGAGATATTATTACTCACCATTCGAGCAAATGGGACTTAAACCCAGGTCTTCTGACTCAGAAACAGGAACACTAAGATTGGCACGGTGGCTCAGTAGTTAACACAGCCTTGCTGTGTGGAGTTTGCACATTTTCCTTGTGTCTGCGTGGGTTTCCTCCAGCTGCTCTGGTTTCCTCCTTCAACCCAAAAATGTGCAGGTTAAGTGAATTGACCATGCTAAAATTGCCCATTGAGTTCAGGGATGTGTCGGTTAGGAGTATTAGTTAGGGGTAAATATAGAGTAGTAGGGGAATGGGTCTGGGTGGGTTACTCTTCAGAGTATCGGTGCGGAATTGTAGGGCCAAATGGCCTGTTTCCACACTGTAGAGATTCTATAATTCTATACCACTGAATCACAAGAGCTCCCTATTGGACTTGTTAAAAGTTTAACCTATTTTTCTAATCAACCTGTTCAGAGATTTATTACACACCTCTAGAGCAGGTGGGACTTGAACCTGGGCCTCCCTGGGGCACTCTACCGTACCACAAAAAGGCCTTCCTGTCGTCCCGTTGCCATTGCAGTCGATGCAAACACTCAGACACAGTTTGGCTGTACCATCTTCATCTTTACTCTGAGCCCTGGAGAGACAGTGATCGCCCATGTACATAGGACATGGGTTCTCAGTCTTCTCTCAAACAGCACGTCCTTAAGGAATTATATAGTCACTTATAGGCAGCAGCATGCAAATAAGGCAACGTCTATCTTGATTGGGTGACCTTTACAATCAGCAAACATCAACAGTAAAGGTTGAGCCATCAGGCATTACACAATGGATGTTCTTCACCTTGTTAAGCCTTCAGCACCTCATTGTTTACTGCAAGTTCTTATCTGGTCAAAGTCATGCTAGCTGAGCCTTTGTCAAGCAACCCTAAACTTAACTCTTTCCCTACATGCTCATACCTTATACATTTTCTCATTCCCTCCTTTTATCATTTCATGATAATCACCTAGATGAAACTGCCAGCTTTCATAAGAATCTTACTGTCAGTACTTAAGCAAGTTATTGACACACAACATGCAATGATTATAACAACAAAAATTACGGATCCAGCCATGTGGAAAATAGTTCACTAGTAAAATTCTTAAATCGGCAGTCCTTAGTGGCCACTCCACCACCTCCAAGTAGTGTGGAAACGGGCCAGTTATCTAAATCTCCTTCAATAAAGTCCAACCTGAAAACAAAATCCAGTCTATCCTTGCACACCACTCCATGGAGAAATTTGAATTCTTGGATAAGGGCAGTTAAATACTTAACAAAACTGACAAGAATTCCATCCTTGCGGAGATGCTTCAGATGCAGGATATCCGCGCATCTGAGTGTGCAGTGCAATAGCTGCAACTGCAGGCTGCGTGAATGCAGCATTCTTTGCTGCTTCTGCTTCCGCTCTGCTGTCGAATGTAACAAAGCGAACTGACTGTTTTGATGTGAGCTTGATCAGTGAACATTCGTATCCCTTAAATGATCGAAAGAGAAAGTAAGACTCATGTGTTTTCATGTCCATGGGAAGGCCACTGACAAAGTGTATGAACCTCCTCTTCACAGTGGTTACCTTCTTCACTTTTTGTGCTCATGACTGGGGAACTCTTTGAATCTGTTGGATCAGGTTTTGGAGGGGTGGGCAGTGGTCTGACGGTGTGCTTTACCTATGAATGGAGAAACTGTAGAGACAATGTTAGCTGCTGAAAGTATCTTTGCATTTCCTGTCTCATTCCTTCCTTGCCAAAGCGATTATCAGTATGAAGACAGGCACACATTTAACTACACTAGATTGTGTCTGCCTATTTCAACATTCTCAATTGTTTTGAAGTCTGTTACTCTGTTCACTATTTATGACATTATCAAGTTTTATACAATCCATAAACTTCTAAATTATACTGCCTAAACAATTCAGTCATTTATAAACAACAATCAGTTGTCCTAAAATCAAGCCCTCGGGGGACCCCATTCAGGTTATTCAAAAATTATTTTCCTTTGACAGATTAATACTTGACTAATGTGAAAGTTGTCAGGAAAAGTATTTCAAAAATCTGGAACAGCAAGAAAACAACAAAATGTTTCCTGTGCTTTAGCCATTGAAGAGGCAGTTTCAGTTCAGATTTAAATCTCAAATATTCGTGGGAAATAGATGCTGAATATTTTAAAATGTGTTCTCCAAATGAAATTTCCCAAATAAAACAGCCAGAATTACAATGGTTACAGACCAGTAACCGTATAACTTTGCTAGAGGTCAACATTCTTTGAATTTGCAATATGAAGGGAGCCAATGAAGTGTTCACAATATTGGAAAGAACTTAAAAAGCTCAGCCTCAAATTCTAATATTCTCTAAAGTTTCAACAAACCATCAAAATCAAAATGGATTCTTCTTTTTGTGAACACTCTGCATTAAAAACAGCAAAGACATTATAATACAATACTCTCATCTGGCTAAAGCATGACCACTGACACAATTGTTTTGTTTTTAAACAGGCATTGTAAAATTTCAAACAAATCAGCTGCTCAAAGCTGTCAATCAATTTGATTTAAGGTTATATGTTTGATAATCTTACAAAGGACATAATGTTGTATAGTAATGTAAAACAAAATTGCCCTATTACATAGCCCACAAAACACATTGAATTGAGATCCTAATTCAAATAAGGCAAAACAGTTACTTAAAAGGATTTTCTGAACCAGTGTTTTAACAAAGAAAAAAAATTTAACTATCAAACACTTAAGAGTATGGCATAATTTATATTGAAACTTCCTTTTTTGATCCAAGTACTAGTACAATCTTAATTTCAGTATTTCTGTTTTTTTCATCCTCTCAATGAAATTACACTTTTATAAAAAGAGCAGTGAACCACACGTCGCTGCAGTCCAAGCCACTCCCCCCCCCCCAGAAGAAAGACTCACCAAGTCGATTCCACAGCCCAGAAACTGAGACTACCACAACAAATGCTAGGACAAAGCTTCTCTGGTAGTCAATGCACTTCACTGTTGTGATCCGAGTGGACTGGCTCTACTTTCTCCCTCTTTTCCCAGTGACGCCATGTTGTCCTAAAAGTACCTCTAAAGGAAGGTGTGGGGAATAAAGGCGATAACTTTAAGAAATACCAGATTTTGTTTAGATGTTTTTCTTTGAAGTTCCTGGTTTCTAACTTTTTTTTAAAGCTCCAGAGCCTCAAACCTCACCACTAGAGGAATCCAAACTCCTTTTTCCAAGGGACTTTAACCCCCTTTTACGTAGGAGATCTTAACCCCTTTCTCACTTTACTTCTCACGGGGACTCGAACCCCTTTTCCTACTCTATATCCAGGGACTCAAATCCCTTTTTGTAAGCGTGTTTATGAAACTGTGCCTCTTGACTGAACTAATTACCGTTCGAGAGGTCCGTAGAATAGAAAGTGATTGAAGAAGCGGACTGTTCCCAACACACAGGAATATCAGGAGGCACCAAGGTTTAAAATCTTATCCTGTGGACCCATCCATCCAGACAGTTTGGTGTTCCGGGTGAACGCTGACACTGTCGGATCATAACTATTTGTTTGGACTCCTAACTCGCCAATATTGTCATCCTGTTTTCGTATCAGTCAAAATACACTCTGAGACGTAGTTTGGCTGTACTTTCTTCAGTCTTCATTCCGAGCCCTGGAGAGATAGCTATCGCCCGTGTACACAAGGACATGAGTTCTCGGTCTTCTCTCGAACAGCAGATTCTTAAGGAATTGTATAGTCACTTACAGGGAGCAAATAAGGCAATATCTATAATTATTGGATGACCTTTACAATCAGCGAGCATAAACAGTAAAGGTTAAGCCATCTGGCGTTACACAATGGATGTTCTTCACCTTGTTAAGCCACTACGCTTGCCTCCAGCATCTCATTGTTTACTGCAAGTTCTTATCTGGTCAAAGTCATGCTAGCTGAGCCTTTGTCAAGCAATCCTAAACTTAACTCTTTCCCCACCTACTCATGCCTTATACACTTCTCATTCCGATTGTTGTTAAAATATCTAGTTCATGCTTATGAACTGCATACAATTAAATACAAAATAAAATTAACAATAAGCAAGTAAAAGCCATTCTATCCCATCAATTATAAGCTGAGTACTTTCCCAGGGTACCAAAGATCTATGAAGTAAGTATTCACTTTATAATTGCAGCAGATCAAAAGAAATAAAGGCAAAATTGTTATCAGTGGCATATAGAGAGTGAACATGAAAAGAGTTGTGTAAAAAAGTTGATATTCAGGACAGAACAGAAGGTTTCTCATGGTCGACTGGTTAGTGAGGTTAGATGACTCAGAATAGAGGCAGAATTAGCCATTTGGATACAGAACCGGCTTGAACTTAGAAGAATGAGGGTGGTGGTGGAGGAGAGTTGCTTTTCAGACTGGAGGACTGTGACCAGCAGTATGCCACAAGGATCGGTGCTGGGTCCATTGCTTTTTATTATTTATATAAATTATTTGGATGTGAATGTAGGAGGTATGGTTAGTAAGTTTGCAGATGAGACTAAATTTGGACATATAGTGGACAGGTGTAGTGGGGCAGCACGGTGGCGCAGTGGTTAGCACTGCTGCCTCACAGAACCAGGGTCCCAGGTTCGATTCCAGCCTCAGGTGACTGTCTGTATGTAATTTGTACATTCTCCCCGTGTTTGTGTGGGTTTCCGCTGGGTGTTCCAGTTTCCTCCCACAATCCAAAGATATGCAGGTCAGGTGAATTGGCCGTGCTAAATTGCCCATAGTGTTAGGTGCATTAGTCAAGGGAAATGGGTCTGGGTGGGTTACCCTTCGGAGGGTTGCTGTGGACTTGTTGGGCCAAAGGACTGTTTCCACACTGTAGGGAATCTAAAAAAAAAAGTTACCTCAGATTACAATGGGATCTTGATTGGATGGGCCAATGGGCTGAGGAGTGGTAGATGGAGTTTGATTTAGATACATGTGAGGTACTGAATTTTGGAAAGACAAATCAGGGCAGGACCTGTACACTTCATGGTAAGGTCCGGGGGAGTGTTGCTGAACAAAGAGACCTTGGAGTGCAAGTTCATAGTTTGTTGAAAGTGAAGCTGCATGTAGATAGGATAGTGAAGGCATTTGGTATGCTTGCCTTTATTGGTCAATGCATGGAATATAGGAGTTGGGAGGTAATGTGTGGCTGTACAAGACATTGGTTTGGCCACTTTTGGAATACTGTGTGCAATTCTGGTCTCCCTGCTATGTCGGAAAGATATTGTGAAACTTGAAAGAGTTCAGAAAAGATTTACGAGGATGTTGCCAGAGTGGGAGGGTCTGAGCTTTAGGGAGAGGCTCAATAGACTGGGGCTGTTTTCCCTGGAGCATCAGAGGTTGAGGGGTGACCTTTTTGAGGTTTTTAAAATCATGAGGGGCATGGATAGGGCAAATAGACAAGACAAGGTCTTTTCCTCAGCGTGGGGGGAGTCCAAAACTAGAGGGCATTGGTTTAAGGTGAGAGGTGAAAGACATAAACGAGACCTAAGAGACAGCTTTTTCACAGAGTGGTGCATGTATGGAATGAGCTGCCAGGAGAAGTGGTGGAGGCTAGTACAATTACAACATTTAAACAGTATTTAGAGAGATGTGGGCCAAGTGCTGGCAAATGGAACTAGATCTGGTCAGCGTGGACGAGTTGAACTGAAATGTTTGTTTCCATGCTGTATATCACTATGGTTCTTGAGTTTGAATTAGAATTTGTATACATTACAAACTATTTGAAGGGTTTATGGATAGACTACAAAGTTATATTTCTGTGCCCTCACTTAACTAATAATTTGGTCTAACGTTTTGAGATAATTAAACTATCTGGCCCTTCTTATGAACGATTTGGTGCAATGTCATGTTCTCTGCGAAGCTCTTAAAAACATAGATTAAGAGAATAAATACAAGTAAATTAGTGATTCTTGCTAGGTTAGATTAGATTACTTACATGTGGAAACAGGCCCTTCGGCCCAACAAGTCCACACCGACCCGCCGAAGCGCAAACCACCATTCCCCTACATTTACCCCTTTACCTAACACTACGGGCAATTTAGCATGGCCAATTCACCTGACCTGCACATCTTTGGACTGTGGGAGGAAACCGGAGCACCCGGAGGAAACCCACGCAGACACGGGGAGAACATGCAAACTCCACACAGTCAATCGCCTGAGTCAGGAGTTGAACCCGGGTCTCTGGTGCTGTGAGGCAGCAGTGCTAACCACTGTGCCACCGTGCATCATTTCTTACCCTTTCCTAATAGATCTCAAAAATATGGTGATGAGTTGTTGTATTGAACAACTGCAGACTACACAGCGTTGGCACTCTACAGTACTAATTTTAAAGTTCCAAGATTTTGGCCCACCAACAGTGAAGGAATTAGATTGCCATTCCAAGCCATGATGGAATGTAACTTGTACATGGTGGTAATCCCATGCATCTGTTGCCCTTATTCTTTTCATTTGACAAAGGTACAGTTTTGGAAGGTGCTGCTGAACAGGTTGCTGCAGATGGTTTTCTATAAAGTGCGTGTTGTTGCCACTGTGGTAAACAGTGTGAATGTTTAAGGAGGCAGATGCTGTTTTTGGGCTGCTTTGTCTTGGATTGTCTTGAGCATATTGAGTAGTGTTAGTGCAATGCCCACCCAGGTAAATAGAGCAAATTTGATTCCACTCCAGGCTGGTGACCAATTTAATCCAAAAGATATTCAAAAATTGCAACTTATTGTACTCTTTGCCTTAGCTATTGAGCCGTGGCAGTAACCATAGTAGCAAATCAGCTTATTTGCTGCATTGGATTGGAGTTATCATTGGATACCAGTAATGCTGTATTCTTGAGGACGACTTGACTGTATTACTGTAATCTCCCAACACAAATGTAATTTCTTCAAAGCTTTGTATTTTTTTACTTTTCAAGTGGAGCCTGTATCATGTACATTCTGGATTTATGAACTCAAGCATCAGATTGAATCCAGTTAACTTTCTGTAGTAACACTAAGTCTTGCAACTTGTGGGAAAGCTTACGGCTCAGTAAATATAATTAGGACTCTATTCTCCAACACTGAACTTCTTGTGCCCTAACTATAGGCAAATTTAGGATCTGGCACAAGAGATGGGAATTGAGAATTCAATTATCTTTTAAATATTTCATAGTAATGTAGAAAGAGAAAGGGACCATTTGGTTTATCTGTGTCTTGGTATCATGTCCTAACTTTTGCGTATACTTTATATAAAAAAAACAAATCAAATAAATGTGAGCTTTCATTTTAAAGCTGTTGCTTCTGTAGCTACATTTGCACTAGGTATTCAATGTCCTAATGGCCTTCTGTGAATAAGACATTTGAATGCAATGTAATAATTTGTGTCTAATTATGAAAAACAGCCAACATTAAACATTTTTAGTGCTTCTTCATTGAGCTTATTGTTAATGTTTTGTTTGAAATGAATAGTGCTGAGGGGAATTCCATTCAAGAATCAAAGAATCTTGCCTTTTTCTTTACATTCTTAAAATGGCTGTGAAGACATTCTCAGCAGGAACTGAGCCAAGTCACTAATTGTGACATTGTCTTTACCTAGACCATCATCCCAATATTCTTCTCAATTTCTTACATCTGGTTTATTTTCAGCTAACTGCATCCTTGAGCTGGGACAAATTGTTATGGTTTGGCTAAGGTCCATAAACGTGGCCTACTTTTTTTTAAAAAAGGTGTGAACCCAGAAGAAAACTAAGAGAATATAGTCTCAATTACCTTAACTTTGTTTTAATTTTGAATTTTCAAATACAACGTGACAATCTATAACATGTAAACACTTTTATACTCTTAACATCCAGAATTAATATGGTTAGCAGATAAAATGTGGTCAGACAAATCATAGGACATACCAAAGTAAATACAGTCAAGATGGTTGCCTCCAATTTTTCAGCAATCCCCAGACTTTAGTCGTAATATGGATCACAAAATCTCATTGAAACTTTGAGTCCTCTACAAAAGATTCTAATTCTTCAATATTGATGATCTAGCTTTGCAACTCATTCAAAAACCACTTTGTCACAGACTGCCTTAAATACTTTTTTTTAGATTAGATTACAGGTTGGAAACAGGCCCTTCGGCCCAACAAGTCCACACCGACCCGCCGAAGCGAAACCCACCCATACCCCTACATTTACCCCTTACCTAACACTACGGGCAATTTAGTATGGCCGATTCACCTAATCTGCACATCTTTGGACTGTGGGAGGAAACCGGAGCACCCGGAGGAAACCCACGCAGACACGGGGAGAACGTGCAAACTCCACACAGTCAGTCGCCTGAGTCGGGAATTGAACCCGGGTCTCTGGCGCTGCGAGGCAGCAGTGCTAACCACTGTGCCACAGTGCTAACCACTGTGCCACCGTGCCGCCCACCGTACTGCTCACATCCTAATAGCTCACTCACTTTTCCTTTTCTGAGATTGCACTCCTTCTGGATTCTAGAAACGTCACTCCAGTGCCTATCCACAGACACAATTCTAACTTGTCAGCAGACAGCCAGCTTTACCAAAAACAAAAACAGAAGTTGCTGGAAAAGCTTAGCAGGTCTGGCAGCATCTGTGAAGAGAAATCAAAGTTAACGTTTCGGGAAAGTTAACACTTCCTCAGAACTAGGCTGAGATTTTCAGCAACTTTTGTTTTTGTTTCTGATTTACAACATCTGCAGTTCTTTTGTGTTTTTTTTGTTTACCCAGCTTTACCAAGTTGGCACTGCTCGAATCATTCTCAGCTGTAATAAGCAACTACTGCTTTTGAGCTTTGTTCGCCTTCTGTCTCAGTTGCGCTAAACTATAAAAGGCTCATAGGCTTCTCTTGAAGAAAAACCCTTATTCTCAAGGCTTTTTCTGAGTCTTAACTGCTCAGAGCCAGCTTGGTAACATTGGATACTGCTAAGGCTACGCACCCGACAGCATTCCAGCAATAGTACTGAAAGCTTGTGCTTCAGAACTTGCTGTTCCAGTGCAATTACAAAACTGGCAGTTAATTGATAATGTGGAAAATTGCCCCGGTATGTTCTGTACATAAAAAGCAGGACAAATCCAATCCAGTCAACTACCATCGCATCAGTCTACTTCTGATTATCTGTAAAGTGATAGAAGATGTCATCAATAGTGCTATCAAGCAGCACCTGCTCAGTGACCCCCCAGTTTGGGTTCTGCCAGGGCCACTCAGTTCCTGACCTGATAACAAGCTTGTTCAAACATGGACAAAAGAGCTGAATTTCAGAGGTGATGTGAGAATGACAGCCCCTGACATCAAGGCAGCATCGATCAAGTGAGGCATCAAGGAGCCCTAGACAAATTGGAATCAGTGGTTATCTGGGGCAAACTCTGCACTGGAGTCATACCTGGCACACAGGATGATGTTCATGATTGTTGGAGGTCAGTCAACTCTGCTCCAGGACATCTCTGCAGGAGTTCGTTAGGATAGGCCCAACCATCTTCAGCTGCTTCATCAATGACCTTCCCTTCTTAAGGTCAGAATTGGGGATGTTCAGCAATGATTGTGAAATGTTCAGCACCATTTGCAATGACTCACCTACTGAAACAATCTAGGTTGAAATGCAACAAGAACTGGAAAATACCCAGGCTTGGGCTGACAAGTGACATTCATGCCACACAAATGCCAGTCTATGACCATCACCAATAAGAGACAACCTAACCACTGCCCCTTGACATTCAATGGCATTACCATCTCTGAATCCTCCACTATCAACATATTGGGGCTTAGCATTGACCAGAAACTCAACTGGACTCACCATATAAACACATTGCCTACAAGAGCAGGTGAGAGGCTAGGAATACTGTAGCGAGTAACTCACCACCTGACTTCCCAAAGCTTGTCCACCACCCCAAAGTAAGGAGTGTGATGGAATACTCCGCACTTTCCCGGATGAGTGCAGCTCCAACAACACTCGAAGCTTGTCACCATCCAGGACAAAGCACTGCATACACAAGTATTCACTCCTTCCACCTCCGACGCTCAGTGATAGCAGAGTATACTGTCTACAAGATTCATTGCATAAATTCACCAAAGATTCTCAGACAGCACATTCCAAATCCATAACCACTTTCATCTAGAAGGACAAGGGCAGCAGATACATGGGAACACTACTACCTTCAAGTTACCCTCCAAGCCACTCACCATCCTGACTTGGAAAAATATCTCCATTCCTTTACTGTTGTTGGATCAGAATCCTGGAATTCCCTCCCTAATGGCATTGTGGGTCAATCCACAGTAGGTGGACTGCAGCTGTTCAAGAAGGCAGCTCACCACCATCACCTTCTCAAGGGCAACTAGGGATGGGCAATAAATGCTGGCCAGCCAGCAATGGCCACATCCCACAAATGAATTTTTTAAGAAGCTGCTACAACAACACAAAGTTTAGGATTGAGCCTCCTCACCCAACTTGCAATTGTCTGACTGACTAGCAGCCAGAAGATAGCAACCTTCTACATACATTACCCCTGGCCAATTAACTAAAGTGGAGCCTGACCCTGATTGATTGATCTGGATTATCTATTGAAAACCACATAACAAGCCCCTCATTTTGTTCCAAGACAGGATTTAATCTACTAATCATTGTAATAACATTTTTCCTGAATGTTACAATTCTCCAGCTAACTATTTCTCAATAGCTGCTAACCTAAAACACTTTCAACACAATTCAAACAAAATTGTCAGAGTTGCTAATAACCATACTTGTATTTTGCTAAGTTTTTAACGTTTTGAAATGAAAATATTAGTATTGAGAATGTAATACATCTGATTTTTTTTAAGGTAGAATGAAGAAGGTAGTTGCTTGGCAGTACGGATCCTATATTTCCTAAAAAAAAACGAATGTTTTGTCTTGTGTTCATCAGCACTGAAATACAAGAAAGCCAATGTAGAAATCAATAATTAATTTATTGTGGATAAAAATATGTCCACATATTGCACCTATATCACTGAGGAAAAGACCAACAGAGATGGCAATCCTCATGGGATCACTCCGTGTTTGCTTGCTTGGTTTGAATTTAATCAATTAACCATTCCTGCTGTATCTCTATGCCAACCATAGTTCAACTAATGAGCACCCTCTTCTCATCCTGTAGAAATTGTTGGTTCCTTTATAAAGTGACTTTTCTTACATTTCACTGCTTGTGAACAGAAGGCAAAAAAACTTCAACTTCATATCTCTTTTTAACAATAAATGCAAGCAGTATTACTAACCACAAAAAGTGAGTAACTTTGGATTCTGAGAGAAATAGATGTCAAAAGTTTCAAATCTAAACTTGATGTGCCACTTTACTTTTAACAGAGACAGTTTGAAGGTTGGTAACAAATGCAGTCTCAGGAGACAAGTCTGTTGATTAAATCTTTTAAGAAGGCTGTGTTTTTCCATTTCAACAAGATTTCTATTTGTAAACAGCCAGTTAGGCTTCATCGGCTAGAATTAATGTCAGATTAAAAGGGACAAGAAGAGTTTGAAGGATCACTTAAGTAATTTAAGTGATTTTACACTGTTGCTTATGGTATAGTTGAGTTAGAATTATTTCATCCTGGTTTATCATGTTATCCTGTAAGCCCCTGGCCCAAACATCTATCAAACACAAATCTCCTCTTGACACCCTGCAATTACAGACTCAACATATGATTAACAGCAGAATGCCTCTGTTCCCCAATTGGGTACAAATACTCAGCACCCCTCCCACTGACATACGGCCAGCTTATCATTCAAATATAAATGCCCTGAAGTTAAAATGCCACAAGAAATAGTTTGAGTTTGTGTTTTGAGGGGTACAGATACTAGTTTTTGTAACGTCACCATAATGATGATGCCCACAGTACTTCAAATCCTGAACAGTTGCATTGTTTTAGTATATAATGTATTATAAAATTGTCTAATAAGTTTATTTCTAAGGCTGAAGTTCTGTGACCTGAAAATAGATTTCTATCTCTTTAATTGTAAGAATTTGTATAAAAATTCTGTCTCATATACCATCTATTTCATGAATCTTCTTTCAAATTATTGCTTTGTGTTGTTTAGAGAGGGTGTTGAGATAAAATCGTTAATTAGTCACATGATAGTATACTAAAGTACACCACAGCCCTGTTTTGGTGAGCATATTCAAGCTAGTTTTGCATTGGCTAGGCTTTACTTAGAACTACTGGTTTTGCAAAGTCATAACTTCCACATCAGTGTTCATTCTACTTTACCATATGAATCCGTCATCCGCACAGACACGAGCCTCATGCAGTTTTCGACATTCAGGGGTATCAGCAGAGAGGAGGAAGAGGATGATGTTTTTGTTTGCAGTTCACCTTTAAAGGTATAGTTTTTTAAAAATAAATCTTGACTGCAAGTCAAACTGTGTCTCAGCAGGAGTGTACAGTGTTTCTCTGTGCACTCTGTAATCCAGCTAATATTTAATTATGCAGCAAAATTTTCGAAAACAAATGTAATTTGGTTGTTTGTTGTGGAAGAGGACTGCAACTAGACAAAGTAGTAAAGTTTCAAAATATTCTGTAATTTGTGGTATACAAGTTGAGTCTTTTTTGTTTTGCAATATGAAAAGGAAATAAAAGCAGTTTGTTGTAATGGCTTGCTCAGTATGTTTGGATTTCATCATGCAAGCACTGGAATTTTTAAAGCTGGCTATTGGAGGGACAAAATTATAATTTTTAAATTACCTTGTACACTTCCATTTGCTGTACGTAAATTAACTGATTTTACTGTATTCGGAAAACATTTTAAACCTGATGCTAATTATTCTGATTGTTTAAGCTAAACTGCCAAATATTTAGTGCTTAAACTGCTGGTATTTTGGCTTGCAAAGCAAAATGGAACAAACAAATGCATAGTATATGGTAATTTGTGTTACTATGTCTGGATGTTTGTCATTTGCTGACCTGCAATATGTAAACCTCTGGCCACTATATTAATTAATTGTGCACAATTGCAGACTTGTGTTTAACTCAGTTCAGATAAAACCTGAAAATGTGCTATATTGATTACCTTCAGGAATTGTTCATTGAGGTTGCTTTCAGTGATTAGCTGTGGAAAAATGCAAAGTTCATTGCTGCTGAAAACATTATAGAAATGTGACATGAAACTTTGAACTGTTTTGAGGGGCAAGAATAAATTTTATTATGAATTGTAATTTTTTTTGACTGAAATGTATTAGGAATTATTTTAGATTTACCTGACTTTTAAAAAAAAAACCTAAGTTGACAAATATTTGGGTAATTCTATAGATCAGCAATTATCTGCTGTGTACCAGGTTGTTTTTGGTGGCCAATTCTTTTGTTTTGGCCATGAAGTCAACTGTTTTTATTTATCCCCTCTAGCCTCCATAAAAGAAAGGGAACAAAAAATTGAAGAGCAAAAGAATAACAATATTGTCACGAACGGCTAGGAAGTCTGTTGGAAATTTAGCCCCACTAATTCAGGTGATGTCATAAATATGATAATTTGACTAAACCACCAAATTTCTCCAATTCTATCTGTCCAATTCCGGTTAAAAGAATAAGTGCACCATATGTACTTATTTTAATCCAACTGTTGTAACCAATGGCAAATACATGGATTTCTAACATAAGTTCAACTAAACCCTACCATGTTCTTAAAATACCCATATACATACAAACAGACACACAGAGACAGGACATAAATATTATGGGTGGGAAGCAACCTTTCTCCTAAGCTGTGCGTGTGCACAGCTGCTCCAAAGTTCCACATGGGGCGATCAGTGTCAGCATGCTGATCACTGCATTGTGCCATGCATAGATCTCAGAGGTGCATGATGCTGGGAAGAAAATTAAAGGGAATACTGGTGGGGAGGATGGTAACAATTCAGGAGTATAGGTAGTTCTCCTAAAATACCATAGTTGCGTTCCAGCGGAACCTTGCTTAATGGAAATATTGGGGCCTGTGGGAAATGTGAGGTATGGGGCAGACCAGCAAAAAATGTTGCTCACAATTGCTCTAACACAAGGTATAGCATAGCCTGAATGAAAGTTGAAACCATATTAATGAAACAAAATAAATTTAACACAGTACATTTAAAAAATGTAAGAAAACTGCTCTCTGTACAGTACCTGTCACAGAAAACTGCTCTGTCAGCGCATGCGCAGTACGGCAGGAAGACCGGCACTGACATCGTGCATGTATAGAATGGTGCAGAAACTTTGGTGTGGACATCTGCGCATCCGCAGAACAGCTCGAAATCGGCACCAACGCTGCACGTGCACAGACACCGCCGCATGGACAGAATGGCAAGAACATCAACACATGCTCAGAACAGCACAGAGATTTTGGTATGCAAATCGGCGCTCGTGCAGAACAAAGTGCGTGAACAAATCCCTGCTAGAATTGCAGTATCGCCAACTGAGGTAAGGATTCTCCAAAATACTGCTCCCTAATTCTTCAGTGACCTTATAGCCAAATCTTGCTGCCAAAATGTGTGTTAATGGATACTTTGGATGAACCAGGAAATCCACTGCCCACTGAAGACCAGGTGTGCGGCATTCAAGTCAGACGCCCCAAACCTTTACAGCAAAACAAGATGTGATCTCTGCAAGGCCATGAGAGATGCTGAGAGGCAGTACCGAATCAAGTTAGAGGCTCAAACTAACCTCAGATACCCACTGCCTGTGGCAAGGCCTACATGACGTAAAAGGATGCAAAATGAAGCTGAACAAAATAGCGAACAAAAACACATCCCTCCCTGATGCACTCAATGCTTTTTCAGATCAGTTCAAGCATTGTCATCTGCCCCAATAGCACTGGACACATCTGTTCCCTCAAGTAACCACTGCAGATGTCAGATTGGCCTTCTTGAGAGTAATCCTGGGTAAAGCTACTGGCCTACTTGGAGTTCTCAGATCCTGTGTGGACCAGCTGGCAGGAGTATTCGCTGACATCTTTAACCTCTTCTTACTACAATCTGTAATCCCCACTACTTCAAGAAGACCTCCAACATCCCAGTACCAAAGCAAGCATATCCAAGGTGCCTCAAAGACTACCTCCTGGTATCTCTGACCTCCATAATCGCGAAGTGCATCGAGAGGTTAGTCATGGCCAACATCAACTCCAGCCTCCCAGACTGCCTTGATTGCTTGCAATTTGCCTACCGGTGAAACAGGTCCACAGCACATGCCATTTTTCTCACCCTACGTTCATCCCTGGAACATCTGATTAATAAGGATACCTATGTCAGCCTTCTACTAATCAAGTACAGCTCCACTTTCAATATTATAATCTCAATCTGCCCTCTGCAACTGGACCCTCAGCTTGCTGACCCATAGATTACAATCTGTGAAGATAGACTACAGCACCTCCTCCATGGTAATCCTCAACACCGGCACCCTGCAAGGATGTGCCCTCAGCCCTCTTCTGTACTCCCAGTACACTCAACTGTGTGGCCAAATTTTGTGCGAATGCTATCTACAGGTTCACTGACAATACCAAAGTAGTTGACCGGATATTAAACAATGATGAGTCAGAACAGGAAGGACTAGATGTCATGGTGCAAAGATAACGATCTCTGTCTCAATGTTAGCGAAACAAAAGAACTGATCATTGACTTAAGAAAGAAAGGAGGAGGACATGCCCCTATCTACAGCAGTGGAGAGGTTTGAGAGCGTCAAGTCCCTAGGAGTGACGATAACCAACAATGTGTCCTGGATCTCCCATGTAGATATGACAATCAAGTAGGCACAACACTGCCTCCTCTTCCTCAGGAGGGTTAGAAATTTAGCATATCCATAAGGACCCTCATCAGCTTTTACAGATGCACCATAAAAAATTCTGTCTGAGTGTGTAATAGTCTGGTACAGCAACTGCTCTGCCCAGAACCATAAGAAACAGAAAGTTGTGTCCACACCCTACACCATTCACAAAAGCCTACCTCCCATCCATGGACTCTATCTACACATCTTATCGCTGTGGAAAAGCTGCTAACATCATCAAAAACCCCTCCCACCCAGGTTATAATCTCTCCCAACCTCTTCTGTCAGGCAGAAGACACAGAAGCTTGAACACGTGTACCAACTGGTTCAAGAACAGCTTCTTCCCTGTTGTTCGACTACTGAATTTCAAATCTACCTTGCTCTTATGCACCTCCTGTGCAGTTGTATGTCTCGTTCTTTGTGATCTGGGTGACCTTGTATTGTTATGATCTGCCTTTACTGTTTGCAAAACAACCTTTCACTGTACTTTGATACGTGTTAACAATAAATCAAATCAAATTGAAGGTAGGAAACAGAGGGTGGTGGTGGAGGATTCTTTTTCAGCCTGGAGGCCTGTGACTAGTGATGTGCCACAAGCATCTGTGGTGGGCCCATTTTTTGTCATTTATATAAATGATTTGGATATGAATATAGGAGGAATGGTTACTAAGTTTGCAGATGACACCAAAATTGATGGTGTAGTGGACAGTGAAGCAGGTTATCTCCGAGTACAACAGGACCTTGATCAGATGGGCCGAGGAGTAGCAGATGGAGTTTAATTTAGGTAAATGAGAAGTGTTGCATTTTATCAAGGTAAATCAAGGCAAGACTTATACGGTTAATGGCAGGGTCCTGAGACTGTTGCCAAATAAAGAGAACTTGGGGTGTAGGTTCATAGCTCCTTGAAGGTGAAATAACAGGCAGAACGGCTAGTAAAGTGAGTGGCACAGTGGTTAGCACTGCTGCCTCACAGCCCCAGAGACCCAGGTTCAATTCCCACCTCAGGAGACTGACTGTGTGGAGTTTGCACGTTCTCCCCATGTCTGTGTGCTCCAGTTTCCTCCCACAGTCCAAAAATGTGCAGGTTAGGTGAATTGGCCATGCTAAATTGCCCGTAGTGTTAGGTGAAGGGATAAATGTAGGGGAATGGGTCTGGGTGGGTTGCGCTTCGGCGGTGTGGACTTGTTGGGCCTAAGGGCCTGTTTTCACACTGTAAGTAATCTAATCTAATCTAAAGATGGTATTTGGTATGCTTGCCTTTATTGGTCAGTGCATTCAGTATAGAAATTGGAAGGTCATGTTGTGGCTGTATAGGATGTTGGTTTGACCAGTTTTGGAGTACTGTGTTCAGTTCTGGTCTTCCTGCTGTAGGAAAGATGTTGTTAAACTTGAAAGGTTTCAGAATGTTGCCAGGGCTGGAGGGTTTGTGGTGTAGGGAGAGGCTGAATAGGCTAGGGCTTTTTTACCTTGGGGTGATGGAGGCTGAGTGGTCACCTTTATGGAAGTTTATAAAATCATGAGGTGCATGGTTAGAGTGAATAGCCAAGGTATTTTCCCTGGGCTGGTGGAGTCTAATTTTAGAGGGCATAGGTTTAAGGTGAAAGGGGAAAGATTTAATAGGAATTTAAAGAAGCAATTTTTTCACATACACTGTGGTGCGTGTATGGAATGAGCTGCCAGAGGAAGTATTGGAGGCTGGTACAATTACATCATTTAAAAGGCATCTGGGTTGGTACATGACAGGAAGAGTTTAGAGGATATGGGCCAAATGCTGGCAAATGTGACTCGACCAGTTTAGGATATCCAGTCGGCATGGATGAAGGATCTGTTTCCATTCTGTTCATCTTTATGACTCTGACTGTGTCCACTCTGTCAGGACCCCTCAGGATCTTATATGTTTCTAACAAATTGCCTCTTGGGTTGTCTAAACTCCAGCAGATGCGAGCCTGGTCAGTCCAATCTTTCCACATAAGGCAATATTCTGAACTGTCTCTTGTGCATTTTAGTCCTTCATTTGTTTAGATGGGGAAAAAAGCTCAACTTGGTCAGATGTACTCTGGACCAGGTGAGACTTGGATCCAGACCTGCTGGTTCAGAGGCAAGGACACTAATTTTGTGCTAGAAGACCACTTTCATATAGATGCAACGGAGCTGTTAAATAGGTTGGCATCACTTAGTTATCCAATTAGATAGGACACATCCTAAATGGCGAGGAGAGCTAGTTTCTGTACAGCAGAAGCTCTGATCATAATTTTTCAATCCCTCTAGCTTATGGGAATGGTGCCAAAAAAATGGAAGATTACAAATTTTACATTATCCTCAAAAAAGAGAGGTAAACATGGTAACTACAGACTAATCAGTAATCTAAATGCTGAGAAACTTTTGGAATATCTTTGGTTAAATAATGACTGATGCCAAATATTTGTAGGCAAATTGTGTTGGTTACTGCAGTGAATGTCATATGTTACCATAACACATGCCATTGTACACTAAATACAAAAAGAAGGAAGTGATGCTAAAGCTTTACAAGTTTTGTTGCAACCTCTGGGGTATTGTGTAAAATTCAGAGCACCACATTTTAGGAAGGATGTCAAGAACTTGGAGAAGAAATGGAGGATGTTTACCAAAATGTTACCAGGGATGAAGTACAACATTCATTTGTGGAAGTTGGAATCATTGTTCTTGACCCAGAGAAGGTGGGGGTGGGGGTGGGGATGTACAAAATAGTGAGGGGTTTTCGAGTCATTAGAGATGTACAACACAGAAACAGACCCTTTGGACCAGCTTGTCCATGCCAACCAGATATTCTAAATTAATCTAGTCCTATTTGCCAGCACTCTGCCCGTGCCCTTCTGAACCCTTCCAGATGCCTTTTAAAGGTGGCAGCTCATTCCATCAAAGCACCACCCTCTGCGTGAAAAAGTTGTCCCTTGGGTCTCTTTCAAATCTTGCCCCATAGTTCTACTCCTCTACTCTGGGGGGAAAAGACCTTTGTATATTTACTCTATCTATGCACCTCACGTATTTTATAAACCTTTATAAGGTCACCTCTCAGCCTCTGACATTCCAGGGAAAATAACCCCAGCCTATTCAGCCACTCCCTGTAGCTCAAATCTTCCAACCCTGGGAACATCACTGTAAATCTTTTCTAATTCCTTTCAAATTTCACAACATCCTTCTGATAGGAGGGAGACCAGAATTGCACACAATATTACAAAAGTGCCCTAACCAATGTCTTGTATAGCTGCAACAATGTGATCTTCCAACTCCTCTACTTAATGCTCTGACCAAGAAAGGAAAGCACACCAAACGCCACCTTCACTATCCTATCTACCTGTGACTCCACTTTAAAAGAACTATGAACCTCCACCCCAAGATCTCTTCGTTCAGCAACACTTCCAAGGACCTTACCATTAAATGTACAAGTCCTGCCCTAATTTGCCTTTCCAAAATCACGTTTATCTAAATTAAATTCCATCTGCCACTCCTCAGCCCATTGGCCCATCTGATCAAGATCTCGTTATATTCTTAGGTAACCTCCTTCGTCGTCCAGTACACCTCCAATTTTGATGTCATCTGCATACTTACTAACTGTATCTCCTATGGTTTTGCTGAGAGTAAGTAGTTTTCTTTTGCAAGTTGGGTGGAATCCGATTCCCCAGAAATTTTCAAAAGTCAGCGGACATGCATTTGAAAACTCATTTGTGAAAATGTTTGTGATGTGAAATTAATGTCTTCAAAGAGCTGGCACTGACACAAAGAACTGAAGTCCTGTTTGGAATTGATAGAATCCCTACAGTGTGGAAACAGGCCATTGAGCCCAGCAAATCCTTACTGACTCTCTGAAGAGCATCCCACCCAGTGTCAGGTGGGCATACCTTTTTTTTTGCATAGTTTTACTGGGTTCAAATTCTAAACTCATTTGATCCAATTTTTTAGGTGCCTTCATCCATTCAGCATTTCTCATGAACAATGCCTGTCTGAAATGTTTTCTTGGGAAATGTTTTATGCTTGAATATCATCATCGGCTTTTTGCCACATCAGATCGAAGCAGTAAGCTCTGGATTCTCACGGAAAAGTTATTTCTTTAGAAGATTTTTTTTTCCCCACCAATCTTGGTAAGGGCTTGCTTGGCAGCATGTCAAAGTTTCATCCATATTTCCAATGCAGGTCGATCAATATGAATTTTTCTTTTCATTTAGCATGACAATTGGATGACTTTATTGTCAAAAGCAGGTGGTAGTGTTAGATCCTTTTCCTGAGGTTTTACATTCGAGATGCAATTCACTTCTGCAAACAGTTAAAGTTTATTAAAGCCTGTACAAGTTGGGTCACCCCATGACCCTCTTCGCAGACGTGCAAAGTTTAGTCAAAAGAAGCCCCGAACAAAAAGCAAACATCACCTTTTAAAAAGGTCAATTGGCCATGCTCTCAGATACTCTGGCCACTCCCCCACAGTCACATGCCAATCAAGATAACCCCAGCTGCTCCCTCACAGTCACATGTACCCCAGATACAATGGTAGGATGAGATCGTCCTGAGATAATGCAAATGTAAATGCCCTAATCCTGGGGAATCACTCTACCATTTCCTGACTCAGTGATTCCCCAAGACAATGAAGGTGTGATATGTCCTAGCTTCCGGAGGGTGGCTATGAAAGCATTTCTGAATGGAAGGCACAAAATGATAGTTTAATTTGCTAATAGTAGGGGAGTAGTAGCAATTGACTGTCTAAATGGAGTGGGAGTCATCCGCGTTCCTGCATGAACGTCATCCCCACCCACTTCCAGAATGTTCAGTCAGTGCAGTTTAACCCTTTAATCTTACATTAATGTCCAGAGAGATATTCCAATTTAATGTTTTAACATTACAGTAAATACATTGTAATTTTTCTATTCTGACTGCTTATAAAATGTGCGTTTCATAAGTTCGGGGTGATACATAAGAGTAACCTAGAATTCTGGAATTCCATCTTTCTTTGCTTCTGAAGGCAGTGTGTTCAGTGCTTTTGCAGGTGACACGATGACCATTTTTCTGATGCTGGTTCACCCATTAACTTTTTCTGCATGATTGTTATTCTTCCTCAAAGGCATTGTGTTACTATATGATAATATAGTCCTGTGACTTGGTTGTGAGACTGCTGCTGGAATTAAGTAAAGGAGAAATCTAAGAGCCTGTAAATGCTTTAATTTAATAAAATGTAGGGATTATGATCAAATAATTATTAATCACACCACTGTTTAACCCTGAGAAACTAAGTGGAATTACTCTAGATATATAAAAGATTAGACTTTTAGGCCAAAATTCATGGGGTTGACTTTAGCATGTGTATGCATGGTGGTGTCTTTAATAAAAAACTGAGTGAATGAATGATTTATTGTCATATATGTCTTGGAGATGCAATGAAAAGCATTTCGTGGCCACAATCTGGCACTATTTTGAATTATAATAAGAATAAAAAGAAATTACTTAATTAAGAGTTTGTCTTCGTTTAAATTGGGTCTTAAACATGGGTTCAGGGCTTCTGTAAGGTCTATGTGAAGAGTTCTGGTCCTCAAGGAGTCCCACTATGGGAACAGCGACAACAGCATCAGTGCCCCAGGAAACCCCAGCATCTGCCATTGCGAAGAGTCTGTGGATGATATGAAGTGGACTTCATACTCAAGTTATTTATTATAACCTGCATAATTTTAGACATAAAGGTGGAACTTTGATCTAACTATATTTTTATAGGTAGCCCTTAATGATTTTAAAAAAGAGTGGATTTTTCCACTACTACTTTAACTGTAATTGACCTTTAAAGGAATAGCATCTGGAAATTAGATTATGATATCCACCACTACAAGGATTTACTGGTATCCTGCTTTCGTTTTCTGTACACAGTCCTACACAGTCTACTAAGACAGTATTGAATGTTTAATTGATGCTTAATTTTTCTGTAATCCTACATGCCCAACCATGGGAATTTCTTGTGCTACTCACAATATCTCCTTAAGATATTTGAGAGACACCACTACCTGATGAACAAACATCCATTTCTTACCTGCAGGGCTGTCAGGATGTGATGAAGTACCCTCTTCCACTTCCTTACTAAAACTGTTTCCCAGAGTGTTATTATGTAAAAAAAACAGTTAGCTTTGGTTGATTTTGTTAACTTGATTAACTTTGGACTTGCTTTGAGTCTCCATTATAGAAGTCATACTAAACACTTTTTTACAATTATTCCCATCCTGAAAAAAGTGTTTTGACTATTGTAACATCTGTCTATGATATTACTTAACCTCTGGTGATGGAGTACATTCAGCCATGCTGTGGTCACCACACGTGTTGGGAAAAATGCCTGGAATTTGTTCTGTCTCTTTAACTTCATTTGGACTTCATGTTTGGAGGCAAAGCTGTAACTTCCTTTGCAACCAAACCATTATCTAGGAGCAAGTGCACTCCATCCATGGGTAATTTCTGAACTACTACTACTACTACCGTAGTTTCGGACATCAAGTTGCATTATAAATTCACTATTTTTGTACAAAGGAATGGATTTGAACTCTCCACTTATTTATTAAAAATTTGGCTTTCACAATACTCTGGAGGAAAATCTATGTCCCTCTTCAACAAAAGAGTTTGCATACCTCCTGTATCTCCCAATGTAGTTATGGGTTTAGTTGTATCACTTGAAGACAAAGCCAAATTCCTTTCATCTTTCATCTGTCTTATTTTGCTTGACTTCCATTTTCAGGGGAGCTCTTACGAACCCCAATTGTTCTCATGTGTTTCCCATGCAACTTGCAACATTTTGAACAAAGGTGACCTACAATTGGTACAATGCAAAAACTCAAGCTTACAGCAGTCACTTCCTATTCTGAGTAGCTTCCTTTCTGGTGTCAGGTGGAAATCTTAAGGCATTCCCAGCAGTTCCTCCTTTACACGGTCTACTTGTCTTTGTTTTGTTCCGCCACCTTCTATCCTTTATTGGTTTTATAGAGATGAGGGGAAAAAAAGATTGCGTTTTATGGATCAGCTCAATTGTCAACTATTCCTGCTACCAGTGTCGCCCTTGCAACCCTTTGGTCATCAGTGAGGTTTCTAATTACTAAATTCTTCCACGAGAATAACTTGTTTGAGAACTTTACATGTAATATCTACTCCTAATGCCCATATCCACTAGTCAAAATTTCTTTACCATTTCAAATTTAACATAGATTGTCCAGGCTGTTACCTTTTAAGTCTTGAAACTTTTGCCTGTATGCTTCAGAAACTCATAGATCCAGAGTAACTGTTTACAGTAATATAATTCATTCAAAACTCTTCTGACAGTGATTCATAAATTCCATGTGCTGGACCCATCCAATCTACTCTGCCTGGGCAATGTCCAGTTTTCCTTTGGCTATTTTATTTGATTTGCTGCCCATTTCTAAATGACATTTTTAAAAAATGCAACACATATTCTTTTCTCAAATTTTGGTGGGCATTATGCAAATTTAAGCAGTCCCTTACTGAACTTTAGAATATGGATAGCATTTTCTTAATCAGAACCTCCTTCTGTATCAGAGGCAGCCTATTAAAGCTGGTTTTCTTTTCTCAATTCCCACTTTTATCTTTTTCTCCCCCCGAATCTCTCGTACCAGCATCTTAAATGATCTTTGCCTTCTTTTTCCACCAAGTTGAATTTTTAAAATCTCCATATCCATCCATTTCAATTCCAATGTCCAGTCCTTTTCTCTCAAGCTGCCTCATTTCTTTTTCATGTTCAAGCTTCTGTAACTGTAACTCAGTTCTCGCAATCTCTATGATTCACTGCTTGTCTACCTTGTCTCTCTAATCTGAAATGACTGCTAATATTTCAATTATGTCTACGTTCTTAGTTTTTCCAAGAAATTCTATCTTTAACTAATTTGTCTATTCTATGGCCTTAGCTGCAGTCATGTCTTGTAAAATAATTGGAGTATTTCCCCTTTCTGTAGGAATGTTTTAGTTGCTTTCATTACCATCTTATTTTACATTACATTATCTGCCCTTTTTATCCTTTTACCAATTATCTTACTTCAGATCTAATCTCGCATTATCTGCATTCAGAGGTCCTGCACCAAGCCCCCCACAAAGCTTTTGTCAGGTAGAGTGCACTGGATATGAAGTTCCACTATTCCATGAGTTATCACAAATGTATAAATGACCAATTTACACACTAGGCTGGTTAATTTGCCTGATTTTTGACCACTAAGATAAAACAAACTCTCACCAAGTTTTATCAACTAACAAGAAAACAAAATGCATTTATCATAACAAATGTGTCCTTTACTTGGTAAGATAGATTGTTAATTGCTACAGATTAAAACTATGTTGCTTTTAAATATCGTTCACAAATAGGGCAAGCAGTTCTGCAAAAATATGAGTGGCAAACATAGACAAAATTCTGTGAATCCAGTGTCCGTCCCACAAGGATAGATGATATAACTTTCTCAGTTATTTTAGTTTCTGGTGATGATTTTACATTCTCAACCACAGAGGATCCTCAGTCTTTAACTGGTGAGTTGGATCTTGGTCTTGCTTGAGTGAGAAGTTCTTGCTTCCCGAGTCTTTAAATGCTGTTTCTGTTTGAATCTGAGAGACCCTTATCTTGGCTCGCCTGAATACGACAATACCCTTCTCTCAAATTAATGATAATTTGTAACTTAACTATAAAAAGCTGTTGCTAGACAGTTTTTTTAATGCAAAGACACTTGGTGCCAATGTATCACTCAGAATGAAATCCAGTTTCTCCAAAAGTTACATGATCTTGTGTAAATGTTCCCAATTTTCACTCGATTTGTAAAAGAAATTAATTCTTAATTTTTACAGTTTACATTCCAAGGAAATATATGTAGTCCTGACAATATTGCATTCTCTGTAGAATTGCAACATACCTATTCAGAATTTATGTTTGGTTTTATGTAGAAGCAGTTGAAGTTTATTGAAATGTTAACTTTGAATATGTTTTGCTAGCAAAATGCTAGTATTGAAACACCAGTGAAATTGAAATTGAAATTAGTTGAAATGCCACATTGTATTGTATTGGAGATGCCGGTGTTGGACTGGGGTGTACAAAGTTAAAAATCTCACAACACCAGATTATAATCCAACAGGTTTAATTGGAAGCACTAGCTTTCGGAGTGCTGCTCCTTCATCAGGTGGTTATGGAGGACACAACTGAGAGGCACAGAATTTATAGAAAATGTTTTTGCACACTGTAAAATTTTGCCATAAATTCTGTGTCTTACAATTGTGTCCTCCACAACCACCTAATGAAGGAGCGGCGCTCCGAAAGCTAATGCTTCCAATTAAACCTGTTGGACTATAATCTGGTGTGGCGATTTTTAACTTTGTATTGTTTGCTATTTGAGCAAGTTATACTTAGCTGCATTACAACTACTGATCAGAAATAGAGAGTTTAGGCAATTTAACTTAGAATTCCTACTGTGTGGAAGCAGACCATTTGGCCCATTGAGTCTGCACTGACACTCCAAAGAGCGTCCCATCCCCTAACCCTGTAAAAACCGTAGCCAACCCACCCAACCTATACATCCCTGGACACTATGGGCAATTTAGCATGGCCAATCCACCTAACCTGCACATCTTTTGACTGTGGACGAAAACTGGGATACTGGAAGAACGTACAAACTCTACACATACAGTCGCCCAGGGATTGAATTGAACCTGGTGCTGTAAGGCAGCAGTGCTAATTACTGAGCCACCATGCTGACCCTCTACTGCTTTCCCTTCACTCCAGCACTGCCTCCCCATGTACCATTTGTAAAGTGAATGTATCTAAGTATTTCCATTGCATCATTTAGTGTTGTCTCACTGCTGTTGTCAAAGATATGTCCTTCAGGGTATTGATGATCTTTTATTTATGAAACAAAAAATGAAAATATTAATTGTGTGGTTTTAATGTTGCAATTGGATTCTTACTTCCAAAAAGTGAACCTTACCATAGCTCTATATTCACAGGTGGCTGAAGATGATTTTCAAGTTCAAGTCCCTCATTGACCCTATTCCTCATCTCTGTACTGTCCTACTGGTCTATAGCCCTCCAAGAGATTTGTGTCCCTCAAACTTAGCTCTGTTATGCATTCTGCTATTTTCCTACCATGGTTAGCTGTGTTTTTCTCCACTTCTGAATTTCATTCCCTACCTCATCTCCTGATTAAAAGATTCCTCAAAAATGTACCACTTTAATCAAATTTTTCATCACCCATTATAATATTTGCCTGAGTTCAATTTTTTGAACTCCTTGGGAAGTGTGCACTCTATAAAAGATAATTTTGAGGTATTAGCCAAATGGATCAGTAATGTGTTGCAATTAATGAATATGGACATTACAGAAATTACTTTTTCTAGCTGTTAAAATACCTCTCAGTAAATTTAGCATGAAATCTATGCCTTTATCTGGTATTTACTGGTGCAGTTATTGATTTGGGTACCCTATTTAAATGGAGTTCTGTTTTGCTCACTGCAGGCATTATGTCAAGCCAGTTCATTTTCTAAAATCAAATCAGAAATTGCTGGAAAAACTCAGCAGGTCTGACAGCATCTGTGGAGAGAAAGCAGAGTTAACGTTTCAGGCCTGAAGTCGGGTCACTGGACCTGAAACATTAACTCTGCCAGACCTGAGTTTTACCAGCATCTGCAGTTTGTTTTCTCTTTTCCAAAATCATTTGTCTGGAATTGGCAGTTAGCAGATAACAGGCTGTTTCATCATAAAAATCCACTTACTGCTAATTTCAGTTGTCTTTTGTAATTTCTGTTTGGTATCATTTAAAATTTCCTCTGAGTTGGGAATGATGTGTAATTTTGTTACATTACTAAAAAAGAATGTTTAATTTTGACTTTTTAAATGATCAAATAGCTACTCATGATTAGATTTTTTTTAAAGCTTAGCATATATACAACTTTCAAATACTCAGACTTCCTTTTAGGGTGTGTATGTTCAATTGCTATTGGCTAGACATTTGTTAAATTGACTAAAATATGTAGGAAAGTGTCTATCACTACAAATGACAAAATTCTTCCAAATAATTCCTCTAGATTATAATTTGCAGCCTTAGACCTTTCAACATGTCTGCATGAGTTGGACTTTGCCTTACACATTTTAAGTTTTTACTTTTTTACATAAACTAATAACAGCTCAGCGAGGCAAGTAATGAATCTCAGACCTAAATGAAAAGAACTAGCATAAGTGTATCTCTTTTAACCGATCAGACTGAAGAACACTGCAGTTAACTGTACAAGGACTGAGAATGGAGTGCAAATTGGAATGCACTTTGTACATGACAGTGAGCTTCAACCACTGTAGTTGATATGGTGTGAGTGCTGTTAGGAACAGAGTTAAGGCTTTCACCCCAGTGACAATAAAGTAATGGTGCTGTTGTTCCAGATCAGGTCGGTGAGGGTCTTTGAGGAGAATTTAAAGGTGGTTAGGCTTCTCTGTGACTGCTGTTTTATTTTTCTAGGTGGTAGAAGTTACAGGGTTGAAAAATGCTTTTGAAGGAAGGTTGGAGAACTGTAGTAGTTGGTTTTGTGAATGGTACCTACTTCTGTGTACCATTCGGTGCATTTCAATGGTGAAGCAAGAAATCAAATGATCTGTGGAAAAGTAACGTTTGGTTATCCTTGTTTAATTGTACGCTTGTCACATGCCTACAATTGCTATACAGTTATGCACAAGTACAGGTGAGCACTATTAGTTCATTAATATCTTGACAACAAAATCTGTTGTTTGGGTCATAATTATAGAAAGGCGAAAGTGAGAACTGCAAATGCTGTGGCACTGCAAAAGTATGGCAGGTCAAGCAGCAGGAGAATCGACATTTCAGGCAAAAGCCCTTCATCAGGACTTCTCCTGCTGTGCTTTTCCAGCATCACACTCTTGATTCATAGTTGGGATTAGACTAGATTCCCTACAGTGTGGAAACAGGCCATTTGGCCCAACAAGTCCACACTGATCCTCTGAAGAGTAACCCACCCAGACCCATTTCCCTCTGACTAGTGTACCTAACACTATGGGCAATTCAGTATAGCCAATCCACCAGCGTTACACATCTTTGAACTGTGGGAGGAAACTGCAGCACCCAGAGGAAACCCGCACAGACACTGGGAGAATGTGCAATGTCCATGCAGACAGTCACTCGAGGCTGGAATGGAACCCGGGTCTCTGGCGCTGTAAGACTGCAGTGCTAACCACTTAGCCACCATGCCACCCACTTGTAGAATATCAATTGTTTGAAGTAGTCATTATTATACGTAATACATAGGTATCTTCTTTGAAAAAAAGAGCAGCTAGAGATCAGCAAATCTGCAAAAACTTGTTTTAGTGGTAAGTATGATGTGGAGGAGCCGGTGTTGGACTTGGGTGGACAAAGTTAAAAATCACACAACACCAGTTTATAATCCACCAAGTTTATTTGGAAGTACTCGCTGTTGGAGCGCTACTTCTTCATCAGGTAACTGTGGAACAGGATCATAAGAAACAGAATTTATAGCAAAAGGTTACAGTGTCATGCAACTGAAATGATACATTGAACAAACCTAGATTGTTGGTAAGTCTTTCATCTTTTAGAATGGTTTGCAGGTTTCGGTTCATTAATTTATAGATCCCAGAATTTCTTCTAAGTCATAATAACTTAAGGTTTTGTAAAAAAAATGACATCTCAACTCAGACAATGCATTAAAGGTATGAGATTAGAGTCTGTCTGTATTCCAATCTTCAGTCAGACTGGTTCTATTTCCCAAATGGAATTTACTAAATATTACATGATTGACTGCCTGCAGATTGTGCATTTTTTGAGTAAAATAGAATGTATCTGCAAATATAATTCTGCAAATACAAATTCACCCCATAGATTTATATGTATATGTAAGTGCGTGAGAGAGAGAGAGAGAGAGAGAGAGAGAGTGTGTGTGTGTGTGTGTGTGTGTGTGTGAGAGAGAGAGAGAGAGAGAGAGAGAGAGAGAGAGAGAGAGAGAGAAGTGGGGTCACCTGTAGTGTGACATGAACCCAAGGTCCCAGTTGAGGCCATCCTCATGGGTGCCGAACTTGGCTATCAGCCTCTGCTTGGCCATTTTGCATTGTTGCCTATCCTGAAGTCTGCCTTGGAGTAAGGTCATCCTGAGATCTGAGGCCAGATCTAACCTCGCACCTTTCATTCATTGTCTGAGCTGAGATGTCCTTTTTTTAATAAAGGTTAATTGATCTCAAGATTATGACTTAAAAGAAGTTCTAGGATTTACATATTAATGAACCGAAACCTACAACCCATTCTAAAAAATGAAAGGCTTAAGAACAACCTAGGTTTGTTCGATTTCAGTTGCATGACACTGTAATCTTGCTTTAAATTCTGTGTCTTATGGTCATGCTCCACAACTACCTGACAAAGGAGCAGTGCTCCGAAAGCTAGTGCTTCCAAATAAATCTGTTGGACTGTAACCTGGTGTTGTGAGTTTAACTAATGCTAAGTAGTACCACAAGTGGAAAGGTGAAGTTTCACTCCTTCACTGTGTTGAGGTCCTGATCTGAGCCAGAAGTAGTGGAATCTTTAAAATCACCCAGAAGCCAACACAAATATTGAAACAAGGTTTCTTATCTGGATGGTTGTTTACTTTTTAATGTGAGAATCAGGCTGACTTTATCAATTACAATCAATATTATTGTCATTAAAATAATGTTGAGAGCAGGAAAATTACTTAATCAAATGGAAAAAATATGGCGGGCAATTTTAAAAAAAAAAAATTCCTGCTATCTAGATCCTAAAAGTGATCATGTATCGAGTTGTGCAGGTAATTCAAATTATCTTTTGTTCACTAAAAGATGTTGCTTTAACTTTTGCAGACAATGCCGCCTGCCAGACCAGAATCTCCAGTGTATGCAAATTTGCAAGATTTGAAAATAACTCTAGCCCATTTACCCCCAATTCCCACTAGCCCTCCCAGGCAAATCCATGGTGAATGGGAGGTGCACAAAGATGCAACAGGACGGTTTTACTACTACAACAAGGGAACACAAGAAAGAAGCTGGAAACCACCCCGAATGACCAGAGACACTGTAAATAGAGAACATGATAGCCAGGAGGATTCTGTAAATCATGGAGTAAGTACCTGCATTTTAAAAAAAAAAATGTAATTTAGTTATTGTTACTGCTATATTATGTTATCTACAAAGTTCTTATTGTTTACATTGTTGTTGAGATTGAAATAGTATTTTACTAGTTGTTGTGGACAGTTATGAGTGGCGTGTTACTTTGAGTGTAGTAATAGCAGTTCTCATTTGAGGCAGAATGATCTACTACTTATGCTTCACCAAGTTATACGAGCATAGCAGCTGCACTAATATGATATTTTTCATTGGATATCTTGAAAAATCTTAAGTGCGATTACCAAGTTGGCAGTGATTTTTGTAGAATTTTGTAATAGGAGTCAATTTGCTCCAGCAGCAAGTTTTCGACAATCCCCAACTCCTTTTAAAACATTTACAGTTGGCTGATAGAACAGACATTATATGGTAAGAGTGCAACTAATCCATTAAAACAGCTAGTACCCATCTGTCCTAAGTTTCCTCAAAAAAGGTAATTACAATTATGGAACTTTTTTTCTTGTAAAAGTGCTGAAAATGATGCTGAAAATGTAAAATAGACATCTTGATAACATGTTCATGACCTATATTTCAGAGGTTAATCAGCTAAGTGTTTGATTTCAAGACTTTCAAAACTTACTTTTATAGATTTACAAAAAAAGTGAGGGTGCAGTTTTTATATTTTATTGAGATGTCTCTTGATTGAATTTTAGTATAAAAAATTGGTATTGAGCAGTAGGACTATGCTAATGCTGTGTTTTTGAGCAGTGTTTTGCGTTTGTTTTTAGGTATTTTTTGGGTCTTTCGATTGTTAAAAGAGACAGAGATGGCTTTTAGTAGTGTGATGTCCTCTTCAGTCGGATGTGCGAAATCAGGGAGTATTTAAATGTTCCTAGAGACTGTCTGTCTGGTTGCAAATCCTATTGGATAGCGGCAGTTAGAGGCAATGAGGAATTTACAGATGTCAGAGGATATTGTGGAATGCAGTTTCAGGAAGGTCGAAAATCTGCAGATATAGTCAGGTAGATGGATTACCGCTAGGCAGTTATTTCTGGAGTCTCCTGTGGTTATTGTCATCTCAAGCAAGTATGCTGTTTTGGATGCTGTAGTGGGTGATGGCCTGTCAGAAGAATATAGCACTGACAGCCAGGTTTCTGGTACCCCAACTAGCTGTACTGTAAAGAGGGGTATATCAGGTTCGAAGAAAACGATTGTGCTAGGGGATTCTGTAGTCAGGGCACAGATGGATGTTTCTGCAGCCGTCAGTGAGACAACAGAATGGCATGTAGCCTCCCTGTGTCACAATCAAGGATGTCTTGCAACAGGTGCAGAACATTCTAAAAGGAAAGTGTGGCCACCAAAATGTTGTTGTATACATTGCTACCAATGACATAGGTAGAGAATGAGCTGAGGTTCTGCACAGAGAATGTAGGAAATTAGGCAGGAGGATGAAAAGTAGGCCCTTGAGGCTAGTAATAATTGGATTCTTTCTGGTGCCATGTGCTAGTGAGAGTAGGAGTAGGATCTAGGTCAGATGAAAGCGTGGCTAAGGAGCTGGTGTAAGGGGCCAGAACTCCCATTTTAAGACCATTGGGATTTCTTCTGGGGTAGAAGTGACTTGTATAAGAAGGATGGGTTGCACTTGAATTGAAAGGGGACCAGTATCCTGGCAGGGAGATTTCTTCATGCTACTCGTTAGGCTGTAAACTAATGAGGGGGAGGTGTGGGACCCAAAGAGTTAAGTATAAGCCTGGTACAGTAGATAGGGGGAGCAAGATGAATAGTTAAGACAGGCAAGAGCATGGCAGAGAATGAGGTAAGACTGATAAATTAAATTGCATTTACTTCAATGCAAGAGACCTAACAGGTGAACTTAAGACATGGTTGAGAACATGAGGCTGGGATATCATAGCTATTACAGAAACATGGCTCAAGGAGGGGCAAGACTGGCAGCTTAATGTTCGGAATATAGTTACTTCAGGAAGGATCGAAAGGGAGGCAAGAGAGGAGGGGGAGTGGTGTTTTTGGTTAAGGATAACATTATGGTTGCACTTGGGGAGGATATTCCTGGAAGAATGTCCAGTGAAGTTATATGGTGGAACTGAGGAAAAAGAAATATTTCAATAATCCAATAGTCGGTGGGAAATTGAGAAGCAAATATGTAAGGAAATCCCACATATCTGTGATAGAGTTGTAATGATAGGGGCTTTTAACTTTCCAATCATAGACTGGGACTGCCATAGTATTAAGGGCTTGGTTGGAGAGGAATTTAGGTGTGTACATAAAAGTTTTCTTATTTCGACCAGAGAAGGCAAAAAACTTCTCTTGGGAAATAAGGCAGGGCAAGTGACTGAAGTGTCAATGGGAGAGCACTTTAGGGCAAGTAATCATAATTCTATTTGGTTTAAAATAGTTATGGAAAAAGATAGACCTGCTCTAAAAATAAAAGTTCTAAATTGGAGTAAGGCCAATTTTGATGGTTTTGGGCAGGAGCTTTCAAAAGTTGATTGGGGGAGGCTGTTTGCAGGTAAAGGTACAATTGCGAAAGGAAGGCCTGCAGAAATGAGATAACGAGAGTTTAGACATAATATGTTCTTGTTAGCGTGAAGGGCAAGGCTGGTAGGTGCAGGGTAGGCTGGATGACAAGAAAAACTGAGGTCCTGGTTAAGAAGGAGGCATATGTCAAGTTTAAACTGCTGGGATTGAGTGAATCCCTAGAAGAGTATAAAGGCAGTGGAGTATACTTCAGAGGGAAATCTGGAGGGCAGAAAAGGGACATGAGATAGCTTTGGCCAATAGGGCGAAAGAGAATCCAAAGAAATTCTACAAATATATTAAGGTCCTAAGGAGAGATCAATTAGGAAATCTCTGTGTGGAACCACAAGTTAGGTGAGATACTAAACAAATATTTTGTCAGAATTTAATGTGGAGAAGGGCTTGGAAGCTAAGAAACTTGGGGAAATAAACAGTAATATCTTGAAAAGAATCCACATTACAGAAGAGTACATGCTGAAGGTCTTAAAATGCATAAAAGTAGATAAACACTTTGGACTTGATCAGAGACCCAGAACTTTGGGAAGCTAGGGGCAGAGATTACTGGGCCCCTTGCTGAGATCTACCTATCGTCGACAACCATGAGTGAGATCCTGAAGACTGGATGTTGGCTAATGTGGTAGGAGGAAGTGAGGACTGCAGATGCTAAAGATCAGAGTCGAAAGTGTGCTAGAAAAGCACAGTAGGTCAGGCAGGATCCTAGGAGCAGGAGAATTGACATTTCACGTATAAGCCCTTCATTAGCTCATTCCTGATGTGGTGCCATTATTTAAGAAAGGTGATAAGGAAAAACCAGGGAACTATAGACTGGTGAATCTGATGTCATTGGTGTTCAAGTTGTTGGAGGGAATTCTGAGGGACAGCATTTACATGCATTTGGAAAAGCAAGAACTGATCAGGGATAGTCAATATGGTTTTGTGCATGGGAAATTGTGTCTCAACAACATCATTGAGTTTCTTGAAGATGTGGCAAGGAAGATTGATGAAGGCAGAGCAATAGATGTTGTCTGCAGGGACTTCAGCAAGCCTTTCAACAAGGTTTAGCATGGTCGACTGGCTCGCAAGATTAGATCATATGAGGAGGAGCTAGCAGATTGGATACAAAATAGGCTTGAAGGTAGGAGATGGGGTAGTGGTGGATGGTTGTTTTTCAGAACTAGAGGTCTGTGACCAGCGGTGTGCCGCAAGGGTCAGTGCTGGGTCCACTCGCTTTTCCTCATTAATATAAATGATTTGGATGTGAATATAGGAGGTATGATTACTATATTTGCAGATGATACCAAAATTGCTGGTGTAATGAACAGTAAAGAAGATTATCTCAGTGTACAACAGGACCTTAATCAAAGTTTGGGTGAAGATTTGTAGCTCGGGTGCTCGTTGTTGTGGTTCTGTTCACCGAGCTGGAAATTTTTGTTGCAAACGTTTCGTCCCCTGTCTAGGTGACATCCTCAGTGCTTGGGAGCCTCCTGTGAAGCGCTTCTGTGGTGCTTCCTCCGGCATTTATAGTGGCCTGTCCCTGCCGCTCCTGGTTGTCAGTTTCAGCTGTCCGCTGTAGTGGCCGGTATATTGGGTCCAGGTCGATGTGTTTGTTGATGGAGTTTGTGGATGAGTGCCATGCTTCTAGGAATTCCCTGGCTGTTCTTTGTTTGGCTTGCCCTATAATGGTAGTGTTGTCCCAGTCGAATTCATGTTGCTTGTCAAGAACAGCCAGGGAATTCCTAGAAGCATGGCACTCATCCACAAACTCCATCAACAAACACATCGACCTGGACCCAATATACCGGCCACTACAGCGGACAGCTGAAACTGACAACTAGAAGCGGCAGGGACAGGCCACTATAAATGCCGGAGGAAGCACCACAGAAGCGCTTCACAGGAGGCTCCCAAGCACTGAGGATGTCACCTAGACAGGGGACGAAACGTTTGCAACAAAACTTTCTAGCTCGGCGAACAGAACCACAACAAGGACGTTGATCGTATGGGCCAGTGGTTAGAGCAATGCCAGGTGGAGTTTAGTTTAGATGAATGTGAGATGTTCTATTTTGATAAGGCGAATCAGGGCAAGACTTGCATACATAATTGTAGGGCCCCTAGGTGTGTTGCTGAACAAAGAGACCTAGATGCGTAGATACATAATTCCTTGAAAGTGGAGTTGCAGGTAGACTAGCTGATAAAGAAATGTGCTTTGGTTGCTTGCCTTCATTGGTCAGTACATTGAGTATCGGAGTTGGGAGGTCATGTTGCAGCTGTGTAGGGCATTGGTGAGGGCACTTCTGGAATACTGCATTCAATTCTGGTCTGCCCGCTGTAGGAAAGATGTTGTTAAGTGTTCAGAAGTTTTACCAGGATGTTGCTGGTGTCATCCCGTTTCTCACCACCCCAGTCGAAGCAAAATGCTCAGAGACACAGTATAGCTTTTACCTCCTCCATCTTTATTCTGGGCCCTGGAAGAAGAGAGAACGATCGCCCATGTGCACAGAGACGTGAGTTTACAGTTGTCTCTGGAATAGCAGTTTCTTAATGAATTATTTTACAAGGAGCATCTAGGGAGCATACATATTGATTAGGTGACTGTTACAATCAGCAAGTATCAATAGCAAAGATTAAGCCATCTGGTGTTACACAATGAATGTTCATAACCTTAAATGGCTTCACATAATGAATACTTTTCACCTTGTTAAATTGACCTTACATATTGAATGCTTCCAATATTGTTAAATGGCTCTACATAATGAATGCTTTTCCACCTTGTTAACCCATTACCCTTGCCTCCAGCACCCCACTGTTAACTGCAAGTTGTCATGCTCAGCTGAACCTCCTTGTTTCACAAAACTCAAAACTTAACTCTTTGCCAACTGCTCATACCCGTTACACATTCTCAGTGGGTCTGGAGGGTTTGAGTCTTAGGCAGAGACTGAATTGGCTGGGGCTTTTTTTCCTGGAGTGTCAGAGGCTGAGGGGGGAACCTTACAGAAGTTTATAAAATCATGAGGTGCGTGGATAAGATGAATAGCCAAGGTCTTTTTCCTAGGGTAGGGGAGTCTATAACTAGAGGGCATTGGTTTAAGGTGAGAGAGGAAAGATTTAAAAGGGACCTGAGGGCTACTCTTTCATGTATAGGGTGGCTGTGTGAATGGAACGAGCTGCCAGAGGAAGTGAGTATAACTATAACATTTAAAAGGAATCTGATGGGTATATGAATAGGAAGGATTTAAAGGGATATGGCTAAATGCTGACAAATGGGACTAGATCAGTTTAGGATGTCTGGTCAGTGCAGATGACATAGGGACAGTCTGTTCCAATGTTGTGTAATTCTATGACGCTATAAATATAACGTGCAACTGTAATTATTTTTAATCAATATGTTCAGACATGTTATGACCCACTTTCAGGACAAGTGTAACTTGAATCTAGATCTTTTGATCTGGAAGTTTTGGATACTATCACTGCCCTGCAAGACATATAATGGGCAGCTGTACATTGATATGAATTAGAAATTTTAAGAAATTGGCTAGTTAATGTTAAGTATGATCAAATATTAAATTATTGAATTTATTAAGTTTAAGCTACTAAAGGTATATGTATGTTTTGTCACTCTGCTTTCCCTATGTACATTTGGGTTTGGATATTGGGGTACAGTACTCTAATGACTGTTGTACTGCATTAGTAACCAAGATATCGGGTGAAATTCCACTTTTTGAAATGTAAAATTGGATTAAGTAACTCAGAAAATGGGCATGGCTTTAATTCATGCAAAATCCAGTTGTTTGTTGAGAGTTTATATCTGGACCAATAAATGAACAGACATCTTACAATTTGCCACTTCTTCATGTGAGACCGAACTCATTTAGTAATATCCTTCAGAGAAGTGAACTTCGCTGGGCCAAGATGTGACTCCCCTCCCACATCAGTTGATTCTTAATCTCCTTAGGCAATAAATCTTGTGTTTTAGTTTTGTCCACAATCTAGGAAAATTGTGGAAAACAGGAAAAGGACATAACCAAGTTAAGTTGGGAAAGAATTGAGATGGAATTTAATGCACAGAAATGTGAGGTGATACATTTTCGGAGGAAAAGCAGGTAATAATGCAAAAGTACTGATGAGATGAATGGAGAGATTAAATTATGAACATACAATTTAGTGTATAATTGCTGAAAAGATCCAGTTTCTTAAAACTTGGCATCTTGCCAAAATTCACATTTAAGAGAAAAGCTACATTTACACTATTTGAGAGGAGTTTATTGATTGGATGGACTCTGGAGGAGATGGTGCCATGGCGAATACACTAATAATTGATGATTTACACTTAACTGTCACAATTGGTTTACATTTTTAAATCAGCAGGTTGACTATAAGTGGTCAAGGCATTGCCCTGATTAACCTGTAAATAGGCTGTCACCTGTTATTGAATTGAAGTAAGTGTTGTGAATGTATTTATTTAATTCATAAGTGTTTTAAGGTCTGTTGTGCTGCCAACAGTTACCATGCTTGTGAGACAGGAAGCAAGGGTTAAGTCCCACCTATTCCAGAGGTATGTCATAACATGTCTGAATAGGTTGATTAAAATGGCCATATTTACTTTGAAAGTGTAAATGAAAGTAGATAAAGACACAAACGTTCCATTTCAGGATTTGCATATTGGTTCACAGTAGAAAAGTAGTAGTCAAGGATCATTTTTTCACAAGTACATAATTTAGTGAAAGCTTGATGTTGAACGTAATAGTCTCAGTTTAGCACTGTACAACCTTCTGTACTCAACATTGTATTTTTTTCTCCTTTCCTTTTCTGTTGAATTGATTTTTATCTTATTTCTATCTTTATCCCTACCTGTTATATTCAAATCGATTTTTAAGTCACAATCTACACTTCATTTGGACACCACCTTTGTCTCTTCACTGTATCCTTTATCACTATTTCTGGTTGTTACAGGATTGGAATCTTTTGTTATTTAATTTCCCCTACCTTCCACCCTGTTGTGGATCATCCTTGATTTCCTGTTTGCCTTTCTCTCATCCCACTGGCTTAAAGGCTATTACATTTCTTCAGTTTTAAGAAAGGTTACATGGAATATTTACTCCGTTTCTGTCTCAGATGTTGCCTCACCACCTGAGATTTTCCTTCCTTTTTTGTTCTTAATTATTGTTCTGCATCAGAGGCAAGATTTCTACCAAGTTTATTTTTAAACACATATTTAGCTTACTTACCCCAGAAAGGGCATTATTTGAAAGGCTATTTAAGAAAGAGATGAGGTCAGAGCTCATAATAATGCATGTCTATTTCACTGTCAGACTTGTTACTGTTTCCTAGTGCTGAAGTGTTTTCATGTGGAGCAACATTGTGACTTTGATTTTCTATGATTGTTTGTGGCTAAAAGAATGAGTTGTGCTCTGTTGACATTGAATATTTTAGCTCATGAGAGCTTTGTTTCTTAGAGTTAATGATAAAAAAAATTTACAAAGAAATAATTAGCGCAGAGTTTGCCAAATTCTAACCGGAAGGGGATGCAATAGCATTTCTGCAATAACGGTACAAGACATGCAATGATACAATCTGGGTTGTTTTGTAACGATCAGCATATGGTTATACGTTGTCAGAGAGATTATTTATAAATAAAGACAATGGCTAATCTGATTACTCCAGACGCAGCTACCCTGATAACCTATTACATACTTGTTTATCAAGAATCTATTCACTCTGTTTTTAAAAATACTCAGACTCTCTTCCTCAAATGGCAGAAGAAACTGAGTTCTAAAGATCTTTAAACCTTCGAATACATTTGCCTCATCTCTCATGGTGCCACTTCGCAAAGGTGGCTCAGTGGTTAGCAGTGCTGCCTCACCACGCCGGGATCCATGTTTGATTCTAGCACTGGGTGTCTTTGTGGAATCATAGAATCTCCACCGTGTGGAAATAGATCATTTGACCCATGGAGTCCACATCAACCCCCCGAAAACCCAGATCCACACATGGCTTAGATGAAGGGATCAAAGGCATGGCGGTTAAGTTTGCAGTTGGCTTGAAGATAGGTAGAAAAGAATATTGTGAAGTTGACATAACAAAGATTATGGGTCGACATTGGTATGGTCAGTTACTTGGCAAAAATCTGGCAGATGGATTATAACGTGGGAAATCGTGAAGTTGTTCCCCTTGGCATTAAGACGTTTGAAAAAAAGTATTGAGGAATTAGATGTTCTTGTGTATAAGCCACAAGTTATTATGGAGGTACAACAAATGATTATGAAGGCTAATGAAATGCTGTCCATCATTACATGAAAAATTAAATATAAAACTAAGGATGCTGTGCTTCAGGATATTGGTGAAACCACCTCTCAAATACCGAGAAAAGTTTTGGTCTCCTTATTTAAGGAGAGATGTAAATATGTTGCAGATAATTCAAAGAAAAATTTTTAGGTTGATATCTGAAGGAGTGGGTCCTCTTACAAGGAAAGGGTGGACCACCTTTTGATAGATTTAAGGTTGGTGGCGGGTGAGTCCAGGTCTGGAAGACACTGTCTTAAATTTGAGAATCACCCTTTTAGGTCAGAAGTCACTGGACTTTTCCTGAGGGTTGTGTGACTTTAGAACTTCTGACCTCAGAAGGGATTGGAAGCAGTCATTAGATATTTTTGAGATAAGTAAATTTTTATTTGACAGAGAAATCAAAAATTATTGGAGATAAATGGGAATGTGGAATTCTGAACAGAAACGGATCAAATATTGAATGACAGAGCATGTTTGAAGGCCAAAATGACCAACCTCTCCTATTAATTCATATGGCCGTATGTACGTATGTTAATCTAGCCAGCCTGAACTGGCAAATTAGTTCTGTTTTCATGCCTTCACAATTGCCTTTACTTAAATTTAAAATACTAACCTTGGACCTCTACCTCTTTCCTCCAAACTGAATGTAAAATTCAATCATTATGGTCACTGCTACCTGGGGTTCCCTTCATTATGGGACTTTAGTTTAATCTTCTCTCAATGCAAAATATCTGGTCTTGTACAGACTGTTCTCAGAACACAATTTGTTTTAACTCTGCAGTGTTGGGTTGCTTGCATTGTGGGTTTGGTATTGGTTAGATCATAAGAGCAGAAGTAGACCATTCAGACCTCCAATCTGCTTCACTACTCAATGAGGTCATAACCGATAATCCTTACCTCCACTTTCCTGCATAATCCCCTTAACACTTGATTCCCTTATTGACTAAAACATTGTCTATCTTAGCCTGGAATATACTAATAACCCAGTCTTGAGAGTCTTCTACCCTCAGAAGAAATTCCTTCTTGTCTCTGTTCTAACTGGGCAATCCCTTGCTCTGAGATTATAGTCATGGATGCTTACATAAAGGGAAACAACCTCTGCACATCTATTCTATCAAGACCCCTAAGAATCTTTAAATATTTCAATAAAGTTGCTTCTTGAGGTTTTGAACTCCGCTGAGTACAGGCCCAACATACTTGACCTCTTCTCATAAGAAAATCCTTCCCTACCTGGAACCAGGGAAAAGGTTGTGGAGGAAAGTACAAAGAAAACGTTTGAGTGGAAGGCATGGTGAAAAAGGGAATGGTACTGGTACAGTTAAAGAAATAAAGAATGTGTCTGGCAGAGGTGGAATGGAAAAACGTAACCATTATCAAGAACTGTTCTTTACAAAGATCAGAGCAGAATTTTCATGTTTTCTGAATTTGTTGAATTAAGTGAATGTGGAAGACCTTAGTGCCTAATTAAGATAAGGTGTTTCTCAAATTTCTGTGGAGCTTACTTAGAGCACTGTATGTGAGCCAAGAGTGGAATTCTGAGTGCAAAGAGTTCAATAAAAAGAATAACTACGAGAAACCCAGGATCAAACTTGTGAACTGAACAATGGTGTTCCATAAAGCAATGACCCAAATTCATATGATCATTCGGATAAATGAAACAGCTGTGTGTGAAATGAATGCAGTATACAAAATTAAATGAAATTGAAGTAAATAATTGCTTCACCATGTTTCCACTAGGACCATGTCCAGTTGAAAGGCAGGAGGTGAAAGAGCATGTGTTGCAGTTCCTATATTTGTGTAGGAAGATGCCATGGGAAGTGGAGAGGTTGGTGGAGTGAATGAAGAGTGGTCCAAAGTGTCATAGAGCGAACAGAGGCTAATGATTGCAAAGGGGAAATTGATGTGGTGGAGATTTTGATGTAGTGGTGATATCACTGGTCTAGTAATCAGGGGTATTAGGCTATTGTCCTTGAGACACAGGTTCCAATTCTGCCACTGCCTCAGCAGAGTGCGCAATTTGGGTTTCAAGAAGAAGGTTGATCTAGTTCTTAGGGCTAAAGGTGGCAATAAGGTACTGAGTTGGATGATCAGCTATGATCATATTGAATGGTGGAACAGACTCAAAGGGCCAATTGGCCTACTGCTGTCACTATTTTATGTTTCTATGTGCCAAGTGGTGCCATTAGACTGGAGTTGAGTGGTACACAATAATGGAAATTTTATGATGCTTTCAAAAAATGAGATACCACAACATTTCTAATGTTGCTTAAGACTTTATGGAATTCATAGAATTTGAAGAATTGGCACTTCTATGACTCTTTAAAACTCAATTTAGTTATAAAGACAACAAAAATTGCTTAGGGGTGTTATTTGAATATTAAACTGAATTTTAAGCAAGTGCTTTCCTATCATGCAAATTGCTTATTTTTATGCTGATATTATACTTTGCATTTAATGCAGTGGAAACTATAAACAACGATTGAAGTGTGCATACTGACAAAATAAATATGTTTAAGTATGCATGGCATTGAGTTCTGTAATGTTTCATTGATAACTAGAGAGATTCAACAGTGTGGATTGTATGTTGTGCTTAAGCCTCTCATTTAATAGTACACATATCTTGCATTTGTTAACCGAAGTATTGATATTTGCTGAAACTTAGATGTGAGTTATAAATCAAAACCTATTTAGTACTTAAAGATGTAAAGCTTGATTTTGAAACTTGCTTTTGAAACTGTGTAAATGCTGTGGGATACTAAGCCACAGCATCCAAGGATTGATCCTAGTTCTCTACTGAGTTAGCTGGTTTCAGCTATCATGCTTTTGATGTTCCTGGGAGAGAAGGGAAATGACTCAAAATTCTGCTTACAGTGACAATTGAGTGAACTCTTGGAAAATATGTGTTTGTAAAAGGCAAACAAATATAGGATTGCCCTCATCGTTGAATTGCCAATGGATCTTTGTCCATAGCCTTGTGAATGGTTCAATTGTTTTAGCCTGTTTGCCACTAATAAAAATTATGGCTGATCAGTTTTCAAACTCCATTCACCTGCCTTTGTTCCAAATGCTTTCATACTGTTGTTTTCAAAAATCTGTTGATTTCAGATTGAAAATTGTCAATGTAACTCTTTATCTGCGGTTTGTAGTCTGAGTCTGATGGCAAGCTTATATTACCTTGTCCTAGACTCTGCCAGTTCCTCTCAGTAGTCATCAAGTATTTTTAATATCCTAAAATCATCTCTTAAATGTTATTCCAGAGAGTACAAGCCACTGCTTCCAATTCGTATTTATATTCATCATCCAGACTCTATCCTATGCCTTCTAATAAATCTCCTAACTAGATCAATAAATTCTTCTGTGAAGGGAACCATAATGTTAGTTAACAGGCCTTTATTAGGATCTTTATCAAGGGCCTTATGAGTGTCCAAATAAACTGTATTTGACCATAAGATGTGGGAGCAGATGTAGGCCTTTGACCCATCAAGATCATGGCTGATCTGATTACCCTCGATTCCACTTTTCTGCCTTGGGCCATAACCCTTGATTCAATTATTCAAATGTATTTAAAATGCCATCCTTGACAGCCCTCTCCAGTAAAAAGTTCCAGATTCACTAACCTCTGAAAGAAAGAATCTCTCTCATCTCCGTGTTAAGTAGATGACATCTAACTCTGAGATTATGCCTTTCATTTGTTGACTCTTCCACAAAGCAACCTGTTCTCCACATCCAACCTGTCAAGACCCCTAAGAATCTTGATTGCTTCAAGAAGGTTGCCTTACAATCTTTTTAACTCCTGTGATAATACAAGCGGCATTTTTTTTTTGAAGAGACATTGAAACAGAGGTGAAGAGCGGCCTGTTCCAAGACAATAAAGTAACAGTTTGTGAGACCTTAGGCTTTTTTTTTAAGAAGTTGGAACAATAGAAGCAGCATAAAGGGTGCACAAAACCATATAATCCCTATAGTGTGGAAGCAGGCTGAACCTCCCAACCAGACCCATTCTTCTTATAACCTTGCATTTCCCATGGCTAATCCACCAGGATTTTGCTGTTGAGTTTCAGAAGCTACTGTACATTGCTCCCTGCTATAGCAAAACTCATTACTTCATCATAGATTCATTAGTTTATACATTATGATATAATAATCACATATAATGTGGTCACTGTGCCCTACCCCTTATTCTATACATCCAATCCTGTGAAGTCCCTAATCAATGATGGACACACCTATAGACAGCCCTAGGTTCTCATGATCTCATGACGTTTAACAGCCATTGTAGACACCAGGCCTTAGGATCTTGCCATGCATCCTATTAATTCCAATTCCAAAATTACTGACTGTACTCCTTCAGACATATCTTAGACTTGCTTATCATAAGGACTGTTTGAATTCTGTTGTTCATTGTATTCATTTGCTATCTCGTTCAAATTCTGTTACTCATATTTTCCCACTGGCCTAATTATGTGTAAAAATACAAAAGACAGTTGGTTCCAAATAACTGCTATAAGATTCATAATGCTAATTTCTATTATAAAGTTAGTCATATGTAATGTTTTTTATCTGCCTTACTATTATCACTCTTTAGCTAATGAGTTGCGAGCAATTTGTTTCTTAGAATACACCAGGCATTCCTTTAGTGATAAAGAAAAGCTTCTTGAGGTAATTAACTTTCACATTTATGTTTGAATCTTTTTTCCTAATGCTTTTAGTGATCTTTGTATTTTGTTATAATGTTGAAATCTGTCTCTGTGGTTATCTGGAGAATCTTTAACTAGAACTTAATTCTTAATATTGTGAATAATTCCAATGAAACAACTAATTATGGCAAAATACCTTTATCTGCTGTTTTCATAACTGCATGATGACTGTCGTCTGGGGTGATTTACACCCCTCATCCTAACTGTCTCTGTTCTGTCCTTGGATGTTTCTTATTAAACTCTCTCTAGCAAATCTTCTTGCAGCTGTCATTTGTAAGGCTCCCTTTTGCCTCACAATAATCCCTTCTCAAAGATACCATTGTGTCTCACTTAAATGCTGGAGCAGGCTTTTAATTTTGTTTAACCACTTGTCAGCCATTTTGTGTAGGACTAGAGGGACAGCTTAGCTGCCAGCCATCTTGTGTCTCTCAAATATGAGCATCCCTAACAATAATGGACTATTATCATGTGTAGTAAATGTATTGGTTCCCCTTTATCAGTCCTGCTTGTTGGCTCCTCAAAGAACTGCAATGAATTTGTCAGATATGATATCCTTTCATGAAGCCATGCTGACTCGACTTGATCATTTTATGTATTTCTAAATGATTTGGTATTTTGTTCATAATAGACTCTATAACATTTTCCTAATTACCAACTGGTATATATTGAAACCTGTCTCTTATCTGCTTTCCTTTTTGAATAAAGGTGTTACATTGCCAGTTTTACAATCCTCTGTGATTATTCCCAGAATCTTTAGATTTGGGAGGATTACTGCCGGTGCATCCACAATCTTTTAGATCTTTGATTATTTAGTACTTTTAGAATACTATTAATGTCTTCTGCTGTGAAAATTGATGTAGAGTATTTATTAAACTCCTTTGCATTTTTCCGGTTCACAATTTTTAAAATTCAATCATGGGAAGTGAGCATCACTGGTTGGGCTCTCATTTATTCCCTGTCTATAATTCCCCTCGAGAAGGCAATGCCTTCAGGAACCACTGCAATCTATGTGCTATAGCTCGATCTCCAGTGCTGTAAGGAATTCCAGAATTTTGACCCAACAACATTGAATGAATGGTGATAATTTTCTGAGTAGGGATTGTGAGTGATTAGAGATGAACTTGCGCTGGTGGTGTTCCCATGTATCCCATCTTTCAGATGGAAGTGGTTGTGGGTTTGGAAGGTGCTAAGGATCTTTTGATGAATTTTGTAGGTGGTACAGTCGGCTCCTACTGAGTGTCAGTGGTAGAGGAGGGAAGATGTTTATGGATGTGACGTTTTGACCTGGAAGTTGTCAAGCGTTTTCAATGCTGCTGGAGCTGCACTTGTCCAGACAAGTGCAAAGTAAACCATAAGACATAGGAGCACAAATAGGTCATTCAAGCCACCAAGTCTGCTTTGTCATTCAATGAAAGCGTGGCTCATCTGATAATCCTCAATTCCATTTTCCTGACTTTTTCCCAATGATGTTTGATTGCCTTACTGATTTTTTAAAAATCTGTCTATCTTATCCTTGAATCTACTTAATGACTCAGCCTCAACAGCCCTTTATGGTAAAGAATTCCATAGATTCATTACCCCACTGAGAGACAGAATTCTTCCCCATCTGTGCCTTAAATGTGTGACCCTTATGCACTCGGGTCTTAGACTCTTCCACGAGCGCAAGCAACTTTTCTTTATCTACTGTGTCAAGTCCTCTAAGAAACCTGTATGTTTCAATAAGGTCACCTTTCATTCTTTGATATTTCAGTGAGTACAGGCCTAATCAACTCCTAAGAAAATTCCTCCATATTTGTTATGAGTCGAATGAACCTTTCTCTAAATTGCCTCCAATGCCAGTATATCTTTCTTTAGGTAAGGTGTCCAAAACCATGCACAGTATTTCAGCTGTGGTCTGACTAGTACCTTGTATAGCTTTAGCAAAATAAACCCTAAACCTATGCCCTCTAGTTCTGGACTCTCCCACCCCAGAGAAAAGATCTTGTCTGTTTACCCTATCCATGCCCCTCATGATTTTATATATAAGGTCATCACTCAGCTTCCAACACTCAAGGGAAAACAGTCCCGGTCTATTCAACCTCTTCCTTTCGCTCAAATCCTTCAACCCTGGCAATATCTTTGTAAATCTTATCTGAACCTTTCAAGTTTTACAACATCCTTCCAATAGGAGAGAGAACAGAATTGCATATAGAATTCCAAATGTGGCCTAACCAATGTGCTGTACAGCTGAGAGATGACCTCCCAACTCCTACACTTTTTCATTGCAAATTGTATGTCATTTCTTTCAATCTCTTGCTATCCTTAACTTCACTGGTTAATTGTGATTGGCTTTATCCCCTTCCTAAAATCTTTCTTTTGGTGTATGACTTTGCTGTGAACTATAAACGTTTTTTTAAATTGTCTGCTTATGTCCTTCAGCCATCTGTGCTGCTAAACTCCCAATCATTCCATTTAGCTGTGCACTCAGTCCATTGTCATTGCCTTTATTTAAGCTTAGTACAGTTGTTTCCAACCCAAGTTTCTCCCCCTCAAACTGAATCCTAAAATCTAAGTGTGATAGTTATTCTTTCCTAAGGGATCTTTTAAACCTGCCTAATTAGACATCACCAGATCCAAAACACTCTGATCCCTGGTTGGATTTGCGACATATCATTGAATTAAACTATTCTGAATACACTCTATGAATTCTTCCTAATGGCTGCTTCTGCCAATCTGACTATCCCAATCTACATGAAGGTTAAAGTCACCCATGATTAATGTGCTCCATTTATCTCCTGATTTATTCCCTGTCCCAATGTATAGCTACTTTTTGGGGACTTATCAACTACTTTCCCTTTTTATATCTCCACCCATATGGATTCTGTATTATCTGCTTCTCAATTCTTTCTTGCTCTCATACTTACTTCACGTTATACTAACAAAGGTACTCTACCATCTTTCCCTTCCTTTCCATCCTTTTGAAAAATCACATACCTTTGAACATTCTAGTTCTATCTTTGATATCTTTTAACTGTGTCCATGTCATAGCTTATAAGATCATTGCCATTAATTTGCATTTAGGAAGGGAAATGCAATGTTAATATTTGTTTTGAGAGGTACTGCTGAGGCAGTGTAAAGGCTCTGGTCAGGCTGCATATGGAATATTGTGAGCAGTTTTGGGCTCCATGTTGGAGGAAAGATGTGCTGGTCTTGATCTGGAGGAGATTTACAAGAATAATCCTAAGGGCTTGTCGTAGGACTGGTGAGCATTCTGGGTGTGTACTCTATGTAGGATGGGGGAGGGGGAGATCTCATTGACGCTTATAAGCCTGAGAAGCCTGGGCAGAGGAGATGTGGAGATGATTTTTCCACAAGTAGGAGAGACTAGAACCTGAGAGCACAGCTTCACAATGAAGGGATGACCCTTGAGATGAGGAGAAATACCTTCAGCCAGAGAGTGGTGAATTTGTGGAACTCGATGCTGAAGAAGATTATGGAGACCAGTCATTGAATGTTTTTAAGACAGAATGCAGGAGCAAATTACTGCAGATGCTGGCATCTGTACTGAAAACAACAAATGCTGGTGATCACAGCGGGTTGGATAACATTCATGAAGGAAGCAAGCTAATGTTTCAAGTCTAGATGACTGTTCATCAGAGCTCTGAAAGCTTGTGACTTCAAATAAACCTGTTGGACTATAACCTGGTGTCATCTGACTTATGACTTTCAGTATTTAAGGCAGAGATAGGTAGGTCCTTGATAAGTAAGGGGATCAAGGTAACGGAGAAGATATGACAATGAGGTTATGAAACACATGAGCTTGATCGAATGGCAGAGTAGATTAGATGGGCCGAATGTCCTATTTCTGTATGTGTATTTTAGGGTCTTATTCAACTCTATTTGTGCCATTAATTTTATTTTTATTCTGAATACTACTTGCATTTACCTAAGGAGTAATCAATGATGCCTTTTCACCTACGTGAATTGGAGTGTCATATTGGCAGTTTTCCAATCCTCAGGTACTTCTCCAAAACCCAGGAATTTTTGGAAATTTATAACGAACGCATCCACTATTTCTGTAGCTGTTTCTTTTAGGTTCCTAGGATGCAAGCCATCAGGGTATTTAACTGTATTTAGTCTAATGCAACTGCACTCATAATAGTGATCTTAATTCCTTTCCCGTTTTCTTTCATTTCAATGGGATGTTTGAAGTATCCTCCATAGTTATACCAGATACAATATATCTACTTATTTCCTCTGTCATTTCTTTATTCCTTATAATTATCACACCAGATTCATTTCTAAGGGGTCCATGTTCATTTTGACCTCTCTTCTTTCCTTCTGTATATAAATAATTCAGTTTTAACTGTGGAACAGAACTTTCTTAAATGGTAAAAAGCTAGAAATACTGGAAATTCAAAAATGAATTTACCACTGACTTTTACGTCTTGAGAAATAGAATGCAAGAGATGGGGAGGGAGCAGTATTGAATTCATTCCTCAGCTATATGAAGACATGAATTAAGGAAGCATTTCTGGGCACCACACCATAGGTACAGTAGCTTTGGAGGGAGTGCAACATCAGTTTACTTGCATGATAGTAATGAGGAGAGTTGACACAAAGTAAGATTGTATTCTCTGATGTTTTCAGGGATAGATGGGGTTGATTGAGAGAAACTGTTTCTGGTAGTTGGGGCATCTGAGATCAGTAGGTACAATTTTTAAAAATTAACAAGCTTTTTCAGGAGAGAGTCAAAGAAATATTTCTTCACACCACGTGTGATACAAGTTTGAATCTCTCTTTTCTGTGATTCTTGTATTAATTTTGGAAGAACTTGGAATCATAGTATCCCTACAGTGCAGAAAGAGGTCATTCAGCCCATTGAATCCACACTAAACCATCAAAGAGCATCCTACCCAGCACTCCCCCATCCTATCCTCCTAACCCTGCATTTTACCATGGCTATTCACCTAACCTGCACATCTTTGGACTTCGGGAGGAAATCAGAGCATCCAGAGGGAACCCAGGCAGATACTGGGAGAATGTGCCATCTCCACACAGTCATGCAAGGCTGGAATTAAACCCAGCTCCCTGGCACCCTGAGGCAGCCGTGCTAATCACTGAGCCATTGTGGCAACCCCTGAGAATGAAGTGTTTACTTCATTTCTCAAACCTTCTTTTAATTTAGGGGATAGTATTTATCAAAGGGAAATTAGTATTTACTTCTGTATTTTTTCAATAACAACAGCAATTCTCAAATGCCTGAAACTTCCATAATCAAACACATAAAGCACAACATGTTCCTTCTCTAAATGCTTCTAGCATCACATCACTGAAGAGAACTACCGCAGCATTTACTCCAGCCATACAGATAATCAATTTGATTTACCTCCACGTGGTTGGTCAGAAGAAATGGATGAGCGTGGCCAAACTTTGTATGTCAATGAATATACTGATGAAAAGGTACTTTGATTTCTTATCTTCAGTTGACTTGCTCCTTAGCTGTCTGCTGTTACTGTATTCTTTTTCTAAAAGGAACTGTAGCTCTTATTAACATAAATTATAGTTGCGGAGTTCAGTATTTGGCAATTTAATTCAATTAAGATTGAAAATTAAATACTATTTTCAATTGACAATGGATGAGTTACTATTGTTAAGTACAGGGAAATCAGAAGTATCCATATCAACAAAAATTTTCACATACTGTGCAATTTGATATAAAGAGTTTCACATGACCTAGTAGTTTTCTGTTCGCTTGTATTTCAAGAAGTTGAGGAAATTGTTTCTAGTCTGGTAATGTTATTAAATTATTTGTATTTGCTGATGAGAGTATAGCAGCAAAATTTGAGAAATTAATATGTAACCATCAGTCAGGTGACAGTAAAACCTTCTGACTCACTCTCATCAGAATTTCAGTTCGAGTCTCAACTTTTTCTGAAACTGAAGCTTATTTTTTTATTTTCATTGTCCCAATTTCAGTATTTGTTATCAGCCCTAGAGAAGTTGGGGTAAAACCTTTGTGGAAAATAATAATTATGATTAATAATAATAATCATTTTCCTTTTTGATAATTAAGGTAGTGCTGAGTCCTACAATGTACCAGAGTGTAAAACAATATCTTTGTTTTCAGTGGATGAAACATATTGATGATCAAGGCCGACCATATTACTACCGGACAGATGGATCCAAATCTGAATGGGAATTGCCACAGGTGAGTATATTACACTCTCAAACACTGTGCAGTGATTGAGCGTTTAATTTTTATTCTATGTACGTGGTTGATTTTGAAGTTTAAGCCAACTCCAGAATGTTATTTTCAGTTGTGATCTCATATGGTTGGACCCTGACAAAGGGATTTGATTGTGTTTATTGGCATTTATTGAAAACTGTATTTTCCAAGCACTTTGTGTGATCTGCCTTAAGAAACAAGTCATTTTAGCAGTTAATGTATAGCTGTACTACAAGCAAAAATGAGCTTTTTGACAATTATCCTGGGAGGAGAGAGGGATCAGTTTTTTTTATCATACATGTATATCTGACTGTATATATTTGATTGTAGATTGTTAGAACCTTCCCCAGACAAGGTTCCCAAATTCTTATTATGGTTCTAGTCAGGATATCTTGTCCAAATTAGTGATCTGGAGTATGACATTTTCACTGCACAACTAATGACAAATGTTTCATTCTCACATCATTACAAACAAAAACCAAAATAGCACAAAGCAATAGACAGACATATACTTCTATTTATTCTTGTAGCCTTGGTCAATATTACCTCTTCATTTTTAGAACATAGAACATTACAGTGCAGTACAGGCCCTTTGACCCTTGATGAACCTGTGGAACAAATCTGAACCCTATCTTTGCTGCACTATTCTCTTTTCACCCACATGCTTATCCAATGACCATTTAAATGCCCTTAAAGTTGGCTAGTCTACTATTGTTGCAGGCATTGCGTTCCACGCCCCTCCATTTCGCTGAGTAAAGAAACTACCTCTGACATCTGTCCTATATCTATCACCCCTCAATTTAAAGCTATGTCCCCTCGCGCTAACCATCACCATCCGAAGAAAAAGGCTCTCACTGTCCACCCTCTGATTACCTTATATGTCTCAATTAAGTGACCTCTCAACCTTCTCCTCTCTAACGAAAACAGCCTCAAGTCCCTCAGCCTTTCCTCATAAGACCTTCCCTCCATAACAGGCAACATCTTAGTAAATCTCCTCTGAACCCTTTCCAAAGCTTCCACATCCTTTCTATAATGCAGTGAACTGTATACAATACTCCAAGTGCGGACACACCAGAGTTTTGTATAGCTGCAGCATGACCTTGTGGCTCCGAAACTCAATCCCTCTACCAATAAAAGCTAACACACCATATACCTTCTTAACAACCCTATCAGCCTGGGTGGCAACTTTCAGGAATCTATGTACATGGACACAGAGATCTGTCTGCTCATCACTACCAAGAATCTTACCATTAGCCCAGTACTCTTTGTTCCTGTTGCTCCTTCCTAACTGAATCACCTCACACTTTTCCGCATTAAACTCCATTTACCACCTTTCAGTCCAGTTCTGCAGCTTATCTATGTCCCTCTGTAACCTGCAACATCCTTAAGCACTATCCACAATTCCACTGACCTTAGTGTTATCCGCAAATTTATTAATCCATCCTTCTACGCCCTCATCTAGGTCATTTATAAAAATGACAAACAGCATTGGCCCCAAAACAGATCCTTGCGGTACACCACTAGTAACTGAACTCCAGGATGAACATTTCCCATTAACCATCACCCTCTGTCTTCTTTCAGCTCGCCAATTTCTGATCCAGACACCCTCAATCCCATGCCTCTGTATTTTTCTTCAATAGCCTATCATGGGGAACCTTATCAAACACCTTACTGAAATCCATATGCACCTCATCAACTGCTTTACCCTCATCCACCTGTGTAGTCACGATCTCAAAGAACTCAATGTTTGTAAGGCACAACCTACCCTTCGCAAAACCATATTGACTATCCCTAATCAACTTATTTATCTCTAGCTGATTATAAATCTTATCTCTTATAAGCTTTTCCAACACTTTACCCACAACCTAAGTAAGGCTTACTGGTCGATAATTGCCAGCGATGTCTCTACCCTCTTCTTGAACAAGGGCACAACATTTGCTATCCTCTAGTCTTCTGGCATTATTCTTGTAGTCAATGACGACACAAAGATCAAAGCAAAAGGCTCTGCAATCTCTACCTTGTTTCCCAGAGAATCCTAGGTTAAATCCCATCTGGCCCAGAGGACATCTATTTTCACACTTTCCTCAATTGCTAACACCTCCTCAGGTTTCTCCTGAACAACATTGTCTTTTTCTAGCGTGAATAGTGATGAAAAATATTCATTTAGCGCTTCACCGATCTCCTCGGACTCCACGCACAACTTCCCACTACTATCCTTGATTGGCACTAATCTTTCTCTAGTCATTCTTATATTCTTGATATATCTATAGAAAGCTTTAGGGTTTTCCTTGATCCTATCTGCCATGACCTCTTCTGGCTCTTGTTAGACAGGAATGACCTAAAGAGAGAGCTAACTTGCAACTCACAAGCGCCCTAACTGAGCCTTCGCGTCTCATCTTAACTTAAGCCCCCTTCTTCCTCTTGACAAGAGATTCATCTTCCTTAGTAAACCATGGCTCCCTCGCTTGACCACCTCCTCCCTGCCTCACAGGTACGTACTTATCAAGGACATGCAGTAGGAGGATGGGTGGGAGACACTACCTAAGTAGTGTTTCAGGTAATGCAACCACCCAAATATATTGCTTCACTTGCTCAGCAGTTCCATGTCTGCTCCTCCTCAGCGTGCACTCCGCCTATTCACGAGGTAGGTTTTTAAATCAGTGATTTACCTTCCAGTCCACTCCCTGGTCGACCCTCCCACTCTTCCTGCTGCTGAAAGGAAAATGGAGGGCCCCAGCACTCAAGGTAAGTTTTTAAATCAATGATTCACCTTCCCATCAGCCTCGGGTCGACGCTCCTGCAGTTCCTGCTGCTGAAACAAAAGTGGAGGAATTTTTACTCTGGTTTCTCAAGGTTCTGAACAGGGCATCTGCAATCACATTTGATTTCCTGACCATTATTTTTAGTGGTGTAGTTGAAAGATAAACTTCAATGGGATAATCTGGTACTCTGTTTTAAACTTTTCCACAACAATTTAACATATGTTCAGCATAGATTATAGTCTCGCTCTCTTAATTTGCAGTATGTATCTCAAAGTGTTTGAAAGCCAGAAATAACTAATTGTTTTCTTCTCTATGGTGGAATACTATTTTTGATGCTGCTTTAACTTCTTAGAGGATAACTCATTGGTCTCTCTAATCCAATTTGTCTTCCTGAAGGAGCACAGTTCCTCTCCAATGTCATTTGCATCAGTGGCTACTTTAAGTGCTTGTTTAATCCTGCAGATACTGCTTATAAAAATAGTCTTTCAAAAACTGTTTGACATTTCTCAATCCATACTACTTAAAGTCTTAGAGTCATAGTGTCACAGAGATGTACAGCACAGAAACAGACCCTTTGGTCCACTCATCCATGCTGACCAGATATCCTAACCTAAACCAGTCCCATTTGCCAGCATTTGGCCCATATCCCTCTCAACCCTTTTACATATACCCATCCAGATGCCTTTTAAATGCTGTAATTGTACCAGCCTCCACCATTTCCTCTGGCAGCTCACTCCATACACACACCACCCTCTGTGTGAAAAGGTTGCCTCTTAGGTCCCTTTTATATCTTCCCCTCTCATCCTGAAACAATGCCCTCTAGTTCTGGACCCCACACCAGGGAAAAGATCTTGCCTATTTATCCTATGCGTGTCCTTTATGATTTTATAAACCTCAAAAGGTCACCCCTCAGCCTCCAAAGCTCTAGGGAAATCAGCCCCAGCCTGTTCAGCCTCTCCCTGTAGCTCAAACCCTCCAACCCTGGCAACATCGTTGTAAATCTTTTCTGAACCCTTTCAAGTGTCACAACATCCTTCCAATAGGAAGGAGACCAGAATTGCATGCACTTTATTTACTGTGGCTGAAGTTAGCTTACTAACCCTTTCCATACTCTCTGTCCTGTTAGTTGTTCTGGAAACTTTAATAACCTTTCCTGAGCCACCCTGCCCTTAACTAGTTCAAAGTCCTTATGACCGCAAGTTGTGCCAGCAATTCATCTACCTTATTCTGAATGCTTCATGTATTAAAGACAAAGTCTTCCCCAGTGTCCGTGCCAATAACCCATGAATTTGAATCCACTTCTCCCACACTAATCTTTGAGTGAAGCATTTACCTCTTTTATCTTGTACCAATTAGCTTGTGGCTCTGGTAGTAATCTGGAGGTTATTACTTTTTAGATGTGCTTTATAATTTAGCTCTTAGCCGCTCATATGGCGTCAGAATTTCTTTCCTCATTCTACCTATGTCATTGGTACCTACGTGAACCGTGGCAACTGGATCTTTCCCCTCTCACACAAAGTTCCTCTTCAGCCTAGATGAGATCCTCAACCTGGGCACCAGGCAACAACTCCGCCTTTGGGAATCTCAATCCTGGCCACAGAGAACAGTGTCAATTCCCCTGACTCTACTACCCCAATTACAATTCCATTTTTCTTTAGTCCCTTCTCTCGAATGATTCCTTGTATCATAGTGCTATGGTCAGTTTGTTCATCCTCCCTACATCCCCTGCTCTCATCCACACAATGAACATGAATCTCAAACCTGTTGGACAAGGTCTGACGCTCCTTCAGCTGTACTTCCTGGATTCCTCTACCTGCCTCCTGTGCCTGACTACTTACAGAATTTGTGGAATTAATCTGAGAGGCGATTGCCTCCTAAAGCACAACATCCAGGCAACTCATCCCCCTCCTTCATCTGTCTCATCAACTTTGAGACAGATTTCTTTAAGCAACCAATACCTGCTACATTTGTGGTTGCTATGAACCACAATAGGGTCCACCAGCTCTCACATCATGCAGGTACAACACATTGCCTGGCCCTGCATCTTTTTTTCATTTACTTAACTCTTTATTTTTGATTTTAAAAAAATTCTACTCCTCTTTTAGTTTGTAATCTATAAATATTTCTCCTGTTTACCTTCAATCTGAAAGTAACTTATAGTAGACTGTCAAATTAGCAGCTATTACCAACCAATGATTATGGTTATCCTGTGATGTCACTCTTTTTGTGCTAGGCTCCCGATCTTGGGCTTCAATTTTATCCTGTCAAAAAGACCTTAAAAACGATGAACCAAGAAACAAGCAAAGGTGTACTTCTTCTAATTTTGTCTCCTGGATCCCTCAACTATACAATCGTGCAGGCTGTGTCTCACTCCATATATGACCTCTCCTTCCTGACCATGCAAAGATTACTAATCGTTGCTCTGTCACAGAATCTACAACTCAGCCTCAAGCTCAATGACTTGGCTAAACTCCTCGAACTGCAAATGTGTGTGCACATGTGTTTGTCCTGGAAAGCACTGATATCCAGGAGGTGTCACGTGCTATAACCTTGAGATGTCATGTGTCCTTTCATGATTAATTCTGTCTTTGACTGTTGTGGCTAGTTGATTTATGAGTTTATCCCTCTTGCCTAAATTGTAAATGGGATAAAAAAAATTCAATCCTCCAGTTCTCTAGTACTCCGGTATCCAAAGAGATTTGGAGTATTGTGGCCAGACTTAAAACTATCTCAATTCTAATTTTCTTCAGTGATATATGTTGCATTACACCTTAACAGGATGAGTTGGTAACTATGAAATATGTTGATATTATTTAAAGCTTTCTTCTGCTTTGTTCCCTACAATGTGTCTTGTCACCCATATTCCAGTGATCCTAGTGTTAATGTAATTCTTTTTCTTTATGAAGATTGATATAAAACACTCATTTCAGAACATCATTAATGCCCTCAGTCTCCACAAGATTTCACTTTTTGACTCAAATCAATATCATCATTTGTTTATTTTGAGTACATTTGTTGAAGATTTTTGGGCTCTCTTTGTCATCAACCAAACATCAATACTTTCCTGCCTTTCTTCTTCATCTTCATTGTCTTCATCATCTTTTTTGTGCCTTTAATTCTATTCATCCTGTTTATTATATTCTGCACCCAACTTTTATCATAAACCTGTTCTTGGTTTATTGTCAACAGTGCATTTTGCTATGTTTTTGCAAATGCTGGAAGGAAATCAAAGGTGGGAAGAGAATTGTAAACAGATTGTCTTGTTCACGATAAATGTTATGGATCTTATAGAAGAGTCATCTTGCCATATGGCACTTGTTCCTTTGTAATGCAAAGTTACAGGGTTCTAAGGAGCAATTATGTAATTATTTAGAAACTTTTTTTAAAATTGTAGCCAATTCTACAGTAACACCACAGTAACAACACAAAATTATGTTATTGCTACTCAAATGCAGCTTATTTTAATTAAAGCTCATTAAAATTAATGTTGAATGCTACTCTCAAGAGCAAGAATACATTCTACCAATTGCAGATGTACTCAATTACTTCACTGTTATTTGTAGTGAAGTCATTGGAAACAGTGTAATTTTGCACGTAGCAAATATGGGAAGGAGCTGAAAACACACTGGTGCCAAACAATTTAACAGCTCCTACAGGAATGTGTTGGCATAGCTGTAATGTTACTGGACTCGTAATCCAGCACCTCAGCTAATATTCAGGTGCTATTGGTTCAAATGCCATGGCAGATGGTGAAATGAATTCATTAAAAATCTGAAATTAAAATCTGGTCTAATGGTAACCATTTAACTATTGCTGGTTTGTTATTAAAACGCTGTCTGTCCTTGAGCAAAGAAAATCTGCTACCCTTACATGATCTGGCCTACATGTGACTCCAGACACAGATTCTTAATCACCCTCTGAAATCGCTTAGCAAGTCACTCAATTCAAAGCTGGTAGGGATAAGCAATTAATGCTTTTCCAATTCCATTGTAAATGTATTTCTTTTTGTTTACTGGAAAAACAAAAGGATGCATTTCAGTAGAAACACAGTGCTTTAATGAAATACTGTATAAATCTCAATTGAAATTCTCAACTGAACTGAGTTTAGGGAGTTGATCCCACTACATTTCACACTCTGGATACAAGTAAACTAATCCCACTAGCCTTCACATGGTATGTATCCCTCTATTTCTGGCCTGTTCATGTATCTGCCTGAATGCATTTTAAATGTTGCTATCATATTTGCTTTTATCACCTCCCCTGGCAGCCCATTCCAGACATCTACCACCTATTATGTAAACAATTTGCCTCGCACATGTCTTTTAAATTTGCCCCCTCTCACTAATGTTCCCTACTATTTAATATTTCCACCCTGGGAAAAACAGTCTGACTATCCAACCTATTCACGCCTCTCATAATTTTATATACTTCCATTTAGTCGTCCCCTTAGTCTTTGAAGCTCTAGTAAAAACACTCCAAGTTTGTGCAACCTCTCCTTACAGCTAATACACTCCAATCCAAGCAGCATACTCTTTCTAAAGCCTCCACGTTCTTTCTGTAGTGTGGTGAACAGAACTGCACGCAATACTACAAATGTGGCCTAACTAAAGTTTTATACAGCAGCAATTTGACTTACTACCTTTCGTACTTAAGCCCCAACCAATGAAGGCAAGCATGTCGTGAGTCTTCACCACCTCATCCATCTATGTTGCTACTTTCCGGTAGCTGTGGTTTTGCATCCCCAAGATCTCTGTATATCAATGCACCCAAAGGAACTGCCAAAGGATGTGCAGGTTTCGGTGAATTGGCCATGTTAAATTGTGTATAGTGTCTTTCGTTTTTATGTTTCTTTGGTTTACTGTATGCCTTCCTCCTGCATTTGACCTCTCAAAATGCCTCACCTCACACTTGTCTGGATTAAACTTCATCTTCCATTTCTCCATCTTCCAACTGCTCGATATCCTTTGATAAACCTTTCTTAATATCCACAACTACTTCAATTTTCATTACTAATCAGATCTCTGAGATTTTCATTCCAAATCATTTATGTATATTACAAACAGAAAAGTGTCCAGCACTGATCCTTGCGGAACACCACTGGTCACAGACCTTTAATCAGAAAAACACCCCTCCATAATGACCCTTTGTCTTTCACAACCAAGCCAATTTTGTATCCAACTTACCAACTGACCATGGATCCCATGTGACTTCATCTTCTGGATCAGCCTATCTTGAGGGATCTTGTCAGATGTTTTATAAAGTCCATGTAGACAACATCTACTGCCCTACCCTCATCAATCATCTTTTAACACTTACAGCCAGAGAGATGTACAGCATGGAAACAGAACCTTCAGGCCAAATCGTCCATGCCCACCAGGTTTCCTAGATACATGTAGTCACACTTGCTAGCATTTGGCCCACATCCCTCCAAGCACTTCCTATTCATATACCCATCCAGATGCCTTTTAAATTTTGTAATTGTAACAGCCTTCATCACTTCTTCTGGCAGTTCATTCCATATATGTGTCACCCTCTCCATGAAAAAATTGCCCATTGTGTCCCTTTTAAATTTTCCCCCCTCTCATCTTAAACCTATGCCCTCTAGTTTTGGACTCCCCCATTCTGGGGGGGAAAAAAGACCCTGTCCATTTACCCAATCTATGCCCTTTATGATTTTACAAACCTCTATAAGGTCACCCCTCAGTCTCCAATGCTCCAGGGAAAATAGACCTAGACTATTCAGCGTCGAGCTACAGCTCAAACATTCCAGCCCTGGCACATCCTTGTAAATCTTTTCTGAACCCTTTCAAGTTTCACAGTAGCCTTCCTATATCAGGGAGACCAGAAATGCATGCGGTATTCCAAAAGTAGCCTCACCAATGTGCTGTACAGCCACAACATGACCTTTCAACTCCTATATTCAATGCATTGACCAATAAAGGCAAGCATACCAAATGTCGCCTTCACTATCCTATCAACGTGCGACTCCACTTGCAAGGAATTATGAACATGCACTCCAAGGTTTTTTTTTTTGTTCAGTAACCCTCCCCAGGACCTTACCATTAAGTGTATAAGTCTTGCCCTAATTTGCCTTTCCAAAATGCAGCATCTCTCAGTTATCTAAATTAAACTGTTAACTGCCAATCCTTGGCCCATCTAATCAAGATCACAATGTACCCTGAGGTGACCTCCTTCTGTGTCCACTACACCTCCAATTTTGGTGTCATCTGCAAACTTGTTAACCATATCTACTATGTTCACATCAAAATAATTTATATAATTGATAAAATAAATGGACCTAGCACCAATCCTTGTGGCACAGCACTGTCACAGGGCTCCAGTCTGAAAAGCAATCCTTTACCATCACCCTCTGTCTTCTACCTTCAAGCCAGGTCTGTATCCAAATGGCTAGTTCTCCCTGTATTGCATGTGGTCTAACCTTGCTAATCAGTCTACCATGAGGAACCTTGCCTTACTAAGTCCCGATAGATCACCTCCACTGCTCTGCCCTTATCAATGTTCTTTGTGATTTCTTTAAAAAAAAACTCAATCCAGTTATTGAGACATGATGTTGCACACACAAAGCCATGTTGACACCCCTAATCAGTCCTTGCCTTTCCAAATCCTTCAGGATTCCTTCCAACAACTTGCCCACCACCAATGTCAGGCTCATTGGTCTATAGTTCCCTGGCTTTTCCTTACCACCTTTTTAAATAGTGACACCACGTTTGCCAACCTCCAGTCTTCCAGCTCCTTACCTGTGGCTATTGATGATACAAATATCTCAGCAAGGGGCCCAGCAATCACTTCTTTAGCTTCCCTCAGAGTTCTAGGTAATCTGATCAAGTCCCAGGAATTTAAACACCTTTATGCATTTTAAGCCATCCAGCACCACCACCTCTGTGATACGGACATGTTTCAAGATGTCGCTATCTATTTCCCCTTCCTCAAAAAACTCAAATTTGAGAGACAAAACTCCCCCATTCAAAGCTTTGCTGACTATCCCTAATAAATCCATTCTTTTCCAAATGTAAGTATATCTTGTCTCTAAGAATCTTCTCTAGTAATTTCCCTCCACGGATGTAAAGCTCACCGACCTATAATTTCCTTCTTAAACAAAGGAACAATATTGGATAATCTCCAGTCTTCTGAGACCTCACCTGTAGCTAAAATCCTTGGCGACTTACCGTGTTACAGCCACAGAGAAAGTGCAGAGAGAGAGAGATCAGAATTAGCATTTGAGACATCTGTTCTGAAGTCTGATAACAGTGGGGAAGAAGCTGTTCTTGAATCTATTCATATGTGTTTAAACATTTTTATATCTTCTGCCCAATGGAAGAGGATATAGCTGGAGTGGGAGGGGACTTTGAATTTGTTGGTTGCTTTCCCGAGGCAGTGGGAAACTTAGATGGAGTCAGTTGATGGAAGGAGAAAGTGAGGACTGCAGATGCTGGAGATCAGAATAGAGAGTGGGGTGCTGGAAAAGGAGAGCAGGTCGGACAGCATCCGAAGAACAGGAGAATCGCTGTTTCGGGCAAGAGCCCTTCAGCCATTCCTGATGAAGGGCTCTTGCCCGAAATGTCCATTCTCCTGCTCCTCGGATGCTGCCTGACCTGCTCTCCTTTTCCAGCACCCCACTCTCAACTCAGTTGATGGAAGATAGGTTTATATGATGGACTGGGCTGTGGTCACGGTACTTTAGTTTCTTGTGGTCTTATGAAGAGCAGTTGCCAACCATGCTGAAATGCATCCAGATAGGATGCTTTCTATGGTGCATCTATAAAAATTGGTAAGAATCCTTGTGGACATGTCAAATTTCTTTACCCTCCTGAGTAAGTAGAGATGTTGTTGTGCTTTCGTGACCATTGCATCGACTTGGATGGACCAGGACAGATTGTTGATGATCATCACTCCCAGGAAGTTGATGTTCTTGGCAATTGCCACCATTGATGCAAACAGGGGCGTACCTGCCACTCCGCTTCCTGAAGTCAATGACTGGCTGCTTCATTTTGCTAATGTTAATGGAGAGATTGTTGTCTTTACAATATGCTGCAAAGCACTCGATCTCTATTCTGTCTCATTGTTTCAGCAAACTTAAATGGAGTTGAGGCGGAATTTGGCCATACAGCTGTGACTGTATAAGGAATATAGTGAGGGCTGTATAAAGAGGATAGCAGGGGGCTGAGTACCCTGCCTTGCAGAGCACCATTGAAGAGGAAGTTTTGTGTGCTAATCTTACTTGTTGCGGCCAATGAGTCAGGAAGTCGAAGATCCAGTTTCCAGTTACAGAGTGGGGAGCGGAGACCTAGGTCTTGGAGTGTAGAGATAAGCTTGTTCAGAATTATGGTGTTGAAGGCAGAACTGTAGTTAATAAGTAGGAGCCTGTCGTGGATATTGTTATCCAGACGTCCCAGGGTGAGCGTAGAGCCAGGAAGATGGTGTCAGCTGTGGACCTGTTGCGCAGGTATGTAAACTGCAAAGGATCAAGGCAATTTGGTAGGCTGGAGTTGATGTGAGCATAACTAACCTCTCAAGGCACTTCATAATTATGGAGATCAGAACAATTGGGACACGATGCATCATTTTCCTTTGGCACCAGGATGGTGGTCTTAAAGTAGGTGGGGATTTCAGATCATACTTCCTGTGGGATAATGCATACATACCCTGCTTTATCCTTGACTGAACCTCCCATGTCTCTAGCTACTCTCTTGCTCTGATTTTACATATAAAATGCCTTGGGATTGTCCTTAATCCTGCTTTTCAGTGTGTTCACATTAAAGCAGCCTTTTTATATATTAATTGGAATAATTTACTCATTGCTTTTACCTTTTTGTCTTTTGGTTTATGCTTTTCTTTTTTAGTTCATATTTTAAAAATATTTTACTATTCCAACTGTGTGGTCACTGATTTATTGGAGTATATGAAATGCTTTGACAAACACTAATTTATATTATCAAATTTCTGATGCAAGTGTAAAGATTATCTGATCACCAAATGTGATATTTCTTTTAGTCTATGCTGTTGCTAATATTTTGAAAGAAGCATAAATTCTGGAGCTCTTCATTTATTACTGCTGTATTGCTTGCAATAAAGCATTGTGCATAAATAGCCTGGGATTAGCTGCATCCTTGGCCTACAAAATTTCCTTATTGGGCATCTGTGTGTCCGGTCAGTCAGTTGTGCTTAAGAATTCCTTTGTCGAGCTAGGAGATGTGTAAGCCAACAGGTGTTTCCTGGCTTTCAACACCCTTTCCTGTGCAGTCAGTCTCCATGATATTTAAAACGTAGCTGTATCCCAAGGCACAAAATGAATAGAAAACTCCCACTGTTTATGCAGTACTCTAAATATGAGTTGTTTCTACGATGCAAAGTGTGGAAGGTCATGAAAGCCAAGATGCCTGTAACTCCTTGGAGGAAATTTTCCAACAATCGTTATTTCTGAGTCATTCTCACCAGGGAAATAATTATTCACAGATCCATCATTTTGTTGAGGGACTTTAAAAGATAACATTTGAAAGAAAAAGATAAGTACTTAAAATAGTATATACAAGTAAAATTTGAACAGACTTAATATTCAAGCCTTGAACTAAGAACCTGATGCTATCCACAAGAAGTAGTACTTCCAATAATTGTTATGGCTTTAAGGTATCTTTACTTTTTCACAGTGGATACTTTTGCGTTAATGCTTCAGATTCATGCTCATAGATTAACCCTAAGAAAAGTGTTATAAATTATAACCAGTTTGGGACTAGTGTGACACTCATTTATTTGTAGAGCTGATTAAAGGCAGTGATGATTTTTTTTTCCTTCAGAGGATCATGAGTCTATAGAACTCTCTTCCACAATATATAGTGGAGGAAGATGATTGAAAATTTTGAAGACCGATGTGTAGATTCATGATTAATGAGAGAGACCGAGGTTATCAGGGATAAGCAGGAAAGTGGAGGTGTGGCTAAAATCAGCCATGATCGTATTGAATAGCAGAGCAGGCTTGAGGGACCAAGTTGCCTACTCCTGAGCTTAATTCATTTATTCACAGGAACTGAACAGGAAATAGTATACAGATGCATTTTGCCCATTTCTGGACTTCATATTTACAGATGCATGTGAAGGTTTTAGAAAGAGTGCAGTGAAAGTTTATACACATAATGGAATTATGTGTATATTTTTAAAATTGGGATAATTCTACTTGGAGAAAAGGAAGTTGAGGGGTGATTTGATTGAGTAGAATTTTAAGAGATCTGGGAAAAGCATATGGAGAGGAATTCTGTGATTAGTGAAGGGTTGAGAACCAGGGGACAGCAGTCAAAGGTGTTTGACAGTGACAATAAGGTGTTTGATAAAAGAACCTACAGTGACATGAAAATCATCTTATGCAGCAAATGATTATCCCAAAACGTACAAGCTGAGAAGGTGGTTGAGGAAGATTGAATAGTGGCTTTCAAAAGAGAATTAGCTAAGCATTTGAAGAAAGAAAATTTGTTGAGTTACTGTAAAAATATAGGAGAATGTGACTAGCTGAGTTGCTTTTGCAGAAAGCAAACATGGATATGATGGGCCAAATGGTCTCCTCCTCCTGTGCTTACAATCATTTTATGTTTCTAGTGTGAACATCTCTGATACGGTGTTGATTCTCTAAATAGCTTTGGAGCATTTACTGAAAAAAAAAGTTAACCAGCACCTTCAGTTTATTTCAGTTGTTGATTTGTTCTGTGATTTCTTCAGACCTACTCATTTTTCATCAACACCATCAGATGTTGTTTCAGGTTTTAACTGTCAAACTAAATTATTAATGTCATGCAGCATGGAAACAGACCCTTTGGGAAGAAGGGGGGAGAAAACTGCATTACACATGTTTTCAAAATGTAAGTTGTTTTAACAGCAGTACTTTCAAGCTATGGTCATTGTTTTATGCATGAGGCAGCTTGTGCTCATCATGATCTCACAGACAGTGATGCAATGTGTTTGTCCAAAATACTAATTTACAATATCATGTATATTGAAAATTGTGCAAAAGATAATGGCTATCACAGCAAAAATGTTGCATGTGCAAGGAACAAGTTGCTCACAATCTTCATTAGTTTCAGTGCGTGATCCAGCTTATTTGTGGAAGTAGATGCTGGATTTGAATAAGCTTGAGATAACTTTGCTCTGTCTTTTTTCTGAAACTCTTCTCAGCAAAGTTTGAGTTATAAGTACGATGAAAAACTTCATCACAAATAGAGGATTCCTAAAAGGAGAATTAAAAACTCGGCGTAACTGTCTCCAGAAAATTAAATTCAGTCAGCCATAACTGAGCCACGAAGACATCCCAATGCCAACTGTAAAATGCGATTTCCCCTACAGACCCATGTTTGGACAATTTGTGAATAATTCTTTTAACTGTTACTTGTCAAAATTACTTTTAAGGTAATATGCTGCAGAGTTTGTGTCTTTCCCAAACCAGGTAGGCACACACCATCCTGACTTGAAACAATATCACTGTTCTTTGAGTGTCGGTGGCGTAACATTTCTAGATTTTCCTAGCAGCCCTGTGTGTAAACCTATCCACAATTCATAAAACTGGCTAACCATCATCATCAGGCAGTCAGAGATGATTAGAAATACTGGCCTAACTGGTGACGCTCTACATCTCAATGACTCTATCTTTCTTCCAGTACTTGTATCGAGAGATCAGGGACTTTTGTGAGAAAATAACAATGAGAGTTTGTGTCCCAAGATTTACTTGGTATTAGAGTCATAGTCATGGAGATGTACAGCACGGAAACAGACCCTTCAGTCCAACTTGTCCATGCTGACCAGATATTCCAACCCAATCCAGTCCCACCTGCCAGCACACTGCCCATATCCCTTCAAACCCTTGTAGATGTCATGATGCAGGTTTTAACAAAATGTTTTCTTTGTGTTATTTATGGTCTGACTTTCTTTTTAATATAAAAGAATTCTCAGTTCCAGATTTACATTTCCAACAAGGACCTTTCTTTTTCTGTGCAGGAAATGTAATGAAATTTCTGGCTCTCTGTATCCACCTAGTGGCAAAGAAAGCATTCCTTTTTTTCCTTCAGGAATGAAAACTGTTGAAGCAAATCCTCAAAGTAACATTACTCTCGCAACTGATATGTCCTTAAAAAGAAAAACCCTTCACATCCAAAGGAAAACAAATCCTCATTCTCTATCAATTTAATATTTAATTTAAATATTACATCTCATTTTCTGTTTTGCAAAAGAAATGAATCAGTACCTCAAACCTGTTCCATCATTCAGTTAGATGATAATTAATGTAACTCAGCTATATATCACTTAGCATATACAGTAAAATACTGAGGACTTGGAATGGTTCTATAGAACACCACTTATTTCATACTACTAATAGAATATATAATGTAGCCTTACTCTGTGGATGTAAGTTTGCTCACTGAGCTGGAAGGTTCATTTTCAGACGTTTCATCACCATACTAGGTAACAGCCTCTGGTGAAGCACTGGTGTTACTGACCCACTTTCTATTTATGTATTTAGGTTTCCTTGGGTTGTTGGTGTCATGGTGATGCCATTTCCTGTTCTTTTTCCAGAGGGTGGTAATTGGGGTCTGAGTCGATGTGTTTGTTGATAGAGTTCCGGTTGGAATGCCATGCTTCTAGGAATTCTCGTGCATGACTCTGTTTGGCTTGTCCTAGGATGGATGTGTTCTCCCAGTCGAAGTGGTGTCCTTCCTCATCTACTCTCACTAGTATCCTCATCTAAGGATACTAGTGAGAGTAGGTCATGTCTTTTTGTGGCTAGTTGATGTTCTTCTTTATAGGTGGCTAGTTTTCTGTCTGTTTGTCCAATTTCGCGTTTCTTACAGTTCTTGCAAGGTATATTGTAAATGACATTAGGTTTGCTTGTTGTCTATATAGGGTTACTCTGTGTCCAACCTCTCAACCATGCTACAAGTAATGTCCTATGATTTGTACTGGTTTTGAAACATATAAAATACTTGGTTGACTCTGACTCTTGGACAGAACCCTCCAGTCCTCACCTTCCATCTCATCAACCTCCGTATACATCACTTCATCCTCTGCCATTTCCGCCACCTACAAACAGACTCCATCACCAGAGATATATTTCCTTCCCCACCCCTATCCACTTTCTGCAACACCTTCGTCAGGTCCACACCCCCCACCAACCCACTGTCCCCTCCCAGCACCTTCCCCTGCCACCGCAGGAATTGCAAAACCAGCGTCCACACCTCCCCTCTCACCTCTATCCAAGACCCCCAAGGAGCCTTCCACATCATTCAAAGTTTCACCTGCTCTTCCACACATGTCATTTACTGTATCCATTGCTCCAAATGCAGTCTCCTCTACATTGGGGAGACAGGATACCTACTCGTAGAGCACTTCATAGAACATCTCCGGGACACCTGCACCAACCAACCCTACTGCCCCGTGGCCAAACACTTCAACTTTCCCCCTCTCACTCCACCAAGGACATGAAGGTCCTGGGCCTCCTCCATCACCACTCACTAACCACCCGACACCTGGAGGAAGAATGCCTCCTCTTCTGCCTTGGGACCCTCCAATCCCACGGCATTAATATGAATTTCACCAGTTTCCTCATTTCCCCTCCCTCCCACCCCCATCTTATCCCAGATCCATCCTTCCAACTAGCCACTGCCCTCATGACCTATCCATCTTCCTTCCCACCTATCTGCTCCACCTTCTCTTCCAACGTATCACCATCACCATTACCACCACCTCCATCCACCTATCACACTCTCAGCTACCTTTCTCCTAGCCCCACCCCCCCCCCCCCCCCCCCCCCCCCTTCCCATTTATGTCTCCTCCCTTTAGACTCCCAGCCTCATTCCTGATGAAGGGCTTTTGCCTAAAACTTCGATTCTCCTGCTCCTCAGATACAGCCTGACCTGCTGTGCTTTTCCAGCACCACACTCTTGACTCTGACTCTTGGTTGACGTGACCTCTGTTTCTATCTTTACATATACAACCAGACCTACTGAATGTCTCTAGCACTTCCTGTTTTTATTTCAGATTTCCAACGTCTACAGTATTTTGCTTTTGTTAAAACAATCTTTACCTCTTTAATTCAAAGAAACAATGTGCAATGAAATGTCAATATGTATTGAGATGGAATAATGGTAATTGGGTTCTGTCTGTTATGTATCTGAATTGTACTCACATCACTGCCCTTGTGTGCAGTCAGTGGAAATGTAGGCTACAATTTTCCACACAAAGCAAGCGACTATCTCACCATGATTTTATCGCTTTATATAAGTGCCCCAAATTAACTCTAATTTTCTCCAAATGTGACAATGAAACCACAAGACTAGCAGAGAAAGATGCACAGGAAATATTTCACATGCAATTATAAATCTGAATTAAACATAAGTGGAGAACTAGATTTGGATTTCATAATAGACTGCTAGATATTTACAGCTAGAAAGGGGCCATTCAGCCATCATGATCAGGCTGGTCAAAATAAGCTGACTAATCCTCTGCTGTATTTGACATTAAGGCAGATGTTCATCAAAGTTCTGTAACCTTTATAAAACTAAAATGAAATTTTAAAATTTAGAATTAAATCCCATGCTAGTTTGTTACTGCACTAATAGGTACTGGTTATATTTACAATATGTATTGCATGCTCAGCATTCTATAGTGCTTATGGCTTGAGAGGTTTTCAACAAATTTAAGCCCCTTTGTGTACTTTGATGAGACAAAAATAGATCTCCTATGAACCAATGTGATGACTACCCTGAGTTGTGTGTCCCTACCCCTCTACATTCTGAAAAATATTGATCATTATAGTTGAAAACAAAAACTGTTGGAAAGCACAGCGGGTCAGACAGCATCTGGAGAGAGAGAGAAAGAGCAAGCTAACATTTTGATGACTTCATCAGAGCTCTCTCTCCACAGATGCTGGCTGGCCAGCTGTGATTGCCAGCATTTTTTGTTTTCAGTACAGATTCCAACATCTGCAGTAATTTGTTCCTACTGATCATAATTTTAGTTTTGTTCAACTCACAATGTCAGTTCCTTCGTATTCTTTTTTACAAAATGGCGACCAGAACTGTACAAAGTACTTTGTGTGGTTGAATTATTCTTTCAATAATAGAGCCCAGAGTTGAATACATTCTCCATTGCAAGCCCTCATGTAAATTTGTGGTTGCATTCCTGAAAAATCATGATTATTAAGTGAATTGGATTCCCATTGGAATCCATTTTAAAACCAGAGTTTGGTCTCATCAACTCTTAGCCAGAAAAACAGTTTACAAATTCAAAGACTGTACAGTACATGCATGATATTTTGCAATCCCAACTGAAATAACTTAAAGTAAAATACATCATTGAATACAAAAGAGATATAATACATTTTAAAAAAATACTTCCCATATGGTACTTTCGAACAGCTGTAGTGACTGAAGTTAGTGCATATACTAGTATATTGGTCGATCTCATGTATAAGTCGACCCCTTATTTTGGCCAAAAAATCTTGTATTTTCCTCATACCTCATGTATAAGTCAACCCTAGTTCTTCACAGTTACAGATCAACATTTATATGTCAGTGTGCACTCCCCTCTGGCTTTCCAGTGTGTTGGCATACCACTCCGTTCCAAGTCTTCCAGTCCGCCAACCGTCATGCTCTACCCCCAGGTTTTCAGAATTGCTGTAACTCATAGTCAGTTTCCACAGTTTCAGTTACCCACGGTTTACCAGCACAAATATATTACAGAGTACTTTCCAGAACCAGGGACCGGGAAGGTGCGTTTCCCATTTTAAATGACCATATAGATATTGACTTGTTTGTGATTGTCTTTCTCTGGCTAATTCTTAAAAATGTATTACTACTCAAAGATGAAATGCAAGTGATAATCGAGACTTGACTACAAACTTTCTCTTTACAATGTGTCCTATACTCAACCACTGTAAATTTAATACTTTTATATTATATAGGTAATAATTGTTTTAACACTTTGTACAAGCTGGGGCCATTTTACTTTGTTTAACTTTGCTAATGTCCAAGAAACACAAACAATATAAAAGTACAAGAGATTTGAGATCAGCATTTGACTGATTTAATTGCAAGTCGAGAGTGTGGTGCTAGAAAAACAGTGGGTCAGGCAGCATCCGAGGAGCAGGAGAATCAACGTTTCTGGCGTAAGCCCTTCATCAGGAATGAGGCTTGTGGGCCAGGAAGTGCTGAGAGATAAATGGGAAGGAGGGGTGGGGTTCGGGGTAGTTAGCTGAGAAAGCACTAGATAGATGAAGGTGAGGGAGAAAGTGATAGGTCAGTTGGGAACGGATAGATGGGATAACTGATGGGCAGGTCAGGAGGTCAGAATATTGAGTACAGGAGTTGGGAGGTCATGTTGCGGCTGTACAGGACATTGGTTAGGCCACTGTTGGAATATTGCGTGCAATTCTGGTCTCCTTTCTATCGGAAAGATGTTGTGAAGCTTGAAAGGGTTCAGAAAAGATTTACAAGGATGTTGCCAGGGTTGGAGGATCTGAGCTACAGGGAGAGGCTGAACAGGCTGGGGCTGTTTTCCCTAGAGCGTCAGAGGCTAGGGGTGACCTTATAGAGATTTACAGAATTGAGGGGCATAGATAGGAAAAATAGACAAAGTCTTTTCCCTGGGGTTGGGGAGTCCAGAACTAGAGGGCATAGGTTTAGGGTGAAAGGGGAAAGATATAAAAGAGACCTCAAGGACAACTTTTTCACGCAGAGGGTGGTACGTGTATGAAATGAACTGCCAGAGGAGGTGATGGAGGCTGGTACAATTGCGACATTTCAGAGGCTTTGGTAGGATATATGAATAGGAAGGGTTTTGAGGGATATGGGCCGAGTGCTAGCAGGTGGGACTAGATTGGGTTGGGATATCTGGTCGGCATGGACGGGTTGGACCGAAGGGTCTGTTTCCATGCTGTACATCTCTATGACTGGGATGATGTGGGTAGGGGTGGGGGGTGGGGGGAATGAAATTCACATTTACCTCGTGTGGTTGCAGGGTCCCAAGGCAGAATATGAGGTGTCCTTCTTCCAGGCATTGGGTAGTAATGGTTTGGCGGTGGAGGAGACCCGGTCCTGCATGTCCTTGATGGAGTGGGAGGGGGAGTTGAAGTGCACAGCGATGGGCCGGTGGGGTTGATGGGTGCAGGTATCCTAGAGATGTTCTCTGAAACGATCCACAAGAAGGTATCCTGTCTCCCCGATGTAGAGAAGACTACATCGGGTGCAATGGATGCAGTAGGTGATATTAGTAGCGGAGACCACATCGGATGTGATGGATACAGTAGATGACGTTGGTAGATGTGGTCTTTTACCAATGTCATCTTCTATATCCGTTGCACCCAAAGTGGTCTCCTCTACATCAGGGAGACAGGACGTCTTCTTGCGGATCATTTCAGGGAACATCTCTGGGACACCTGTACCCACCAACTCCACAGCCCTATAGCGAACACTCAACTCCCCCTCCCACTCCGTCAAGGACGTGCAGGGCCTGGGCCTCTTCCACCGCCAAACTGTTACCACCCAACACTTGGAGGAAGAACGCCTCATATTCCGCCTTGGGACCCTGCAACCACACAGGATAAATGTGGATTTCAACAGCTCCCTTATTTCCCCTCCCCCCACATTATCCCAGTCCTAAGCCTCCAACTAGGGACCGCCCACCTGACCTGTCCATCACCTTGGTAAAAACAATGACTGCAGATGCTAGAAACCAGATTCTGGATCAGTGGTGCTGGAAGAGCACAGCAATTCAGGCAGCATCCGAGGACAGGCAAAATCGACGTTTCGGGCAAAAGCCCTTCATCAGGAATATAGGCAGAGAGCCTGAAGCGTGGAGAGATAAGCTAGAGGAGGGTGGGGGTGGGGATAGAGTAGCATAGAGTACAATAGGTCAGTGGGGAAGGAGATGAAAGTGAGGTCAGGGAGGAGAGGGTGGAGTGGATAGGTGGAAAAGGAGCTGGGCAGGTCGGACAAGTCAGGAGTCCATCACCTTTCCCATCTATCCACTCCACCCCCCCGACCCATCACTTTCTCCCTCACCTTCATCTACCTATCGCTTTCTCAGCTACCTTCCCCCAAGCCCCATCCCACCTCCCATTTATCTCTCCGCTCTCCCCAGCCCACAAGCCTCATTCCTGATGAAGGGCTTATCCCCGAAACGTCAATTCTCCTGCTCCTGCTGCCTGACCTGCTGTGCTTTTCCAGCACCACACTCTCGACTCTGATCCCTAGTGCCTGTAGTCCTCACTTTCTCCTGATTTAAATGCAAGTCTTTCTGCCGAATAATATCTGCCTCAACTATCTAAACAATTCCTTGCATCTCAAATTAGTTCTAAAAATTCAAAACGGTGTAAATTACTCCACTTATACACAGAACAGCGTTAGATATGCTTCTGTGGCAGGTCTTGGAACATATCCCCTGCAGGAACAGGGGGACTACTGTACCATTCTACCATAGCAGGCAGAATGAAGGTAGTTATTTTGTAGATAAATATTCAGTAATCCTTTTGTTTATTATTTTATATAGAGATCTGGCTCTTGCCCATTTTTTGACTCCTACCAAGCATGAATTTCATCCCCTCGAAAACAATACCTCATTTATTAGTCGACCCTCTAATTTCAGCTTTAAAAAAGTCTTCAAAATTCGACCTATACATGAGTAAATACGGTAGTTTAAGTTGGTCATTTCCTTGTTTTTGTTCATACAATATTCTCCCAATGCGTTAGAATTTCATTCATTCAGTTTGTAGACTTTCTAACCTGAGCTGCCAACTTTAAATGTCTATGAACCCAAATGTCTCAATCCTGTCTTTAAAGCCAACTTCTTTCGTTATTTTCTTCCCATCCTTTCCCCAGTTGCCTAACTTCATGCTTTGGACTTAATAACTGATTTATGAAACTAAACAATATTGATCTTTTAGGTGCATGTACTATTTAGTATTAGGAAGTTAGTTAGCTCAGTTGGCTGCATATGCAGAGTGATTCCAACAGTGTGAGTTCAGTTCTCTGTAGGATTATGGCAGCTTGCTGGTCAGTATGCTGCAGCGTTTTATTGTTTGAGAATGAGCGACAACAGTACACTGCAGAAATGTAAAGGGCATCCTAGTATGAAGGTTATTTGGCAGAATGTTTTATCCCTAGAGTTTACAAACCAGCAGAAAGGCATAGCTAGTGGTGAGAGACAATGTCTTGGTCAGATCCTTCCCAGGTTTTACCATCTTTGTATGCAGTCTTCAAAACTGATGTGGTGTAGAGTAGACCATCACCGACCTCCTACAGAATGCATTTTTGTAATGTAGGCTTGCAAAGAAATGCAATTGTTTTTCTCAAAATTCATATCATTTTGCTCTCTAACAGAAGACTCTGGTGTACAAGCTGATCCCAGGGACTTCTGCTGAGACAAACATCAACTACTAAAGGATTAATAACTCTGGAAAATGCTCTTTAGTGTGCTGGTAACTTGCTTGTTGCTCAGTACAAAGAGCTTTATATGAATAAGTGTTGCAAACTCATTCTCAAGGTGCAGGACTATGTGTGATGGACACTCTAAGGCTAAGGGCAGCTGCAGGAAAGGCTGTATGGGGAAAGGCCACTACTATTGCATTTTACACCAAGGAACTGCGATCCATTCAGAACCCTTTGGGTGTTGCTATCAGTACATACTTCACATGAAATGTAAATGCATGTTATAGATATACCCTGAAATTATAAATGTAGTTAGGAATTTGAGTAGTAAATACGGTATTGAAAGACAACGACTGATTTTGCCTTTAATGTTTTGTGAGTTTACAAATATTATGAAAGTGTATTTTTGAAGAAACATTGCTGAGTAAGTAGTTTAGTTCTCTCTATGGACTCTTTTGGATCCAGTGTCCATTTGCTCAATTGTTGCTGAAGAAACTCATCAAGGATTCAAACATTCCACCTGTGTTCCCTTCCCTGTGATTCTTGAATGATTCCAATGTGCATTGGAGAGAGTGCAGAAGCAACTTAGAAGATTGGTTTCAGGTATGAAAAGCTTCAGCTTTGAGGATACATCGAAGAAATTGTGACTGTGCTGCTTGTAGAGAAGCAGCTGAGAGGAGCTCTGATTGAGGTTTTCAAAATCTTGAGTGAGCCAGACAGACTGGATTGGGTAAAGCTGTTTCTGCTTATAAAAGAGTCAAGAACAAGAGGGCATGGATTTGAAGTGATGTGCAAATGCAGGTAGGATAATGTGAAAAAAGACTTTAACACAGTGAGTTGTTTGTTTATGAAATGCAGTGCGGAGAAATGTGTTGGGGCACGTTCAATTGAGGTAATGGAGAGGGCATTGGATTTTTTTTTTCCCACAGCGCCCTTGTGAATATTTAAGGCTGAGATAGATAGTATAATGTCCAATTTGGTAGCAAAAACAGGAAGGTAGATTATCTGAATGGTGATAGATTGCACTGTCAGTCATCTTGCCCAATGAGTTCTGATTGTCCTTCTACACCAATACACCTATAAGCATGCGGATACACCAGACAAAGAGAGCAAATGGTTTGTTGGTCTTCATAGCAAGAGGATTTGCATGTAGGAGTAGGAATGTCTTGATGATAATAAATTCCTTCATCCAGAGAGTGCTGAGCCTGGGAATTCCCTGCTACAGAAAGTGATTGAGGGAAAGTAATTTTTATTTTTCAAGGAGTTTGATATAATTCCTGGGGGTTGTCACAAAGCTAGTCCCTTTTTTCCCGAAAAACTATTCTTGGCTCAAGGAGACTCTGTCCTTGATTTTTTTCAGAGGAGCAATAAACCGGACCCGGCTCCGATCAGACTGGTTTGGTACAGGGATGAAAAGGACTTTGAGAGGCTTTTTGTTTACATGTAAACAGATGAGACTTCAGGCCAAAGTGGGTCATGTTTTAGAAGTGACCTGTAGAATGAAAGGGGAGTGGTCAGCTTTCTAGCTGAGCAGCTTTAGTTCAGTCTTGAACTGGTTGGAAGTTTAGCAGGGAGCTGTGTGGAAACTCACTCTCTTTTCTGCCTTTCAACTTTAACCTGTAAGCATGTTTTCCATTTTTACTGGTTTTTAAAAGGAGTTTGCTAATTGGGACTGTTGTGTATATTCAGAACAGCATAATTAAGTCTAGTTGGATAGGGTGAGTTCTGTAGGGGTTCTTTAGTCTGTTCTTTGTGTTTCATTGTGTAATTTTGTGAATAACTTTTTCTGTTTTTAAAATCTAGTAGTCAACCTGGCTAGTTTTATCCGGTAAGTTTCACTGTACATTTACCGAAACAAATTAGCGAGTTTTGAGAAGATTTGTAGCTCAGGTTGAGGTTTTGGATGTAGGTTTGCTCGCTGAGCTGGAAGGCTCATTTCCAGACGTTTTGTTACTCTACTAGGTAACATCTTCAGTGGGCCTCAGGTAAAGCAAATGCTGAAAATTCCTGCTTTCTATTTGTATGTTTGGGATTCTTTGGGTTGGTGATATCACTTTCTGTTCCTTTTCTCAGGGGGTGATAGTTGGGGTCTAACTCGATGTGTTTGTTGATGGAGTTCTGGTTGGAATGCCATGCTTTTAGGAATTCTCATGCATGTCTTTGTTTGGCTTGTCCTAGGATGGATGTGTCGTCCCAGTCGAAGTGGTGTCCTTCCTCATCCGTGTGTGAGGATACTAGTGAAAGAAGGTCATGTCTTTTTGTGGCTAGTTGGTGTTCCTGTATCCTGGTGGCTAGGTTTCTGCCTGTTTGTCCACTGTAGTGTGTTTTACAGTCCTTGCACGGTATTTTGTAAATGACATTAGTTTTGATCGTTGTCTGTATTGTGTCTTTAGCTGCTGTTTTAGTGTTTTGATGGGTTTGTGGGCTACCATAATGCCAAGGGGTCTGAGTAGTCTGGCAGTCATTTCCGAGATGTCTTTGATGTAGGAGAGAGTGGCTAGGGTTTCTGGACATGTTTTGTCTGCTTGTTAGGGTTTGTTGCTGAGAAATCGGCGGACTGTGTTCATTGGGCATCTATTCTTTTTGAGTACACTGTATAGGTGATTTTCCTCTGCTCTGCGTAGTTCCTCTGTGCTGCAGTGTGTGTTGGCTCATTGAACTAATGTTCTGATGCTGCTTCATTTGTGGATGCTGGGATGATTGCTTCTGTAGTTCAACATTTGGTCCATATGTGTTGTTTTCCTGTAGATGCTGGTTTGAAGTTGCCCACTGGCTGTTCGCTCTACTGAGACATCTAGGAATGGCAGTTTGTTGTTGTTTTCCTTTAAGAATTTTATGCCAGTAAGGGTATTATTGATGGTTGAAGGTTTGAAGGTTTCCTCTAATTTGTTTCGTTTAGTGATGACAAAGGTGTCATCCACGTAACAGACCCAAAGTTTGGGTTGGATGGTTGGCAGAGCTGTTTGTTCAAGTCTCTGCATTACTGCCTCTGCTAAGAACCCTGATATTGGTTTGTCTGTAGGTTTTGTTGTTGAAGGTGAAGTGTGTGGTTAGGCATAGGTTCACTAGCTTTATGGTACTGTCCTTGTTGATGAAGTTAGTGGTGTTTGCTGTATGTGTCTTTGGGTCTTCTAATAGTGTAGTCAGTGTTTCCTTGGCCAGGTTAATGTTGATTGATGTAAACAAGGCTGTTACATCAAAGGAGATCATTATTTCATCCTTTTCTACCTTAGTGTCTTTGGTCTTCAGGAATTCTTGGGTGGAGTGAATGGAGTGGAGTGAGTCTTCTACTAAGTGTTTTAGTCTTTGGTGTAGTTCCTTGGTCAATCTGGAAGTTGTTGCTTCAGGTCCTGAGACTATGGGTCTGAGGGGTGCTCCTGGTTTGTGAATTTTGGGTAATCCGTAGAAGCGTGGTATGTTGGATCCGTTTGGTTTCATTTTTTTGTCTATCTCATTTATTTCTCCAGATTTCTGAATGTTTTTGAGTAGGGCTGTGATTTGGTTCTCTAGTGTGTGGTTGGGTGTTTCGCCACTTGGTATCTGTAAGTAGTGCATTCACTTTCTCATTGTAGTCTCTTCGATTTAGAATGACTGTCAAGCATCCTTTGTCTGCAGGTAGGATAACAATGTTTTTTTTTAGTCTTTCTAGTGCTTTCCTTTCTTGTGTATTGAGTATGTTTCCTTCCTTTTTCTGCTTAATGTTGGTGCGACTACCTGTCTGATGGTTTGCTGGGTTTATTCTGAGAGTTGGTCATCTTTTAGTATTGTTTCTAATGCTGCTAAAAAATCTTTCTTGTCTGCATCCTGGCAGTTGTAATTTAATCCTCTTACTAAGACAGTTTTTTCTGTCAGTTAAGGATCGGTCAGATAAGTTTTTTTTTAATCCATGCATCTGTGTTGTCAATTTGTGTAAGTTTGTCTAGTTTTTTCTGCAGGTCTAGTTTTTTCATTTTCTGTGTTTGTCGCTGCCTAATATCTATGGCTCGTTGTACTGTGTCTGTCCATTCATGGTCTGTTATATGACTGAGTAAAGATTTTTGATGCAACATTTTCTGGTTGTATTTATGGAGTCTGTTGTGGGCATCATTAATGATTTCTCTAAGCATTCTGTGGCTGTTTTACTCAGCTCTTCTTATGGCTAGTGGGATGTTAAGGGGAGTTTCGTATTGAAGACATTTAGGTAGTACCTGTTTCCTTAGGCATTCGTGCAGGAAGTACAGCTGTTCGCAGGTGGCACTCTGTCAGATGGCATTCATTTGCAATTTCCCATCTACTACCGCCTGAGAAAAGGAACAGGAAGTGACTTCACCACAGGAAATGACATCACCAACCCAAAGAAACCCAAACATACAAATAAAAAACAGGAAATTTCAGCGTTGCTTCGCCTGAAGCCAACTGAGGATATTACCTAGTAGGGTAACGAAACATCTGGAAATGAACTTTCCAGCTCAGTGAGCAGACCAACATCCAAAACTGAAACAAATTGCAAAGTTATGGTCTGAACTTCCTGCTTGAGAGTGTTTTGAGTGGTCTGGCTTAGTCCATAACAGGGTAAAGGGTATGGGGAGAAAACAGGAACAGGTCACTGATTTGGATGATCAGCCCTAATCATATTGAATGGTGGCGCAGGCTCAAAGGGCCAAAATGGCCTACTCCCAGTTCCTATGTTCTATGTTTCTGTGATGGGCATTATTACACTTGTTTCTGATCCATCAAATGTCTGTGCACGCAGAAAGCACCAGAGAGAGATCAAATTGGAATCAGCAAGCTCATGATCATAGGCAATGGATACAACAGCTAAATATTAATAATTCCAGACTAGAACTGTAGCTGTATGAAAATGTCTGCTTTTCCACCAGATGTAGTTGTTCTTAACACTAAAAACATAAATGTGGCAAGAGAAAGCCATCTGACGTCTTGTTGTACCTTCAGTGTAATTATTATTTCACAGGCTTTAAGGTCTATATTGAAGGACAGTTTTTGAAGTTTTTTTTGCACCAGAAACAAATTGATTGAAGTATTTGCTAGTTTTAGTAGATTTGGTGAATCATTTTTAAAATATGATTTCCTTTTCACAATAGTACAACATTGCAGCAAAGCGACAAGAAGTTGTTAGTAAAAGCAGAAGCTTGGACAGGAAGCCAACTGAGTCTGTATTAATGACAAATTGGAGACATAGCACATATGGAGTTGGGCAATTGGACCTTGATAAGGTAGGAAATTATACCTCCCATTGTACTGATATTTCTTATGGTTAGTAAATAAAACCACTGTTCCTAACATCATGTTCATTTTTAATGCTGACATGTTATGAAATAATTACATAGCTGTTTGGAACTTTGTTGTGTGCCTATTTATTGCCAAGTTTGATGACCAGGATGGTACCTCGCCTTGAAGTTAAAAGCACTGTAGATTGTTAAAGTACTATACAAATATGACTTTTTCATCTGTTACAGAAATATTCAAAATATAAAAGCAAAAACTGTGAATGTTTGTAATCTGAAATAATAACAGAAAACACTAGAAATACTCAACAGCTCAGGCAACAACCATGGAAGGTGAAACATAGTTAATAGGGTATATTTAACAATTTCCCAACACATTGACCAAGAAGTCTGTCTGGTGCCATGCTAACCAGCCAAAGGACAGCCTTAATTGATTTAGAGTGGAACTTCCACCCCCACCTGAGAAAGGTTGGAGAAGATTCCACTCTAGAAAGCTGCCAGTCAGTTCGTTAGGCAAGTAGATCATTGTTTCAAGTCTATAAAACTATAAAACATAGAACGAAACGTCAACCATTCAGCCCATTGAGTCTATTCGGCCATTCAATAAGATCATGACTGATTTGATAATCCTGAACTCCACTTTTCTGCTTTCTCCCTACAATCTTTGATTCCCTTAATGATTTGAAAACCTATCTGCCTCCACCTTGAATATATTTAATAATCCAACCTCTTGCAAATAGGAATTCCACAGACTGACTGCACTCTGAGAGAAGAAACATTCCCCTCATTTTGTTTTAAGTGGGCAAACCAATTACTCTGTGATTATGCCCTTTGGTGCTACACTCTCCCACCATGGGAAGCTGCCATTTTGTTTCTACCTTATTAAGTGCCCGAAGAATCTGCTATGTTTCAAGACAGCTGGTGAATGCCACTATTAATACATTGTGTTTAATTGTGTTTCACCATTTTGACAGTTATCCAGCCTGATGTAATAAATACCAGGAGCTCAAAGGCTCTGTAAAACAAATAAATTAACTTAAAAGTAGATGTGAAGGTTGGGTGAATTTGGGTAAGATAAGATAAAGTTCAAATGAAATGATTTCAAATAAAAGCAAAAATCAAAACCGAAAAAGTGTCATTGGACATGAAACATGAACTGTGTTTCTCTCTTCACAGATGCTGCCAGACATGCTGAGTTTTCCAGCACTTTATTTTTTTATTCAAGATGAACCCAGTAAAAATTAGGATTGTGATCCTTACTCCCAATTCCACCTATGATTGGACATAATGCTACGTACACTCAGGATCCCATAGATGCAATCATTGCAGAAATGGTGTTGCAGGAGATGGTTGCAAAGCTAGTTGTCTCCTCCTACCAGAACTTAGAAATTTTAAAGATTTGAAACATTGATTCTTGCTTCTCTACAAATGCTGTCTTAAATGTTGAAAAGTGATTGCTACTACAAAGGAAAACACAGTTGTTTTTCTAACCTTTTTTTATCTTTGTAAGTGTTTAAAGAATTTAAATTTATTTAGAATTTGGAGTAATCTTGGTTTTGGATAAATGGTTACATTCTGCAGTTTTTGGGTGTAAATAATGAAAATGCAGTGTTGGGTGTAAATAATGAAAATGGCAGATAAGATATGGAGTTCACACAAATACTGAGCAATCTGTAAACTGATTAAGGTATTATTATATCTATGCACAAATGAACGTCAGCAATGAAGTGTAACTTGATCTTGAATATTTTGCAGCACCATAATTTTAATAAAAAGTATTATTGCATTTAAGATTTTAATTAATGGCAATATACCATACATGAAATGAAAAGATATAGGTTGATGCAGCACAGTGTGAGGATGGTCAGCCCATCATCTTCATGCAGGCTGTTTGAAGGAGCTACTCAATCAACCCCTTGCTCCTTTACTTCACCATAGCCCTGAAGATTTTTTTTCCCCTTGAAGTATTAATCTAATTCTGCTTTGAAAATTATTGAACCTATTTCCAACACATTATCAGGCAAAATATTCCCAATCACTTTTCATTTCTGAAAAAAAAGTTCTCCTTATCTTTTCTTCTAGTTCTTTGGCTAATTATCTTTAAATTTGTCCTCTGATTACTGAACTCTGCCACTGAAATCTGTTCCTTCTTACTTGCATTATTGAAATCCTACATATTTAAGAAGACTAATTCCAGATTGTCTGGCGTATCATTCCTCTTTACAATTTAGTAGATCTCTTTCCCTTTTCTAAACCTTTAACATCCTTCCTAGAGTGTGGTGGCCAAAATTTGACATGATGCTCTAAATGGAGCTTAACCTATACTTCACCTTAACTGGAGTTTAACCTTAACCTATACTAACCTATATAATTTTCTTTCTTCTGTACTCTATATCTCTGTTTCTAAATCCAAAGATTCTGTGTCTTTTTTATGGATCCTAGTGGCTTGTCCAAATGCCTTCAAAGATTAATAAACACACACTCTTAGTTTTCTCCATTCCTGCTCACCCACCCCAATCTTTAAAATGTAACTTGCATTATTCAAACCAATGAGAAGAATACCTGAATATGAATCTATCCTTATCCACAGAACTCTCAGAATATATAGGAAAAGCATTTTAACTACTGCAACCATAAACAATTTTCAGTATTTCTTGATATGGATGTACAGTTCAAATACTGGTTTTCAGATGTTGTAACTCTCAATATTCTTTAGTGATGGAGTAATTTGGGAAATTGAGCACAAGGATGTCACTCTTTGAAATAGCCATATATTAAAAAGAAATTAAATGTTATTCCAGTAAAAAAGAAGTACATTCTTTTACCCATTTATCATATTTTCGTTTCTAGATTATATTTTTATTTATAATGATATTCTAATTTTAAATGAGATATTCTGTATATTTGTAATAGTTCTAATATCTTAAATTTACTTTTTGCTTAACAGAATACTGCAGTTAACTGTATACTAAGTCCAGTTTAATTTTAAGATGCAGAATATTGTGCAAATGTAGAAAGATTGGTGAAAATTGTGTTATGCTGGAACAATAAAAATAAATTTGAAAATCTGTAACACTTCAAAACATATAATGCACTCAGTTGTGACATAATGCATAATTAACCTCATTGTATGGTCTGCATACTCTTTTTTTTTACTAAAAATACTAGTTAACCATCTGTTTCGTAATCCACAACACACAGTTTTGTAATTTGGGGGAAATAAATGCATTTTGAGATAATAATGTTCCATTATAATGCAAGATAAATTCTGAATTAGAAAGTATGCTTACTTGAGATTAGCATCAAGTTATTGTCCATAAAAATAGAAGCAAGTGAACACAAGACTAAGAAAAAGAGAATTCCGACATCTTCCACAACTTTGTTGGAAGCAGACTGGAACAATCATTTTTTAATGTGAGGATGTCCTTGAAAATTTTCCATATTGCTTCTAGCAATGGCCTGGCTAGTGGTGCAGCATGTTCTAAAACCAAGTCTTTACTGCTACTGCCAGATTGTTGTTAGGGACAATAGATGATGCTGTATGGCTTCAGTCATTTTTAAAAATATCATTTGGAGTAGAGTAAAGCATGGTATCTTTGATATTGGGGACCTCAGGAGGATACAAAAATGGAACTTAGCACTTCGAGTTAAAGTTGCTTGCAAATCCTCAAGCCTTGTCTTTTGTATTGATGTGCTGGTTCCCCCACCATTAAGGACAGGGACATTTGTAGAGTGTCCTCATCTTGTGTCGTTTTGTTATCCATCACCATTGGTAATTGCATACAGCCTGTGGAGGTTTGATCTTGTCTGTTGGTTGTGGGATCGTGTAACTGTGTTTAGCATCTTCATATTGATGCCTTTTTTTTAGATGTCAGATGCTGGTTCCAGCAAGTTCCAATACAAGCACAATAGCAAAGATGCCTTGCTGCAATTGTATGGAACCTGGTTGAGACTTCACCTGGAGTGCTGTGCATTTTTAGTCTTCCTATCTAAGGAAGGTATGCTTGCCAGCGAGGGAGTGCAACAGACCTTCACAATAATACTCCCTGAATGGCAGGATTGTCTTATACAGAAAGATTGAGTAAACACCCGTTCTAAAGAAGGGTCACTTGACCTGAAAAGTTAACTTTTCATACTGTCCACAGATGCTGCTAGACTTGCTGAGTTTTTCCAGCAATTTCTGTTTCTCTTTGAGGAAACTAGACCTGTATTCCCTTGGGTTTTGAAGAATAAGTACTGCTGTTATTGAAAATTACAAAATGTTTAGAGGATGACAGCAAAGATACAGCCTGATATTTCCCTTGCTGATGAATCTAGAGCTAGAGGACATGACTTCAGAATAAGGGTTATGTCATTTAAGACTGAGATGAGCAGCAATTCTTTCTACACATAGTGTAAGATCTTTTGAATATGCTCATTGAATTCCAGGTTGAACATTTTTCCTTTACTGAAGGCTAATGACATTGAGTGATATGCAGGTGGCATTAAGGTAGATGATCAGCTATGATCTAATTCAATGGTGGAGCGAAATCAATGGGTTGATTGATGGGTTGACTCCTGGTCCCGTATTCCTAATTTTAAGACCCCTAAGATACATGTTGTTCTAGTACAAAGTAGCAAGGCAGCAAACTGTAATGATCACTGCTGCCCAGTTTGGGTTCCTGCAGAACCACTCAGCTCCTGACCTCATTACAACCTCGATTCAAATATGGAGAGTAGAACCAAATTGCAGAGGTGAGGTGAGAGTGATTACCCGCTTGACATCAAGATCCCATTTGACAGAATGTGAACTCACATGACACCAGGCTATAATCCAACAGGTTTATTTGAAATCTCAAGCTTTCAGAGTGCAGCCCCTTCATTTGGTGCAGTGAGAGAGCAGGGCACAGAGCTTATAGACAGAGAGATCTAAAAATGTGAGTGGAGTGTCAGATAATACATCTCTGCTGGTGAGCAAGAGTGTTAGACCGTGTGTAAAGTGTTTATAAAGTCAGTGTCAGTGCTGTGCTGTCATGGCAGTCAGGCAGAGCGAGAGGAATATAGAAAAGGTGACATATCAGGTCAGATACTGAACTGTAGGTGTGAGGTTTGATCAGAATCAGTCTGAGTTGTAACCTAGAATCAGACTGGTTGTATTCTGAAACCTAGAATTAATAAGATGCCATATTGACTGACAGTGACTACAAACCTTTTTTTGAACAAAATAGAATGTATCTGCAAATAAACATCTTGGATGAAAGGATTCACCTCATAGATGTATATAAATGTGTGTGAGGTAGTCACAGTTCGTCAATGTGGCATCTTATAAATTCTAGCTTGAGGCACTGTTACAGAGGTGAATGACTTCCAACAACCACAATCTGTGTGTGCTCTAATTCCAACCAGCAGAGATGCTTCCCCTCAACCCGGTGATTTCTGTGGACTCCAGGTTTGACTCCAGGATCTTGATGCTACACTTTTACCCAACTATCTTCAGCTGCTTCATCAATAACTTCCTCTCTGTCATCAAGTCAGAAGTGGAAATGTTTGCTGATGATTTCACAATGTTCCATGCCATTCATGACTCCTCAGATACTGAAGCAGTCCACATTCAAATGCAATAATACTTCGATAATATCCAGGCTTAGCCTGTCAAGTGGCAGATAACATTAATGCCACACAAATGCTAGCAATGACTATTTGTAGTAAGAGAATATCTACCCATGTCCCTTTGACATTCAATGGCAATACCATCACTGAATTCCCCCACTATCACCATCCTGAGGTGTTCCTATTGACCAGAAATTCAACTGGATTTATCACACACATACAGTGGCTGCAGAACTATGTAAATACAGTGACAACAAGACGTTAGGAATACTCCATTGGGTAACTCACCTCCTGACTCCCCAAAGCCTGTCCAACATCTACAAAGTACAAGTCAGGAATGTGATGGAATACAACCCACTTGCCTGGATAGGTGAAACTCCAACAGCAGTCAAGAAGCTTGGCATCATCTTCAGCAAAGCAGCCCACTTGATTGGCACCATATCTACAAAAATCCATTCCTTTCACTTCGGCCTTCAATAGCAGTGTTGTGTACTATCTAGAAAAGACATGGCATAAATATTCCAAAGATCATTAGACAGTGCCCTCACAAACCAAAAAATAATTCCACCTAGAAGGACATAGGCAACCAATACATGGGAACACAACCATAGGCAAGTTCTCGTTTCAGCCATTCACCATCCTGACTTGAAAATATATTACCATTCTTTCAGGGTCAAACTCCTGGAATTCCCTGCTTTATAGCATTGTGGGCCTGCAGTGGTCTAAGAAGGCAACTAAGGATGCTGGCCCAACCAGTAATGCTCACATCCCACGAGAGAATAACAAAATACTGAAAGATGTGCATGTGCTCCGAAGTCAAGTGGTAAACTGTGTTCCAAGTTGGAGATGTGCCATGATGGGTGTGATGAGACTAGTGCATTTGTGATGCTGCCTTCTGTGGCCAAAGATGAAGGTGGTCAGTGCCCTCTGATTTCGGGGAAGGCTGGTCAAGATGGATACCCAGGGGAGTAAGCAACTAGTTAGAGTTTGCCTTTGGTGTTGGGAATTGTTGCTATCTGGTTTCTCTTTGCTCTGTGGGAGAACAGTAAATTGCATATAATTAAGGTGAGAAAAGATAATAATGTTAGATGTTAATGAATGCAAATGGATCCCTTGCTACTCAGGAATGAGATTCTGTTAAAACCTTGCTGTTAAAATTGGACTTTGCTTGATATTGTGAATCACCTTTTCTGATCTTTTCCCAAGTCCAGAACTAGAGGGCATAGGTTTAGGGTGAGAGGGGAAAGATATGAAAGAGACCCAAGGGGCAACGTTTTCACGCAGAGGGTGGTACGTGTATGGAATGAGCTGCCAGAGGATGTGGTGGAGGCTGGTACAATTGCAACATTTAAGAAGCATTTGGATGGGTATATGAATAGGAAGGGTTTGGAGGGATATGGGGGCGGGTGCTGGCAGGTGGGTCTAGATTGGGTAGGGATATCTGGTCAGCATGGACAGGTTGGACTAAAGAGTCTGTTTTCATGCTGTACATCTCTATGACTTGCCATGCAGGAGCTGACAAGGTTCCACTAGTATAAGCAAAAAATATAATATAAAATATCATGAACTGGCAGCATGGGTCTCGGGAGAGAAACTCATACTTTGACAGAAATCTATAACTCCAATGTATTGGATTAAATATATTCTCAAAAGGCATTTGATAATGTATCAATCACAGAACAATGAAGAATTAAGTGGCTTAAAAACCAGAACATAAAGTTCAAGGGCAGAGGTTCTCAATTCTGAGTCAGGAGTAGGAAGTGGAATTCCATGAGGATTAGTGCTGGGACTCCTTGTTAACAATTAATATTAAAAATACTTAATTTGTTCTTAGATGTGGCCATCATTGGCTAGCGTTTATTGCTCACTTCTATTTGTACTTGCGAAGGTAGTGTTGAGCTACCTTCTTTGCTGTTGTAATTCACATGATGCAGGATACACCCAAATGCTGCAAGGAATGGAGTTCTCAGAATTTGACTCAGCAATATTGGAATGGTGATCTGGTTTGGGGGTGAATTGTGAGGTGATGAGGTTCCCATGCATCTGCTGCTTCCTTCTTTCTAGGTGGTAGCGTTTTGGGTTGGAAAGTGCTGCTAAAGAAGTTGGGGTGAGATTTTACATTTGTTCATTTGGATGTAGGCATTGCTGGTTGAGCTAACATATTTGTAGTCTGTCTATAATTCACCTCCAAAAGATGATGGTTAGCTGCCTTGAAGTGCTACAGTCCTTTCAGTGTAGGAACACTTGCAGTGGAGGGAGCTAGAACATAGAATAGTCAAGCATAGAAATGGCCCTTGTCATTCAAAACTAATCCCATTTGCCTGCGCATGGTCCATATCCCTCTGTTTCCAGCCTGTTCATCTGTCTGTCTGAATACCTTTTAAACATGCTATTATATCTGCTTCTACCACCTCCCCTGGCAATGTGTTCTAGGGCCAACCACACTTGTGTTTTAAAAAAAAACTTGCACCGCACATCTCCTTTAAACCTGCCTCATCTCACCGTAAAGTTTTGCCCCCTAATGTTTGGCAATTCTACCTTGGGGGCAGAGGAAAAGACTATGACTATCCATGCCCCTCAATTTTATATACTTCTGTCAGGTCGCCCCTTAACCTCTGATGCTCTAGCAAAAACAATCCAAGTTTGTCCAACCTCTCCTGATAGTTAATGCAACCAAACCCGGCAACATCCTGGTAAACTTTCTTTTACATCTTCACCAAATCCTCACACTTGCCAACTTGTGTACTTAGTGCCCTGACCAGTGAAGGCAAGCATACCATATATCTTCTTTACCATCTTATCCACTTTTGTTGCCACTTTCAGGGAGCTATGGACTTGCATCCAAATATCCCTCTGCATATCGATTCTCCTAAGGGTCCTGCCATTGACTGTATACTTGCCTCTTGCATTTGACTTCCCAAACTGCATCACCTCACTCTTGTCCAAATTAAATCGCACTTGTCATTTCTTGATTTATCCTTTGACAGCTTTCCTCACTTTCCTCAACTCCATCAATCATCCTCAGACTTATTCATCAGCTCACCTACATTTTCATCCAAAACACTTATATATTACAAACAACAGAGTCCAGCACTAAGCCTTATGGAACATCACTGGTCATAGAACTTCAGTCAGAAAAACACCCCTCACAACTAGTGTCTGTCTTCTATGACCAAGCCAATTTTGGATCCACCTTACCAACTCACATGGATATCATGTGACTTAATCTTCTGGACCAGCCTACCTTGTCAAACCCTTTATTAAGGTCCATGTAAACATCATCCAGTGCTGTACCCTCAATCATCTTCATCACTTGCTCAAAAAAACTCAATCGAATTTGCGACAAGAACACCCCCTCACTAAGCCATCCTGCCTATCCCTATTAAGTCCATTAGAGTCATACAGCATATGAATGGGCTGTTCTGCCCATGCCAACCAACAGTAATCCCATTTATTCTCAGTCAATAAACCTCTAGGCCCTGGCATTTTAAGTAGTCATTCAGATGCTTCTTAAATGTCGCCTGAGCACCTGCCTCTGTCACTCTCTGAGGGTTTTACGTATATCGACTACCCTCTGGGTGGGAAAAACATAATCATTCCTTCAAAATTACTTGCTCCTCACCTTAAATATATACTCTATAGTCTTACGCACATCAGCTATGGGGAAGAGATTCTCGTGATACGCTGTGTCTATGTGTCTCATTTTCTTTCAAATATGAGTAAATCCTGTTCCTAAGCATCTTCTCCAATAATTTCCCAACCATTTGAGGTAAGGCTTGTCTGCCAACCTCCAGTCTTCCGGCACCTTACCTGTGACTATCGATGATACAAATATCTCAGCAAGAGGCCCAGCAATCCCTTCTCTAGCTTCTCACAGAGTTCTCGGGTACACCTGATCAGGTTCTGGGAATTTATCCACCTTTAACCGTTTCAAGACATCCAGCACTTCCTCCTCTGTAATCTGGACATTTTGCAAGATGTCACCATCTATTTCCCTACAGTCTGTATCCTCCAAAGTCTTTTCCACAGTAAATACTGATGCAAAATATTCATTTAGTATCTTTTTCTGTGGCTCCACACAAAGGCTACCTTGCAGATCTTTGAGGGGCCCTATTCTCTCCCTATTGTCCTTAATATATTTGTAAAAACCCTTTGGATTCTCCTTAATTCTATTTGCCAAAGCTATCTCATGTCCCCTTTTTGCCCTCCTGATTTCCCTCTTAAGTATACTCCTACTTCCTTTATACTCTTGTAAGGATTCACTCGATCTATCCTGTCTATACCTTACATATGCTTCCTTTTTTTTCTTAACCAAACCCTCAATTTCTTTAGTCATCCAGCATTCCCTATACCTACCAGCCTTCCCTTTCACCCTGACAGGAATATACTTTCTCTGGATTCTTGTTATCTCATTTCTGAAGGCTTCTCATTTTCCAGTCATCCCTTTACCTGCGAACATCTGCCTCCAATCAGCTTTTGAAAGTTCTTGCCTAATACCGTCAAAATTGGCCTTTCTCCAATTTAGAACTTCAACTTTTAGATCTGGTCTATCCTTTTCCATCACTATTTTAAAACAAATAGAATTATGGTCGCTGGCCCCAAAGTGCTCCCCCACTCACACCTCAGTCACCTGCCCTGCCTTATTTCCCAAGAGTATGTCAAGTTTTGCAACTTCTCTGGTAGGTACATCCACATACTGAATTAGAAAGTTGTCTTGTACACATTTAAGAAATTCCTCTCCATCTAAACCCTTAACACTATGGCAGTCCCAGTCGATGTTTGGAAAGTTAAAATCCCCTACCATAACGACCCTATTATTCTTACAAATAGCTGAGATCTCCTTACAAGTTTGTTTCTCAATTTCCCTCTGACTATTAGGGGGTCTATAATACAATCCCAATAAGGTGATTATCCCTTTCTTATTATTCAGTTCCACCCAAATAACTTCCCTCGATGTATTTCCAGGAATATCCTCCCTCAGCATAGCTGTAATGCCATCTCTTATCAAAAATGCCACTCCCCCTCCTCTCTCACCTCCCTTTCCATCCTTCCTGTAGCATTTGTATCCTTAAGCTGCCTGTCCTGCCCATCCCTGAGCCATGTTTCCGTAATTGCTGTGATATCCCAGTCCCTTGTTCCTAACCATGCCCTGAGTTCATCTGCCTTCTCTGTTAGGCCCCTTGCATTGAAATAAATGCAGTTTAATTTATTAGTCCTACCTTGTCCCTGCCTGCCCTGACTATTTGATTCACTTCTGTTCTCAGCTGTACCCGTCTCAGATTGATCTCTTTCCTCACTATCACTCTGGATCCCACCAACCCCCCCACCCCCATCTTACTAGTTTAAAGGGTGAGAGGGGAAAGATGTAAAAGAGACCTAAGGGGCAACTTTTTCACATGTATGGAATGAGCTGCCAGAGGATGTGGTGGAGGCTGGTACAATTGCAACATTTAAGAGGCATTTTGATGGGTATATGAATAGGAAGGGCTTGGAGGGATATGGGCCGGGTGCTGGCAGGTAGGACTAGATTGGGTTGGGTTATCTAGTCGGCATGGACGGGTTGGACCAAAGGGTCTGTTTCCATACTGTACTTCTCTATGGCTCTATTCAGTTAATCGATTAAATGCCTTTCCTCTGGGGCTCGGAGTTTTTAAAGTCTGCTCCCCGTTCAGGAGGTAAGGCAGCATCACAGCGTGCAAGGCCCCATCCCCAACACCACCATCTCGCCTCCAACCCCGCCCCTGACGCCATCCGACAAAGCCCTCCACCCCCAACTCCGTGCAACACCTACGCCCGCACCTAAAACCGTCCCAGCAACACCCCCGCTCCAATCCCATGCATCACCTCCCCAACCCCATGCAATACCCCCCCGCCCCCAACCCCGTGCAACACCTCCACCCACCCCAACACCTCCCCCACCCACAAACCCCAACCCTGTGCAACACCTCTTTCCCCGCCCCCCCACCAACCCCAAAACCATGCAACACTGCCCCCCCCCGCCCCCTCTCTGGGGCCGCTGGACTGGACACCAACAACAACACTGCTGCAGTTGCCTTTGTGAGGTAAGTCTTCAAATAACTCACATACACTTACTGCAACTTTTTGACAGATTCCACGTCTGCCCTGTACAGGAGAATGTTGGAGAGATTATCTGGGGAAGGGGGATGGGTTTAGGGTACACCCCTCTGTAGAACTCCAGGGGAGAGAGAGGCGGGCAGTCAGTCATTTGGAGACGGTGTCTGTTTAAACAAAAGACGCGATCACTGTTGGAAGCACGTCTTTGTAATATTTCTATTGGGACCTCGAGACCTCCTTCAGCTAATCTGATTTTCAGATAATTGGTATTTGGATAATCGATGTTCCTCTGTAAATTGTGAATAATTGCGGTCCCAATATGGAACCCTGAGGCACGCTATTAGTCAGTGCCATCTAGCAAAGCACTCGTTTATCCCCACTCTTTGCTTCCTGTTAGTTAATTAATCCTCTATCTATACTAATACATTGCCTGAAACGCCAGGGATCTTTATCTCATGCAGCAGCCTTTACTGTGGCACCTTGTTGAATGCCTTTTTGAAATTTAGGTATACCACATCTACAGGGATCCCGTTGTCCACCATGCTCGTAATGTCTTTATGGAATTCCAGTAGATTAGTTAAGCATAACTTGCATTTCATGAACCCGTGTTGTGTCTGCCCAACAGGACAACGTCTATCGAGATATCTTGCTATTTCTTCCAGGAGAATAAATTTGAGCATTTTTCCTACTCCAGAAGCTAAGCTAACAGGCCTGGAATTCCCCATCTTTTGTCTATCTCCTTTTTTAAATAGTGGCGACACATTTTTCTGTTTTCCAATCTGCTGGAACTGCCCCAGAGTCCAGCGAATTTTGTAAAATTACCGTAAGTGCATTTGCTATTTCTCCTGCTGTCTCTTTTAGTACCCTAGAATGTATTCCATCAGGGCCAGGAGACTTGACTACCTTTAGCTCCATTAGCTTGCCCGACACTACCTCTTTCGTCATAATGATTGTTTCTGGGTCCTACGTACCTTTGTCTCCTTGTCATCAATCACTGACATGTCATTCGTGTCCTCCACTGTGAAGGCCGACACAAAATACCTGTTCTTGCCATTTCCTCATATCCGATTACTAAATCCCCCTTCTCATCCTGCAAAGGACCAATGTTTACCTTAGCCAGTCTCCGTTTTATATATTTATACAAACTTTTGCTATCTGTCTTTATATTCTGAGCTAGTTTAATCTCATAATCTTACTTTTCCTTTACAGCTTTATTTTGTGGCTTTCTGTTAACCTTTAAAATTTTCCCAATCTTCTAGTTTTACTTCTGGTCTTTGCCACCTTGTATGCCTTCCCAATTAATTTGATAGCCTCCTTATTTCCTGAGACACCCATGGCAGATTACCCCTTTTCACTGGTAAATACTTTTGCCGAACACTTTGAAAAATTACTTTGGAAGTCCTCCACTGTAAAATTTTTGCTTCCATTCTACTTTACCCAATGCCTCCCTCATCCTACTGTAATCTCCTTTGTTTAAGCACAGGACCCTGGTATTGGATTTTATCTTTGCACTTTCCATCTGTATTCTAAATCCAACCATACTGTGATTGCTTCTTCCAAGAGGATCACTAACTATGAGGATATTAATTATGCCTGTCTCATTACACAGGACCAGATCTAGGATAGCTTGCTCCCTTGTGGGAGAAAACTTCAAGAAAACTATTGCAGATACATTCAATTAACTCATCCTCAAGGCTACCCTGACTGACCTGGTTTGACCACCGACCTGTAGATTAAAATCCTGAATGATGAATGCCATACTATTTTTACAGGTTTGAGTTTAAATTCCAGTCAATGGTGACCCCATGATGTTGATAGTGGAGATTCAGCAATGATAATACAGTCGAATACCAAAGGATGATGATTGGATTCTCTTGTCGAACATAGTTATTGCAACCAGTTGTGTGGTGCAAATGTTGCTTGCCATTTATCAGACCACATATATAAGGAGGACCTTTTGCAGGATAGTAGGACGTGGTTTTTTGTGTTTTTCTATGCTACTTAGCTCTGTACTGGTTCGTCCATCCAACGTTTTTTTTATAAACTTCATAATGGTTTGGTAGGCTATATTAGTAGGTATTTGGTAGTCAGTTACATCGCTGTAGGTCTGAAGACACATGTAGGCCAAAACAGGTGGAGAGGGTAGATTTCTTGCCCTAAAGGACATTCATGAACCAGATAGATTTTTGTAACAACTACCAATTGTTCACTCTCACTATAACTGAGACAACCTCTTGATTCAAGATTTATTAAATGAATGTATGTCCCCAAAACATAAGCCTGGGACTTTGATTTACTAGTCCAATGGCATTATCATCATCTCACTGCCTTCCCTGTATTCATATTGTTAGTTTAGACTTTGAAATCAAAAACATATTGTCTAAGTTTTGAGCAACTTCAAGTTGGGAGGGGTAGTTGATGCCAATGAGATTCCAACAACTTGCAAGAAGTCATTTATAAACTTAATAAATGGGCTAATAATTATCAAATAATATGGTGTGAAGTATTAAATTTTGGTACAGAAAAATAAGAATCTAAGTAAGATATGAGCTGACATATGTTGGAAAACAAATGCATAAATACTGCAAATTGCACTACAGACCAATAAGGCCATAATAGGTGCTGCACTTGAGGGGCTGGATTCTCTACTCCCTCTCCTAATTCTTATCTAGCAATAGGAAACTAATCACCAGAGTTCACTTTTAGAGGAATAGAATTGTGAAGGAAAAACGCTGTGCTAAATTTCTGGAGAAGGTAGAAAAATAATTTACAAATGACTCCAGAACTCTGAAGTTAAAACTATTCGCAGTGGCTGAAAAGCCTGATCCCCTAGTCATGAAAAGAGAAAATGGAGTAACGGTACAGTAATTGGGGAGAGAAACGTTCTACAGTGTTAAGGAAAGTAAATCTGTTTGCCAAGAGTACTGTAACATAATTCCTTAATTTACTGTTTTTGGAATGTTTTCCCCATGGATAGGTTTTATTATGGAGGATAAGTATTTTATAACATTTTGATGGATTATTTTTTAGAAAATGATAGATTAAATATTTTAAAATACAAATAAATGTTGGAAAAAAAAACAAAAATTGATTAATCCAAGCTGGGGAAAAGTAAAACAAATACTGTTACTCATTTGTTTATTTGAAAAAGATGCAAGTCTTTTAATCTATAAATCAGCATGTCTCAGTAAATTGAGGGTTGAGTAACCAATGAGAAAAATATTGATTTCTTTCAGTTCACTGCAAACAAGCACAAGCGTAATTCCTCTGAACATCTCTGTGCTTCATCATCATTGCTTCCACAGCATCCTGATCAAGTTAGTATTTTATTTTAATCTAAATTGTCCTGAATCACCCTTTAAGATAAATATCTCTTAAATTTGTGTTACTTGTAATTTTTAATTGTAGTTAGTCTTAATGAATTTAATTTCTTTTACTAGTAGCACTTAATTTGAAATCAAGTTTCTTCTCCTGTGAGGGTTCATCTGTTTGATTTGGCATTTACATTGTGATTGGCTAATTCTCATAATCATTTTGTGTGATTAAATTATGGAGTCATGACTTGCAATTCATTACAGTAATGTATTGTAATGAATATTTCAGTTTCATTTCTCTTCTGATAATTTATTGCCCTAGTAAGTAACAATTAAGTTGGTACTTTTTCTATAGTGGTACAAATGTGTCTTTGATTATAGCAATTATGTAAACTTTGAGCTGAGCATACAAGCATTGGTAAAGTTGAGTTTGTTTAGCTACTGGGGAGATGATGCATTTAAAAGCTTTGATATGAGCCAATGGAATCATGTATTTCCTTCCAATTTCTTGTGTTATTTAGATGTAGGGAGATTTAAGCAGGTTTTAAGTTATCATTTGATTATGTAACTTCATGCAGAAATTAGTCCTTGTCCAAGTTGTGTATTACACATAATATTGAAATTGTTAATTCATATCTTAAACAGTTTTTTTTGTAGTCTTAGTTGAAATTGTTTATTTATCTTTGTTTTATTTACTAAATAATAAGCTTTCATTTTCTTTGTCCACAATTGTATAGTTAACTAATATACAAATTCCATTGAATTGAAGAAACTTCCCATTTATCTGTACAGTTTTGCAATTATATGGTAAAATAGCTTTCAATAATTTGTTTAGAAAATAATTGTTTTGATTACTCATGGAATATATTCTAAAAAATATAATCACATTCTCGTTTTAAGCTATTAAAAATTACTAGATTGATGTCTGGAATAGCACATTTTCTTATGAGGATAGTTTGGACAGGCTGGGCTTCTTTCTACTGAGATTTAGAAGGGTGGGGGGTGATGTAGTTAAAGTGTATAACATCCTGAATGGTCTAGATAATGTGGACATGGAAAAAATATTTCCTATTGTGGTTCAGTGCTGAACAAGGGAGGGGCACTGTTTTAAAATTAGGTGTCATCCCTTTCTATCAGGGGGTTGTTTTGGAACTCTTTGCTTCTGGAGGTGAAGGTTATGAATATTTTTATGACAGTGGTGAGTAGATTTTTATCAAGCATGGGAATTGAGGATTATTGGGGTAGTTAAGAACATTGAATTCGAAATGCAAGAAAATCAGCTGTAATCTTATTTGTTCAGAAAAAATCCAGGGGGCTAATTGGCTTACAAAATTGCTCCAATTTTGTATATTCATATGGATTCTTTGGAATCTTTTATTGGCTGCTGTTTCTCTTGAAGAAAGCAAGCAAGTAATCCTTATGTCTTTAGCAATGCAGTGGTCATCTCATTGCTAGGCAAACAAGAATTGTTCTATAACATTAAAGGCAAATAGCTGTTCTTTTCTCTTTTGCTGTTGCTTCCTCATACTTACAGTCCACATCAAGTCAATGCATCCTATAACTTTTTAAACTGTTTTTCTTGCGATGAGAACTATGCAACCTGCCTCAACCACCAGTTATGCCTTTTCATGCCACTGCACCAATATCGTACTGTTTTCTTTGGGTTTTTTGACCTCTTTATCAATGTACTTCTTTAAACACCATTTCTATCTAATGACCTAACAGCCTATTCTATCTCACTACTATTAAAGGATGAAAGGACTTTGAGAGCTATTGCCTGTGCCTGTTCTTTAACTGCTTGATTCTTCATTCTGATTGGAGGATATCTTGATGCTACACAGAATGCACCAAGCATATCTCCTTGCCTGATGAGACTGCAGTGAGTTGGGCCCCTACTGCTCCACCACTACCACCTACACTTTCACAAACCTGTTCTCATCATACTTATCAATGCCGATTTTACGGAATCTGTTGTAAAGCATCAGCCCTATTTGTGTTAAAAAAGCAAATGGTAATGGGAAAAATAATCCACTCCCTTGTAGACCCCTGCATGTACTGAGCCAGAGGCTGCATCAGTGCCGGGTGATCATGTTACTTTCACCCAAACCTTTAGCCTGTTTGGGAATGTTTTGCTCGTCATTTTAAGTTTTGAGGACTTCGACTAACAAAAAGCAGAGATGGTTGTAATGTCCAGCCTTCCTTTTAATTTTACGTTCTCGCGATCAACAATGACTTCTAGAACTGGAAGTCGATGCTGTGATTCACATCAGTGTGCCGATTACCATGTGTAGATTAGAGAACATTGGTATTGTCACTGAACTAGCAGGTCAGAACCTCAGGCCAATATTCTTGGGTCATTGGTCTGAATCTGACCATGATTGGTCAAATTTGAACTGGTAAAATCTGGAATGAAAAGCTGATCTAATAATGACTGGGTAACTGTTGTTTATCTTTGAAGTATTATTTGTCCTTTGTACTTTCTGCCCTTTTCATTCTGTAATAGTGATTGTACGTTTGATAGATCCTGTCGAATAGGACTTGGGAATTTGCTAAATTATTTGATCCCATCCTCAGTCAAATGCTACCTTAATATCCACTGCAGTTGTTCTCAATTTGACCTGGAATTCTTCTTCACTTTTGGATCATTTGCCACTCCACTCTGGGTCTTCCAGTTCTGACAGTCATCAGACCCCGCTCTGGGTTTTCAGATTTAGCTTAATTTTTTAAAATGTATTTAGTATAAACACATAGATACAGTATGAGTTTTGATGGGCATGAATTTCAGCCACTCAAGTCCATGTAATAGTCGACCCCATAAATTTAACGTTTAAAAAGTAGTCAAAATAATTTGACTATTATTTGAGTATATATGGGAAACCTCAAGTAGGTCACCTCTCAGCTTCTGACGCTCCGGGGAAAATAGCCCCAGTCTATTCAGCTTCTTCCCATAGCTCCAACCCTAGAAACATCCTTGTAAATCTTTTCTGAATTCTTTCAAGTTTCACAACATCCTTCCTAAAGCAGGGAGACTAGAATTGTACACAATATTCCAATAATGGCTTAACCAATGTCCTGTACAGCCACAACATGACCTCCTAACTCCTATACTCAATGCACTGACCAATAAAGACAGGCATACTAAACTCAGCCTTCATTATCCTATCTACCTGAGACTCCACTTTCAAGGAATTATGAAAGGACCCTACTATTAAGTGTATAAGATCTGCCCTGCATTTCCAAAATGCAGCATCTCACATTTATTTAAATTAAACTCCATCTGCCACTCCTCAGTCCATTGGCCCATCTGATCAAGATCCCATTGTATTCTGAAATAACCTTCCTCGCTGTCCACTACACCTCCAATTTTGGTGTCATCTGCAAATTTATTAACCATATCGCCTATGTTCACATCCAAATCATTTATATAATTGACGAAAAGCAGTGGACCCAGCACCGATCCTTGTGGCACACCATTGGTCATAGGCCTCCAGTCTGAAAAGCGATCCACCACCATCACCCTCCTGTCATTACCTGCGAGCCAATTCTGTATCCACTCAGTCAGTTCTCCCTCTATTCTGTGTGATCTAATCTTGATAATCAGTCTACCATAAGGAACGTCCATGTAGATCATGTCCACCACTCTGCCTTCATCAATCCTCCTCGTTATTTCTACAAAAAACTCAATCCAGTTAATGAGAGACTATTTCCCATGCACAAAGCCATGGGTTGACCATCCTTAAGCAGTCTTTGCTTTTCCAAACACATGTAAATCCTGTCCCTCAGGATTCCCTACCACATCTTGCCCACCACTCATGGCAGGCTCACTGATCTTTGGTTCCCTGGCTTTTCCATAGCCACCTTTATTAAATAGGTGGCACCATGTTAGCCAACTTTCAGTCTTCCAGCACCTCTCAAATTAAGAAGGGGAATGATGTACAAAAGCATGGAGGTAACATTAAACTTGTACAAAACACTTGTTTGACCTCTGGAGTATTATTTACAGTTCTGGGTGCCACATCATACGACAGATGGAAATGCAATGGAGAGACAGTAGAAGCAATTTACAAGAACAAGAAACTTCACCTATGAGGGCAGATTGAAGAAATTGGGACTGTTTTGGAGTGAAGGCTGCTCCCTGGAGATGTGACAGACAACAAGGTGTTAGGATACAGAGTGTAGGTTCAATTGAGGTATTCAGAAATACGATAAGTATTCAAGCATTTGAGAGAAAGTATTCCATCACCTTTCAAACTTGCATCTTGTATAATGGTCAAGCTTTTAGAAGTCACAGAATTTGATACTCAGGATTTCCAATCTCTGACCTGCTCTGCAAACATGAGAAATTTGTGTGTTGTGAGTGGGAGAAGGACTTGGAGATTGAGGAGAGGGATCCAGTAATTGTCATCCAAGTTGGTACCAATAACCTTGGTCAGGCTAGAAAGGAGATTCTACTGGAAGAGTTTGAACAGTTAGGAGTTAAGTTATAAAGCAGGACCTCCAAGGACGGCAAACTGGCATTTGATAAATAAAATCAGCAAGTTAAATGCATCAATCAAAGATTGCTGTGGGTGAAATGGTTTTAGTTCATGGGGCACTTCATTAGTAGTCGGATAGAAAGGAGCTGTTCCAGTGGGATTTTATGGAGAAAGAGATTATCATTTAAGATTAATAAACTTGTACTGATGAAAAATTACTCTTTTTTATTTGAGTTATTTTCTAGGTTATTTAAGCAGTATGCCACAGCTTCTGCACACATTAATTTCAGCCTTACTTTCAGTTTCAACTCCTGATAGTTGTTTATCAAAACTTGGTTAATTCCTGTAAATTACTCTATGATAAATATTCCTTTTCCAGAGAGGTTGAAGCAACAGAGAGCCATTTTCATTTCCATGTGTTCTAAAACTCACTAGGGAAATCTTAACCAGCCTTAACATAAGCAAATCTCGACACTGGTGCTCACTTTCCACCCTACCAACCTTCGCATAAACCAAATCATCCAACGACATTTCCGCCACCTCCAAACAGACCCCACCACCAGGGATATATTTCCCTTCCCACCTCTTTCCGCCTTCCGCAAAGACGGTTCCCTCCGTGACTACCTGATCAGGTCCACGCCCCCCAACAACCCACCCTCCCGTCCTGGCACATTCCCCGGCCACCGCAGGAATTTCAAAACCTGCGCCCACACCTCCTCCCTCACCTCCATCCAAGGCCCCAAAAGAGCCTTCCACATTCATCAATGTTTTACCTGCACATCCACCAATATCATTTATTGTATCCGTTGCTCCCGATGCGGTCTCCTCTACATTGGGGAGGCTGGACGCCTCCTAGCAGAGCGCTTTAGGAAACATCTCTGGGACACCCGCAACAATCAACCACACTGCCCTGTGGCCCAATATTTCAACTCCGTCTCCCATTCAGCCGAGGACATGGAGATCCTGGGCCTCCTTCACCACTGCTCCCTCACCACCCGACGCCTGGAGGAAGAACACCTCATCTTCCGCCTCGGAACATTTCAACCCCAGGGCATCGATGTGGACTTCACCAATTTCCTCATTTCCCCTTCCCCCACCTCACCTCAGTTCCAAACTTCCAGCTCTGCACTGTCCCCATGACTTGTCCGATCTGCCTATCTTCCTTTCCACCTATGCACTCCTCCCTCCTCTCTCACCTATCACCTTCATCCCACTCCCATTCACCCATTGTACTCTATACTACTTTCTCCTCACCCCCACCCTCCTCTCATTTATCTCTCCACCCTTCAGGCACTCTGCCTGTATTCCTGAAGAAGGGCTTATGCCCGAAACGTCGATTCACCTGCTCCTTGGTTGAACCGCAGGGTCTGTTTCTGTGCTATATGACACTAAGAAACCCCAAATTCTTAAAAACCTGGACCACACCACCAAATGATTAAAGGCTTATGCCTGAAACGTCGATTCTTCTGTTCTTTGGATGCTGACTGACCTGCTGTGCTTGTCCAGCACCACATTCTCAACCCAGACCACCAAATGTATGGCAGAGTTTGGTTCAGGACCGTAGCATTTTTTTTAAAACAGTAGACAAAATGTGAGATCTAGGGGATCAATTAAAAAAAATCAAGCCACAGAATTCCATGGATTTGAACAAACAACAGTAAACTTTGCTGTACGATGTTAGAATGGTAATATAACAATAAATAATTTATAGTGAATCTTAAAGCCATTATTATTAAATGTGTATGTAATTAATGTAAGTTGACCTTTCATATTAATTCTGCACATATAAATAACATTGGACTGTATCAATTCTACTTATCTATACCTTTTCTTTTATATCAGCCAATAATTTTAAAGGTGTTCCATGCTGAATCTTTCTGCCATCTCTCTCTGACATCTCTCCTGTAAGACCCAGTGTTTGATTTTATCTTTTTTTAATGCCAAGGGATGTTTTTGGAGATTGCTGCAAGTACTGTATTTGGAACAGCACCATTAAATTGGGATAATCTGTTGGGTTTTCGGATAGGTTAAATTATTCTGTGTTCTCTTTTGTTTTTGCTTCATTCGGTAATATTGAAAATAAATCATGTTTGTTTAAAACTAAGTGGTTGGGCAAGCTGCATCACTCCTGGAATATTCACTTTACACCTGCTTAAAACAACTAGCAAAGTTGGGGTCCGGGCTACTTTCTTGAAACGTTCCGGCGGGGTCTGGCCTGGTCCATAACAGTTCCCAGCCCCTGTCTAGACTGTGCACTCTCCTGCAGCTCCTTGACTTTGTTGGGGTTTCCTTTACTACTTCCACTAATCCCACTAGGTTAGCCTCTTTTAACACATCTTTTCCCTCAATGCCTTTCTTCAGCCACCAGCACTGTGATTTTGTGTGTCCCACCATTTCTCAGTGGAAATCTGAGACTTTTCACCCTCTTGGGCTTCTCTTTTCACCTCTGGTAAACTATTACCAGTGTGCTCCAATCTTTATTTTGTAGTGAAGGAGCTCCCCTTCTCCTGATTTCTACCCCTCACATGATGAAAGTCCTGTCGGAAGCTAAATTTCACCTTATGCATCAATGCATATTCATCTGCCATCTCTGCCGCTCTTCTCACTTCTTAAAATTTCTTTTCATTCACCTAAGTTCTTATCATCTCTGGAAGTGAGTTTTTAAACTCTTCCAGCAGAATAGTCTCTCGTCTATTTTTCAGGCCCTCACCCATTTATCAAAATTGCTATGTTTAATTCTTTCAAACTCAACATAAGTCTGACCTGGTTCCTCCTTTGTTTCTGAACTGCTTATATGTTTCTAGAACCAATTCATAAGCACACAAGTAGCCTTTTTGACATCTGCATAATCTCTTTACCCCTTATCTGACAGTGCTGCATATACTTCACAAGCTCTGCCTACCAGCTTAGTCTGAACTAGCATTACCCACAAGTTCTCTGGCCACTCCATCTGCTTAGGCGAAAGTGAGGACTGCAGATGCTAGAGATCAGAGTCAAAAATGTGGTGCTGGAAAGCACAGCAGGTCAGGCAGCATTCGAGCAGGAGAATTGGAGATTCTTCTGCTCCTCGGGTGCTGCCTAACCTGCTTTTCCAGCACCACACTCTCGGCTCCATCTGCCTAGCCCACTTTTCAAATGAAGTCAAGAAGGCTTCGACATCTTTCTCATCGAAATCTGGCAATGTTTAACATATTTATATGTATCCCTACCTTCATCCTTCATCTCCATCCTGTTAACTTGACTTTGCTGACTAATTCACATATTTTGAAGTTCAAATCTCTCTCCCTTTCTCTTTGTTCAGCCAAGAATCTTTTCTCCCTTTCTTTATCTTTTATCATGGCTCTTCTTTCCCTTTCTTTGTCTTCTATCTCCATTTGCCACAATTACAATTTAAGTTTTTCTAACTCTACTGCACCTTTCTGTTTCTCTACACCTAAGCGCTTGACTGACTCCATTACAATTTCACCTTTCCTTTTGTCCCTTGTTAAACCCAATTCTAACCTACTTGCTAATTCTAAAAGCATATCCTTCTGTCTTTATAAACTTCCTTGGCAAGTTTGGGAAGCATCTTTAAACCCCAGAACCTCTTCCGCGATGTTAAGAACTATTTCTCTTACTTTTAATTTAACCAACCATAAGTAACTGAAATTAAACAAATTTTCTCACCTAAGTTTTATTTAAAGATCTAGGACACTTAGTTGCCAAGTGTTTAAATCTGATAGGTCCTTTTGTTCCCCAAATCTGTCCAAATCCCTGACTGGAACAGGGATAAATCTTGGATGACAAGCCCCCAAAGTGTTAGGACGTGGAGGTCGAACCTTTCTGTAAATTAAAACCAAACACTCAGAAAAGCTTGCCTCATCTCATAATATGTTAAAATGTAAGCAAGTGACAGAGAACTCCTAAATTCCACTATTTAAAGAAAAGTAACAATCTTTATTGTTTCCAACTCTAATAGTGAACATGACACAAAAGCTATTCACAAATCCAAGCCCCCTTTCACATAACTACTTACTATCTGACCCCAGCTCTATAAAATAATATGTTGTTCCAATAACACATTTATTAAATGCTGCATTAACTTAATCTCAAGACCCCACACTCTGTCTTCGATGTTTTCACTCTTCTGGCTGTTGATCTTCCTGGGTTGTCGTCTTTCTTTCTTTACTGTGAATATGTTTCACATGAAAACGTACCTTTGATTGAGATTGTTTTCTAATTTCTTTTGAGCAAGATATTAGTTGGGCAGTCGATGTCTGACTCTGATCAATGGCAGTTGCTCTCCCTCTAATTTCCAAAATACCAAGTTTCTATACCCCCCATGACACATTAGATTCTTATTATTTGATTGCTCTCCAGGTGTCAAAACAGTAACATTCAAATTCTATTGGCTTCTTGTATCCTGGGCATAATTTAAATTAATTGGTTAAATTCAAATTGTTGTCAAAACAACAACCAAGACTCGGGTATCAGTTTAACAGCCAATTGTTACATTTGGAACACCCTGATCTTTAGCTGGCAGCTGTGGCTGTACTTTAAATTCAGAAAAACACTTTCTATCTTAAAGTGATCATACATGCTTTTGACTTTGCAACACAGGATGATCTACTTTTTGTTTTGCAGTGAAGAATCTCCCCTTCTCCCAATTTCTATCCTTCATGGAATGAAATTTCTGTTGGAAGCTAAATTTTGACTGATACACCAGTACATATTCATCTGCCATCTCTGCATCTCTTCTCACTTCTTGAACTTTCAATTCATCCATAGAAGTTCTTATCATCTCTGGAAGTGAGTTTTTAAATGCCTCCATGAGAATGATCTCTCTATGTCTTGTCTATTTTTAAGGTCCTCACCCAGCTATCAAATTTGCTATGTTTAATTCTTTCAAACTGAACGTAAGTCTGACCTGATTCCTCTTTTGTTTCTGAACTGTTGTCTATACGCTTCTGGTACCAATTAGTAGGCACTAAAAATAGTCCGTTTGACGTCTGCATAATCTCTTTACCCCTCATCTGACAATGCTGTAAACACTTGACAAGCTCTGCCGACCAGTTTAGTCTGAATTAACATTCCTCCAAGTTCTCTGACCAATACATCTGCCTAGCCAATTTTTCAAATGCAATAAAAAGGCTTCAACATCTTTTCATCGAAATGTGATAATGTTTCAACATATTTGTATATATCCCTAACTTCTCCCTTCATCTCCATCCTCTTAAGTTGGCTTTTCTGACTAATTTGCAACTTATGAAGTTCAAACTCTCTCTCTTTTCCTTTTTACTCAACTAAAAATCTTCTCTCCCTTTCTTTATCCTCTGCTTGTAATCGTAATTCAAACAGTTTCATTTCCTTTTCTGTTTCTTTTTCTTTGTCTCTAAATCAATCTGTTATTAGCCATTTCCAAAGATTCTGATGACTTTTCGAGCATATTTAAATGTCAAGCTATTTCTCTGTAACTACTTAGTTCTTCACAGACACAGGCAACTCCAACTTGTCTGCCAACTCCAGTAGCATTTTCTTGCTTACTTTTTGTAAAACTCCCAAAGTCACTTCTTCCACCCACAGAAAACATCTAGTAACTGTGCCATTTCTCTCACTTTTAATCTAACGAACCACAAGTAGCCAAAATTAAACTGATTTTCTCACCTAAATTTTATTTAAAGATCTAGGATACTAATCCCCAAGTGTGTTTAAATCTGCTGGGACCTTTCCTACCCCAAATGTGTTGAAATCTGTCCAAATCCATCCAGATTCCGGACCTGATCCATCCAGATCTGTTTGCACTCATCCAAACCTGTCTAAATCCTGGACCTGAGCCCCCAATCTGTTACAATGCGGAGGTCGAACCCCTCTGCTAATTAAACCTAACACCACAGAGAAACTCGCCTTGTTTTGTAATCTCCTAAAAGTGTGAGTGACTGAAATGAAACCCCTGATGTCAATTGTTTAAAGAAAAACTAACAGTTTGTTTTCCTAACTCTAACAATGAACACTAAGCAAAAACTATTAAAAATTTCAAGCTCCCTTTTTCAATCAAATAATAAGAATCTAATGTGTCATGGGGGGTATCTGCCCCCAACTCTATAAAAATACTGCTCCAATAATACAATTATTAAACATTAAATCTACTTAATCTCTCAAAGTCCATACAGTCTCTTATGCTGTCTTCCTTCTGATTCCGCTATCTTCTCCCTGGGTCATATTCTATGTTTTGTTTTACTGTTTTTACTGGAAAAGATATGTTTGATTGATACTGCCTTCTGAGATTTCTTTGAAATAACATGCTGTCATGTTCAGTGGGCAGTTAGCTGCAATTTTCAAAATTCCCTTTTTATGCCCCCAACATCCTACTCATTGGTCTGGTGTTGTCAATACAATAAAATTCCAATTCAATTGTTTTTTGGTATCCGGGGCATAATCTAAATTAATTGGTTAAATTCAACTCTGGTTGCCCTAACATCAGTTCACAACCCCAAGCTGATTCTTACATATGATCAATTCTCAGCACTCTCTGTACCTGTCAGCTAATCACAGACACATGTGTTATAACAATCTCTCAGTTCTGAAAAGGCACCTCTCTCTTAAATACACTCTTTCAACGTCATAACATGTGGATATCTTAGCAATTTCTCAAAGATGTCGGCATGGACGGGTTGGACCGAAGGGTCTGTTTCCATGCTGTGCATCTCTATGACTCTATGAAAAAGACCCATTAGATCATCAATTCTTATTAAACTTAAGGGATCAGGGGGTCAGGGAGTCCAGAACTAGAGAGCATAGTTTAGGATGAGAGGGGAAAGATATAAAAGAGACCTAAGGGGCAACCTTTTCACACAGAGGGTGGTATGTGTATGGAATGAGCTGCCAGAGCAAGTGGTGGAGGCTGGTACAATTGCAACATTTAAAAGGCATTTGGATGGGTATATGAATAGGAAGGGTTTGGAGGGATATGGGCCATGTGCTGGCAGGTGGGACTATATTGGGTTGGGATAGCTGGTTGACATGGACGGGTTGTACTGAAGGGTCTGTTTCCATGCTGTACATCTCTATGACTCTAACTCTTTATCTTTTCCGATCTGACCTTGTTATTCCCTTTCAAGTCACTCTGATTGCTTTCACTCTTTCTTTCTTTGGTCTAAGCTCCCCTGATATCTGTAAACTGCACTCAAAAGAAATTACATGTATATACCTCCAGCTGTTCACATGCAGCTAGCTTCACGGAGCCAGTTTTTTTTTCCTTGAGTTCCAATCTTGCTCAGTTGCATCAAACAATTACACCTTGTGAGCTTTTCAACCCCCACTCACTCAGCTGCATGTAACATTAATATAAGCAGTCATCTTTCAAGCCCCTCAGGTTTTCCTCGGATCAAATGTCCCTCGAGCCTGGACTCTTCATAGAGTCCCCTAGACAGATTTTGTGTAACTTAGCTGCCTTCCAAGTAATACAGCTCACTTATGTGCTCCTGACACTTGGTTTTCTCATGTCTGTCTCTCATCTTCACTCACTGCCTATAACCTTTCAACTGCTGTGCAGTGACCCCTGAACTGTCCTATTGAAAATGTTGCAATCGGCCTCTCTCATTACTAGGCAGAACTGAATGTAACCACCCAGCAACAGTTTGGATCGGATGTGCTCTGAATATTATAATTTGCAGATTGCTGGCTTCTGTGTGTAAAAAGCTTAAGAAAGATTCAGCACAGTTTAAAAATATAATTTTGAAGTTATGAATTGCAGGCATAGCTTGAATATCATGAATAATTCTTTGAATGTCTCTCAATTCTTGCACAAGTCTCGAATGTCACTGAGCAGGATTATGTAATGTGAGTTAGGCTGATTGTATCTTTGCCGTGTGCAATGCCTAAGTCAATGATGTGCAAGATTGTACACTTAATATAATTCTTTCCAGCAGTTTGGGCTTGCCCGATCATTTTGGAGGGCATTTAACAACAACCTTACTGCTATGGGTCTCGAGTTGCATATAGGCCAGAACATTTTGTTTTGTGTATCTATACTTAATACGACATTACTAGGTAAAATAAAAATTCTAATCATGGTTTAACTTGCATGTTCTTTCTTTGAGTCAGTTACAATGTTACTACATTATTTCTGTCTTTTTAGGAACCTCCAACTAGTCCAAAATCAATCCATGATAGCAACAATGAGCCCCCGTCTTCGCCAAAATATTTACAGTCACCACCAATTGTAAGTATACATGCAGCAGCAACCAAAAAGGATTTCCCATTAGGAGCTGTTGTTGTATAGTTGTGTGCACCTATCTCTAGGCCAGAAGGCCTAGGTTCAAAAGCCAACTCCCAATGTGCTAGATACAGAAGTGTATCATAACCTGTTCAAAGCTTAGATTCTTAAAACAAATGTCTATTAAAGTGGATCCAAATATCAGCTATAAAAATCAATAATTTGTTCTAATGAAGGGCCATGAATTGACTTAAATAGAAATCATTTAAACAACACCATTGCTTATTGTTGATGTGCAATGCAAAACAATTTTTTTCATTGCATTTGCAGGTTTCAGAAAAATATGGATTACTTTATGTAACAAAGATCACAGAGAATGGCAAGAAAGTCAGGTGGGTAGATAAGACATTGGCAACTGATTTGAAAATTCAAATCATTTAGTGTTTGCTGGTGATGTTGGTCTAATGGTAAACACAACAGCTAAATGAAAAAAACACTCGTCATAAACAGACGATAAAATGTTTCCAATTTGACATGATATCCTAACCAATTTTTAGTCCTAACATTTGTAATTGATGACCTGCTTATTACTTTATAAACGGGCTATTATTGGAAATGCATACCTCAAGGCAATTTCAACTATATCGAGTTTTGATATGTGTAAAAGAATTAAAGAGGAGAAAGTGAGGGCTGCAGATGCTGGAGATCAGGAAGAAGGGCTTATGCCCAAAATGTCGATTCTCCTGTTCCTTGGATGCTGCCTGACCTGCTGCGCTTTACCAGCAACACATTTTCAGCAAAAGAATTAAAGACTCCTGTTTAAAAAAGTATTGGATCCTTGTCTTTATGAACAAAGACACTGAGGACTTTGAAAGACCAAAGGATGAGTGGGAAGTTTAAAAGAAAACCATTTATTATCACAAAACCACCTTCAACTGTGTCCATTTGCAGATTTATTGGAGGCAGATCAGAGGTCACTAATCCACTCTTAAGAACCAAGTTTCTCAGTAGAAGCTTTTAAGTCAGCTGTGTGCCTTTCTTTCGACTGGAGTTTTATTTTAACACTTGGAAGCCATGTTTCCTGGAGCTTGGGAAAATCCGTCACATAGAAGGAGACATAAGGGCTGAACCCACAGGATAAATACTCTTGGAACAATATGTACTCTTGACCCAACAAGCTTACCTTTGTCAAGCACATGGTTTTTCCCTAGACAGCTGGCTATAAGTTTTAAAGGTGGAAAGATTTATAAGAAATCCTGCATTTAATTTCAATAAGCCATCTGAGGAAACCAAATCTCATGAATTTCCTGCCTGAAATTTGCCTATTTCCTCCCACATCTCAACCTCCAAATTTTCTGAAGTTCATATTTTGACCATAAAGTACAAAACAAGGAGGTTGTAAAGATATCAATGTCTTAAATGGACTAAGTAGATCTTCTGTAATGACAAAGTGATGAAAAGTCAATAAAATAAGGAGAAAAGAAACTGTTCCGGGGTAAAAAGATCAAAGAAAGTAGAGAAAATAAATTTAAGATAATTAGCTAAGAAAGGCAAAGACAAGCTACAGGAATGTACTTGCGTAAGGATGATGGAATCAGATTTGATCTTTTTCAAAAGAAAATTAAATTCTGAAATGGGGAGAAATATGCAGCCCTCTCTGGCAAGGCTGGGGGTCAGAACTGTTTTCAGAGAGTTGGCATAGTGGCTATCTTCAGTGCTGCTACTTTTTATCTATGTAGGGATGCTGAATTCAGTTCAGAGTAGGGTATGGATTGAAAGCATATTGGGTACAGGTATAAGTTGAAAATAGATCAGAAACACAGGCAGGGTGTTGAATTGTGCACATGGTTGGACAAGGTGTACGGTGAATGGCTGGGTTTGAGGTCATCAAATATTAACCACTGGCACCATCTAGCCATTTGTTTCTGTTCACTCAACAAATTATAGAAATATCATTGCAAAGGCCTCTATAATTCAATTTATTCTCTTTGAAAGGAATTATATCTTGATGTTCTGCCAGTGTTATCGTCAGAAAGTATCATGTTTATTTTCTCTAAGCAGAAAATCACCTTTGGGGATGTTAATCCAGTCAGATAAAGGTGTTAACCCTTTATCTGAGTAGAGCCCAAATCAGGAAAGGAAGATGTAGGAGCAAATTATTGCAGATGCTGGAATCTGTACTGAAAACAAAAAATGCTGGGGGTCACAACAAGTCAGATAGCACCAAAACATTATCTTTCTCTCAGTCCACGGATGCTGTCTGACCTGCTCTGATCCCAAGCATTTGTTGCTTTCACGAGAAGAGGATGGTGATGTAAGTGCTGTTGCAAAAATAACAGGATATTGAGCAACAAACAAGAGTTGGCAGAAGCTGAAAAAGTAGCTTCAGCAGAGCCGTTATCTTGTGTGGCTATGGTTGGGACAGTCACCAAGAGGTGGGTCACGAGTGAGACAGAGATTGAAATGTCATGCTTGAGAGCTTGAGAATTGACTTTGTTATTGTATATGGCACATTTTGTTTGGTAGAAGTGCATTGTTATTTTCAATTAAACAATAAGTTCAGAAATGGTTCTGGGATTTAGTCGATCATTAGGACAGTGGTGTCGGTTTTTGGAACATGACTGAAAGGACATGTTTGTAGGCCCAGAAACTAATTATATAAACAAATGGAATAGCTTTTTTTAAAATAGAAATATTACAACTATTTGAAAATGAATACAATGATTAATAACTTTATTTCATGCTACTAGCTCAGTAATTATTCATTTGCTTAGTAAATTGAAATGCATAAACTATGTGCATTGAATACGCAAAGTTTTAATGCATGCTTTTTAATTGTAACTTTGTTAAAATAACTCTATGTACTTTAATTTTAACACATTTGCTTGTAGGAAGAATTGGACATCGTCTTGGACAGTCTTGCAAGGGTCATCTCTGCTATTTGCTAAAAATCAAGGCAGTGGAAGTGGCTGGGTAATTAATATTTCTGCCATGTTTTTTAATGTAGTGCATTCATAGTATCCTTTCATTGTCATAAAATTATGTGGAGTAATTTTACTGCAATGTTAATAAATTGTTTAAATCCAATTGGCCCAATAACAGTAGTGAAGTTATGCACCAGCAATGTGTTATACTGTAAGCACATTACATTGCCTATCATTTTCAACATGGATTGTTGAAAAATTATTATAATAATTAGTGAGTGCAAATGACAATATCTGACTTCTGAATTTTTTCTTCTTAGCCACTTCACAGATAGCCATTAAATTACATTGCATTGTATTGCAATTTCTAATTCATGATTTTAAAAAATATCTTTTGAAATATGCCACTACTGACACAACCTATTTCTTATGAACCAATATTATTAAGTTTTCAGCAATTTGTAATGTAACCATTTGGGTCAGCCAGTTAAGCAATAATTTATTATAGTTAAGTTTTCTGGGATTTTCATCCACATTGTTGTTGTATGCACTGTTACATAGCTTTCTTTCGCAAACAAATTAAATCTAGTAATGTTTTATATGTGTATGGATAGGATTAAGAAAGTAGCCAGTACAGTGTGTATTTAGTTTCAAGATATAAATAGTAATTTTTTTTCTTTTAACTGGCAACTCAGCTGAGCGATATCTAGTTGATAGTGTTATAATACAATGAGCAGCATTATGCATTTTGCTGGGTGACTTCTCATAATACATTTAACAGCTTTATTGCATTCCTTTTATTTATTTGTTCTTTTATTTGTTCTGGTGCAGGGTAGTAGTGGGGTTAGCAGCTAATTCAAAAAAAATGTTTGATAACATTGTTCAGCAATAAGAACACAGTGTGCATTTTGCTATTTCAGCCGAGCTAGTTGTACATAATGCACCTGGACTTCCAAATGTTCTCAAGTTTACTGAATAATGGATTTACACATTTAGATTTGCTACTTAAGATATTTTAAATGATCAGTTTCTTCCAGTATTGATCAACAGTCTATTTGTTCCTTCACAAAACAGCTTGATAATCATCCATATCATTGCCTTTTGAGAAATGTGGACGAGAAAGCATGCATGCACTACCTATGCACATAACAATAGTAGCTGCATTTCAAAGTGGTTCCTTGATTGTTGATACTTTAAAACATTCTAGACTTGATACAAACTAAAACTCATGACACCATTACATTATTGGAATATCTGATATGCAACTCAATATAAATATGTTTTCATAGATGTAACCCTGTTCCATCATCTTAAAAGCAGTTTATACTTAAATTTTTGTTGATCAACCTGTAAAATCAAGAACATGAAATTTGCACTGCCTGAATGTGTGGTAGAGCCCAGTTCAATCTATAAATTCAAAAAGGAGTTAGACTGTTATTTGATAGGAATATGTGCAGGGTTATCGAATACAGGTAGATAATGGCTTAAAATGAAATGCTCATTCGGAGGGTCAGTGCAGACACAACAGGCTCAGTGCTGTAATAATTGAATGATGTTAAAGATATTTATTGTTAATTAATATGAATAAATATGAAAGTATTTCTGTTGAAGTGGTCACAATTATTTTCTCCCCTTTTGTTTTGCAATTCTTTCCCTTTTACAATCACTCCTGATCAGTCTATGGAGCAGCACGGTTGCTCAGTGGTTAGCACTGCTGCTTCACAGCACCAGGAACCTGGGTTTGATTCCATCCTCTGCATGGAGTTTGCACATTCTCTCTGTGTCTGCATGGATTTCATCCAGGTGCTCTGGTTTCCTCCACAGTCCAAAGGTGTGCAGGTTAGGTAGATTGGCTAAATTCGATTTGATTAATTGTAATCACGTGTGCCTAAGTACCTTGAATTGAAATTAATTGAATTTATTGTCACGTGTGCCAAGGCACAGTGAAAAGTTTTGTCTTGCGAGCAATACAGGCAGTTCACATAGTTTAATAGCATAGATAAGTAAATAGTAGGTAAACAGTGGCAAAAACAAAAAACACCGGTACAGGTGAATGCTTAGAGTTTGAGAGTCCATTCAAAAAGGAGTTAGACTGGTTTTGATAGGAATATGTGCAGGGTTATGGGGATACAGGTGGATAAAGATTTAAAGTGAAATGCTCATTCAGTGAGTCAGTGCAGACACAATGGGCTCAGTGCTGTAATAATTGAATGATATTTATTGTAAATTAAAATGAATAAATATTGTTTTGCGAGCAGTACAGGTAGATCATAGCAACAAACTTGACGCTGTCAACCTTCTCAACCTCTGCTCCATTGATGTAGATAGGGATATGGAGTGACCTCCTCCCCTCTTTCTGAAATCAACAATCATTTCTTTTGTTACGCCAGCATTGAAAGAGACGATGTTGTGGTGCAATGATAACAACAAGCCCTCTGCCTCCTTTCTGTATTCTGAGTCATCGTTGTTTGATATCCATCCTACCATGGTGCTATCATCAGCACACTTGTGGATGGTATTTGTACAAAACTTGTCTACACTGTCATGAGTATGCAGGGATTACAATAAGGGGCTGAGAATGCATATTGTGTGGGGGGGTCCAGTGTTGAGAGTTATCATGGAGGAGATGCAGTTGTCCATCTTCACTGATTATAGTTTTTGGGTCAGGAAGCTGAGGATCCAGTTGCAGATAGCGGAGCCAGGGCCTAGGTCTCAGAGCTTTGAGATTAGTCTGGAGGGCATTATGGTGTTGAAGGCAGAACTGTAGTTGACAAGTAAAAATCTGACATAGTTGTCCTTTTGTCCAGATGTTCCCGGGATGGGTGCTGGGCTAGAGAAATGGCTAGTGGACCTGTTACATCGGTAGGCAAATTTCAGGGGATCGAGGGAGGCTAAGAGTTGATGTGGGCCATGAGTCTAGATTAGAGTGGTGCTAGAAAAGCACAGCAGATCAAACAGCATCCAAGGAGCAGGAAAATCGATGTTTCGGGCAAAAGCCCTTCATCAGGAACTTTTGCCAGAAACATTGATTTTCCTGCTCCTCGAATGCTGCTTGATCTGCTGTGCTTTTCCAGCTCCACTCTAATCTAGACTCTGATTTGCAGCAAGTGCAGTCCTCACTTTTGCCAACCTCTCAAAGCATTTCCTGATTATGGAGATCAGAGCCACTGGGCAGTAGTCAATAAGGCACGTTGCATGTGTTTTCTTGAATACTGGGCTGATGGTGGTCTTGCAGCAGTTGGGGACTTCGGCTTGTAGGAGGGAAAGATTAAAGACGTCAGTGAATAGTTCTGCCAGCCGGTCCACACAGAGTCTAAGTGCACAGCTGGGACTCTGTCTGAGCCTGTTGCTTTCTTGTATTGACTCTCAGGAAGACTAACCTGACATCTGCAATGGTGACGGAGGGAACAGCTGTATCCAGGGCTGTTGGGTAAGTGACACCATAACTTTGGCATTCTACTCAAAATGAGCATAAAACGCATTCAGTGCATTAGAGACGGATGTGTTTTTGTCCATTATCTTGCTCTGCTTCATTTTGTATCCTGTTATGTTGTGTATGTCTTGCCACAGGCAGCACATGTGCTTATTTTGGTTTGGGCCACTAACTTGGTTCAGTGCTATCTCTTGCCATCTCTAATGGCTTTGCGGAGGTTATTTCTGGATTTTCTGTATAGATCTGAGTTGTCCAATCCTGCACACGTGGTCTGCAATAGGCAGTGGATTTCCCAGATTATCCAAGATTTCCGGTTGGGGGAACACCTGGATTGACTTCTTTGACTCTCAACGCTCCATGCACTTACTAATGAAGTCTGTGACTTTGGTGGCGTACTTGTCTAAGCTTCTCGCTGAGTTCTTCAAAATGGTCAAGTCGACCAATTCCAAACAGTCCTGAAGAAACTCTTCCCCTGCCTCAGACCAGCATTACACTATTTTCTGTGAATGGTCCTCCTGTTTCAGCTTCAGTTTGTAAGCTGGGAGGAGGAACTCAGAATTGTGATCTGATTTTCTGGATGAGGGATGGAGCAGTCAGTGTCTTTAATAGTTATTTGACATCAGTCCAGGATGTTTGGTCCTCTAGTGAGGAAGGAGATGTGTTGATGCTATTTTGGCAGCACCCTCTTGAGGACACCAGCCATGATGAATAAGGCCTTAGTGAATTTCATCTCCAGAGCGTTTGTGGAGGTGTAAATTTCATCCAGTGTAAATTGCCCCTTGTGTCCAGAGATGTGCAGGTTAGATGGGTTAGCCATGGTATAAATGCAGGGATACACTGGGTCTGGGTGGGATACTATTTGTAGGGTTGGTGTGGACTCAATGGGCTGAATGGCTTGCTTCCACACTAGGAATTCAATGAAGTCGTAAGCTCTTGTGTGAGAAGGAGTCACTAAGTGTATAGCACCACTATTCTGTGTCTTTTTGTTGCTGTGAGAAACTGAATAGCATCCAGGATTCCTCTGAGGAACTCTATAAACATATGCTTGTAATTTATCAGTACTTTGCAAGTCCTTGTCCCCAGTATTACATTTAGCATTTCAGAAGATAATTGAATAATTTTTCTACTTCAATTATAGCCACAGCGTGGCCTTTTGCCTAGGATTTGTATCCCATATAAGAAGGGACTGCTACTAAAGTATTACTGAAAAGTTTGGAATTGAAATTCCAATATCTCTAATAGTATCAGTTGTACATAAAAATATTTGTGTCCAGGAGCTCTACACAGCATCAAATGACAACAATATGATGGTGTGAGACCATGATGTCACAGTTATCAACAGACTAATAAAACACACACATACAAGCTTTGGCCTATGAGTATAAACTAAACTTTTTATTAATGTGAACAAGAACAGTTGACCCTGTTCTGGGGCTATATAAAATATCACCCAAAAGTTTTCAGCTAAGGTCATAGTCATAGAGCTGCACAGCACGGAAACCGACCCTTCGGTCCAACTTGCCATGACAACCAGTATCCTAAATTAATCTAGTTCCATTTCCCAGCAATTGGCCCATATCCCTCTAAACCCTTCCTATTCATATACCCATCCATATGCCTTTTAAATGTTTTAGTTATACCAGTCTCCCTCACCTCCTCTGGAAACTCATTCCATGCATACACCACCTTCTGCATGAAAAAGTTGCTCCCCAGTTGCCCCTCCAGTCTTTCCCTTCTCACCCCAAACCTATGTCAACCAATTCTGGACTCCCCCACCCTTGGGAAAAGACCTTGGGTATTCACCTCATCCATGCCCCTGATGATAAGGTATTTTTGACTTGCTAGTATTCTGACCAGGTTGGGGAGAAGTACGAAGATCAATTGCTGCAGTGAGAGTATTACAGTCTTTAAGGAGAAAGTGAAGACTGCAGATGCTGGAGATCAGAGCGGAAAATGTGTTGCTGGAAAAGCGCAGCAGGTCAGGCAGCATATTACAGTCTTTAATATGTATGAGACCAGTAATGTAGGACTAATTACACTATAGTTGAAATCTCATTGAGGAGAAGACCAGGAAAGGAAAGAGGATGATTCTTAGGTGGTATTGTATTGAATGGCAATAGATTGAGAACGAGGGAGATGCAATATGACCCTGGTGACTTTGTACACCAGTTGCTGAAAGTAAACATGCAGGTGCAGCAGGCAATGAAGAAGACAAATGATATGTCAGCCTTCTTGATACAATTGTATTGGAACTTGGTATGATCACACCTGGAATTTTGTATGCAGTTTAGGTCTGCTTCTCTAAGGAAGGATGTTCTTGCTTTGGAGAGCATTCAAATAAGGTTTACCCATCCGATTCCTGGAATGGCAGGACTGATGTGTGAAGAGAGATTGGATTGAATTGGACAATTTTCATTGGAGTTTAGAAGAATGGAGGTGGATTTCCTAGAGGCCTAACAATTCGAACAGGACTCAATAGAGCACATGCATGATCCAATGACTGGGGGAGCCTAGACCAGTGGCCACAGTCTGGGATATTGCAGCTTTGTAGAACTTTAGTTGGGCCACATTTGGAATATTGTGTACAGTTGTGGTCACCACACTGCCAGACTATGTGGCCTGGTTTGGAGGATATTAGCTGTGAGGAGAGATCGGTCAAAATTGATTTGTTTTCACTTGAATGTTGAAGATGAGGAGAGATCTGAATAAAGTTTACAAATTGAGAAGCATAACTAGAATGGATAGTTGGAATCTTTTTCCCAAGATCAAAATGTCACATATAAGGGACATCGGTTTAAGGTAAAAAGGGGGGGTAAGTTTAAAGGAGATGTGAGAAGCAAGTTTTTTTTGCACAGGGTGGTAAGTGTCTGGATTGCACTGTCAGGGGTGTTGGTGGAGGCAGATACGATAACAATGTTTAGGAGTCATCTTGATAGGTATATGAATAGTCAGGGAATGAGGAATATGGACCGCATATATGCAAAAGATTTTTAGTTTAGAAAGGCATCATATATTGGGCGCAGTCTTGGTGGGTCAAAGGACCTTTCCCTGTGGTGTACTGTCCTTTAGGAGAAAGTGAGGACTGCAGATGCTGGAGATCAGAACTGAAAATATGTTGCTAGAAAAGCGCAGCAGGTCAGGCAGCATCCAAGATTATGAGGTAAGCCATTTAAGACCGAGGTGACGAGAAATGTCTTCACCCATAAAGTGGTGAACCTGTGGAATTCTCTGTTACAGACAGCAGTTGAGGACAAAACATTATATGTTTTCAAGAATGAGTTAGATATATTTCTTGGATCTAAAGGGATCAAATGTATGGAAAGAAAGTGGGAATAGCGTACTGAATTGGATGATCATATTGAATGGCAGAGTTAGCTTGAAGAGCCAAATGGCCTACTCCTCCTCCTATTTTCTGTGTTTCTATGTGTCTACATTGGAATGAGCAAGGAGTAGTGTGTAAGTAGGCTTTACAAAGTAGGTGGTAACAAAGCATCATTGCCTTTACAAAAATATGGAACCCCAGACTAGGGTGAGGATGATCCTCTTAGTACCAGTGAAAATCACTGTTGCTGTTTCCTTTTGCACAACTAATTCAATTCTGTCTCAGTAACATCTTTTAGGTTAGCATCCATTGATCTGTGCAGAAGATGACAGAGGCAACCTGCAGGAGAAGAGATTATTTTGTCTTGTTTCATTTCCCAGAAGAAAGAAGACCAGGATGAAAGAGCATGTGAATTCACTTTGATAATGGACTTCCTGAGGGTCCCGTTAATAGACAATAGGTGCAGGAGTAGGCCATTCAGCCCTTCGAGCCTACACTGCCATTCAATGTGATTATTCCTAATCAGTATCCTCTTCCTGCCTTATCTCCATAACCCTCGATTCCACTATCTTTGAGAGCTCTATCCAGCTCTTTTTCTTAAATGAATCCAGAGACTGGGCCTCCACTGTCCTCTGGGGCAGAGCATTCCACACAGCCACCACTCTCTGGGTGAAGAAGTTTCTCCTCATCTCTGTCCTAAATGGTCTAACCCGTGTTTTTAAGCTGTGTCCTCTGGTTCGGCACTCACCCATCAGCGGAAACATGTTTCCTGCTGCCAGAGTGTCCAATCCTTTCATAATCTTATATGTCTCAATCAGATCTACTCTCAGTCTTCTAAACTCAAGGGTATACAAGCCCAGTCGCTTCAGTCTTTCAGTGTAAGGTAATCCCGCCATTCCAGGAAGTGACCTCGTGAACCTACACTGCACTCCCTCAATAGCCAGAATGTCTTTCCTCAAATTTGGAGACCAGAACTGCACACAGTACTCCAGGTGTGGTCTCACCAGGGCCCTGTACAGCTGCAGAAGCACCTCTTTGCTTCTATACTCAATTCCTCTTGTTATGAAGGCCAGCATGCTATTAGCCTTCTTCACTACCTGCTGTACCTGCATGCTTGCCTTCATTGACTGGTGTACAAGAACACCCAGATCTCTCTGTACTGCCCCTTTACCTAAATTGATTCCATTTAGGTAGTAATCTGCCTTCCTGTTCTTGCCACCAAAGTGGATAACCATACATTTATCCACATTAAACTGCATCTGCCATGCATCTGCCCACTCACCTAACTTGTCCAGGTCACCCTGTAATCTCCTAACATCCTCATCACATTTCACCCTGCCACCCAGCTTTGTATCATCAGCAAATTTGCTAATGTTATTGCTGATACCATCTTCTATATCATTAACATATATTGTAAAAAGCTGCGGTCCAAGCACGGATCCCTGCGGTACCCCACTGGTCACTGCCTGCCATTCCGAAATGGAGCCGTTAATCACTATCCTTTGTTTCCTATCAGCCAACCAATTTTCAATCCAATCTAGTACTTTGCCCCCAATACCATGCGCCCTAATTTTACTCACTAACCTCCTGTGTGGGACTTTATCAAAAGCTTTCTGAAAGTCCAGGTACACTACATCTACTGGATCTCCCTCATCCATCTTCAGAGTAACATCCTCAAAAAATTCCAGAAGATTAGTCAAGCATGATTTCCCCTTCATAAATCCATGCTGACTCTGTCCTACCCTGTTACTACTATCCAGATGTGCCGTAATTTCCTCCTTTATAATAGACTCCAGCATCTTTCCCACCACTGCGGTCAGACTAACTGGTCTATAATTTCCTGCTTTCTCTCTCCCACCTTTCTTAAAAAGTGGTATAACATTAGCCACCCTCCAATCCTCAGGAACCGACCCCGAATCTATCGAACTCTGGAAAATAATCACCAACGCATCCACGATTTCCCGAGCCACCTCCTTCGGTACCCTGGGATGTAGACCATCAGGCCCCGGAGACTTATCAACCTTCAGACCTAACAGTCTCTCCAATACCAAATCCTGGCAAATATAAATTCCCTTAAGTTCAGGTCCTTCAGCCACTGTTACCTCCGGGAGATTGCTTGTGTCTTCCCCAGTGAACACAAATCTGAAGTACCCATTTAATTCTTCTGCCATTTCTTTGTTCTCCGTAATATATTCCCCTGTTTCAGTCTTCAAGGGCCCAATTTTATTCCTAACCATTTTTTTGCCTTGCACATACTTAAAAAAGCTTTTACTATCCTCCTTTATATTATTGGCCAGTTTACCTTCGTATCTCATTTTTCCTCTGCGTATTTCCTTCTTAGTAATCCTCTGTTGCTCTTTAATAGCTTCCCAGTCCTCAGTTTTCCCACTTATCTTTGCTATGTTATACTTTTTCTCTTTTAACTTTATATGTTTCTTAACTTGCCTCGTCAGCCACGGCCGCCCATGCCATTGCTGGGATATTTCTTCCTTTTAGGAATGAACTGATCCTGCAACTTCTGCATTATACACAGAAATATCCGCCATTGTTCCTCCACAGTCATGCCTGCTAAGGTATTGCACCATTGAACTTTGGCCAGCTCCTCCCTCATAGCTCCATAGTTCCCTTTATCCAACAGAATTACTGTCACTTCCGACTGCACCCTCTCCCTCTCAAATTGCAGATTGAAGCTTAATGTATTATGGTCACTACTTCCCAATGGCTCCTTCACTTCGAGGTCTCTGACCAATTCTGGTTCGTTACACAATACCAGATCCAGAATTGCCTTCTCCCTGGTTAGCTCCAGCACCAGCTGCTCTAAGAATCCATCTCTGAGGCACTCCACAAAGTCTCTTTCTTGAGGTCCAATACCATCCTGATTCTCCCAGTCTTCCTGCATGTTAAACACCCTCATGGTTGTCATTCTCATTTGTGAATAACTACTATCCTGAAAGCACCAGTGTTGCTTTCCTCCTTCAGCAGTCTACACTATTGATGAACTTCAGGCTTGCAAGACAAATAAGAGGTGGTTACTTGGAGGCATGGAAATATTCCTTCCATATATGGCTCTAACCCTCTTCCATCATCACAGGTCAGAGGGCCTTCAACAAGAGTAATGGAACCATAAGTCTGCTGAAGAAAACACTTTGCTGCCTGCATCAGTCAAGGGGTCTCTGTATTGCATGCTAAAAAAGTTCTCAATGTTTCTAGTCATATTTTATATCTGCCACAACCTTCCTAATTTGAGGACCCGGCCACTACTTTCTGAAAATGCCACATTGGACATAAGAGGAAGTAGAGAAGAATGAAGGAGGAAAAGCCCATGTAACAGGCTTCATTGCAGTAAAAACAAACATCTCCTATGTCCGGATTGACCACAATCTCCTTTTGGAGGGTTCATGTTAGGCAAGATTTAGATAGTTTAAAAGAAGTTTTATAACAATAATGAGGGAAGTGATACAGTAATGATAACAAGAGGAATAGAACATAATGACATAATGACTATAATGACAAGAGGAATAGAACATACAAACATAAGAGATCAAAAACAGCATCTGTCAATAAGTGCAAGAGGAGCAGTCAATTAGCGCAAGTGTCCTAAATCCTACTCAAAAATCTCAATTCTCTCAGGTGCGTGATAAACCCTGAACTTGGGCCTCAATTTATCCTCTCCACAGTGCTCCCCCAATTGTTTCTAAGTTCACTCCAGCTGCAGGATCTGACCTTGGGTATTAACACAAGTATATATTGGATAACTAACAGGAAACAAACAGAGATGGATGTGTCATTTTCAGATTGGAAAACTGAAATAAATTTTCTGCCATCAAAATGCAAATCTCAAAAATTTGGTACTCTAACTTTAAGCGATTTTGGAACAAACAAATTGGCTATCTCCCAGTACTTGTTTTAGGGCTCTTTGCATTCACAGAGAATGTTCCTGATGCACGTAGCTGTTGTTTAAATCTGTTAATGACCTTGCGACATATTTTAACTTCTCATCTGATCTCCATTCCTGAAACTCCACCCCAATCCTAAAAGAACTGCAGATTCTATAAATCAGGAACAAAAACAGAAATTTCTGGAAAAACTCAGCAGGTCTGGCAGCATCTATGAAGAAAAATCAGAGTTAACCATTCCCAGAAAGGATCACTCGACCCGAAATTTTAACTGACTTTTCTCCACAGATGATGCCAGACCTGCTGAACTTTTCCAGCAATTTCTGTTTTTGTTTATTCTTTTAGCCACTTGCTCCAAACTTTCTAATTGCATTCCTGAACCTCTTGCACTATCTAGCTCTCTGTCCTTCTTTATGACCCTCCTTAAATCATACTTCTTTGATCAGACTTTTCCTCAGTCACCTTAATTCCTTGATGTTTTTTCTCTGCTAAAGGCATCATATAAATGAAAGTTGTTAATAAGAGGATTGGGTTAGTCAATTCATAAATGTGTTGTCCAAGTAGATACCTCTACAGCTCATTTCCTTCCAGTTATGCCAAATTTCACTCCAAGCAATGCAGAAATCAGCTGTGATTTTCTTTTTGGAAGCATGGCTAATCAGCAGTCATGCTGCATTATTTTGTAGAGAATTTTTAGATTGCATACAAAGGATGCAATTTTTTTTTGCAAGAGACAGTCATTTCAACAGTTCAGGTCCATTGGTGTGTAATTAGTAGCAATATGTTCAGTGGATGAAGAGTTCCCTCATGTACTTTTGTCACTGTCAGTAAGGCAAAAGACTGCTCACATGGAGAAAAAAAATATTTATTTTCCTAATGGACATTGGGGCTCCTGGGCTCAGGGCTCACTGCTCCGTCTGCTTTTCTTTTTTCTGTTTCGCCTTTCTTTTTTCTCTTTTACTTACTTTATTTACTTACTGTGAAGAGTTTGAATGGCATTGACAGTGGTGAGTTAACCTGTTACAGACTCATGGCGGAGTGAGCCCTGAGGCAAAAGATTGGACCTGAGGATCGGCAACTTTGTCATTGGTTGAGTCTGTGTGGCGGCGCAAGGGGATCATGGTATCATTGACGAGGTGGGTGGCAGTGAGAGACTCTGTTAGCAGGTCCCCTGCAGGTCGTGGTGGAGCTGAATCAGCCCAGCGGCGAAAGATGATGCATGAGGATTGGCAACTTCGACATTAGTTGGGTCTGGCATAGATGACAGCGATGCAGTGTAGTTCTGAGTGACTCAGAACTCGAATGTCGATGGACTTCTGTTTAAGCTATATCTCTTCATTTTTCTTTTTTTCTTAAACTATCAAAATGGCGCTGTATTGTGGCAACAAATGAAAGCTTTCCACTGTATTTTATTGTATTTTTCACTAAAATACACATGACAATAAAATCATTCATTCATCAAAATCATTCATTCACTTCTTTCTTTAATGCATTGGACTGATGTTGGTTATCATTTCCCCTTATTATAAGGTTAAGCCAGTTCACTTTCTTTTTAAAATTGTTTTGCCAAAGTTGTATTGAAGCTACCAATGAAGATCTGTATACACATGTAGCTGACAGACTGCATAATTTAAAGATAAAGCATTGTATTAATGCAGGATACCTAATATCACTAATGTGTGATAAGTCTTAGTTTTATCACTTAATCTTTCAGAAAACATATATTGTAAAGTATTATCTGTGGAGATTTTAGTTGTAAAGCTACAGAAAATATTGCTACTGTATTTATTGTGCATTTCATTTATGACTTCCATTTGTGACTTCACTTTTCTTCCCTCTTTCCACCAAGTCATTCTACCATTGGAGCTCAGTTCCAGAGCTCTTGCTTTCTCTTCTTGCCAAGTGGAAAAGTGCTGTCAAGTGTCGACCTGCAGTCACCTATGTAAACTGTCCAACTGCCACTGTATGTTTTTTCTGCATGCACCTTGACATAGTTAAAACGTATAATCACATTTCATCAGCATTTCATGGTCTACAGTAATTTTGGGTGTGCTTCACTAGAAAATTTCATGTCTGCTTCGTTTGCTTCTTGCATGTTTCTGGTAAGTTTAAGCGGTTTGTGGATATCTTTGCTGCACTTTTCAATGTTGCAATTTTTAAAAAATGCATTAAATTATTAGACCTTTTAACATCACTTAGAGCTTTATTACAAATAACTATTTCATTGTGTTGTAATGAAATTTATTTGTTGTCTTCTTACACACTAAATAAGCAAATGGCCATATTACTCTTTTTTTACAGGAATGCATGTGGCTGCCAGTAGTCCTGTTCTGTATTACTGTATTAGGATATAGTCTTGTAAAGATAGATTAGTGTTAATTCTGTTGATGATGCACCCTTCACCACCGTAGAACTTGGAGTTCTCATCAAGATCAAGCTGAAGTTATTCAATTATGGTATTCAACCATGAAAATTTCTACCTCATCTTTGCCATGGTAGTTTGGTTTCCATTTTTGGAATTGTCATACTGTCCCACTATACTTATTCTAATAACCAGCTTAAAACTATGTATGACCTAGTAAAACTTGTAACAAAACAAGGAACTGAATTGATGCTTTACACAGTATCATTAGAACATGCTGAGAACAACATTGTAGGAATATAGAAGGTAAATGTTCTTTCTTTATTTAGCTTAACAATTGTCATTGAAAGGATAAAAGTATCACCAAATCCTTATCATTTTTGCTGTTTTGGTTTACGTCCTTTTCTGATTTGGAGGACACTTAGAGGAGAACTTGATGATGATGTCCTTCTACCTGGCGTAGGTTGTGGGTTTTGGCACATACTGTTAAGTGTTCTTGGGCAGTCGATTTTGCCTCATCTCAGGAACATAGAATTTGCATGGTTGAACCAAGGCTATAATGAAATTGGAAGCTGAATGGTCTTGGTGGATTCTAAAATGAGATTTGCTGTGCAGATTATTGGTGATTAAGTGCCGTTTGATGATGGTGTGGCTATTACTTGCATCAATCTGCTGGCAATTAAGCAGACTAATAAAATGGCAATTAGATTTGTCTTCCCTTTTGTGGATAGAATATAATTACATAGTTTCCTATATTGTTGAGTGGATGCCAGGGTTACCTGTACTGAAACATTTAGCCAATTGAGGAGTGCACAACTATAGCACTATAGCCTGGAAGTTGTTGAAGGGTGTACACTATAACTGTATTCAGTGTTATTGACTGTTTCTTGTTGTCACATAGAATTAATCAAGTTGGCTGAATAGTGAGTTCGTCAGGAGGAAGTTGAAAAAGATCTTTAATTCAGCATTCCTGGCTGAAGAGGGTTGCATACATATCAAGCTTGTTTTTTTGGACTCAGATTCGAGTCTCCACAGTCATTGAGGATGGAAATATTCATGCAGTCACCTCTTTTCATTAGTTGCTTAATTGTCCAGCACCACCATAATTGGATGTGGTAATGTTTGCAAGCTTTTAGTTGTGAAATCACCTTAATTCTGCCCATGGCGTATTGCTTTCACAATTTAGCACATTTCTTCTGTGGTAATTTCATCACAGTGGCACCTCATTTTCAGCTAAATTTGGTGCTGCTTTCATTTAGCAGCCCTCTTTGAGTGAGGGTACTACATTTGGCTTGGTGGGGATAAGAAAGTAAACTTCTCAAATATTTATTCATTCACAAATGTGGCCATTACAGGTTGGACCAGCATTCATTGGTTGTTGCTAATTGCCCATACGAGAACAGTGGTGAGCCTTCTCCTTGAACTGCTGCAGTCCATGTAATGGAAGTAGAACCCATAGTGTGGTTAGGAAGGGAGTTTTAGGATTTTGATCTAGTAACAGTGAGCAATATCATTGTAATTCCAAGTCATGATAGTGTGTGGCTTCGAGGTGATGGTGTTTCAATGCATTTGTTGCCCACTTTCTAGATGGTAAAAGTCAAAAGGACTAGATGATGCTGGATTATGCAATATGCAGCATGGTCGTGTATAATTTTGTTGCTGCTGATAGTTTGATGGATGTCCCAACTTTGGGCTCTAAAATGCACTACTAATCTATAGTGTGGTGGCAATGCTACAAAACATAGTAAAAGATGTTCTCAGTGTGAAAATGGGCCTTTGATTCTACAAAGACAGTCCAATAGTCACTCCAACCAATGCTGTCATGCCCAGATTAACTTGCAAAAGTTAAATTGGTGAAGGTGAAGTTGGAGTGAACTTTGAACAGTCTTTGGGTTATTAAAATAATTCATAAATTATGTTAATAAATAAATCTTGCCTTCCATAATTTACCTTCTGTCCTTCCTGGGAGATTTCCTGGGAAATGACCATGCAATAATCATCTATTGTTTATAAAACTCTATTTCTTTATTGCCTTTGGGGAAAGAAAGCTGCAGTCCTTGCTTGTCTACACGTGACTTCATATCCACAGCAAAATTCCCCTCAGAAATAGCGTAGCAATCCACTTACTGCCAAATAAGCTGCTAAAGAAAAGTCGCTGAAGAGTCGACAGGTGGGCTATAATGGCTGAAGAAGAAAGCTCGACACCACCACCTTGAGGGCAGTTAGGGATGGGTAACAAATGCTGGACTTATCAGCAACACAAGATGTAAACCTATGTCAAGGGGATTTTAGTCTACTAATTTGTTTCAAAAACTAGAATCAATCCTACCATTCACATTCACCAATGTCACCTCCCTCACAGTGACTCTGGTGACTCCCTTGAGACGAAAACAGTCCCTATTATATGTGGAGGTTGAAATTATTTTGAAAAGTATAATATAGCAATACGTAATTCAACAGGCATTTGTGATTTATAGTTAAGCACACATATTTGAGAGAGTTTACATCCATAGGTCTCTTTGCATTTTGAAGTACCCAATGAAAATTAAGTTTTAATGCAATTAAAAGTTAGATACAGGTAGTTAGTGATTTTAAGAAATTTTGTTTTTACTAGGGCAGAATAAAACTGAGAGAGACTATGGGTGTAAATTATGCCATTAGAATTCCATTAAATTCTTGTTATAATAACTATCACAAATATGGTTTCCATGTACATTGGTGGAACCAGGGAAACAGGTGAAATATGCTCAATGTAAAAACCATTTTCTCGCATTAATGATCATTATTTTATCGTCTTTGCACAATTCCATGCCCCTAGTTATGCCGTTTTGACTAGAGATAATATCTAGAAATGAATGCTTGAAGTTTGCATGCTAATGAGGACAGATTGCATTCAATTTGATGCCACGCAGATGTTAGATTATAAGGGCTAACCCTTGAGAAAATACTTAAGAATGACCAGCACCCAGAAAATGCTGCCTTATTAAGAGGTCAGTGACTTCTGAAAGGAAGGGGACCAGATTGATGAAAACAGAAATGGATACTTGTTTTGGTCTTTTATAATCCAAGTGAATGTTAACAATTTCAGTTTTTGAAATTTTAGAAATTTGGTGGCAACCAATCCAAACCAGAGTTCACTGTGGATCTAAAGGGAGCTACAATAGAATGGGCTTCAAAAGACAAATCCAGCAAGAAAAATGTAATTGAGGTAAATATTTTAATTTATAACCACAATTTTCTATATTCTATGTTCTAAGCATGTAGTCATCTATTGGTTGGCACTTTGTCACCACATTATTGCATTAATCATTGTTACTCACTAGTCCTTTAAATCAATAGCTCCTGGTTATGATAACAATCAAGGATTTTTTAAAATTGTTATTAGATGTTTTGCAATATTACCCTGATCATTCACCTCAGTAATCAGTTTAAGTTTCTGATACTTAACAAATAATTATGCAGCTGTATAAAAGAAAAAAAACTGTGAATGGTGGAAATTAGAATGGAAAACAGAAAGTCCTGGAGGAATTTAGTATGTCTGGCAGCACCTGTGGGGAGAGAGAGAGAGAGAGAGAGAGGCAGAGAATTACCTTTTCAAGTCCAGTATGACTGTAATCTAGCTCTCTGTAGGGTTTTGACAATCAGCAATTTGTCCTGGATTTAGTGTATCTTTTCAATGTTGTATAGTCTTCAATGAAATGACTGAGCAGTGTCAGTTTCTGTTCCCAGTAGATTTGGAACCTTGACTAAAAAGTGGCAGTCTCATTCGGAGAAACTGATGACTCAGGATCAATTAAGATGTTACACACCAGTGCAAAATAGGATGCTCATTTCAGAATGAATAGAGTTGAGTAAATGTAGCTTACTAATTGATACTACAAATTTTAGATCCCTGAAAGTGACAACACAAGAGGGATAAGGTGGTAAAGAAGGTGTATAGTGTGCTTGCCTTCATTGGTCAGGGCATTGAATATAAACGTTGACAAGGACACTACTGTAAGAAGGGTGTAGGAGCTTTGGAAGGGTGCAAGGGACGTTTACCAAGATGTTACCTGGATTGGAGTGTGTTGTTTATAGGGAGAGATTGGGCATACGTATTTTCACTAGAATGTTGGAGGCTGAGGGGTGAAGTATATAAACGTATGAGAGGCATGGATAAGGTGGATCAGCGGAATCTTTTTCTCAGAGTGAAAATCTCAAATAGTAGGGGGCATAGGTTTAAAGTGAAGGGAGTAAGTTTAAAGGTGTGTGAAAGATGCTGGTAATTATCTGGAACTCGTTGCCAGGAGAGGTATTAGATGCAGATACCAAAGCAATATTTAAGAGGCATTTACACAAGACACCTGAATAAGCAGGAAAGAGTGTTACAGACTGCATACAGACAGATGGGATCAGTTCAGAATGGTGTCATGGTTGACACAGACATGGTGGGCTGAAAAATATGTTCTTACGCTGTACTGTTCTAAGTTCTAATTGCATTTCTGGTCATATTCAAATTTGTCAGTTGAAACATATTTCCCAATAAAATTCAAAATGCTAGTAAACATATGAGTTGGTAGTTTTCAGAAATATCTTGGGAGGCAGCATCATTTGTTTTCCAAATCAAGTAATGGTATTGACTCAAATCCATTTAACACAGAAAGGGCTATGAGAATTTGCTTTCATAAAAGTAGAAACATTAAGGCAAATTGGCTGGTTGAGATAAGCGTGACTGAGTACTCCATTCTGCAGAGTTAACAACATTATGTTTTCTCTGAGCAATTTTTCCTGGCAATGGCACAATATTCAAATGTTCCCTTTAATTTGAAACATTGTGATATGTATTATTTTGTTGTGCTTACATAAAAGGAGAATTTGAAACCCTGGTTATCATGGACAGGAAAGTGGCCGGATGATTGAAATCTGAATTGTGAAATCTGCCAAAAGGACAACATGAGATTAACTTGTTCTTTAGTTCTGCAAGACATTTAGATTATGTCGCTCTTTAGTAAAAAGAGATGATGGTTTAATAAAAGTATTTTTTTCCCCATAGTGTTGTTTTTAAGTTAGAGCTTGATGCAATCTAGTTCAGAACTTAACTGTGTCTTATATAATCTTTACGGTCGGAGTATGTTTACAGTAGGGAACATTTAACACAACATGAATCCCTGATGAAGGGCTTATGCCTGAAACGACAATTTTCCTGCTCCTTAGATGCTGCCTGACCTGCTGTGCTTTTCCAGTACTATGCTTTTTGACAACTTGAATACAATAAAGATGGCAGAGCAGGTGATCTGTTGTGACTGCAGGGTGTGAGAGCTCCTGGAATCTAGATTAGATTACTTACAGTGTGGAAACAAGCCCTTCGGCCCAACAGGTCCACACTGACCCTCTGAAGAGCAACTCACCCAGACCCATTCCCCTACATTTACCCCTTTACCTAACACTACCGACAATTTAGCAATTCACCTAACCTGCACATTTTTGGACAGGGGGAGGAAACTGGAGCACCCGGAGGAAACCCACACAGACACAGGGAGAATGTGCAAACTCCACACATAGTTGCCTGAGGTGGGAATTGAACCCGGGTTTCTAGCGCTGTGAGGCAGCAATGCTAACCACTGTGCCACCGTGCCGCCCATCTAGTTTGATCTAGGGCAAACATATCTGTAGTATTTGTAGCTCAAGGAACCTAGCCTCAGATTTTGAGGTGGAGGGTGGGGTTGCAGACATTGCAATGCATCAGAGAAGGGAAAAGCGACATGGATATTTTATTCCAGGATATTCCTTGGGATAGGTTCTTCTGATTTGGTCTTTGATCAGGGATGAGAAGATGTAAGGCGGTAACATAGCTATGGGAATCCAGGATGTTTAGTTGAGAACGAACGCTGCATGGTGAATGAGCTCACTGCCCATGGCACGGTGGTACATTTACGGTGAAGGGGTAAATGTAGGGGAATGGATCTGGGTGGGTTGCACTTCAGAATGTAGGTGTGCACCTGTTGGGCCGAAGGGCTTGTTTCCACACTGTAAGTAATCTAATCTAGATTCCAGGAGCTCTCAATCCTGCAGTCACAACAGATCACCTGCTCTGCCATCTTTATTGTATTCAAGTTGTCTAAAAGCACAGCAGGTCAGGCAGCATCTAAAGAGCAGGAAAATTGTCGTTTCAGGCATAAGCCCTTCATCAGGGATTCATGTTGCGTTGAATGTTCCCTAATGTAAACATACTCCGACTGTAAAGACTATATAAGACACAGTTAAGTTCTGAACTGAATTGCATCAAGGAATGTAATTATGGTCACACAGCACAGAAGAGGTTCATGAAGCCTGCATCGATCCATCCATACGAACCCCACTTTCCAGCACTTGGCTCATAGCTTTGAGAGCTATGACATTTTAAACGCTCATCCATGTGCTCTTTAAAAGTTGTGATGGTTCCTGCCTCTATTACCCTCCCAGTCAGTGCATTCTGGATTCCACCAGTCTCTAAGTGAAGAATGTTTTCCTCAAATATCCTCTAAATCTCCTGCCCTTCACCTTAGAGTTATGCCCTTCATTATTGAGCCTTCAACTAATGGGTACAGCTGCTTTCTAACCCTGTCCCTCATAATCTTATACACCTCAATCATACCCTCACCTCTCAGCTTTTTCCGCTCAAAAGAAAACCACCCAAGCTTATCCAGCTTCTCTTCATAACTAAAATGTTCTAACCCATGCAAGATAGAGTCATAGAAATGTACAGCATGGAAACAGACCCTTCGGTCCAACCCGTCCATGCCGACCAGATATCCCAACCCAATCTAATCCCACCTGGCAGCACCCATCCCATATCCCTCCAAACTCTTCCTATTCATATATCCATCCAAATGCCTTTTAAATGTTGCAATTGTACCAGCCTCTACCACTTCCTCTGGCAGCTCATTCCATACACGTACCACTCTTTGTGTGAAAATGTTGCCCCTTTAGATCTCTTTTATATCTTTCCCCTCTCACCCTAAACCTATGCCCTGTAGTTCTGGACTCCCCAACCCCAGGGAAAAGACTTTGCCTATTTATCCTAATCATGCCCCTCATAATTTTGTAAATCTCTATAAGGTCACCCCTCAGCCTCCGACGCTCCAGGGAAAACAGCCCCAGCCTGTTCAACGTCTCCCTATAGCTCAAATCCTCCAACCCTGGCAACAGCCTTCTAAATCTTTTCTGAACCCTTTCAAGTTTCACAATTTCTTTCTGATAGGAAGGAGACCAGAATTGCATGCAATATTAAAACAGTGGCCTAACCAGTGTCCTGTACAGCTGCAACATGACCTCCCAACTCCAGTACTCAATACTCTGACCAATAAAGGAAAGCATACCAAACGCCTTCTTCACTATCCTATCTACCTGCAACTCCACTTTCAAGGAGCTATGAACCTGCACTCCAAGGTCCCTTTGTTCAGCAACACTCCCTAGGACCTTACCATTAAGCGTATAAGTCATGCTCAGATTTGCTTTCACAAAATGCAGCACTTCACATTTATCCGAATTAAACTCCATCTGCTACTTCTCAGCCCATTGGCCCATCTGGTCAAGATCCTGTTGTAATCTGAGGTAACCCTCTTTGCCGTCCACTACACCTCCAATTTTGGTGTCATCTGCAAACTTACTAACTGTACCTCTTATGCTCGCATCCAAATCCTTTATGTAAATGACAAAAAGTAGAGGACCCAGCACCCGATCCTTGCGGCACTCCACTGGTCACAGGCCTCCAGTCTGAAAAACAACTCTCCACCACCACCCTTTGTCTTCTACCTTTGAGCTAGTTCTCTATCCAAATGGCTAGTTCGCCCTGTATTCCATGAGATCTAACCTTGCTAATCAGTCTCACATGGGGAACTTTGTCGAATGCCTTACTGAAGTCCATATAGATCACATCTACTGCTCTGCCCTCGTCAATCCTCTTTGTTACTTCCTCAAAAAAAACTCAATCAAGTTTGTGAGACATGATTTCCCATGCACAAAGCCATGTTGACTATCCTTAATCAGTCTTTGCCTTTCCAAATACATGTACATCCTGTCCCTCACAATTTTCTTCAACAACGTGCCCACTACCGATGTCAGGCTCACTGGTCTATAATTCCCTGGCTTGTCCTTACCACCCTTCTTAAACAGTGGCACCACATTAGCCAACCTCCAGTCTTCCGGCACCTCACCGAATTTCCTCTGTATTCCTCTAGGGACTAGTATAGTCAGAGATTATGACCCTGTTATCTGCAGCAAAGAGCAAGAATCCTGAAGGCAGTGTCTTTTGCCCAATGCAAGGGTGTTGGACATCTGTTTTGAACTGGAGAAGAATTGAGAAGTGAAGGTCCAGTCATCATAGTCCATTTAGGTGCCAATGGCATAAGCTGAACAAGGAAAGAGGTTTTGCATGGACAAGTGAGAAGCTAGGAACCAAATTAAAAAGCAGAATCTCAAGATAATAATCTGTGTGTGTTGCTACCTGAGCCACAAGCAAATTGGTGTAGTGCACGTTAAACAATAGAATTGAAAACCCGTGTCTCAAAGACTGGTGTGGTAAAAGTGGGTTCAGTCTGTGGGGCAGTGGCACCAGTACTGGGGAAAATGTGATGCATTCAGTTGTGATGCCCTACACTTGAACCATGTTGTGGCTGCATAACTAAGGATGCAGTGGTTTTTAACTAAAAATTGAGAGCAAGGATTTGTCTCAAACTTGGAAAGAAATGGTAAATCAAAACGTATAGACATTGTTGGATAAAAAGGTATTCGGGGAAATAAACTTCTTGACAAGAAAAGAGTACAAATCTAAATGTAAATCAACATATAAGGCTAGAGGATACAAACATGTAAAAGGACAAAGCAAAAAGCTCTGTAATTGTATGTAGCTTTTGAAACAAAACAGATGCACTAATAGTGCAAATAGAACTGAATAGGTACGATTTAATATCAATTACAGATATGGCTGCAAGATGACATAAATTAAAACCTGAATATTGAGTGTACAGGACATTTGGGAAGAACAGGAAGTCAGGAAATCGAGGGGTGGCCCTGTTAATTAATCATGGTTTTCACAATAAAGGAGAGACTTAAGATCAGGAAAGCATGTTGTACAAAACGTTTGAGTAGAAATGAAAAATGATAAAGGCCCAAAGTCATTTGTGGGATTGGTATGCGGTCCTTTAATATTAGAATTTAGAATTTATTGTCATATGTATTTTTACAAGAAAAATACAATCAAAAGTGTTCTCAGTCACCCTACCATGGCACCTATTAATAATGATAGAAGTTGTGGTAAATCATAAGTTACAACAAGTAAATATAAGACAAAGTTAATCAAAGTTCATTTTAAAGGCTCCTAGTCTTGAAGAAAGCCAATCAAGAAATAACAGACACAGCTGGAATGAGAACATAATGGGAGCTTGTCAAAAAGGTATAGGAATAATCAGAGGGGATTTTAATCTGTGTAGAAACTGGAAAAGTAGCTGGGCAAAAATAATCTAGGTAGTTCATGAAATTGTTTTGGGATAGTTTGCCAGAATAGCACATTCTAGAGCTGACCAGAGAGTAGGCTTTCCAAACCTGGTATTGTATGGTAGGATTTGTCAATTATCTCACATTTAAGGTGCACCTAGGTAGCAGTGACAATGATATGATTGAATTTTCTCAGGATTAACAGATTGTTGGACATTTATACTAAAAATAATGAGGCTCCATCTATAGAACAGGAGAGTACATGGTAGTCCAAGCACTGTATTAAATTAATGTTGTAAGTGATAAAAGAACTGTATGTATTAATGTGAACTTATACGTTTCTTTTATGAAAAGAACTTGCTCTTTTCCAGCTTAAAACACGTCAAGGAACAGAGATATTGATTCAGTTGGACAATGACCATCTCATCAATGAGTGGTATAAAGCTCTTGAGGAAACAATTGGTAGTCAGGTACATAGTCAAATTGAACATTTTACTTTGTGTCTTTTGTTTTGCACAGTAATAATTTCAGTTATTTTTACTAATTTGCCAATAAACTGTTAACCATGCATAAAAACTGATCTGCAACCGACAACCAATTTCATTGCAGATGGTGGAATCTGATGAAGCTGCTGAAGATGATATGCCAGAGTCCCCAGGAATTGAAAAACATGATAAGGATAAAACTAATAAAGATTTAAAGAAATCACGGCGTAAGTTATAAAACACAATAATTTCATAAAAACAGACTCTATATTATGGTTTCGCTCCACAAAATGAAGGTGGAATTGATTCTAGCTTACTGTTCTTCCTACAAGAACAATCTTTGCAATAATTAGTGTTGAAATCCCAATTATGCAATATTAACAACAAATATATTTGTATGAAATTTTTCTCCATTTTTTATGAAGTACAGGTAGACAGCCCTTTATCCAAAATCTGAAAATCTCCAAAATCCAGAGGTTTTTTTTCATGAAGTTTTTAATCTCATTAACAAGATTGTTTGGCATGCAAGCAGTTAACCCAACTCCACACCCACTCAATGCATGTCACTCAGATGTGACTTGGGTAGGCATGGCCCAGCACTGGCAGGCCTCAATTTTGTCTCAGGGCCCGTACTACTCACTGTGAAGCTGCAGTTTGGTAAGATTTTTTAAAATTTCATAGTTGAACTATTACTTATTCCAAAATTCAAAAACTTCTGAATTCTGAAAACCAGCTAGTCCCAAGCGCTTCGGATAAAGGATTGTGCGTCTGTATTTGCAAGAATAGTGAATGGTTTCATTAGTAGCGAAGATATCTTGTATGCAAGAGTAATCAACTAATTACCCATACAACACTGCTCCATTTAAGCGTGATTAGACTTTTGATAGTGAGTTTGTAAATTAATGTTCATCATGTCCCATGTGTAAAATGTGTTAACTGAAGTAAGAGTCCACATCTGTTTTCTGTTATTAAAGGTACATTGGCCTGTTGTGATTTAATTTCTGTGATGACTGTGATAAAGAAAAGCTTTATTAAGGGTCAACACTTCCTTTTTTTTCCCCTGTATTACTATGCAAGATTGACTTCACTTGTATAAGCTTGTAAGAGATATGCATTTATATCTTCATGGGGGAGGGAAGTAAAGCACATACCTATGTATAAAAATTCATTAGTCCCACAACACTAGGCGATAGTCCAACAGGTTTATTTGAAATCATATGAGCTTTTGGAGCTTAGCCCCTTCGTCAGGTGCAGTGCTCCAAAAGTTTGTGATTTCAAATAAACCTGTTGGACTATTGCCTAGTGTTGCATGACTTCTGACTTTGTCCACTCAGTCCAACACCAGCAACTCAACATCACAAAAAATCATTGTCCTACAGAGGATAATAGCAACTATCCTTCACATATTGACAGCATTACTACTCTTGAGATTGAGAGTATTATTTTGCATAATCTTGTATGTTATTTATTATCAAATATCTCACACAATATATGCAAATAATGAAAAATATTTTCTGCATGTAATTAAAATGTTTTTAACTTAAGAACTGTTTTCATTTCTTACTGCTACTGTACACCTTACTGTCTGTGCACAACTACTGTTAAGCCCGATCTTTTTGTCCAACTTTTTTTAAAAATAAGAAGCATGCATTTCTGCTGTTTTGTTACTTTGACTCTTTTTAGATTTCCAAATCTGATTTTCACTCAAAGTCACTTTCAATCATCCTCGCCACGCACTCCCTCCCTCCTCTCTCCCTTCCAACAAACAGCTCTCTTTCCTGCTTACTGATGCCAGTGACCCATACATTGAAACTCTCTTTTCCCCACACCAATCTTTGAGCCAATTATTTAATTGCCTAATCTGTTTGACACTACACCACCTGAAGTGGGGCTTCAATTCCAGAGATGATTACCATTGATGTTCTGTGGTTTAATTCAAACTCTTTACTTGGAATGATATTCCAAGTACTACCTATGTTGTTGGTTCAATTAGATCCACCCCTGCCAATATTAATTTATTCTACAGCTGCAATCATGTCCTTACTTCCACCTCCACTGTATCTGCTCCTCGGAGGAGCAGTTCCACTCCAGAACACCCCAGGTGGCCTCCTATTTCGAGGACCGAAGTTTGCCGGCCTGGGTGATCAATGCCCTCCAGCGCATCTCCTCCACTTTCCGCACCTCCATCCTTGAACCCCAACTGCAACTAGGATAGAACACCCCGGGTCCTCATCTTCCACCTCACTAATCTCTGGATACAGCGCATTATCCTCTACCATTTCTGCCTCCTACAATCAGACCCCACCACCAGAGATATATTTCCCTCTCCACTCCTATCTGCGTTCCAGAGAGACCGTTCTCTCCGTAACTCCCTCGTTAGGTCCATGCCCCCCACATACCCACCCTCCACTCTCAACACCTTCCCTAATACTATAAAAGGTGTAAAACCTGCACCCACACTTTCCCCTCACCTCCGTCCAAGACCCCAAAGGATCTTTTCCCATCTGGCAGAGATTTTCCTGCACATCCAAACACCTCACCTACGTGGTCGGTTGCTCTCGATATGATCTCCTCTGTATTGGGGAGACAGGACACCAATTTGCGGAACGTTTTGGGGAACATCTCTGGGACATATGCACCAAACAACCTGCTGCCCTGTGGCCGACGATTTCAAATCCCTACCTCCACCCCGCCAAGGACATGCAAGTCCTGAGCCGCCGCCTCCACAAATGTAAGCCACCAGACGCCACGAGGAAGAATGCCTTATCTTCTGCCTTGGGACCCTTCAGCCACACGGCATCAATGTCGACTTCACCAGTTTCCTTATCTTCCCTCCCCTGCCGCATCCCAAATCCAACCCCCCAACTCAGCACTGTCCTTCCTGTCCATCTTCCTTCCCACCTATCTGCTCCATGTTCCCCTCTGACCGATCACTATCACCCCCACCTGCATCTACTTATCACCTTCTCCACTATCTTCCCCACCACACCCTCGTACTTATCTTTCAGACCCCCACCCACCCCACCTGACCTCTGCCGCATTCCTGATGAAGGGCTAACGCCCAAAACGTAGACTCTTCTGCTCCTTGGATGCTGCCTAACCAGTTGTGCTTTTTCAGTGCCACATTTTTCAACCCTGATCTCCAACATCTGCAGTCCTCACGTTCTCCATATAATAGCATCAAGCCAATCACAACAGTTGAAGCTCCTAATTGTGGCTATGGAGAATCATATCAATCCTTCAGACTTTACTATCCCTTATCATTGCTTTTCACTAGCACTGCTGGTGCTATGATCAGTTTGCTCACCATGCTGCTGGCCTTGTCCTCATCTATATAGGTAGCAAGAATTTTGTATCTGTCACAGTCAGAGATTGCGGCTCCTCCATTACAATTGCCAGGTCCTATACATGACTTGTCACATTCTCCTGCCCCAAATATTGACCTACTCTAAGATTCTACTGTTCTAAAGTGATGTGAATAAAGTGACCAAGTACGTTTCACCCTCCCTGAAGCTCAATAATCCCTGCAACTCAAATTCCACTTCAACGCCCTTAAGTTGAAGTTGTTCAAACCACAAGTCTTTACTGCAATTATGGTTGTCCAGGCTGCAGTGCATTCCAAACATTCCCACACATTGTAGTCATAGAGTATGGAAACAGACCCTTTGGTCCAACATGTCCCTGCCAACCATGTTCCCAAACTAAACCAGTCCCATTTGCCTACGGTTGGCCCATATCACTTCAAATCTTTCCTATTCATGTTTAAAAGACATTTGGTTAAATACGTTGCAACTGTACCTGCATTCACCAGTTTGTTCTACCCACAAACCACTGTATATTAAAAAAAATTCCCCACATGTCTTTTTTAAATCTTTCTCCTCTCACCTCAAAACTATGGCCCCTAGTCTTGAAATCCTGCACCCTAGGGAAAAGGCACCTGCCATTAATCCTATCTGTCTCCCTCATTTTTCTAAATTTCTGTAAGGTCACCCCTCAACCTCCTACACTCTGAAAAAATCTCAGCCTATTTTTATAATTTTCTCAACCCTCTCCAATTTAATAATGTCCTCCCTATAGCAGAACTGCTCATAGTACTCCAGAAGAGGCCTTACCAACATTCTGTACAACCTCAACGTGACAAACCAGCTCCTCTACTTAAAGGTCTGAGCAATGAAGGCAAGCTTGCTAAAGACCTTCTTAACTATCCTGTCATGGCACGCTACAATCCCAGTTATATTTGCCTAAACTCATTTAATAACCAATTGGCTGATAAATAATCTAGAGGTAAAAACAATGACTGCAGATGCTGGAAACCAGATTCTGGATTAGTGGTGCTGGAAGAGCACAGCAGTTGTTTTGAAACCAGATAAATAATCTAATCAGCTAAAGTAGTAACTGTGGGTTGTTGGGGGCGTGGACCTGACGAGGTAGTCATGGAGGAAACAGTCTTTACAGAAAGTGGATGGAGTGGGGAAGGAAAAGTGAGGATGGCAGATGCTAGAAACCAGAGTTTAGTTTAGAGTGGTGCTGGAAAAGCACAGCAGGTCAGGCAGCATCAGAAGAGCAGGAAAATTGATGTTTCGGGCAAAAGCCCTTCATCCTGATTTTCCTGCTTCTCGGATGCTGCCTGACCTGCTGTGCTTTTCCTGCACCACTCATATCTCTGGCGGGATTCGTTTGTAGGTGGCGGAAAGGCGGTAGGTAGGTGGCATTACCTCCTTTTAAGGTAATGTGGTTACCTTTAGTTAGCATCCTGGACTTCTGCTGTCCCTTGTCTTCTAACCTCACAATTTTCACTTTCTAACTAGTACATGTGTAGCCAATGAACTATTGATAGCAACTTCTGCCAAAGTTGTCAATGGTAGTGTCATGCAACATCATTCTCTGAGAAGGAACATTTAAAATTTTACATTCATCTCTTAAATGTGATATGAATATTTTGTAATTTTATTGACTTTGCAATTGAAGTTTTAATTTGTTTTTGTTTACAGCAGTAAAATCTAGTAGCATAGATAATGCAGATCAAAAAAAGACAAAAACAAAATTGAAGAAGTTCCTGACACGCAGACCAACACTCCAAGCTGTCCGAGACAAAGGTTATATAAAAGGTAAGGAAACTTAATGTACCGTAGCTTCCATGAGGCCATGTTAGCAATATGTTGTATTTCTGAGTGTGCATGAAAGAGACCCTGTTATTTTTGCTATAAGTGTTTCAGTGATAAATTACTACAGACTTTTTTGGTGTATCTAATGAGTACATGCAATTTAACTATTTCTACCTTTCTCTTAATAACAGTCTCTGGGTCAGGTACCAAATAAAACAAAGGAACTCCTTTAAAAAGTCTTGCCAAAACTGTTTAACACACTGCAAGAAAATGCATATTTTTCTTCAAATGTCTTCTGCTCACTTCCCTGTAATAAAGCATGGAAATTCATCAGTGAACCGAGTAATTCATGTCCTTCATTTTGGTAGCTTTGGATTTCCTGCATATTTACTGAATTCTAATATTTTAAAATTTGAAACTTCTAAAACACTTTTTCAGTAAACAACAATTTATGAATTAAAAATTATAATTAGCTATGCATTGTTTATTTCACTTAATTAGCCAGCACACATTTCTGTTTCAGATAATAATTTAATTTTTTGCTTGAACCTCACCATTTTCAGGTGATGTGAAACAAAAATGTTTTTTCTCTTGTAGCTATTACTATATTTGCCAATTATCTTAAATCTACAAGGCACAGGAGCAGAAGTAGGCTATTCGGCCTATTTAGTCTACTCAACCATTCAGTGAGATCATGGTTGATCTGATGATCCTCAACTCCACTTTCTTGCCTTTTCGTATAATTTTTGATTCCATTGCTGATTAAGAATCTGTCCGCCTCAACCTTGACTCAGCCTCAACAGCCAGCTGTGATAAAGAAGTCCTCAGAATCGCTATCTGCTGAGAGAGAATAAAAAAACTCATCTGTCTTAAATAGGTGACTCCTTATCTGAGATTATGCCCTCTGGTTATAGACTCTTCCACAAGGGAGCCCCTCAGTGTTTACTCTGTCAAGCTCCCTTAGAATCTTTTATGATTCAATCAGATGTCCTGTTATTCTCCTAAAGATCAATGAGTACAAGCTCAAAATACTCAACTTCTCCAGATAAGAAAATCCATCCATACCTAGAATAAATTTAATGAAGCTTCTCTAGACTGCCTTCAATGTTACTTTTATCTTTCCTTAGATAAGGGGATCTGAACTATTCAGATATATTCCAGGTGTTATCTGACGAGTGCCATGTAAAGTTTTAGCAAGACCTTCCTTTTTTTATACTTCATTCCCTTTGAAAGAAAAGCCAACATTACATTTGTCTTCCTTATTACTATAGAAATGCATGCTAGCATTTTGTGATACTTGCACTAGGACCCCCAAATCCCTCTACAACAGCTTTCTGTAGTCTTTCCCATTTAATTAATATTCAGCTCATCTTCCAGCCAAAGTCCATAACCTCACAAACCCCCACATTATATTTTATCTGCCAAGTTTTTGCCCAATTGTTTATATCCCTCTGCAGACAGTATAATCCTTGGCACTGGTTTTCCTGCCTATCTTTGTGTCATCTGCAGACTTGGCTGTGGTACATTTACATTCCCCATCCAACTCTATATGTTTTGTAAATAATTGTGGCCCTAGCACTGATCCTTCTGCCACTCCACTATTTGCAGGTTACCATCTTGAAAATGCCCCCCTTTTCCCAACTGTCTTGAATTAGCAAATCCTCTATCTATGCTAATATATAACTCCAACACCATCAGCTTCTATCTTACTAAGTAGCCTAATATGTGGTGACTTATCAACTGCTTCCTCTTTATCTGTCCTGCTTGTTACCTCTTCAAAAACTGGCCTACAGTTGCCTTTTCTTTTGTCTCCTTTCCTTTTATGAAATAAAGGTGTTACATTAGCAGTTTCCAATCCTTTGAAACTTTTCCAAGATCTAAGGACTGTGGGAAGATTACCACAATTCTCACTGTAGCTACTTCCTCTAATATCCTGAAATGCATCTCATCACTTCTAAGGGATTTATCAGTTTTTAGTGTCTTTAGTTTACATGGCACTTTTTCTTCATGATGATTTTTCTGTTTATTTCCTATATTCTCCTTCCATTGATTATTTAGTAATATTGGAATGATTTTCACGTCTTCTACTGTGAAGACTGATGCAAATTATTTATTCAATTCCTCTGCCAGTTTCTGGTTCCCCATTATTATTTTCCAAGCCTTGTTCCCTAAAGGTCCTATGTTCAATTCGACTTTTCTCTTTTCGTTTGATACATTTCAAGAAGCTCTTTCCATCTCATTTAATGTTGCTTTTAAGTTTGCCCTCACAACTTCTCCCTCTTTATTTTTTCATCACCTTTTGGTGGTTTTTAAAACTTTCCTTCTGGCTTTCCATTAAGCTTTGCCACATTCCCTGTTTGTTTTTCAATCTGATGCTATCTTTAACTTACCCCTTCCTAGAATTCTTCTTCATCACAGGGATGTGTCTTTGCTGTGACCCATTAACTATGTCTTAAATATCTGCTATTGTTCCTTAACTGTTTTTGCTACTAAACTGCTTTTCCAGTCCACTTCCAGCCAGCTCTTCAGCTATGGTCACTATTTTCTGGGTATCTTCTACGCTGAAGTTATTTATTAAACCTTACACATCACCAGATCTAAAATAGCCTGATCCTTGTTTTGACTCAGAACTTATTGCTTTAGAAAACTGTCCCAAATATACTCACAATAATTCCCTGCGGCTACTTCTGTCCATCTGTCTATCCCAATCTACATGAAGATTTAAAGTCATGCATGATCAATGTATTGCCTTTGTTACCTGTCCTCATTATTTCTTTATCTATTCTCTGTCCCACCATATACCTACTATTAGGGTGCATATAGACTCCTACCAGTGCCTTCTTGCCTTCACCTGTATGGATTGTATGTTTTATGATATTTATTCCATCCCTTGCCAACAGTGCTATCCCACCAACCTTTCCTGTTGCTTGCCATTTTGAAAAGTCACATACACCTGAATATTTAATTCTGTTTTGATTTCTTTGTAAGCATGGCTCTGTAATGACTTGAAGGTCAGACCCATTTAACCGTTTTTGAGCCATTATTTTATTCTGAATACCACATGCATTCAAGTAAAGAACCATCAATTTTACTTTTTTACTATTTTTTAATCCCTTTTGATTCTGTTCACTGCTTGGTTTTCTCTGTTTGTGTACTCTGTCCCTTCCTGTCAAGTTCTGGATATTGTTATCAAAATAGCTTGTTGTATCTACTTGCTTTATAGCCTAAACTGCCATCTCTAAATTTTTCCCCTTATTTGCCTTTCCACCTGTTATTGTGTCATCCACAAAGTTGGTTATAGTACATTCACCTTGTCAATACATATTGTAAATAATTGTGGCCTCAGCACTGATTCTTTTGGCACTCCATTAGTTACAGTTGCTGCCCTGAATATAGCCCTGTTATCCCAATCCTCTGCTTTCTATTAGTTAGCTAATTCTTTATCCATATCAATATACTACCCTCAATATCATGTTTCCTTATTAAGTAGCTTTCTGTGTGGTACCTTATTGAATGCCTTTTGTAAATCCAAATATATTACATCTACTAGTTCCTCTTTATCTATGCTGTGTGCCACTTCCTCAAAGAAGTGTAATAAATTTGTCAGGCATGATATCTTCATCATCAAACAATGCTCACTCTGCTTGATTATACTGTGGGCTTCTAAATGCTCAACATTTTCCCAACAACATGTTAAGCTATCTGGCATATAGTTACCTTTTTTTTTAAAATCTCCAAAGCATATCCTCTGGTACTTAGTTCTTCCAACAGTGGGACCAGTTTATTCCCATGTACTCTGTTCACATCCTTCATAATTTTGATTATTTCTGTCTAGGGAGAGAATAGGGCCCCTCAAACATCTGTGGCCTTTGTGTGGAGCCACAGAAAATGGGGGAGATACTAAATGAGTATTTTGCAACAGTATTTACTATGGAAAAGGATATGGAAGATATAGAATGTTGGGAAATAGATGGTGACACCTTGCAAAATGTCCATATTACAGAGGAGGAAGTGCTAGATGTATTCAAAGGTGGATATAATCCCCAGGACCTGATCAGGTGTACCCTAGAACTCTGTGGGAATCTAGGGAAGTGATTGCTGGGCCTCTTGCTGAGATATTTGTATCATCGATAGTCACAGGTCAGGTGCCGGAAGATTGGAGGTTGGCCAACGTGGTGCCACTGTTTAAAAAGGGTGGTAAGGACAAGCCAAGAAACTATAGACCACTGAGTCTGACGGTGGTGGGCAAGTTGTTGGAGGGAATCCTGAGGGACAGGATGTACATGTATTTGGAAAGGGAAGGACTGATTAGGGATAGTCAACATGCTTTGTGCATGGGAAATCATGTCTCACAAACTTGATTGGGATTTTTGAAGAAGTAACAAAGAAGATTGATGAGCAGTAGATGTGATCTATATGGACTTCAGTAAGGTGATCGACAAGGTTCCCCATGTGAGACTGATTAGCAAGGTTAGATCTCATGGAATACAGGGAGAACTAGCCGTTTGGATACAGAACTGGCTCAAAGGTAAAAGACAGAGGGTGGTGGTGGAGGGTTGTTTTTCAGATTGGAGGCCTGTGACCAGTGGAGTGCCACAAGGATCGGTGCTGGGTCCTCTACTTTTTGTCATTTACATAAATGATTTGGATGTGAGCATAAGGGGTACAGTTAGTAAGTTTGCAGATGACACCAAAATTGGAGGTGTAGTGGACAGCGAAGAAGGTTACTTCAGATTACAACAGGATCTTGACCAGATGGGCCAATGGGCTGAGAAGTGGCAGATGGAGTTTAATTCAGATAAATGTGAAGTGCTGCATTTTGGAAAAGCAAATCTTAGCAGGAACCTGATTGGAAAGGTTCTAGAGAGTGTTGCTGAACAAAGAGACCTTGGAGTTCAGGTTCGTAGCTCCTTGAAAGTGGAGTCGCAGGTAGATAGGATAGTGAAGAAGGCATTTGGTATGCTTTCTTTTATAGTTAAGAGTATTGAGTACAGGAGTTGGGAGGTCATGTTGCAGCTGTACAGGACATTGGTTAGGCCATTGTTGGAATATTGCGTGCAATTCTGGTCTCCTTCCTATCGGAAATATGTTGTGAAACTTGAAAGAGTTCAGAAAAGATTTAGAAGGATGTTGCCAGGGTTGGAGGATTTGAGCTATGGGGAGATGCTGAACAGGCTGAGGCTGTTTTTCCTGGAGCGTTGGAAGTTGAGGGGTGACCTTATAGAGGTTTATAAAATCATGAGGGGCATGGATAGGATAAGTAGACAAAGTATTTTCCCTAGGTCGGGGAGTGGAGAACCAGAGTGCATAGGTTTAGGGTGAGAGGGAAAAGATATAAAAGAGGCCGAAGGGGCAACCTTTTCACACAGAGGGTGGTACGTATCTGGAATGAGCTGCCAGAGGAAGTGGTGGAGGCTGGTACAATTGCAACATTTAAAAGGCATTTGGATGGGTATATGAATAGGAAGGGTTTGGAGGGATATGGGCCGGATGCTGGCTGGTGGAACTAGATTGGGTTGGGGTATCTGGTCAGCATGGACGGGTTGGACCGAAGGGTCTGTTTCCATGCTGTACATCTCCATGACTCTACAACTCTAAATCTCCTTTCTCTACTTTCTTTTTTCAGATTCTGCAGTCAGTCTTCATCGCTGAAATCTCTCAATGTGGAACTATTGTCTTGACATCTTCCTTAATTTGTTCCTCAATCTTCCTCAATGCAATACTCTAGTTGAAACCAAACCAGTTTCCTATTTTTAAGAGCCAAGATCCCAAATGCTTTATTAACCTGTCCAATCTTTTGAATGAGTTGTGCACATAGACATGCACATGCCTTTGCCACTGCGAAAGTATTTTGAATTGGACCCTTTATCTTTCTAACTCATTTTAACAAAATGAATCACTTCACATTTCTTCCTCTTTAAATTTCATCTGCCACTGTATTACACTAACTTATCCATGTCCTTTTGAGCTTCTACACTATCCTGTCAGTTTTGAGATTGTGCCCTGTATTCCAAGATCTAGCTCATTAATATGCTTCGTTATGCTTCATGTATGAATAGGGGTCCTAATACTGACTTTTCAGGAAATTCCGTATGAGCCCTTCTCCAGTTTGATGAAGAACCTTTCAGTATGACTGACTTTTTCTTGCTATTTAGTCAATATATTCATATTGTTACTGTATCTTTTTATGAGTTCAAACTTTGCTTGCATGTTTGCTGTGTGGCACTTTATCAAATGCCATTTGGATCAAGACTGTTGCCCTCATCAGTCTCTGTTGTTGCAGCAAGACATTCAAGCATGTTTTTGAAACAAGATTTGCACTGAATATGCTAACTTTCCTGACATTTGCCCAAGTGACTCTGGTTTCTAAAAGCTTGCTACTGCTAAGATTAAACTGACTGGATTTTAGATGCTGGGTTTATCTTTACATCATCTTGTAAGGATGAAACATTTGCATTTCTCAAGTCTTTGACACCAACTAAATCTAAGAAGACTTTGAAAATTGGGGCCAGTGAATCTACAATTTCCTCTCCCCTTCCTCTGTAAGAACCAAATATATCTGGTTTAAGAACATTTGTTTTCTTCAGAAAATCGTGTAGTAATTGTATTCTGAGAATGTTATCGTAGCAGAAAAACATTTTGTCAAAGGGCTCATGGTTACCAAAGAAACCCGTTAAGAAAATAATTAAATTCATGGTTTCCTAAACTCAATAAATCTGAATAGGAAAAGTGATATCAAGGAAATATTAGTCCCAGATTTTGTAATCGTTGGCAGCTGAACAGCATGGACAGTTTATTGCGCTTACAGTTACTCATTGGCTTTCTTTGGCCACTTACACAGCAATTTTCAGTTGTCAGGCAGTCCAGTACTGTCTACCAGGGATCTGGGGTCTGTGCAAAACGAGTAACAAACAGGATGGATGCCATCTTGTCAAATCAGAATGAAGAATTCTTACTGAGTTGCAACATCTAAACCAGAAAATATAAGTTAAAATATTTAATTCAGTACGAGGCTGTATTCAGAAGTAAGAGTGGGATTAAGAGAGACTGTGATAAGGGACAGGAAGAAAAAGCTTAAAATCTCTGACATTATTTAAAATCAGACTAAATAAGACTCTAAACATAACCATCTGAAACTGAAAATATTTTAGTAATTAAGTTTTGCAGACATAAAATTTGCTTTACACTTGAATGGAAAGGACCTAATTTTTCTGGTGTTTTTAATGGTGAGTGGCCCAAATTCACAACTGTTTTATATTTGAATGCTATGTTTCTGGGAAAGATATCTGTATAGTGATGCCTGTCAAGCAAAAGGGCATCTTAACTAGCAACTTTCTGACTTTTGCAGTTAACTACACATTGCTGGTGCCACAGTTATTTTCTGATTTATCCCTTAATTGTGATGATCATTGTTGCCCTCAATTTGGGCTCTTATCTGAAAATGAATTACTTTGCCTTTCACTTTTGTTTTATACAGATCAAGTATTTGGATGCAATTTAAGTAGTCTTTGTCAAAGAGAGAATTCAACTGTACCAAAATTTGTGATGATGTGTATTGACCACGTGGAGAGAGAGGGTATGACATTCTAAGAGTTGATTCTTCAAAAGACAATAATTTAATTTGTAAAACTTCTCTAATACAATCAGAAGTATTATCCTTTCAAAGTAATGGCACAAAATTCTAAAACAAAATGTTATCTCAGTGCTTTCATTAATTTGAAATAAATTTCAGTGGATCACATTTTATTCTAATACATCTTCGTTGTATCAAAGAAAATAATGGAAATCTGAAAACATTACCTATAACATTTTCACAATTCAGGTCTCTTAGTCTAGAATGAAACAAAGATTTGTGGATGCTGGAAACTAATAAAGCTTGAAATTGCAGGAGAAACACAGGAGGTCTGGCAGCATTTTTGAAAATTCATTCACAGGATGTGGACATTGCTGGCTGGGCCAGCATTTATTGCCTATTCCTAATTGCCCAGAGAGCAGTTAAGAGTCAACCACTTAGTTGTGGGTCTGGAGTCACATGTAGGCCAGACCAGAAATTTCCTTCCCTAAAGGACATGAGTGAACCAGATGGTTTTTTCTGACAATCAATAGTGTCTTCATGGTCATCATTAGACTCTTAATTCCAGATTTTTTTAATAAATTAAATTTTATTGAATCTGTGTAGAGAGAAAAACAATTAACGTTTGAGACCAGTAACCATCATTCAATTCTAAGTTTCTTCAGCAATTTCTGCTCTTGTTTATTTTTCCTAGCCCAAGAATTTGTTGTTCTTGAAGTCCTTGTCTGAACTTACATTTTTCATCTTATGTCATTAGGCTTAAACGTTGATGGTTTGTATAGAGTGAGTGGTAACCTGGCTGTCATACAAAAGCTTCGCTTTGCAGTCAACCATGGTAAGACATTTTATAAAGCACAGGATCTTTTTAAGGTGCCATTGTGTATAGTCAGCAAGAGAGCCTAATGTATGTAAATTTGGATTAGCACATTTGCAATTTCAGGGTATTTGAATTTTTTGCACAGAATGCAAGAGGTCAGACTTCCTGGTCATTGGTCAGACCACATTTGTTCTGGGTACCTTATTTAAGGAAGGATGTGAAGAGAGTAAAAAGAAAATTTACTAAAATGATACCAGGAATGAGGGGTTTTAGACAAAAGATTTGAGAAATTGGGCCTATTCTCCTTTGAGCAGAGAGATTAAGAGATGACTTTACTGAAGTGTTCAAAATTATGAACAATTCTTACCAGGTAAAGAAGAATGTTCTGTTTCCATTAGCTGGTATGTCATTACCTAGGGGGTCACAATTTCAAGATTATCAGCAAGAGGGTTAGGAGTGAGATGTGGATAAATCTCTTTACTCTGTTGTTAGGATTTGGAATACACTACCTGGGAGAGTGGTGGAGGTGGATTCCCTAGGAGGTTTCAAGAGAAAGCTAGATTTATATTTGAAAGTGATGCATTTAGATGGCTACCGAGGTAGGGCTGGAGAATGGGACCTAGCTGGGTTATTCTTTTGAGAGCCAAATGGCCTATTTTTGTACAGTAAAATTCTAGGATTGTATTAGGTATGGAAAGTAATTTACTTTCAGGTCTCTACTAAGGATTCACTAGATCAAAATGTTGAAGTGTGGAATGATGCCATGAATCTAGTTGCTCTCAGACTGTTCTTCCTTGTATACAACACCAAGATCAAAGAACCCTGACAAAATCAAGAACAACTTAATTAAGGGTATAAACCTGTAAAACAAGGCATTATGTTGCTGGTAACATTTTTGCTTTTTAAACTTTCTTCACTTTGAATTTCATAGCTGTAGACTCAGAAAAGTTGTTCATGAGCAGAATTAGATGTAATTATAAAGTGAGCTGTATATAATTACAAAGCTGAAGTGAGGAAGACGTTGGACGTTGATAGTAATTTATGCGTCTATCAAGAAAGATTTTTTGAGACCAAATTATACACATGAACCTTAGCATACTTAACATATTAACAAATATGAAATTTCTGTGGAGATAATTACTGACTAGGGTTCAAGTGGCACAAATGTTACCTGACACATGTCAGCCCAAACTTGGATTTTACCAGTTTCATCTGTAAACGAGCCTATGTACACCAGTTTCCTTTTATTCACAGCACATGTTAGTTCTTCAAAGAACTCCAATGAATCAGTTAAACATTGGCCATACACAAGATAAATTCAGAGTAATCAGACAGAGTAAGCATGGTTTTGTGAAAGTGGAATCATGTTTGATCAATCTATTGAAGTTGTTTAAAGAGGTAATGCATGCTGTGGATATCATACATCTAGATTTCCAGAAGGCATTTGACAAGTGCCACATTGGAGTTTATTGTGGAAAATAAGAGCTCCGTGTGTAGGTAGTAATATATCAGCATGAATAGAAAATTAGCTGGCTAACAAGTGTTACAACACGGATAGCAAACCAAACCAATCAACTCTGGATTCACAATGCAGTAAAATTAAAACATTCAATGACCTTCAAAATTGCTTAATTGTTCCTAAACTAACTTTACAAATAACAGACCTTGGATGCCAGAGTTTATAACTTTCATAAAAGCTTAACAATTTATTATTAAGACTAATTTGCAGCTAAAACATTTGTCCTTGAATAACTTCAGCCATCCACTTTTACTTGACATGTGATTCCACCATGGAAGGGTTTTCCTGTTTTCCGGTTGTTCTGTTGAATAGGCAATTAAAGACCCCAATCAAGGAGGAATGGCTAAATGGAAAGAGTTGGTGATCTATAATGAAAATCCATGAAACAGATCCATAAATAAAAATGTACAAAAGACAATCTTTTTTTATCCACTCATGGGATGTGGGGTATTGCTGGCTGGGCCAGCATTTATTCCCTGTCCTGAGGTGCCCTTGAGAAGGTGGTGATGAGCTGCCTTCTTGAACTGCTGCAGTCCATGTCCGGTAGTTGGATCATAGTGTCCCTAGGGAAGGAATTCCAGGATTTTGACCCAGCAACAGTGAAGGAGCAGTGATATAATGTCAAATCGGAATGGTGGGTGGCTTGGAGGGGAACTTGCAAGTGATAGTGTTCCCATGTATATGCTCCCCTTGTCCTTCTAGGTGAAAGTGGTCATGGCTTTGGAAGGAGCTGTCTAAGCACCTTTGGTGAATTTCTGCAGTGCGCCTTGTACACGGTACATACTGCAAAACATAACATATGTTTAAACAAAACACATGCAACCAGGTCACATTGTAACAACTACTAAAAGTCAGCGGTTTGTGCATGAGCATACATTAGTATTTTTTAAAAAGAGTGATTTGAGCTGAATTTCAAAAACATGATGATCACAATTCCTGTTGAGACCTAAGCAGAACTAGCTGAATGCCTTACCAGAAATCAGAAAATGGGGAGGGAAATCTGATTCTCACAAATGTTTTCTGTGAAACTCTTTTCCAGTTTTGGGGACTGTGGAAGATGGTTGAGAACTGTGTATCCCCCTGAGGCTCCAAACCTTTGAAAATGAAAATTGATCCTGGAAGACATTGATTACCTACAATAATGTTTGGTTGCCTGTGCATCTGAATGTTCGAATGAATATAAATTCTGTACTGCCTTTGCTGGGCCTGTGCATAGCCAAAGCCAGTGGGTCTGGGTGAGATGCTTATTGGAGAGTCGGTGTAGACTTGATGAGCTGAATGGTCTCTTTCTGCACTGTAGGGACTCTGATGATTCTACTACATGAGCATTATGAAAAATTGGAAAATTAATCATCTTTTTGACTCAAGTCAGATTGTTGTTTCTTTCCTGATTTGGAAGATTTGCTTAATAGAAAGCGCTGGAGAACTTCAGGCCTGTTCATCTGAAAAACAGAGCTAATGTTTCAACTCCAATATGACTGGAGTTCAGAATTGAAGGGGGGGGGTGGATAAATGATGGTTCCTATGCTGTAAAACAAAACAGAGGGTGTCTGAAGGAACAGATAAAATGTGTATTCCAGAGGAAAAAGCAAAGGGAAAATGGTGGTAGTGAACAATTTGATGAAGCGTAGCTGATGGCAGAGAGTTTGGATGGGAAGGCGGGGGTCTCATATGGTATTAAATTAGAGGAGAGAATTTATTGCTGAAATTGATCAACTTCATTTTGAGCCCTGAAAGTTCTAAAGTTGCAAGTGGAAAATTAAATGCTCTTCTCATTCAGTTTGGCTCAGGTTTGATCACAGCCAAAAATACAATGTGCCTAAAAAGTGCTATTTAGTTTTCAGATATAACTTGTTAAAACTCAGAGGATTGAAAATAGCATTTCACAAACAATCTTAAACTTACAAATTAACTATGCTTTCCTTACAGATGAGAAGCTGGACCTGAACGACAGTAAATGGGAGGATATCAATGTCATTACTGGGGCTCTCAAGATGTTTTTCAGAGAACTACCAGAACCTCTGTTCACATATCATCTCTTTAATGACTTTGTCAATGCAGTTAGTAAGTGAAAATTATAGATTAATGGTGTCTTCATCACATTTTCAAAATTGCTGATTTAGAGGAAGTTACGATTGTTTGATCATAGTGTATTAATCTTGACTCAATGTACAGCAGTCTTAATACTAAGACCAACTTCAGAACATGACTACAACAATCTGGGGTGACCCTCTTCTGCAGCACTGGGATGTACTGTACTATCAATGGAGATGTTAAGCCAAGACTCTTCGGTGTTGTTTTAAAAACAAAACCACAGCATTACTTCAAAGAAAAGGAGTTACCCCATAACGAATATCACAAAAACAGGGTTGGTTAGTCATAATCACACTACTGTCTTTGGGAGTTTGCTGTGTACAAAGTGACTGCAGGTTATCTGATGTGAAACTGACTTCACAATTTGAGGGGGACAAAATACTCCAAGATTTTTATTCACTCTTGAGACTTTTTATGGAAAATTGGAAGTTGGTAATTGATAATAGAATGCAAAATCACTTGCACAGGTTATAATACCATATGTACCCTCAGTTTGATGTTGACAGTCTCGAGGTGAAAATGAAATAAATGGTTGTAATTAAGCAGAAAGCTTTTTCCAGGGAGGTCAGAGGAAAATCTTTTGCGTCAGAAATGATATCTGATTACACGTAAGATGTTCTCAGTTGCTGAAGATCAATCTTCCAGGAATCAATCATCATTAGTACTTTTTCAGGGATCTTCCCTGTCTTGCAGTCAGATCTGAGCCAGTGACACTCTGACAGGCCCAGTGAATGGACAGAAACATGGCAGATGAAATATAATATGGAAAAATGTGAGACTATCCATTTTGATGGGAGGGACTGACCCATGGAGACTTTTTCTTAAATATTAAGAGGTAGGGAGTTTAGATGTAGAAAAGCATCAATTTGCAAACTAAAAGATTAGCCTTTTTCAAAGAGATTTGAGAAAGGTTGTGCTTCGTTTGTACATAGCTTGGTTAGTCCAGACCTGGTGTACTGCCTTAGTGGGGGTGTGATGAAGGTTCAGCAGACTTGTTCCCTGGATTGAAAGAGGGGAAGGTACTATCCTGTGAAGAGAAATTGGGCACTTCAAAGCATGAAACCAATGAAATAATTAAATGGTTAGATGAAGACAAGATGTTTCAGCTGGTTAGGGGAGTCTAGAACTAGGGGACACAATTTAAATATAAGGGGGATGGCCCTTGGGTCCAAGATAAGGAGCATTTTTTCAGAGTTGTAAAACTTGGAATTCTCAACCAGAGAGGTCTGTGGGGGCTCAGTCTTTGAGATGTTTAAGGTAAAGATTGGTAGATTTCAAATTATCAGGGACATACAGGGTTATGGTGATGGGGTGGCTGAAAGTATTGAAATGTTTGATCAGCCATGATCGTGTTGATGGGTGGGGCAGGCACAGAAGACTCTTTGGCCTTCTCCTGGTCCTATGTTCCTCATTAAAACCATCTTCATTTGTACTAAACATACAGACCCATGCATATGTGAACATATAATGGGGAGTAGGCCACTCAACCCATTTACCTTGCTTCACTATTCAATAAGATTTCATTTTATCATCTACTTCCAATAAGCTGTCATCCTTGCTTATCAAGAAGCTATCTACCTCTGCCTTAAAAGTATTCAGAGATTATTATTCCAATACCTTTTGAGGAAGAGAGTTTTAAAGGCTCACAATCCTGGGTGTCAAGATCATTTTTCTCAAAGGATGCCACTACCCCACTGCTTCCCAAAATTTCTAGAATCATTACTGGGAAATGTTATCACTCATTTAATGAATTTGGTTAATTTTGTAGCATTTGTCATTATTCAGTGATAAACTGAAATTGTACCTTTTAGTAAAATCATCTCTTCTCAGTTTTACTGATCGGTGTTTTGTAAGCTTGTATCAATGTATAATCATGTTTTACGATGGCTTGTAGTGCACAGTTTGGCCACAGAGAGGCATTTGCACCATTCCATTAAGTTCCAACTTCCTTGACCATGTTTAGCAGAAGGTCCAACACTACCTTTCCAAGGGTAACTGGCAAATGACAAATGCCAGTCTTACCAGTGGCATCAACATCCTGAGAATGAATTTTTGGGGGGGAAAAAATTGCCAATATAAATTTTGTTTTTAATCTTGGCTTTCATTGTCAGCAAGCAAGTGCAATATAAAATCTAAAAGAGTACCCAGTTAATTTGTTAAACAGTAAGTGATAAGAAATACAAACTGGGTTAGTTAACATCTGTGATGAGACAAATCAAGGTAATCTTTGAAGTAGATACCTTTTTTGTTCAGTTAACTTTTGTTGATGCTGTGATAAACCTTTATGAAAGCTAATCCTTAAAGAGGAACAATATTCTGTTCTTAAATCTACAGATTTGCTTTACTTAAGAGAGAGACCACATTCTGGCCCACTCTGGGCTAATTAATGCATTAAGTGAGTTCTGTTGCAGAGGATAATTAGTATTATGTACACACAAAAGGGCATGTAGGGGAACCACCCTTTCTTCCATTGACTCTGTCTACACTTCACCCTGCCTCGGGGAAGCAGCCAACGTAATCAAAGACCCTCCCACCCTGGTCATTCTCTCTTCTGTCCTCTTCCATTGAGCAGAAGATATAAAAGTTTGAAAACATGTACTAATAGATTTAAGAACGTCTTCTTTACTGCTGTCATCAAACTTATGAACGGTCCTCTCATACATTAGAGTTAATCTTTCTCTGTACCTTCTTTGTAGCTGTAACACTTTATTCTTCACTCTGTTCTGTTACATTGATGTACTTTGTAAGGTATGATTTGTCTGGTTAATATGCAAAACAGTTGTTTTTGCTGTATTTAGGTATATGTATCAACAATAAATCAAATCAAATAAATCCAGTTCTATTTAATAAATTTCAGAAATTTCAGACTACAAGCAGCGTGTTGAGGCTATCGCCGACCTAATCAGGCTCTTACCTAAACCAAACCATGACACTATGCAAGTTCTGTTCAAACACCTTGTGAAGTAAGTGTCCATTAGTTCTCAGCTGTGATTAGTTTTCTTACGGTGGTGCATAGCTGTGATTTAAAAGTATGTATTAATTTTAACTGTCATAACTTTCAGCTCTGTTTAGTAATTTTTAGTAAAAGCAAGCCCTTATCTATAACAAGACAAATATTTAAATTCTTTGCTTATTTAAAATGTTCATTTTTACATAAAGCTTTGTTAAATCTCAAAACTCACAGTGTAAATACTAATATTTACATCTGACCCAGTAGGACACCTTGTGGCAAACATATTATTAGACTTGTTTCTGCAGGTTTAGATCTTTAAATGTTTGTTACAAGTTGCTGACATTGTGAGCTCATAACAGAGGATAAAAAAAGCTCATAGTTTTAATACTTGACATTTTTAAAATCATCTAAAACAACTTAAAAGCAGAACATGGAACATTACAGCGCAGTACAGGCCCTCCGGCCCACGATGTTACACCGACCTGTAGAATCATTTAACCTACACTATTCCATTCTCATCCATATGCCTATCCAATGACCATTTAAATGCTCTTAAAGTTGGCGAGACTACTACTGTTGCAGACAGTGTGTTCCACGCCTCTACTACTCTCTGAGTAAAGAAACTACCGCTGACATCTGTCCTATATCTATCACTCCTCAATTTAAAGCTATGTCCCATCATGCTGGCCATTGCCATCCGAGGAAAAAGGCTCTCACTGTCCAACCTATCTAACACTGTGATTATCTTATATATGTCAATTAAGCCACCTCTCAACCTCTCTCTAATGAAAACAGCCTCAAGTCCCTCAGCCTTTCCTCATAAGATCTTCTCTCCATACTAGGCAATGCCCTAGTAAATCTCCTCTGAACCTTTTCCAAAGCTTCCACATTCTCCTGTAGTCCAGTGACCATAACTGTATACGATACTCCAAATGTGGCTGCACCAGAGTTTTGTACAGCTGCAGCATGATCTCATGGTTCTGAAACTCAATCCCTCTGCCAATAAAAACTAACACACCGTATGCCTTCTTAACAACCCTATCAACTGGGTGGCAACTTTCAAAGATCTATGTACCTGGACACCGAGATCTCTCTGCTCATCTACACTACCAAGAATCTTACCATTAGCCCAGTACTCTTCATTCCTGTTGCTCCTTCCGAAGTGAATCACCTCACACTTTTCCGCATTAAACTCCCATTTGCCACCTCTCAGCTCAGCTCTGCAGCTAGCTATGTCACACTGTAATGTACAACATCCTTCCTCACTACCCATAACTCTACCGACCTTAGTGTCATCTGTAAATTTACTAACCCATCCTACTGTGCCCTCATCCAGGTCATTTATATAAATGACAAACAACATTGGACCCAAAACAGATCCTTGCGGTGCCCCACTAGTAACTGAACTCCGGGATGAATATTTCCCATCAACCACCATCCTCTGTCTTCTTTCAGTTAGCCAATTTCTGATTCAAACCACTAAATCACCCTCAATCCCATGCCTTCATATTTTGTGCAATAGCCTACCGTGGGGAACTTACTGAAGTCCATAATGAAATCCATATAGACCACATCAACCACTTTTCCCTCATCCACCTGTTTGGTCACCTTCTCAAAAAACTCAATATGGTTTGTGAGGCATGACATACCCTTCACAACACCGTGTTGACTATCCCTAATCAACTTATTCATCTCTAGATGATTATAAATCCTATCTCTTATAAACCTTTCCAACACTTTACCCACAAACGAAGTAAGGCTGACAGGTCTATAATTTCCAGGATTGTCTCTACTCCCTTCTTGAACAAGGGAACAACATTTGCTCTCCTCCAGCCTTCTGGCACTATTCCTGTAGACAATGACGACATAAAGATCAAAGCCAAAGGCTCGGCAATCTCCTCCCTAGCTTCCCAAAAAATCCTAGGATAAATCGCATCCGGCCCAGGGGACTTATCTATTTTTACACTTTCCAGAATTGCTAACACCTCCTCCTTATGCACGTCAATCCCATCTAGTCTAGTAGCTTGTTTCTCAGTATTCTCCTCGATCACATCATCTTTTTTTAGTGTGAATACTGACGAAAAGTATTCATTTAACGCTTCCCTTATCTCCTCTAACTCCATGCACAATTTCCCTCTACGATGCTTAAATGGTGCTAATCTTACTCTAGTCATTCTTTTATTCCTGATATAGCTACAGAAAGCCTTAGGGTTTTCCTTGATCCTATTCGCCAATGACTTCTCATGTCCCCTCCTGGCTCTTCTGAGCTCTCTCTTTAGGTCTTTACTGGCTAACTTGTAACTCTCAAGCAACTGAGCCATCACACCTCATTCCAACATAAGCATTCTTCTTCTTCTTGACAAGAAATTTAACTTCCTTACTAAACTACGGATCCTGCACTCAACCACTTCTTTCTTGCTGTCTGGTACATACTTATCAAGGACCCGCAGTAGCTGGTCCTTGAATAAGCTCTACATTTCTATTGTGCCCATCCCCTGCAGTTTCTTTCCCCACCCTATCTATCCTAAATCTTGCCTAATTGCATCGTAATTGCCTTTCCCCCAGCTATATCTCTTGCCCTGCGGTGTATACCTATCCTTTTCCATCTCTAAAGTAAACATAACCGAATTGTGGTCACTATCACCTACCTCCAAATCTAACACAGGTGGATGAGGGAAAAGTGGTTGATGTCTATATGGATTTCATTATGGACTTCAATAAGTTCCCCACGGTAGGCTCTTGCACAAAATACGAAGGCATGGGATTGACGGTGATTTAGCGGTTTGGATCAGAAATTGGCTAGCTGAAAGAAGGTTCATTACCCAGTACCAAATCTAATGTGGCCTCGCCCCTTATTGGCCTGTCTACAAGCAGCATACAAAACCACATTTCTTTTCTAGCTATTTATACTGTATGCAAGAGAGTGACGCTCATTAACAAATATCATATTAATAAGGTACTTCTATTAGTAATTATTAAACTGAGCTTGTTCTGGACAGTTTGATGAACAATTCATGTGCAACCACAGCATCTTCATGAAAACCACATGATTGTTAAATGCAAGATACTGTTTTCACACAGCTAACGGAGCAGTATAAATTGGCCAGCGTGTTCTGGGCTTTCACAATTTATGAAGTACCTTTTCCTCACTAAATGTTGTAGCAGATTTATGCACTACTAACAAACATTTCTTTTCCTCACCAAAACTGACTGAATGTTACTCATTGTGAAAGTTATTTTCTCACCCAACAAATGGTTGTTACGGACATCAGTTCCAGTTAGGTTGTGGATATACTGTTTCAGCTGTTGGACTTTATTTTCAAGGCTTCAAACCCATTGAGATAATTTTCAGAAATGAGATTTTTCTCATCATAAATCTTTCCCAGGTCAGCCATAGCATATTATTTAGAGTAGATGCTTTTTATATTTTGCCCCAACAATGTGCCCAACATTCTAGCTGAAAGTGAGTGTTGTGCCAGTATAACGTTTTAACACAGATTTGTAAAAGTACTATTGACACTATCATGTTGCAGCGTGAGAGTGTTTAGATCATCAAAACAAAAAAAAATCATTTATCTGATAATATTGTAACCTTGTAATTTGTCTATATTCAACCATTTATTACTAAGCTTAAGAAAAGCTGCAAGATATATGTCACTTGAAATAATAGATCAAAGGCTTTTAATAATGCAAACATTTAGATATCAGTAACATTGTCATTCTATTATGTACATGTTATTAGTAACTGTGTAATGGTTGCCTGTGTGCGTGCTCGTTTCTTGAATTTTTGTCTTTAATTTTTCACAGGGTCATTGCCCGTTCTGAAGTAAACCGAATGACCAATCAAAGTGTTGCCATAGTATTTGGCCCCACCCTCCTGAGGCCAGAGAAAGAGACAGGAAATATTGCAGTTCACACAGTATACCAGAATCAGATTGTGGACTTGATCTTAACAGAGTATGAAACCATATTTGGAAGAAGTTGAGAGAAATGAGCACATGAAATACAACTCTACCAAAACCCACTATGTGAAAATATAGTACATTTTAAGTTTTATTGTACCTTAAATCAACCAGAATATTGGTATGCTTTGCACTTGTTTTCCTCTGGTTTTTAAATCTATCTGTATTTGTTTCCAATGGTTATCAATCTTGAAAGCAGATGGCTCGGCTGCAGATGTTTTGCATAACACGTAGAACAGACAGATGCAGGGAAGCATGTCTCCTGGTAACAACAAAAAATAGAGACATGAGTATACCGTAGTTATACACTGGGTTCTTTTGAAACAATATTTGCCTGAGGGTCTTAGCAGTACTTTTTCTGTACGTGTCAATATTTTTAGGCAATTTCAATTTCATGCACATTGTTGGCAATCCTATCTTGCAATCTGTTTTACTATTTAGTATAGTAGAAGTCCTAATATTGTATGTTGTCGCTGAGTCCATACAAAACAGTGACCAGACTTTGTTTAATTTATTTTTTTTTACAGATTTACTCAAAAGTAAAAGCTAAAGTATTAATGTGGATTCTTCCTGGTTGATGAGTATGGACTTAAAGTGGTCCTACACCTGCTGTTAATACAGAGGTCATATGATCACACTCAGTGTTTCAGAACACTAGTGATGTACAGTTAAATAAAGAGCATAATACAATAAATAATATGGCCTCAAGCAATGTATATATAATCTGTGTATAATTTCTTAATGTATGTTTTACATACGGTAACATTTTCTAATACGATTTTGCCAACTTGTAATCAATTACTGGTCAATCTACCAGCTAAGATCAGTACTAAGAGCTTTTTGAGGTGTTTTATGACAGGCAACATGGGATATTCTTAGTATACTGAGAAGGTGTGTGCACTTTTTAGCTATTGGCAATTACAATGCAGGGCAAATCATAACCATTTGAATTTCAAATGGTACTGGAAAGTATTGTGCAGGCTTGTGCTTTCTAGGTGCACTACAATAAAAGTGGTTTATTTAAATGTACAGAGAAAATTTGAAAAAAACTCAGCTTAGCAATTTATTGTACAATAAGTGCTAACATTTAAAATTTCTTGTATGCATTGATGGGTATTAAAGCAGATTCACTTGATGCGAAATTCAATTTTTCCATTTTATTGATGTGGATTAGTTGTATAAGCAGGTTTCTTTGGAATACTACCTGTTTCTGGGCACATGATCTGAAGATTTTTTGAATGTATTTTTTTTAAAACTAACTGCTGTATGGCGATATGCTATGTCTAATCAAAAATTAAAACAAATGATAAAAAGCTGTCTTTCAATTTATGTCAGAGTGCTTAATGTATTTGCTTATTAATGTTTCAGTGCAATTGTTTAATGATTCTGGTAAGATTATTAGAAATCGGAGCAAGAGTAGGCTATTTGGCCCACTTTGCCTTTCAATACTAGCATGGCTAATTTGATTGTGACCTTAATGACACTTTTCTGCCTACTCCATAATCCTTGAATCCCTTTATACGATAAAAATCTGTCAGTTCAGTATTGAATATATTCAGTATTCTCCATTGCTATCTGGAGAAGTGAATTCCAAAGATTATTAAGCACCTTCATCTTGGTCTTAAATAGGAGTGCTCGCATTTTAAACCGTGCCTTATGGAATCAATTTCCTTGCAAGGTGAAGATCCTGTCATGGTATACCCTGGCAAGCTCCCTCACAATCTTGTGTTTTTCAATGATTATTTTTCAATCTTCTAAACCCAGTGAGGATAAACTCAACATGTTCATAAGGCAAACCGTTTAATCTAGCAATTGGCCCAGTGAATCCATAAAATTCTAATCAGACTAACGTTATAGATGCAGGAAGGACATTTCCAGGGTTCATGGTCTGGGGATTTAGGGCAAACTTTTCAGAAATATAATGAGAAATTTCTTCACCCAGAGTGTGGTGAGCCTGTGGAATTTGCCACCACTGAAAGTAGCTGAGGCCAAAACATGGTCTGATTTTCAAGAAGTAGTTAGATATTGCAGTTGGGGGCTAAAGGGATCAAAGGATATGCGGGGGCTGGTGGCGGGGCCAGGTATGGTGGGATGAAGCTAATGAGTTGGATGATTAGCTATGTTTGTGGTGAATGGTAGAGTAAACTTGAAGGGTGAATGTCCTACTCCTATTTGCTATGATTCCATCGCGAATATGTTAAGGCCATCACTTTTGATGTGGTAAAGTGCCAAGCCTACCCTGATTTCCCCAGAAAGTTGGGCTGCGTCAAGGCTGAAGCAAATGGCAAAGTTAGTTGTTTTACCTTGCTGTCATGCAGAAGTGGTGTTTACAATTGCTGACACTAAGCCGTAAAATGTATACATTTCACACCAGCAAGGAATGCGTTACATGAATTCCTGTGCTAGTGCAATCCCAAATACTGGCAGATTTATCAAGCACTGATGTGTTGGTTGTTGCAACAAGAAAACTACTGACCATACCCATCCAGCCTGCATTTGCAAAATTATCAGTGCAATGAATGATATTAGATATGCTTCTGCAATTGGACAATATTGCAGACAATGTGCAAAAAAAACTATATTGACAGTCCATTCCGGATCATAAGTCAGGTTCTCCGTATACTGAACTCAGATAAAAATAAAGTATTGCAGATGCTGGAGATCTGAAATGAAATTAAAATGCTGGAGAAAACAAGAATGGAGAGAGAAATGGAGTTAATGTTTCACGTCATGGAGATGTACAGCACGGAAACAGACCCTTCGGTCCAACTCATCCATGCCAACCAGAAGTCCTAAATTAATCGAGTCACATTTTCCAGCACTTGGCCAAAACCCTCTAAACTATTCCTAATCATATATCCATGCAAGTACCTTATAAATGTTAAAATTGTACCAGCCTCCACCACTTCCTCTGGCAGTTCATTCCATACACGCACCGCCCTCTAGTTCTGGACTTCCACATCCGACGGAAAAGACCTTGTCTATTTACCCTATCCATGCTCCTCATGACTTTATAAACCTCTTTAAGGTCACCCTTCGGCTTCCAACACTCCAAGGAAAATAGCCTCCGCCTATTCACCCTGTCCCTGTGGTTCAAACACTCCTAACCTGGCAACATCCTTGTAGTTCTTTTCTGAACCTTTTCAAGTTTCATAACATCCTTCCTATAGAAGGGAGACCAGAATTATACCCACTACTCAAAAAGTAGCCTAACCAATGTCCTGCACAACTGCAACATGACCTCCCAACTCCTATACTCAATGCTCTGTATGACTGTTTGTGAATCAATCAGCACTCTTCTCTCATTTTAATATTTACTTTGGTTTTTCTTGCAAACTGTCCTAATGAGTGTAAGATAGAAGGCTTTGGAATAATATGCTTTTTTCCCCAATGATATTCAAGTTTTGTACTACCAAATGACAAATTGACAATGTACATTACAGTTGTATCACTACGATCTTACCCGTAGAGTAGCTCCTGAGCATTTGCAACCTTAATGTGATATTAGATTCAATTGCAAGTAATTCACTACCTCAATCATTTCAATTTTTTCTAGTTTCTACATAACTGTCTATTTTATTATTATTTCTTTCCCTCCCCTGCAACCTTTTATCAACCTCACTTGTAGCCTACCACTCTCTGCAATCAGCAGCCTCCCAGTCTCTTCTACCTTCCTACCCCTTCTCGGCATCCCTCTGAATTCCAGTTCTTTTGTGTCTCCCTTATCCCCAGATCCAGCTGGCACACAGGTGTTTTTGGATGTGCCCACCTACATTGCCAAAAGGGCTCTTGAACTTGGTTCCACCTCCTAATCTTAGCAAAACAGTGGTCAGCTCCCAGTCTTGGGCCACCCGCTCCCAAATTTTGCAATTTTAATTGTCCTTAGCTACCTTTTTGAGCTGCTGCAGTCCATTTGGTGTAGGTAGACCCACGATGGTATAACTAAGACAGACTCGAAGGGCCAGAGGACATTTTTCTGTGCTGTAGATCTCTACCACTCTGACAATATCATTAAGGAGAGTGTTCCAGAATTCTAACTCAGTAACAAGGAAGGAATAGCAATGTATTTCAAAGTTCGTATGGTGACTGACTGGAAGGGGAACTTGCAGGTCTTGGTTCCCACTTAGCTGATGTCCATGTTCTTCTAAATGTTAGTTGTTGGTTTGGAAAGTGTTATTTAAGGAGCCCTGGTGAATTTCTGCAGTTTCATGCAGTGATGCACACTGTTATTGAGCATCTGTGGTGAGGGAGTGAATGTTTCTGAATGTGATGTGACTCAACTGGGCTGTTTTGTCCCGGATAGTGTCAAGCTTCATGGTGTTGTTGGAGTTGCAGTCATCCAGGTGAGTGCAAACTATTCCATCACACTCCAAACTTATGATGACAATGTGTAGGAGAAGAAATAGGCAATTCAGCCTATCAAGGCTACTGTGCTATTCATGGCTGATTTGATGATCCTCAATTTAACTTCACATGCCTTTTCCCCATAATCCTTGATTCCCTTACTGATTAAAATCTGTCTCTATCAGCCTTGAATTTATTCAATGACCAAGTCTCAACCACACTCTGTGGAAAAGTATTTCACAGATTAACAATCCTCCAAGAGAAGAGATTCTTGCACATCTGTGTTTTAAATGTGTGACTCATTCTGGGATTATGCCCTCTGATCCTAGACTCTCCCAGAAGCAGAAACAATCTTTCCAAATTTATCTTGTCAGCTCCTCTAAGAATCTTTTATGTTTTAATAGGGTCAATTGCCATACTGTTTTATACTGAGTACAGGCATAATCTACCCTGCTTTTATGGAAGACAGCCCTTCCATACCTGGTAAAAGGTATCGTCACTACAATCCTACTGGACAATAGGGCTGCTCTCAGACAGCAGATGGTGGTTTGACCAAAGAGTCGTCATGCCTCAGGCAAGGCAAGAGGTTGAGGAGAGCCCTTCATGGTAACCTCAGCCTTGGCATGAATTAAACTCATACTGTTGGCATCACTCTGCATCACAAACCTACATTGGTAGTTTTCCAAACCTCTGGGACTTTTCCAGAATCCAAGGATACTTGATGATTACTATGGGTGCATCTATTATCTCTGTAGCTACTTATAATATCCTAGGGTGTATGCCATCAGGTCCAAGAGGTTTGTCAGTCTTTAGACTCAGTGTCCTTAGCATTTTTCCTCTAGTGATAGTTATTGTATTTACTTCCTGTCCTTTTTCCTTTGAATATTTAGTGATTTTTGTGAAGACTGATGCAAAGTATTTATTAACCTCATTTGCCATTTCTGGTTCCTCATTATTATTTTCCCCAGCCTGTTTTCTAATGGACCAATGTTTACTTGACTTCTCTCTTTTTCTATATTTAAAGATGCTTTTACTGTTCATCTCGATATTACTTACAATATTATCCTCAAAATGTATTTTCTCCTCCTCATTAATTTTTTGGTTGTCTTTTGTCTTTTAAAACTTTACCAATCCTCTAGCTTTCCACTAATCTCTGTCATATTCTATGTTTTTTTTTCCCAATCTGATGCTATCTTTAATTTCCTTGGTTAAGCATGGTTGGCTTATCCCCTTCCTCAAATCCTTCTTCCTCTCTGAACTTGTGCCTTGTTGATGGTGGATAGGCTTTGAAAGTCAAGTATACATTGTTTCATGTAGGATTCCTAGCCTCTGACCATAGAATTTATATGGCTGGTCTCGTTTAAATTTTGTCAATGTTAATACCCTAGAATGTTGATAATGGGGGACTCAATGTTTGTAATACATTGAATATCATGTGGCAACATTTAGATTGTCTCTTGTTGAAAATGTTGCCTGGCATTTGAGTGGCATGAATGTTACCACTTCTTAGCCCATAGCTGATTAGTGGGAATTAAGTAGATTTTACAAAAGGTTTCACAAAAGAAGATACTTTATAAGCTAGAGCTGTAAAGAACATTTAGCAAGTGTGAACCCTTGAACACCCTAAGGATCCACGTCAGCAGAAACAACTGGAGAGGAATGTTGTACACCCTAATTATAAACAAATTTGTGTAGACAGGATAAGAGAAAGAAATAGGATGAAGGATTTCTGTTTGTTGTACAAAAATGAATTACAAACGAAGTATTCATACGTGATCATGGGAAAAAAATTTGATTTTTTTTGTATGGATCAGACAGAGTGGGACAAATTATCAGAAAGAATTCTGATTTGCAAGTCAGACTCTACCTCTCTGAGATTGTTTGCCTGAGGATTCCCGAATAGTGCTGAACATTGATCCTGTCTCACACATTATAGATTGTCAACATAAAAATGATCCACTTATCTCAATTCTATTTCCTGTTAATTAGCTATCCCTTTATCTGTGCTAATATATTATCCAACACCATAGCCTGTTGTACACTGACCTTTAGTGTATACCAACCTGAAACTTATTTCTCTACTTAATCCAGTAATCAAGCATGTACCCCAAATGCTGCATTTGAAGGAGATGCCTTCATCAATGAAAAGATAACATAAATACAATTTGAGGCAAGAAACTTGACTTTTCTCTAAAATGTCAGTCACATCTGCATGTACTTTAAACATGCTCCTCTTACATTTCATTTTCATAGAATATTTACAGAGGCAAGTGGTTTTGAAAAGCATTAATAATTTGCCATCCAACTATTTATACATACTTCTGGAAAAATATTAAAGCATGAAAATCAAAAACATTGACATCCTTTGAAGCTGACAATTATATTTGTATACTTAAAATTCCAATATGGAGATGAAATCTTGGTAGTAAGAAAGTTACTTTTACAACTTGAAGATTTTTTTTATCATTCAGGAAGGTACCTAATCCAGAAAATCAATTTGCTGATAGAGCAAAGAAAAAATGCTGTGTGCAAATTCAAACAATGTACTGTATGCAACCATTAATGTTAAAGGAGATGAGAACTAAAATTATTGAAATTTTAACTGATATTTTTATATGTTGCTAAATTTGAGAAATTCCTGAGGAGTAAAAATTCATTGCTTGAAAATAATATTAAAGCATAACAAAGATGCTTCAGCAACATAAAGGAAATAGTATCTAGTAAAACAAAGATATTCACATTATTGTGAACTCAAGGGAGATCATTAATGTTTCAAAAAGAAGTTCAAAACCCTAGTTATTTATTCAAACAATGATGACATCAAGTTTAAAATGTTCAAAATGAATGAGTTTTACAATCAATACTCAGTAAAGCAGACTACTTAATAGGTGGTAGGTACTTTATGTAGAAAAACACAATGAATCAAAATAAAATTCTCAACTGAAGCTTCCCTTTTCTACTGTGACTTTCCCCCATGGCATGCAACCAGTGCAGAAGCTACCAGTTGTGTGGCCGGGTGTAAGGCTGCCCATGGCCTTACACTCTAACTTATAAGGTATCTTCTTACTGCTGTTATAAAACCTTTTGTAAAGAAAAAGCAGTTGACACATTACAGAGATTTTAGCAATGCATCACACTTGAGTTAGAAGCTGTGAAATAGGAGGTGATGTGTGGTGTGAGACGGGTTCTTGCTTTTAGAACAAAATGGTGTAATTTGATTCAATTTTCACTTTTGCGTATTTTTTAACATTACAATACAAAAACAAACCATTTGGTCCATCATCTCCTTCCTAGACAAAAGGATTACACATCTTTATCTCACTTTCCAGCTCTTAATCTGTTGCAGTGCTTCAAGTGTGTAACCAACTATTGTTTTTGAATGCAATGAAAAATGTTGCCTGTATCAAACTTTGAGGCATGCATTCCAGATACCCACCACCCTGTGGGTGAAACATATATCTTAACTCCCCTCTGATTCTTCTACAAAGTAGAATCCCTTTAAATCCATAACCCCTGTCTATTAACAGCTATGTTAATCAAAGTGGATCCACCTTAGGCCATTTGTAATTTTATATCTCAATTAAATCTCATCTTGGCCTTCTCTATTTCAAAAAAACACCAGTTTAATGGTTAAACTTCTCCCTTTCTGGCAACGTCCCTGGACCCTCTCTATCAGATTCTTCCTGTAGCACGACCAGAATGATACACAGTACTATGGCTGTGACCTTACCGGTAGAGTTCTAACATAATAGCACTATTCTTATTTTCTACACCTTAGCTGACAGAGGAAAGTATTCAGCATATTTTCCTAGTTACGTTATGTACTGTTCTAAAAGCAAAATACTGCAAATGCTGGAAATAGTGAACAAATACAGAGAATGCTGGAGAAATTCAGTAAGTCTAGCAGGATCTCTGGCGAGAGTTTCTTCAGCATTGTCTGTGTTTGTTTTTTATTAACTTTTCTTCTACCTTAAGGTCTGTGTGAACCAGTGCTCCAAGATTTCTCTACATTTCTCAGCATTCCCCCAATCTTCTTCCTCTTGTCCAATTTGCCTTCCCCCAAATGTAACATCTCTCACTTTGCTCATTGTTACATGTGATGAAAAGCACTGGATCTGGTACTGAGCCCTGTGGAACCTCACAGGAAACAGTATTTCAATTGCTAAAACATTCTTCTGACATTACTGTTGCTCCCTGCCACTCAGCCTGTTTTGCATCCATCTTGAGACTTTCCCTTAGACCCATGGGTTTCTAATTTTCTGACTAGTCTCGCATGTGAACTTCATCCAAAATCTTACTAAACTCCATGTGCAAAACACAGTATCTGCTACCCTCATTGACTCTGTTTGTTACCTCCTCAGAATATTCCGTCAAGTTAATCAGTCACAGTTTTCCTTTAAAAAACCCATACTGCCTGTTCTTGATTAACCTGTGTCTTTCTAAATGATGATTTATACTGTCTGTCATGTTTTAATGCAATCACATATTTGGTGGATTAGCCTGTATTTGTCCTGTCTATCCCTTTCTCTCTTTGTAAACAATATTACCAGTCTTTCAGTCCTGCATATACCCAGATGTTAATCAGGGTCCAGGAAAAGAGGATATGCTGTCCTTGGGTGTTCAGGGATGCCCAGACCAGAACTTGTTAAAGAGTTAAAAATGGGAGATGTAGGCGGGACAATGGATAAGGTGCATAGTAACAGGCAGGTGTTTTGTCCCCTGGATCTGGTATCAAAGGTTAGAAATTGAACTGAAGCACAACTTGCAATAGGTATAAGTCAAATGTTTAGATCAGAGTGGTGCTGGAAAAGCACAGCAGGTCAGGCAGCATCCTAGGAGCAGGAAAATCGACGTTTCGGGCAAAAGCCCTTCATCAGGAATGGCATTTTTGCAGGAGATAGGGTGGGAAGAGGTGCAATCCAGGTAGCTGTGGGATCGGTGGGTTTGTAAAAAATGTCAGTGTCAAGTTGGTCGTCATTAATGGAGATGGAGAGGTCCAGGAAGGGGAGGGAGGTGTCAGAGATGGTCCAGGTGAATTTAAGGTCAGGGTGGAATGTGTTGGTGAAGTTGATAAACTGCTCAACCTCCTCATGGGAGCACGAGGTGGCGCCAATCAGTCAACAATGTTGCGGAGGAAGAGGTGGGGAGTGGTGCCGGTGTAACTACGGAAGTTGGGCTGTTCTACATAGCCAATAAAGAGACAGGCATAGCTGGGGCCCATACAGGTGCCGTGACTATCCCTTCGGACTGGAGGAAGTGGGAGGATTCGAAGGAGAAATTGTTAAGGGTGAGGACCAGTTCAGCCAACCGAATGAGGATGTCAGTGGAAGGGTAATGGTGGTGACGTCGGGAGAGGACGAAACGGAGGGCTTGGAGGCCCTGATCATGGCGGATGGAAGTTTAGAGGGACTGGATCTCCATGGTGAAGATGAGGCATTGGGGGCCAAGGAAACGGAAGTCTTGGAGGAAGTGGAGGGCATGGGTGGTGTCTTGAACATATGTGGGGAGTTCTGGGGGGATAGGACAGTATAGAGGTAGAACATAGAACAATACAGCACAGAACAGGCCCTTCGGCCCACGATGTTGTGCCGAACATTTAAGCACCCATCCATTTACCTATCCAATTGCCGCTTAAAGGTCACCAAAGATTCTGACTCTACCACTCCCACAGGCAGCGCATTCCATGCCCCCACCACTCTCTGGGTAAAGAACCCACCCCTGACATCTCCCCTATACCTTCCACCCTTCACCTTAAATTTATGTCCCCTTGTAACACTCTGTTGTACCCGGGGAAAAAGTTTCTGACTGTCTACTCTATCTATTCCTCTGATCATCTTATAAACCTCTATCAAGTCACCCCTCATCCTTCGCCGTTCCAACGAGAAAAGGCCTAGCACTCTCAACCTATCCTCGTACGACCTATTCTCCATTCCAGGCAACATCCTGGTAAATCTTCTCTGCACCCTCTCCAAAGCTTCCACATCTTTCCTAAAGTGAGGCGACCAGAACCGCACACAGTACTCCAAATGTGGCCTAAACAAAGTCCTGTACAGTTGCAACATCACTTCACGACTCTTGAATTCAATCCCTCTGCTAATGAACGCTAATACTTCATAGGCCTTCTTACAAGCTCTATCCACCTGAGTGGCAACTTTCAAAGACCTATGAACATAGACCCCAAGATCCCTCTGTTCCTCCACCTCACTAAGAACCCTACCGTTAACCCTGTATTCCGCATTCTTATTTGTCTTTCCAAAATGGACAACCTCACACATTGGCAGGGTTGAACTCCATCTGCCACTCCTCAGCCCAGCTCTGCATCATATCCAAGTCCCTTTGCAGCCGACAAGAGCCCTCCTCACTATCCACAACTCCACCAATCTTCGTATCATCTGCAAATTTACTGACCCACCCTTCGACTCCCTCATCCAAGTCATTAATAAAAATTACGAACAGCAGAGGACCCAGAACTGATCCCTGCAGAACTCCACTTGTAACTGGGCTCCAGGCTGAATATTTACCATCTACCACCACTCTCTGACTTGGACCGGTTAGCCAGTTTTCTATCCAATTGGCCAAATTTCCCACTAACCCATGCCTCCTGACTTTCCGCATAAGCCTACCATGGGGAACCTTATCAAATGCCTTACTAAAATCCGTGTATACTACATCCACTGCTCTACCCTCATCCACATGCTTGGTCACCTCCTCAAAGAATTCAATCAGACTTGTAAGGCAAGACCTACCCTTCACAAATCCGTGCTGGCTGTCCCTAATCAAGCAGTGCCTTTCCAGATACTCATAAATCCTATCCCTCAGTACCCTTTCCATTACTTTACCTACCACCGAAGTAAGACTAACTGGCCTGTAATTCCCGGGGTTATCCCTATTCCCTTTTTTGAACAGGGGCACAACATTCGCCACTCTCCAGTCCCCTGGTACCACCCCCGTTGACAGTGAAGATGAAAAGATCATTGCCAACGGTACTGCAATTTCCTCTCTTGCTTCCCACATAATCCTAGGATATATCCCATCAGGCCCGGGGGACTTGTCTATCCTCAAGTTGTTCAAAATATCCAACACATCTTCCTTCCTAACAAGTATCTCCTCTAGCTTACCAGTCCGTTTCACACTCTCCTCTTCAACAATACGGTTCCTCTCATTCGTAAATACTGAAGAAAAGTACTCATTCAAGACCTCTCCTATCTCTTCCGACTCAATACACAGTCTCCCACTACTGTCCTTGATTGGACCTACCCTCGTTCTCGTCATTCTCATGTTTCTCACATACACATAAAATGCCTTTGGGTTATCCTTGATCCTATCCGCCAGAGATTTTCCATGCCCTCTCTTGGCTCTCCTAATCCCTTTCTTCAGATCCCTTCTGGCTATCCTGTATCCCTCCACTGCTCTGTCTGAACCCTGTTTCCTCAACCTTATGTAAGCCTCCTTCTTCCTCTTTACAAGACATTCAACTTCCCTCGTCAACCAAGGTTCCCTCACACGACCATTTCTTTCCTGTCTGACCGGTACATACATATCAAGGACACGTCGTATCTGTTCCTTGAAAAAGTTCCACATTTCCACGACATCCTTCCCCGACAGCCTATGCTCCCAACTTATGCTCCTCAGATCCTGTTTTACAGCTTTGTAATTACCCTTCCCCCAATTGTAAAACCTATCCTGTTGCATGCACCTATCTCTCTCCATAACCAAGGTGAAAGTCACAGAATTGTGGTCACCATCACTAAAATATTCACCCACTAACAAGCCCATCACTTGTCCCGGTTCATTACCAAGTTCCAAATCCAAAATGGCCTCCCCTCTGGTCAGACAATCTACATACTGTGTTAGAAAAGCTTCCTGGACACACTGCACAAACACCGCCCCATCCAATCTACTAGATCTAAAGAGCTTCCAATCAATATTTGGGAAGTTGAAATCGCCCATGACTACTACCCTGTGGCTTCTGCACCTTTCCAAAATCTGTTTCCCAATCTGTTTCTCCACATCTCTGCTGCTATTGGGGGGCCTATAGTAAACACCCAACAAGGTGACTGCACCTTTCCTATTTCTGACTTCAGCCCATACTACCTCTAAAGGCAGATCCCCCTCGAACTGCCTTTCTGCCGCCGTTATACCATTTCTAATTAGCAACGCCACTCCCCCTCCTTTTTTACCACCCTCCCTAATCCTACTGAAACATCTGTAACCAGGAACCTCCAACAACCATTCCCTTCCCTCTTCTATTCACGTTTCCGTGATGGCCACAACATCGTAGTCCCAGGTACCTATCCACCTTATTTCTGATACTCCTTGCGTTGAAGTATATGCACTTGAACCCATCTCTGTGTCCGCAAGTATTCCCTCTCAGTGCTACCTTCTTCACAGCCTCCCCACACACTTGGACATCCTGACAAACAGCTAGCCTACTTGCTGGACTACAAGTCGGGATCCCATCCCCCTGCCAAATTAGTTTAAACCCCCCCGAAGATAGCTAGCAAACCTACCCCCCAGGATATTGGTGCCCTTCTGGTTCAGGTGCAACCCATCCTGCTTGTACAGGTCCCACCTTCCCCAGAATGCAGTCCAATTGTCCAAATACCTGAAGCCCTCCCTCCTACACCATCCTTACAGCCACGTGTTCAACTGCACTCTCTCCCTATTCCTTGCCTCACTGTCACGTGGCACCGGCAACAACCCAGAGATGACGACTCTGTCTGTCCTAGCTTTCAGCTTCCAGCCTAACTCCCTGAGCTCTTGAATGACCTCCCCACCTCTCTTCCTACCTATGTCGCTGGTGCCAACGTGCACCACGACTTCTGGCTGCACACCCTCCCCCTTAAGGATTCTGAAGACACAGTCCAAGATGTCTCGGACCCTGGCACCCGGGAGGCAACAAACCATCCAAGAGTCTCGCCCATGCCCACAGAATCGCCTGTCCGTCCCTCTAACTAGAGAGTCTCCTATAACTAGCGCTCTCCTCCTCTCCCCTTTCCCTTCTGAGTCTCAGAGCCAGACCTCACACCACAGACCCGGTCACTGCAGCTTACCCCTGCTAGGCTGCCCCCCCCCCCACCAGTATCCAAAGTGGTATACCTATTGTTTAGGGGAATGACTACAGGAGATCCCTGCACTGCCTGCTTCCTCCCCTTCCCACCTCTAACTGTTACCCAGCTACCTCTGTTCTCTGGCGTAACTATGTCCCTGTAGCTTCTATCTATCACCTTCTCAGCCTCTCGAATAATCCTCAGTTCATCCAACTCCAGTTCCAGTTCCCTAACTCATTCTGTGAGGAGCAGAATCTGACTGCATTTCCTGCAGATGAAGTCGGCAGGAGTATCGGTGGTCACCCCTACCTCAAACATCCTGCAGGAGGAACATTCCACTGCCTGCGCTGCCATTACTCTACACTTCGTCTCCAAAGCAAGAACACTGAGTAGCTTACCTGTGAACTTTAAAGTTAGGTTAGAGGAGGAGGATGGGAAGGAGGCCCTACTATGTAGGGCCTGGGGTTTAGAACACACCCACTCAAATATCAATCACTTACCTTCCCGACCAGCTCTGCGCTTCAACCTCACTTCCGCCCAGCTCGCGCCGCTCTCTGCTGAGAAAAGACCGTTGGGGTCGAGGTAAGTTCTTTATATATCACTTATCTTCCCGACCAGCTCTGCGCTCCAACCTCACTTCCGCCCAGCTCGCGCCGCTCTCTGCTAAGAAAAGACCGTTGGCGTCGAGGTAAGTTCTTTATATATCACTTATCTTCCCGACCAGCTCTGCGCTCCAACCTCACTTCCGCCCAGCTCGCGCCGCTCTCTGCTGAGGTAGGTGGAGATGAGTTCAATGGAGCAGGAACAGGCTGAGACAATGGGTCGACCAGGGTGGTCAGGTTTGTGAACCTTGGGAAAGAGGTAGAATCGGGCGGTGCAGGGTTCCCAGATTACGAGGTTGGAAGCTGTGGATGGGAGATCTCCTGAGGTGATGAGGTTGTGTATGGTCTGGGAAGTGATGGTTTGGTGATGGGGGGTGGGGTCATGGTCAAGGGGGCGGTAGGAGGAGGTGTAGAGGTCAGTGCGCCAAACTACCATTTATCTGCTGGTTTGATGGTGAGGTTGGGATTGGAGCACAGGGAGAGGAGGGCTGAGCATTGTGAGTGTGAGGTTGGAGTGGGAGGGGGGTAGACAGTTTGAGGCGGTAAGTGTCTCGGCTGCAGTTGGAAATGAAGAGTTGGAAATGACAAGTCAAATGTTGCCATGGAAATGAGATGGTTTAGAGGGCATTTTCACATTGTTGTTACCCTAGAAAGGTATCCAGTTACGGATAACCAAAGAATGCTTGAACGCTTGCCCCTTCTATCATTTTTAAATCTTTCTCCTCTCACCCTTAAAATATGCCCCCTAGTTTTAAACTCCCCCACCTTCAGGAAAAGACTTTTGCTATTCACTTTATCTATGCCCTTCATGATTTTATAAACCTCTATAATGTCATCCCTCCATCTCCTACATTCCAGTGAAAATGTCCCAGCCTATCCAGCCTATTTTTTATAACTCAAACCCTCCATTCCCAGCAACATTCTGGTAAATCTTTTCTGAATCCTCTCCAATGTAATAATATCTTCCCATAACAGGGTGACCAGAACTGCACACAGTACTCCAGAAGAGGCCTCATCTCCTATACTGAATAATGGAGACAAGTGTGCTGAATGCCTTCTTAACTACCCTGTCTACTTGTAATGCAAATTTCAAAAAATTATGTACCTCAACCCTTAGGTCTCTCTGTTCTACAAGGACTGTACCATTAATTGTATAAATCCTGCCTTTGTTTGTTTTACCAATATGCAATACCTCACATTTATCCAAATTAAACTCTATCTGCCTCTCCTCAACCCATTGGCCCAATTGTTTAAGATCTCTTTGTAATCTTAGATAACCTTCTTCACTGTCCCTATGCCATCAATTTTGGTGTCTTCTGTAAACATTCTTATTAACTTACTTGCATACCTCCTATATTCTCATCCAAATCATTTATATAAATGACAAATAAAAGTAGACCCAGTACTGATCCCATGCAAGAGGAGACTGCCAGAGGAGACCTTCCCCATTCCCTGGGTTTGCTCATGGCCTAACCCATCAAAGTTTGGCACTATAACACTTAGGAGTCCCACCCTCCCCACCTCCCTCCCTCCCTGCCTCTCCCCCACCCCCCATCCACATGTGTTGATGAAGACCTCGCAATAGCAGATTTGAGAATAATATTCAATGCTACGATGAAAGATATCTCTCAGCTACTTATTTTAACTGTACTCCTTGGGCTTGTAATTATCTGGAGCACCTTTTAGAGAAGAGCTATTCAATTTGTTTTGTGGCACAGGTGGTCACTGCACTTTTTAGAGAATTGACTAAGCTTCCATAATAGTCTGCTGTTTCCATTACTGTGAGTAATATGATCATTTTACACTGTCCTGTTTTTAAAGATAATTAAGCTTTTGGGTATTGGCAAAAAATATTTCATGAACATAATAGTCAAAGTAGTGATATTTTCTAAATTCTGCCAAAGGATCTAATGTACTGAATTAGTTATATATCTTTTGGGATAAAGTCTGATCGAGTAACTATTAAACATAACCTTCCCTATTTGGTAGTTATTCCTATAACCTGGAGACTAATGTGCCACAAACAATATAAGTAGAAACTTAAAATGTTGTCTATTTTCACTTTGCTGCATTGAAAAGTCACTTTTTCTTATTTTCATAAATTTAGAATCATATATTTTCTCTATATTTTCCTCAAACGTGCAAGGGATATGTTTTAGTTGGACTCATTATAATGGTATTGACACTGTCCTCACTACTTTCATTAACACAAAACGTATTTTTTATGATTCATTACATTATCTCTAGATGTTTTAAACTCAATTTAAAACGTGGAGCGTTGCAGTGTCTGCTTTCTTGGTGTAGGGGTTGCAATTTTATACTTCTCAATATGGGAATACAGCAGTTAGAGCATGTTCTTTGAATAATTTCATATGGTTTACGGTTTTATTGATTGCCACTTCGTCCTAATCTGCAACCTCAGTTACTAACGTTAGTTGTTGAGATCCTATTACAGATGAAAGACTCAAACCTCTGAAAGTTCATTCAAGTTGGCAAGATAAGGCTTCCCAACCACTGCTAAAGCTTCATCAGGACCCCATCCCAAATCCTGAGAACTGAATTATTAGAATAACTGGGGCTGGGGAGCATACATTAGGAGTACAACGGATGGAGCAAAACCACTCTGCCACTAAATCTCAGAATAGTGCCCAGCTACTTCTGTACACATTGAGGCTGTCTGACAGCCTGAAGAGTAAGATTAGATTACTTACAGTGTGGAAACAGGCCCTTCGGCCCAACCAGTCCACACCGACCCTCCGAAGAGTAACCCACTCAGAACAATTTCCCTCCTAACACTAGGACTAGTGGGCAACTTAGCATGGTCAATTCACCAATGCACGTTTTTGGACTGTGGGAGGAAAGCGGAGCACCCGGAGGAAACCCATGCAGACAATGTGCAAACTCCACACAGACAGTTGCCTGACACAGGAATTGAACCCGGGTCTTTGGCGCTGTGAGGCAGCAGTGCTAACCACTGTGCCACAAACAAAAGTATCACCCTGCAGCAAATTTTGCCTGCCACTTTGAACATAGTTTTTCCAAAGCCTGTAAATCATCTTCAAGTTCACAACTAGCAGAACAGGTGAAATTCACTTGAAATCCTAGGAAATCTCAATAAATCTTCAATTTATCTCTAGTTTGAATTTATAGGTTAAATTATATGGGTCAAGAATCTTAGCAGTTCTTAGTTTCTCCACAAGTTCAGGACTACCCTGTTCCTACTCCAATTCTTCTCCCCTTGAGGAATTAAGAAGGACTCAGTAAATACATTGGCTAAATGGCTCGTGGTGATTTTGACTAGATTCCTGTTCTGATTGTGGTAGACTTGGAAACTGCCTTCTTGCTTTGTCCCTGAGAGTGCAGGGCAATAGAAGAGTAACACTGAAAAAAAGAGCCAACAAATCAACTCTGGATGAATCATCAGCAAACAATAAGCCAAGGACCTGCTTGAGGCAGAGGACATGTTTGAACAGATCACATGACACAGTGGGATCTTCTCTCCCTCTGAGCTAGACACTCTGGGTCCAAGTCCCATACCAGGACTTGATGGCCAAGGAAGATACATTCCTCATGTGGCCAAAGTAGCTTCAGTATTTGTAAATCTTTCTAATGTACAGTACTGGCAATGGAGTGGCAGTGATTCATGGTCAGCCATGTGATGGAAAGAATATCGGACTGTCTCCCATCGTTGTTCTTGACTCGAGACTACAAGATACATCTTACTACAATTCTGACTCCTTGCGGGTGGAGTGTTAAGATTAGGATTCTTACCCTACTTCTTACCTGACTTCTTACCCTACCTGGGATGGTGATCATGGTTATGTGGGTCAGATCTGTCCACCGGACAGAGAACTCAAGAAGAAGCAAGTTAGAATTGTAAAATTATTCAGTTTGTGGATTAAATGCTGCATGGAACCACTCTTAAAATGTCTTCAGAAAAAATTATTCAGATATTTCAAATAGAAGATTTAACAAAGTAAGTGTTGGTTCTACAGAAAATGAGTCTAGGGAATTAGTATTGGAGGAAAAGAGATGGCAGATGAGTTGAACATATATTTTGTGTCTTCGCTCAAGAGGATATGAGTAGCATCCCGGAAATAGCTGTAAATCAGGAACTGAAAGACAGGGAGGAACTCAAGGAAGTTACAATAACCAGGGAAGTAGTACTGAGTAAATTGTTGGAACTGTGAGTTGACAAGTTTCCAGATTCCAGGGGGTGGCATGGTGGCTCAGTGGTTAGCACCATTGCCTCACAGCGCCAGGGACTCAGGTTCAATTCCCACCTTGGGCGACTGGGTGGAGTTTGCACATTCTCCCTGTGTCTGCGTGGGTTTCCTCCAGGTGCCCCGATTTCCTCCCACAATCACAAAGATGTGCAGGTCAGGTGAACTGGCCATGTTAATTGTCCATAGTGTTGGGTGCATTAGTTAGGGGAATAGGTCTGGATGGGTTACTCTTTGGAGGGTAGTTGTGTACTTGTTGGGCTGAAGGGCCTGTTTCCATTCTGTAGGGAATTGAATCTAATGGAGTTGTTTCTCAGGTCTTAAAAGAAGTAGCTAATGAGACAATTGATGTATTGGCTTTAATTTTCTAACGTTCATCAGAAGAAGGTTCCATTCATAAAGGGTGGGAGGCAGAGAGCAAGAAAATATAGGCCAGTTTGCCTGGCCCAGTGTTTCTTCGAACTTATGCTTCTGTTTTAAATGGCTTTCTGACCTCTTTATAAGAAGTTATTTTCAGCGAACTGAATCCAAAATCCAGTTGCCTCGGTTTAAAAATTCAAAATGACAAAAATTATAATAACATCTTACACAGCTTCGTCACACTTCATACCACAATCGTCCATTTACTATATCAGCTTCGTTTTCTCTCCAATCAACAACACTTTTAATTTTCTCTCAGGTTCAGCCATTACTTGTAGTGTTTGAATATCCTCTCACAGAGAAATCTTAACATGAAATGTGGACTTGCCCACAGCTTGATGATTTCACGTTCTAGCATGGCTAACTCAGCTCCAATTTATTGGTATGGTCATATACAATTTTGTGCAAGTTCGGCTTATCTAGGGTTCCAGTTCAGAACTTTGTTTTCTGATGAGCATTGCTTGTTGGGAAATACTGACAACTTCAACACAACTGGATTTTTGGATTATCCAAATTTAACTCATAACAATTCATTATATTCTTGCAAAAATCTGTTTACGTTATTTTGCTTTTGCAGTAATCTATGCCATAGAATCTCTACAGTGTGGAAGCAGGTCATTCAGCCCATCAAGTCCACACCAATCACCAAAGAGCATCCCACCGCATGCTTGTAACCCTGCATTTCCATGGCTAACCCACTTAGCCTACATATTCCTGGACACTATGAGTAATTTAGCATGGTCAATGCACCTAATCTGCACATCTTTGTGACTGTGGGAGGAAATTGGAGCACCTGGAGGACACCTATGCAGACAAAGGGAGAATGTGCAAACTCCACACAGACAGTTGTCCAAAGGTGGAATCAAACCCAGGTCCCTGGTGCTGTGAGGCAGCAGTGCTAACCACTGAGCCATTGTGCCACCCATTTAGAATAAACTGCTATTCCAATACATCTTTACAAATCTTGAAAGTTTGAATGAGAAAAATATAAGCACAGTAAATTACAAAACTATTCCAAGGCAGTCAGGAATGTAGTCTTCAATTCTGAGAACAAGGGAGATATGGGAAGAGGTAGCACAGTTGGAATGTAACTGGACTAGTAATGCTTCAGGAAAAGTAAATTTAAATCTCACCATGGCACCTGCTGGAATTTAAATTCAGTCAATAAAATCTGTGGTAGAAAACTAGACTCACTAATGGTGACAATGAACACTATAGTTGATTGTTATAAAACTCATCTGATTCACAAATATCCTTCGAGGAAGGAAATCTACCATTCTTACCTAGACTGGTCTAGATGTGACTCCAGATCCACAGATTAATTGGTCTCTGAAATGGCCCAGCAAGCCACTTTTAGGGGCTTTGTCAGACAGTCTGTCTCTGTTCAAATAGTGTTTTAAATTTCCAGATAAAGTTACATAAATGCTCAATCATTTTGAAACATTTAGGTGACTTGATTATTTTTAAAACTTATTCGGTGGCTACAGTCTATTCAACAAGGTTTATTTAATATAAAACAGAATGGATTTCCATAAGGCTACTTTTGCTGAAACTCCAAAAATTACATCTTAATACATCAGTAACATTGTGAAGTATTTACAGTGTACTTGTAATATTGTAAAATGTTTGTTGGTGCTTGGCAGGTGAATTATCAAACAAAATTTGAATCGTGCTGCATAAGGGCAGATGCTAAAGCATTAGGTCAGATGCTAAAGTTTGCAAATGACACTGTGTTGTGAGACTGAGTATAGATGGGGGCAGACAGTTACAATGGGACAAAGAAATTGAGTGGGTAAAACTCTTGGAGCTGGAGTTCATCCAGTTTAGATCCAAAATCAAGAAGATTTTCTTCTGGAGAAGAAAAGGGGTTAAGACCTCAAAGCAAAAATTACTAAAAATGGTACAGAGACATGAAATTCATCAAAAATACTCATGGAATAATCATGTTAAATCTCAAAGAAGGTAGAATACAAAAATAAGAAGGGTTGTTCCTGTTTTACAGAACATCGGTCTGACCCCAACTAAAGTACTGTGCTCAGTTTTAAATACTGAATCTCAGTTCCTGGACATGAACAAGGTGCAATGCAGAATTACCAGGAGCTTTAAGGGTGTAAGTATGAAGTCAGGTTGTATCAAGTCTTTTGGAATACCCTTGAATTTAGAAGATTAAGGGATTATCTAATCACGACCTTCAAAATAAATAAAGAGGTTGAGACGAATAACGAATTTTCCATGGTGGGAAATTGTCAGAAAATAATCTCAAACTGTATTATTCTAATACAGTTAGAATAATTAAACAGTGATAGGACAGAGGAAGGCCAAACATTCCTTTGAGCCAATCTAGAATTGTGCAGGAGCAATTTGGCCAATTTCACTCCTCCAGCCCTGCAATAATTTCCCAACAGCTGCTTATCTTATTCTCTTTTGAAAGTTGCAAATGAATCTACGTCTCTTACAATCTCAGGCAATGCAGTCCAAATCCACAACCATTTGCTGTGTAAACTAATCATCATTTACCTTTGGTTCTTTTGCCAATCACCTTAAATCTTTGTCAACCCATCTATCAAAGTTTCTCTCCATCTACTCTCTCTGAATGCATCTACTTAACATTATTGAACACTTCTACTAAATGTCCCCTCAACCTTCTATTCTCCAAGGGGGACAATCACAGTCTCTCCAATCTATACATGCAACAAAGTCTCAAATGCCTGGAACCATTCTGATAAATTTTCTTGGCACCTTATCTAAGGCCTTCACATCTGCACAAAAATGGGAGGCCCAGAATTGGACACAATATTCCTGTAGATGCTGAACCAATGTTTTGTTTCATCCATGTTTTTGGACTTATTGCCACAATTTATGAAGCCCAGGATCTCGTCACTTTTAACCAGATCTTAACCTTATCCTGTTGTTTTCAAAGATTTGTGCACATATATTCTCAGAGCCCCCTGGTTCCTGTGGCCCCTTTTAGCATTTAACAAAACCTACTTTTCAACAAAAATATTATGGTAATCTGAAACATTCTTCCACAAAGATGTTGGAAGCTCAGTCAATTAAAATGTCTAAGAGTGAGATGGATAGATTTTTGGTAAAAAGGATATGAGCAAAGACTGGTAAATGGAACTTGAAATGGCAATTCACCACAATGTAATTGAATGTTAGAACAGGTTTGAGAGGGCTAATGTTCTACTTCTGTATTTTCTAATGATGCCAGGAAAAGAAAAACCTAATATTAATTTAACCATGACAAATTATACGAACAAAATATTCTTTACCATGGATAAACAAGTTATAAATTGTTCCTCATAAAGTGGAACATAAAATGTGGAATTGTGTGCAATTCTCCATGAGCAAACAAAAATAGAAATTGCTGGAAAAACTCAGCAGGCCAGGCAGCATCTGTGGAGAGAAATCAGAGTTAATGTTTCGGGTGCAATGATCCTTCTTCAGAACAAGAAATGTTAACTCTGATTTCTCTCCATAGATGCTATCTGACCTGCTGAGTTTCTCCAGCAATTTCTGTTTTTGTTTCTGATTTCCTTATCCACAGTTCTTTCGGTATTTTGACTCGCCATTAACAAAGACTTGAAAGCTAAAGCAAGCAAGACAGCAAGCTGTATCAATACTGCCACATATGTAAGAGCAGTTTGGAGATACCACTGCTCTGTAAGATTGATTAATGTGAAAGGGGCTGAGCAAATTAAATTTACCTCTCAGACTGAACAGTGGAACTGACAAATTTTCTTTGGAAATTAAGAATATCTTAGAAAGTCCTCTGCTCTTAAATCTACTTCGTGATTCTCTGTTGTAGTTGTTTTAAGAATACTGAACATTGCCACAGTACAATCAGAACATGCTTCTCAAATAGAGAAAAGGTTATGATTTAACGGCTATGCCAACAGATAAAAGTATATCCCTTCGATGTACAAGTTTGCCTGATACCATGGGAAGTAAAATTTAAGACACTAAATTCAAGTGCAGATATCAGCACTGAGGTGAATCCAGGATCAGTGGATCAGGGAGGGACAGAACACATCTCTGTAAGTGATGACTCACCATTCTCTGTCCTGAAGGAAACGTGATTTAATCAGAGCAAGACAACCAGATAATCCATGTCAGTTCATAAGGACAAAGTCAGGAAACATTGAGACACATTGCTCACTATTAGAATACAGTCCTTAATCCAATTAATAGAATGATTATTTAATGCTGTTAAACTTGCCTGATAGGAAATTTGTTACAAAGTAATCATTGACAAATTACTGAGATATATCTTCTTTTGCATCCTTATCTACTTTGTCAGTTTTGTCAGATCAAATTATTCAACGTTTAGTTCTTACTGTGTTTCTGGAGTTAATAATTATTTGTTTAAACATAGCATTGTTTAAACATAACTTTTGCTAATTGGGAATAAAGGGTTAATTTATTCACTTTGTTTTTGAGGATTTTAGTGGGAGATTAGGATATAAAAGATAATATGTTGAGTTAATTAATATAAAATATTTTGACAAATCAAATATTTGCATCAATAACACGGGTGCAAACTTGATAACTTACAAAGGTTTCCTTGTGGAACAGAACTCAGCAGAGAGATTCAGCAGGTTTTATTTTGGCTTTTGTTGAATATGCTTGTTAAGATATTGATCTCATGATCTGTGTGTTCTTCCAGTATGTTAGAATGGAATTAACCTTTTACTAAAGCATATTTTGTTGTCACTCACACAGTAATGGAGTGCAGTATTTGCTGAGCACAATCTGATCAATGCCTGGGTAATAATGGTTCTCTGTGAAACCTGCTGCTGTAAATGATTTGGCCCTTGTATTTGCCTCCTTATTTATGAAAGATTAAGTAGCTTTTTAAAAAAGTATCATTCTGATCAGAGCTTATTTGAACCTCAATTAAGCCATCAGTCAGACTTCATACAGGACTGAGCAAATGACTATGTTTGCATTACAGGTATCCTTTCCTCTTTTGAAACAAACCAAGAAGACAATTGGTTACATTAGGGCTGCTTAGTAACATCTAACCAATCAGCACAGTCATAATAAATGACAGCTTCCAGACTCCCAGGGGTGTTAAGGCACAAAGTAATTATTGTTCCTGAAAGCTGAAAACAGCAGGAATTCCATTTCCTTGTATATCATAGTTTTCCATGATTGCTGGCACTGAGATCCACTGATTATAAGTAAACATTAATTATCCCTGCCACTAATGTGGTAAAGTGGGATTGTTCCTACGCTTAAACAATTTACCTGCATTCCTTGTGCCTATATGGCTGTACTTCCCAATTTCCTTTTAGATTCGACTGATATGTACTCAATATGTAAGCAAGACTTGATTTTGAAATTCTTTGTCTCGGAAAATTCTATGAACATAGTACATTTTTAGAATGAAATCAATCTTTATTTTGGTCGATATTTTTCAGCAACTTATTATTTCTGGAGTTTGCAAATGGTCAAAATGTGAGATACCCAACTTCTTATAGTTTTTTAATGTTGCAGAAGTGTGACATAAGAAACAGTAAATCACAGAAGTACAATGTCTGACATATGCCAATATAACATTTAAAATTCTTTACCATCTTTACTGGCAGATGTGATTTATTCACATTGCAAAATCTCCATTCTGTTTCCAACACTATTGCATATTATGTTTCCAATTCACAATGAAAAGATTAACTTTAACATTTTTGATTGTTTGATTAATATTATTCTAATGGAAAGAACGCAAATGGGTCCAAGCCACCTTGAGGTTTGAGAGTTTACCAAAGTATCCCATTTCCATTAATCCTGCCTAACAAAAAAAATCTATCAGTGTCAGCTTTATAATTTGAAATCTCCTTTCAGTTAAAGAGAAACTGTTTCCACTGGCACCAACACAAATTTAAGCTAATTGGCAAAAGTATCAGAGGGGAGATGGAGTGATTTTTTTTTCATGTAGTGAGTTGGTATGACCCACAATGCACTGCCTGAAAACATATTGGAAACGGACTCAATAGCAACTTTCATCAAAGCATTGAATAAATACTGTACTTGCAAAGGAAAATGTAGCAGGGCTGTGGGGAAATAGCAGGGAGTGTAATTAGACTTTCAAAGGGCTGGCACAGGCATTATGGCTTGAATGGCCTGAGCTGTATGATTCAATGACACATTTGATTCAACTTAAGAATTGATTCAGCACAAGATTATTGAAGCATGCTCCCTGTGCTAAAGACAGGATATTACTGAGTGGGCTAAATCCATAGCACCGTCATTCACATCTTGCAGAAAGTACTGCAGACATTTCCACAGTCAACTATGTTAGGCATTCTATTACCACATTAGTCACTTGACTATTGCTCCTATTTAATGTCTAAATTCAGATTTAGTGGGTTATTTTCTCTTTCTTTTTACACCATTTTACTTATAACACAAACATGTAAATGGATATTTGCATATTTAACCCCAGGGTAATAAATTTTAATAATGCCACCAATATTACAAAAACATTGCCTAAAGTAGCATTAAGTTGTTGAATACAGAAAACAATCAAAAATTTTTCTAGCATTGTGACGTAAAGCTGCACATAATGAAATCAATATGCACAGATGTTTGAAATATCTCAATGTATTTGCACTTCATGCCTTTTTGAAATGAAGTAACTGTCATGTATACAGCAAACATAAATGAACTGACTGTCAGTGACATATACGAATCTCCTTCCAGTCTGGGTTTATTTCAGTAAAGATCCTATGATTAAGCTCTTTAAGGTTTTTTTGACAAACTGATTAAGACTGAATTACATTTTCGGCTATTGACCAAAGATCTGTCAACAATATTGAAAATGAACAGAGTTTTAATCAGTGCATAAATCAATAGAAGATAAAAATTAATGAATTAATTTTTGTGTAATGTTCAATATTTATATTCTTCAGGTTCCATCTCGATGGGTGCACTTCCCATGTTCTCATCGTAAATAAAGTCAAATTTCTTTATAATGATCATTTCATACAAATACATCAGTGTTTTTTTACTCATATAAGAAGTTTAAACATCTTACGAAAGGATGAAATTAGTTTTCATCTCAATTTTAAATCCTTCTCTTCTTAAACAGACCCTCTGGATTGAGGAAATTTCCTTCCTCTCCAATTTGCTGGGTTCTGAAATGGCTGCTAAGTCTAATACACAATCTGCAGACTCTGCTAAATATTAGGCAGGGGATACTTGAAGGGTTGAGCGCATAGATTCTTTGGAAGTCTGTATGCTGCTTCCAACACCTCAACCTCGCTTCTGCAAATTCCTGACAAAAGTCTCCAAATGCAATAATGCCTCCTCCATTTTGGGTCAGTCAAAAGATACGATCTTCCATGAGTTCGTGGAAATGTTTGACTTCTTCAGGAATGCTTCAGAACTTCTTAAATTGCCTCTGCTCTCTACCTAGGAGTCTCCTTCAGTGAGTTACTTTCGGAATCTGCTGCCAGGTGCAGTCGAGAGTGCAGTGCTGGAAAAGCACGGTCAGGCAGCATCCTAGGAGCAGGAGAATCAATGTTTTGGGCAAAAGCCCTTCATCAGGAATGCCCTGCCAGGTGCGTTCATGCCATGTCCTGAGGTTTTGGATGATGAGCCCTTCAAAGCTGGTAAGTTGACCTGGGATGGTATGCTACTGTTGGACCACATTTTTGCCACTCAATCTGAGGAATGTGTAAAGGCATCACTGTGATACTTCCATAACAGTCAGATTAAGAGCATATGTAGACCATTTGGGCCCTTGAACCTGCTCTGTGACTCAATAAGATCAAACTCTACATTCCCAACCACCCCAAATAACCTTTGATTCACTTTCCTCATGAAAATCTATCTCCACCTTTAAAATATTCAAATAGCCCCGCCTCCAGTGCCTTATGAGACAGCAATCCAAGTCACATTGTCTTTATCTCTGTCCTATAATAGTGACCTATAATTTTCTCATAATGCCTTCTAGTTTTGGAGTCATCCACAAGAGGAATCATTCAGATGAGCATAGATGTAGGAGAAGAGTAGGCTATTTGGGCTAATGAGTCTGCTGAATTATTCAATGGGTCTGATAATCCTCCACTTCATTTTCCTGTCTTCTCCCCAAAATCTTTGATTGCCTTGCTGACAAAAAAAATGCCTATGTGAGCCTCAAATATACTTAATGACCCTTAACAGCCCTCTGCAGTGAAGAATTCCACAGATTCACCACTCTGACCATCCTTTTCAGTTCTGTTTTAAAAGGACAATTCCTTACACTGAGACTGTGCCCTCTGGTCCTTCACTGTCTCATAAGGGGAAGCAACCTCTTGGCATCTACTCTGTCATCTACCCAGTTAAAGTCATAGAGATGTACAGCATGGAAACAAACCCTTTGGTCCACCATGTCCATGTCAACTAGATATCTTAAATACATCTAGTCCCATTTGTCAGAATTTGGCCCATATCTCTCTAAACTCTTCCTATTCACATATCCATCCAGATGACTTTCAAATGTTGTAATTATACCAGCCTCCGCCATTTCCTCTGGCAACTCATTCCATACGCGCAACTTCTTCTGCGTGAAAATGGCCTAACCAATGCCCTGTACAGCTGCAACATGATCACCTAACTCCTATACTCACTACACTGACCAATAAAGTTTCAGAAGACTCTACTGTTCAAAGATATCATGAGCTCATACTTTGCAGAAATAACTTATTTGTGGCACCTTAAATGTGGACTTGTAGAAATCTCAATACAAGATGCCTACAGACTCCCTTTACCTACAGTGCACATTTTCTTTTAAAATAACTTCAATAAATTGGTAACATTTCACAAAACTACGTCAACTCTTTCCAATTATGTTGAGATTTTCAAAATGTCCAGCCATAATCACCTCAATGATTGATTCTATCACATTCACCACAACAGTTGAAAGCACTTCCTGCAACTGTAGTAGACTCGCCAACTTCAAGGATATTTAAATGGACATTAGGTAGGCATATGGACGAGAATGGAATAGTGTAGGTTAGGTGGGCTTCAGATTGGTTTCACAGTCCGGCGCAACATTGAGGGCCGAAGGGCCTGTATTATGCTGTAATGTTCTATGTTCTAACAGACATCAAGCAAACTTGTCCTATAGAATCCAGGTTTCTGTCCCTATTCCTTCTCGAGTAAAGAATTTCCTATTTTCCTGTCTGATGGAACCTTTCCAGAATCTAGCAAATTTGGGAAAATTAGTATTAATGTTTTACTACCTGATTTGCTGACACTTTTAAGGATGAAGTCAGTACTCAGATCCATCTGTTTGCTTAATACCCCTTTCCTCATGACTATAATTTTACTGAGCTCCTTTCTTGTTGATTTACAGTCGTTACTGGAAAAGCATACTCAGTAGAGAAGACAAAATCAAAACATTTGTTCCTTTGAGATACCATTTCTCTACAATTTAGTTCTAACTCCCTATTCTCACTGAGGATCAACATTCGCTACACTGACCCTTTTTCTCATTAAAAGCTGAAGAGTGACCCTATAGAGGTTTATAAAATCATGAGGGGCATGGATAAGATAAATAGATAAGGTATTTTCTCTCAGGTGGAGGAGTCCAGAACTAGAGGGCATAGGTTTAGGATGAGAGGGGAAACATTTAAAAGAAACCTAAGGAGCAACTTTTTCACAAATAGGTTGATGCATGTATGGAATGAGCTGCCAGAAGTAGTGGTGGAGGCTGGTACAATTACAACATTTAAAAGGCATCTAGATGTGTATGTGAATAGGGAGGATTTAGAAAAATATCGGCAAAGTGCTGGCAAATGGGACTAGATTAGGTTAGGATATTTAGCTGGCTTGGACGAGTTGGACTAAAGGGTCTGTTTCTTTGCTGTACATCTCTATGACTCTAAGTACCTGTCAAACATCTTGCTTCCATTCTTTATATTCCTAGCTAGCCTTCTCTCATACTGTCAGTTCTTCCTTCTGATTAACCTTTTAGTCATTCTCTGCTGTTCTTTATCTTCTGTCCCAACATCTGACCTGTCACTCATTTTTGTACAATTGTTTTTTTCTTAATTTTGAAGCTTTCCTTAATTTCTCTGGTTAACTATGAACGGTAGGCCCTCCCCTTAGAAACTTTCTTTATAGTAAGGTATACTGACTCTAAGCATTTTGAAATATCCTCTTAAATGTCTGACACTACTTATCTATTGATCTATTCCCATAACTGAGTAAGCTAGTTCACTTCAGCTAACTCAGCTTTCAAATCCATCTGGGTGTCCTTATTGAAGTTTAAAATACTCATTTCAGAACCACTCTTCTTCTTTTCAATCTGATTGTACATTCAATTATATTGTTGTCACGGCTACCTCAGTGAGCCTTAAGTCTGAAGTCATTTATCAATCCTTTCACATCACACAATACCAAGTCTAATATCACCTGCTCTCTGATGCTGCTCTAAGAAGCTATCTCAAAAGCAATTCTATGAAGTCCCCATCAGACAACAACTACCAATCTGATTTTTTCCAGTTTATGTGTAGGTGGAAATCATGCATTATTGTATAATTTGTTTATCACAAGTACCCAATATCTATTTTTGTATACTTCACCCTACACTGTGCTTACTATTAGGGGGCTTGTCAATTACACTAAATGTTCACCCATTAAATGTCATTACGATACTGACTCTGCCCAGTTTTTCACTTCCATTGCTTGAAAACTGTCTTAGATATGCATTGCCTTTGAACATTGATTCGAATAAAACAAATTTGATTATTTGTTACATAATCAGATACCAGTTCATTTCGGTAACCCAACACAGTACTCTGGTTAGATATTTCAGGAACTATCTGTGACTTCTTTCCCAACCTATTTGACAACTTCATCGAAACCAATTGGAGATCCTGATCTCCTGAACCAAGGCCATCTCTAACTATTGCCCAAGTGTTGTCTGGATCAACAGCGCTGCCCTTCCATCTTCACCTCTTCATCTTCTTCCATAGTGGCTATTAGATCAAATTTACTTGCTTCAGTGTACACCATCAATTCATTTACTTTGATGTGATTGCTTTGTGCATTCGAAAATAAAGCCTTTAGTTTTGTTTTCTTGATATCTTTGTCAAACCTAATCTTGACTGATGTTGTATTAGATTTATTCTCTCTCACCCTTCCTGCCATTCTCTAGCCTTCATCTCCCATGTTGCTCTTTTGCTGTCTTGCTGTGATGCTCCCCCTTGATTTGCACACTGACCCAAGCTTAATCCCTGACCACTGTTGTTTCATTTAAAGCTGCTTCCCTACCTCTGCAGTGTTTTGAAGTGCCTGCTCTAGGTTGTCCAAGTCTCTGAAGTATGTTGCAGTGGGGGAATTGCTGCTGCCCGGTAAACTATATACTTGATCCGGGTTTGATATACCCTTTTCTTCAATCAGCCAAGGCAATGGAGGTGATGATGAATTTTGTCAATCTCTGCCTTCATTGAGAGGTGGCTCTGAAGATATGACAAAGTGGTTCTCATTTCCCAGGATCTCACGCTAGATTTTAATTGATTGAGGGAGGTTTTTTGCTGTGAGGGTTGGTTGGAAGAGAACCTTTGCTTTTTTGAACACTAATTGTAAGTCTGATTTTCTTTCAGAGATGGTGTCAACAATGACGTGGAGCATTAAATAGTGATTTCACCTGCCTTGGTTGACCTGGTAAGGCCATTAAAACTCTTAGTGCTTTGCCCTGGTATGTTGTGGGGTGGAGATAAAATTCACAGTAATTACCACGACTTCCCATTTCTCTTCAATTGCTTTCCTTAGAGTTATGTAGTACTGGCCAAGGAGAAGTCCACTTTTCATAGCCTCTGTTCTATGATGTGGAGAAAATGGGGGGGATGCGGATCTGTAAATTTATTTTATAAAGGTTTTTTGATTTGGAAAATTTCTGTGCATAATCCTTTATGCTTTTACAGCTCTCAAACCCTGTAGGAGCATTTGATGTTCTGTCTGTCACAGGATGAAATCTCTGTAATTTACACTGGATATTTCTCCAAGAAAATGAGACTGATCCAAATACAGGCTGTTCTTGCAACACCTAACCAGAATACTCACATCACTGTGTAACTCAAATAAATTGGTGTCTGACTATGTCACATAAATAGTGAATCAAATCAATATTCAAAGGTAATGCATATCTAAAACAGTTTTGAACCAATGGAAGTGAAAAACTGAACAGAATCAATATCCTAATGACATTTTAATGGGTGAACACTATGTAGTTGACATGACTGGTCAAAAAGGTGCTATTGTATTCTTTTTAAAATTATATTCTTCTATTTACTGTTTTTGGAAGCATTTTTCAAACATTGTAATAGAGAAATCCATCTCTCATCTCATTTTCAACCATTAGGAAAATAAACTTCATTTAATGCATTTTTTTATGGAATAATATGGTGAACCATTAGTTATTTCAATAATCCTACAGTTTGTTATTTGATCACATGATTTGTCTATTTTTTTTAGTCCAGTGTCTTGTTCAATGCAGTAATATGTTCTTTGAATTTATTGGAAAGTAGAAATATTGGGGAAAATGCCATTATTGCTTCATGATACATCATAAATTATAGCTAACTTTGGAATTTTTCGCTAGGCTTACAAATGTATTCAACCTACAAGTTTATATCTGGTGGTAGAGATTGAAATCAGTTCACTGGTGCATGGTGCGTTTATGTTCTGAAATATTAAAACATGCAAAGTTAGTTAAGTTAATTGGATCTATCTAATAATTAATTAAATCAGTATTTTCAGTTCAACATTAATCATGTAGAACAGTGTTTGGCATTTATTATAACGTGCAAATTGGCTTTAACTCAGTTCAAATTAAATTTCATAATGTTCTAAGAAGCACTGTTCTGGCTTGAGATAAATGGGTACAAATACATGCCAAATATTTTCCATGTCATCTCTACTAATATATGAAGCAAAATAGGAAAAAAGGTTTGTCAAGGAAAAGGTATTTGTGTGACTATCCAGACTTTCACTATCCAGAATCCTTTTATAATTATTCTAATTTGTACCCTCTTCACCCTCACCGAAAGCTCATCCCCTTTTCATAGAAGGGTGAAATCCTTTCCTTAATAAAAATAGAAAGTGCTGGAGAAACTCAGCAGGTCTGGCAGCATTTATGAAGAGAGAATCAGAATTATTGTTTGAGTCCAATTACTTTACATAGAATCCTTACAGTGTGGATACATGCCATTTGGCCCATCGAGTCCACTTTGACCCTCTGAAGAACCTCCCAGCCAGACCCTTCACCCTGTCACCCTGCATTTCCCATGGCTAATTAACTTAGCCTGCACATCCCTGAACAATGTGGGCAATTTCAGCATGGGCAATCCACCCTAACATGTACATGTGGATTATGGGAGGAAACCAGAGCACCAAGTCCCTTAGAACTTCCTTTTCCTCTGAACTTCCCTTTCCTTAGTTTATTTACATCCCCCTTTTGTTGTTTAATCCAATTAATGCAAAGGATCCTGGGAGGTTTGCAAGACATGAAATGTTGCTTTTAAATCTCATGTTAACTGCATTCCTTTTAAATATTTATTCACAGCATTCCACAAAATGGCCTTGAGCATTTTCCTAGCAAACTGTAATACAATTATACTCTTTATATTTTGGAATTGAGAGGCTACCTTTGCTAACCTTGAAATCTTTAGAGGTTACTCCTGGAGACAGTTTTTACACATAGGTGTTTCAGGGTCCACTGGTATTGGAAGTAACAACTTGTCAGGTATAAGTATCAAGCTACAGATTGATAAGATGGATAAGTCCCCAGGACCAGACCAGATTTACCCTAGGCTACACTGGGAAATGAGAAAGGAGGTTGCTAAGCCGCTGTCGAGAATATTTGCCTCCTCACTCTCCACAGGAGTCGTACCAGAGGATTAGAAGGAGGCGAATGTTGTTCCTCTTTTCAAGAAGGGTAATAGGGAAATTCCTGGTAATTACAGATCAGTCAGTCTTACATCTGTGGTCAGCAAAGTTTTGGAAAGAATTCTGAGGAATAGGATTTATGACTATTTGGAAAAGCATAGCGCGATTAAAGGCAGTCAGCATGGCTTTGTGAGTGGCAAGTCATGCCTCACAAATCATATTAAGTTCAATGAGGAGGTGCCAAGACAGGTTGACAAAGGTCGAGCAGTGGATGCAGTGTATATGGACTTCAGCAAGGCATTTGATAAGGTTCCCCACAGTAGGCTCATTCATAAAAGTCAGGAGATATGGGATACAGGGAGATTTGGCTATCTGGATTCAGAATTGGTTGGCTGACAGAAAGCAGAGAGTGGTTGTAGATGGAAAATATTCTGTCTGGGGGTCAGTGTTGAGTGGGGTCCTGCAGGGCTCTGTTCTTGGGCCTCTGGTCTTTGTAGTTTTTATAAATGACTTGGATGAGGAGGTTGAGGGGTGGGTTAGTAAATTTGCAGATGACACAAAGGTTGGAGGTGTCATCGATAGTATAGAGGGCTACTGCAGGCTGCAGCGTGACATAGACAGGATGCAGAGGTGGGCTGAGAAATGGCAGATGGAGTTCAACCTGGATAAGTGCGAAGTGATGCATTTTGGAAGGTCGAACTCGAATGCTGAATATAGGATTAAAGACAGGATTCTTGGCAGTGTGGAGGAACAGAGGAATCTTGGTGTTCAAGGACAAAGATCCCTCAAAGTTGCCACCCATGTGGATAGGGTTGTTAAGAAAGCATATAGTGTTTTGGCTTTCATTAACAGGGGGATCGAGTTTAAGAGCCGTGATGTTTTGCTACAGCTCTATAAAACCTTGGTGAGACCACACTTGGAATATTGTGTCCAGTTCAAGTTGCCCTACTATAGGAAAGATATAGAGGCTTTAGAGACGGTGCAAAAAAGGTTTACCAGGATACTGCCTGGACTGGAGGGCTTGCCTTATGAAGAGAAGTTGACTAAGCTCGGACTTTTCTCTCTGGCGAGAAGGAGGAAGAGAGGTGACCTGGTTGAGGTATACAAGGTAATGAGAGGCATGGATAGAGTCAATAGCCAGAGACTTTTCCCAGGGCAGGATTGACTGGCATGAAGGGTCATAGTTTTAAGATATTAGGAGAAAGGTATGGAGGGGACGTCAGAGGAAGGTTCTTTACACAGAGAGTTGTGAATGCATGGAATGCGTTGCCAGTGGTGGTGGTGGAAGCAGAGTCATTAGGGACATTTATGCAACTGCTGGACATGCACCTGGATAGCAGTGAATTGAGGGGTGTGTATGTTAAGTTATTTTAGTTTACATTAGGATTAATCCTCGGCACAACATCGTGGGCCAAAGGGCTTGTTCTGTGCTGTACTTTTCTATGTTCTCTATGTTCTATGTACAGTGACTGTTGTGTGTTTTCTTTCATCCACAATTACTTCGAACAGCATGGTCTGGGGATCTCATAACTTCAACCAGCGTTCTGATTCCCAGATTGTTGTGGACCACCTTTATGCAGCTGATCCACTGTTGTAACAGTTTGGACAGTTCTCTGCCAAAACAGGATGGCAGCACCTCTACTGGCAGTGGACATATAACCATTGAGTTACAGAACATTAAAGTTCTAACATGATCTGTGTGGCTTCCTTCAATCAGTCTGCCTTTTCTTCCATTCAAAATGTTTGGGATTCTCATTAGTGACACCAACGGAACTATACAATAAACAAGCAATGAAACAAAAATCAGAGGAAGATAGCACCAAGAATACACAGTAAATTAAATGGAATATCTGCGTATACAGAAAATGTCAGTTTATATTTAGTGCAGCAGAAGTAGAAAGGACTGTTGAGAGAATAGTAATATTTATGACAGTGTCTGTCCTCTGGAAATCAGTGGAGACTGTATCATCTGTTAGGATATCTGTAAATGAGACACAGCACAAGAGCGACCCTGCCATTGAGATCTTTACTGATTCAAATTTCAATCTCTGTTACCTTGGGATTTAAACCCATATCCCCACTTTGGGGACTAGATTAGATTAGATTAGATTAGATTACTTACAGTGTGGAAACAGGCCCTTCGGCCCAACAAGTCCACACCGACCCGCCGAAGCGCAACCCACCCATACCCCTACATTTGCCCCTTTAACCTAACACTACGGGCAATTTAGCATGGCCAATTCACCTGACCCGCACATCTTTGTGACTGTGGGAGGAAACCGGAGCACCCGGAGGAAACCCACGCAGACACGGGGAGAATGTGCAAACTCCACACAGTCAGTCGCCTGAGTCGGGAATTGAACCCGGGTCTCTGGCGCTGTGAGGCAGCAGTGCTAACCACTGTGCCACCGTGCCGCCCACTAAAGCTAGTGGGCCTAACCAGACTAGATTACCATTTCAGTATCATTACCACTACATTAGCAACTCTTGTTTAAATGATTGTCTTGTACTCTCACTTAACAGATTTTTTCTAATCCACTTTAACCAAATGTCACATAATCTTGTCCATTTGTATCAAATCTCCCCTCAAAGTCCTTTGTTTCAAGAAGAACAAACTCAGTTCCTCCCACTTAACCTTGTGACTAAATGCCCCATCTCTGCAACCATTCTAGTAAATCCCTTTTCTTCTGCATCTTCTCAGGGACCCTCACATCTTAATGAGTCATGAAAAGAAATGGATGCAGTCCTCTACGTGGGGCCTAACCAGAGCTTTAGAAATGTTCTGCATAATGTCCTGTGTTTTGTACATGAGTGAGTTTACGAAACCCAAGATCCCATATGCTTTGCTAACCCTTCTCTCAGTATGTCTTGCCATATTCAAAAACTGATATGGCAGGGTAGTAATTGTCCATTACCCAGAATTGTAAACTTGGGTGACATGTTATTGTGTGCTGTAAAGCTATTATTTCCAGGTAAAAGTTATTATACTTGAGTAGGAGCAACAGATAGCATTAAACAACAGTTAGATTCAGACTTTGACTACCTGCCAAATTCCATACAATGTCTGTGAGCTGTTCTGCATTGCAGAATTTTTTTGACCTCTGTGCATCTTGAGCTGAAAGGACCGCCCAGCAGCTTCCTCAGGTTATGCAGCATTATTCTGTGGTAGGATTATTCCTCTGAAAATGACAGCAGAAATTTGCCCAGAACTAAACTTGATCTATCAGTATGAGCCTGTTGAAGTTAAATAGCTTGATTTTATAGAATCATAGAATAGGTTCGTGCTGAATCACCCTGTTGTGGTCTTCCCAAGACATCATCAATGGTTCATGTGATTTAGAGTAGAATTCTTAAAAAAAAGTTCAAATGAGCAGTTGTATTGACACCCTCTTCCATGTTAAATAAACAGTTGAAAATATAAAAATCTAAATATAAATTAAGTGGATGACATGAATCATCAGTTTCTGGATTAGTGGTGCTGGAAGAGCACAGCAGTTCGGATGCTGCCTGAACTGCTGTTCTCTTCCAGCACCACTAATCCAGAATCTGGTTTTTAGCATCTGCAGTCACTGTTTTTACCTAGCTGAATCATCAGTTAACATGTGCAACCAATGGTGATCTTTAAAAATCTGGCTAAGTGTTCATTTATCAAATTAATATCCCCATTATAATACATGGCAGTGCAGCTAATTACCAAGCGATGTTAAATAGGGTTGACAAGTCACTTTGCTCCCAGAGAATCTTTATCCTGTATACATAAAATATTTTAATAATAGAATGCCTGCAACAGCATAAAATATTCATTCTGATCCCCAGCTGAGATACCTTATACAATATGCACTAGAGGAAGAAAGTTCACTGCATCTGACTGAAAGATTGAATTGGAGCTTCATTCAGATAAATAAACTGCAACTGTTCATATCTCAACACAATGTTCATTGACAGCGCCTTCAGATCGCTTTCCAATGGAAGTTTAAATATGCTTCAAACAGATTTGGAGTTTATCAGAAATCATTTGAAGAATTAGAATTCTTGATGCGCACATGGGCTTTTAAAAAGTGTATGAAACATTCTTATTACCATTATCAATGGGCCAAGTGAAATTCTTGATACCCCTGCCAGAGAAAGGCTTTAACTTTTGATGAGGGGAACTTGTCATGGAGCTTAAATTCTAAGAAATTAAAGATCATGTGGCAGCAGAGATGCAGGAATAGCTAAAGGATGAAAAGCGGAGAGTAAATGAAATAAAAACCCAAGGTGCTGGAGAAACTCAGCAGGTCTGGTCACATCTGTAGATAGTTAATGTTTCACTGTTCCAAAGATCTCCTGCATCTGCCGTGTTTTGTCTTTATTTTAGTAACATTAAATAAATGTTTCTTGGAGTCGTTTGATGTAAATAATGTTCTCCAGTGACTTGCGTATTTTCTTTGTCTTGAGTCTGAGCATTGATTTTAGTAACTCCAAACTTTTGCATAATATTGTAAGGGCCTGAAAAGGTTAATGCTGATGAGTGCATTAAGCACCACCCCTCATGATGTTGTCACATGAAGGGACCAACTTTGGATCTTGAAGGAGTTAGACTCTCACAACCTCAGTAATAATCTCTATCATATCAATGGAACTTGTACCTGATTGCTACCTGCAATAAACTACATCTTGTTTAAGGCAAGAACAGCTTCTCATTAGACTACCAGGTAGTCTTCTTTTGCCACACTAGACCAAGCAAGCCCTTTGGATCCTGATCAGGAAAGAGAATGGATCTTCCAACAAGATGAACTGTGGTAAGGTTTCATCTTACATCTTAGTAAACAGGTGCAGACTCCATTAGCTCGAGCTTCTCAGACACAATTTTAATGAAGTTGCTCACACAGATATAAGGAGCTAAAACAACTGAACTTTCCAGAACCATGCAAATTTACTTGCTGGAAACAAGAATCCTCCACCTTATTTGCAAAATGTAGGAATGCTTCATATTGACTGAACATGATCAGGAAAACTGTCAGGTATAGCAGTAGCATTGCTAGACTGCAAAATTAAAAACTTTTAAATCAAGGAGAATAAATACTCACAATAGGAAGACAAGACAGTAGAAGTTTTAATTTCTGCCAGGAAGGTTTAATTTCTGCAATATGTCAAGGAGAACACAGGATTGCACATCTTAGAGAAAAAATTCTTAAGGTAGAGAATCTAGATACTAAATTTTAGGCTGAGCAAGGAAAGTATATTTGTTTAGGAATATAGTCACAGGCGAGGTGCCAGAAGACTGGAGGTTGGCTAACGTGGTACCACTATTTAAGAAAGGTGGTAAGGACAAGCCAGGGAACTATAGACCGATGATCTTGAAATCGGTGGTGGGCAAGTTGTTGGAGGGAATCCTGAGGGACAGAATTTGGAAAAGCAAGGACTGATTAGGGATAGTCAACATGGTTTTGTGCATGTCTCACAAACTTGATTGAGTTTTTTGAAGAAGTAACAAAGAGGATTGCTGAGGGCAGAGTGATGGACGTGATCTATATGGACTTCAGTAAGGTGTTCGACAAGGTTCCTCATGGGAGAATGGTTAGCAAAGTTCGATCTCATCTTATACAGGGAGAACTAGCCATTTGGATACAGAACTGGCTCAAAGATAGAAGACAAAGGGGGGTGGTGAAGGGTTGCTTTTCAGACTGGAGGCCTGTGACCAGTGGAGTGCCGCTGAGATTGGTGCTGGGTTCACTACTTTTCATCATTTATATAAATGATTTGGATGTGGACATAGGAGGTATAGTTAGTAAGTTTGCAGATGACACCAAAATTGAAAGTGTAGTGACAGGGAAGAAGGTTACCTCAGATTACAACAGGATCTTGATCAGATGGGCCAATGAGCTGAAGAGTGGCAGATGGACTTTAATTTAGATAAATGCAAGGTGCTGCATTTTGGAAAAGCAAATCCTTTATTGGTATTGAGTATAGGAGTTGGAAGGTCATGTTGCATCTGTACAGGATATAGGTTAGGCCACTTTTGGAATATTGCGTGCAATTCTGGTCTCCCTTTCTAACAGAAAGATGTCGTGAAACTTGAAAGGGTTCAGAAAAGATCTACAAGGATGTTGCCAGGGTTGGAGGATTTGAACTATAGGGGGATGCTGAATAGGCTGGGGCTGTTTTCCCTGGAGCATCAGAGGCTGAGGGGTGACCTAATAGAGGTTTATAAAATCATGAGGGGCATTGATAGAATAAACAAACAAAGTCTTTTCCCTGGGGTGGGGAAAGTCCAGAACTAGAGGGCATAGATTTAGGGTGGAAGGGGAAAGATATAAAAGGGACCTAAGGGGCAACCTTTTCACATAGTGTGGTACATGTATGGAATGAGCTGCCAGAGGAAGTGGTGGAGGCTGGTACAATTGCAACATTTAAAAGGATGGGTATATAAATAGGAAGGCTTTCAAGGGATATGGGCCAAGTACTGGCTAATGGGTCTAGATTAGATTAGGCTATCTGGTCGGCATAGATGAGTTGGACCGAAGGGTCTGTTTCCGTGCTGTATATTTCTATGACTCTATGACTCTATATTATAGCTTGCCAAGTAGTAAAAGAAGGAATAGATATTTGCGATGAAGTTCTGAAAGGTGACAATTACTTTAATTTCAGAATAAATAAAATCCTTGAGACAGCCTTCTTGACCACTCTATCCACCTGTGCAGCCACCTTCAGGGTACAATGGAGCTGAACTCCCAGAATCTCTCTGCTCATCAACTTTTCCCAAGGCTCTTCCGATTACAGTATAGTTGGCTCTAGAATTAGACTTCCCAAAATGCACCACCTCACATTTGCCTGGATTGAACTCCATCTGCCACTTCTCTGCCCAACTTTCCAGTCTATCTATATTCTCCTGTATTCTTTGACAGTCCCCTATGGTTTCTGCTACTCCACCAATCTTTGCGTAATCTTCAAACTTATTCATCAGACCAACAGTGCACTCTTCCAGATCATTTATGTATATTACAAATAACAGTGACCCCAACACTGACCCCTGTGGAACACCACTGGTCACCTCTCTCCATTTCAAGAAACTCCCTTCAACTACTACTCTCTGTCTCCTGTTGCTCAACCAGTTCTTTATCCACCTAGTTAGAACACCCTGCACACCATGTGACTTTACTTTCTCCATTAGTCTACCATGGGGAACCTTATCAAATGCCTTACTAAAGTCCATGTATATGACATCTACAGCCCTTCCTTTATCATTCAACTTGGTCACTTCCTCAAAGAACTCTATTAAATTGGTAAGGCACGATCTGCCCCGCACAAAACCATGTTGCATATCACTGATAAGCCCATTCCTTTTCAAATATAAGTAGATTTTATCCCTCAGTACCTTCTCCAACAACTTTCCCACCACTGATGTCAGGCTCACTGGTCTGTAGTTACCTGGAATGTCCCTACTATCCTTCTTGTACCGGGGACAATATTAGCGACCCTCCAGTCCTCCGGCACCTCACCTGTGTTTAAGGATGATACAAAGATATCTGTCAGGACCCCAGCTATTTTGTCTCTCGCCTCTCTTAGCAACCTGGGATAGATCCCATCCGGTCCTGGAGATTTGTCCACCTTAATATCCTTTAGCCTGCCCAACACATCTTCCCTCCTTATGTCAACATGATCCAGAGTAAATAAACGTCTATCCCTAATCTCAACATTCATCATGTCCCTCTCCTCAGTAAACATTGATGCAAAGTAATCATTGAGAAAAACACCCATTTTTTCAGGATCGACACACAATCTTCCTTCCTTATCCTTTACTGGACCAACCCTTTCTCTAGTTACCCTCTTGCTTCTTATATAAGAATAAAAGGCTTTTGGATTCTCCTTAATCCTGCTCACTAAAGTTATTTCATGACCCCTTTAAGCCCACTTGATTCCTCACTGAAGATTGGTCCTACTCTCCCGATATTCCTCCAAGGCCTGCTCTGTTCTTAGCTGCTGAACCTTGTGTACACTTCCCTTTTCCTCTTGGCTCATCACACAATTTCTCCTATCATCCACGGTTCACGAATCTTGCCTTTCCTATCCCTTGTTTTCAAAGGGACATGCTGGCATGGTGGCTCAGTGGTTAGCACTGCTGCCTCACAGTACCAGGATCCCAGGTTCAATTCCAGCCTTGGGTGACTGTTTGTGTGGAGTTTGCACATTCTTCCCATGTCTGTGTGGGTTTCCCCCAGGTGCTCCAGTTTCCTCCCACAGTCCAAAGATATGCAGGTCAGGCGAATTGGCCATGTTAAATTGCCCATAGTGTTAGGTGCATTAGTCAGAGGGGGGTGGGTTGCTTTTTGGAGTGTTGGTGTGGACTTGTTGGTCCGAAAGGTCTGTTTTCACACTGTAAAGAATCTAATCTAATCCTGCACTATCTTCAACCTATCTTTGAAAGCCTCCCACATATCAAATGTTGACTTCCCTTCAAATAGCTGCTCCTAATCCATATTTCCCAGCTCCTGCCAAATTTTGATATAATTGGCATTGACCCAGTTTAACACGCTTCCCTTAGGACCACTCTCTGTCTACGAGTATTCTAAAACTTACGGAATTGTGGTCACTATTCCCAAAGAAATCCCCCACTGCAACCTCTACCACCTAGCCTGGCTCATTCCCCAACACCAGGTTCAATATGGCCCCTTCCCTCATCAGACTATCAACATACTGCTCTAGAAAACTTTCCTGGATGCTTCTTACAGATTTTGTCCCATCCAGACCTCTGATACTAAGTGTATCCCGGTCAATGTTGGGAAAATTAAAATCTCCCATCACCACCACTCTGTTGCCTCTACATCTTTCCATAATCTGTTTACCAATTTGTTCTTCTATCTCATGCTCACTGTTGGGAGTCCTGTAATACAGCCCCAACAATGTAACTGCATCCTTCTTATTTCTCAGCTCTACCCATAAGGCCTCACTGCTCAAGCTCTCCACAGTGTCCTCCTTTAGCACAGCCGTTATATCATCCCTGACCAGCAAAGAACTTCTCCCACCCTTTTACTTCCCTCCCTGTCCTGTCTGAAGCATCTATATCCTGGAACATTTAATTGCCAATCATGCCCTTCCTTCAACCAAGTTTCTATGAGCAATAACATCATACTCCCACGCACCAATCCAAGCTCTAAGTTCATCTGCCTTACTCATTATGCTCCTTGCATTAAAGTATATGCACTTCAAGCCACCAGTTCTTTTGCTTTCATCTGCTTTCTGCCTACTCTTCCCCTTGGTAATGCTGCATTCATGATCCTTACAGTCTCTAGTACCTGGTACTAAGCAAAATAGTTGTGCTTGTTGGAGGTCAGCCATCTCAGCGTCAGAACATGTCTGCAGGAGTTCCTCAGGACAATGTCCAAGGCCCAACCATCTCCAACTGCTTCATTATAACCATTGCTCCTTGATCTTCAATGGTGTTAGCATCACTGAACACTCCACTATCAAAGTCCTGGGAGATATCATTGACCTGAAACTGAACAGGGAGACCTTTATAAATAAAATAGTTACAAGAGCAGGTCAGAGGGTAGCAAACATAGGAACATTGGAAAAGGAGTAGGTCATTCAACTCCTTTAGCCTATTCTGCCATTCAGTAAGATTGTGGCTGATGTGTGGCCTCACTTCATGTGCCTGCCTTGGGCCCATACCGCTTGAGACCCTTGCTTAATAAAAAAATTGTTTACCTCAGATTTAAATTTAATAATTGAATTAGCATCGTCCGCTGTTTGAGGAAGAGAACTCTACACCTCCACTTCTCTTTTTGTGTAGAAGTGCTTTCTAACATCTCTCCTCAATAGCCTCGCCCTAATTCTTAGATGAAGGTCTACAATCTTAGACTCCGACTTTGATTTATCTAATATTGTCACTTGTACCTACATACAGTGAAAAGTGGATAATGTTGCTACATTCCAGCACCATCTTGGATTACAGAATAAATTACTGAATAAATGGTAAAATACTGAATAAATTAAATTACATTGATATTACAAAAACTGAATCAGCATCAAAGGTTCATCTTTCCCTTTCCATAGAATTCACCTTCTCTGCTCCTTCAGTTGCTGCCAGTGGAAATACTTTATCTTTATCTACACTGTCTTTCACTGTTAATATCCTGAAAACCTCAATTACATCATCCTTAATCTTCTATATTCTAGAGAATAAAGGCCTAATTTCTTTAATCTCTTCTGTAATTTAGCCCCTGAAGTCCAGGTATCATCCTTGTAAACTTGCATTGAACACACACCAGGGCCAAAACATCCTTCCAAAGGTATGGTGCATAAATCTGTTTACAGTACTCTAAGTGAGGTCTAACTAGGGTTTTGTATAATTGCGGGAAAACATCTTCTTCCCCATATTCCAGCCCTTTAGACATGAAGGCCAACATTCCATTGACTATTATCTGTCCCTGCCATGGTATTTTAAAGAGCTGTGCACCTAAGTTCCCAAATCCTGTTGGACACCCATTGTATTCTATTTTTTACCTTCTAAAAATTGCCCTAATCCATCCTTTCTCAGTGCAAAATGGGTAACCTCACACTGGCTTATATTAAACTCTATCTGCCACATCTTTGCCCATTCAGCTAAACTATCAATATCTTTTGGTAATTTTATGCTGCCCAACTTTGTGCTATCAGCAATTTTGGGTATTTGGCTTTTTATGCCATTATCCAAGTCATTAATGAATATTGTGAATAATCAAGGCCCCAACACAAATCCCTATGGGACACCATTAGTCACATCTTGCCAATTTGAATACTGTTTCCTGCCACTGATTCAATTTCCTATTCATGTCAGTAATTTGCCCCCAATTCCCAGGACTTCCATTTTATCTGATTGGGAATGCTGCAGCAAGTAACTCACTTCCTGATTCTCCAAAGCCTGCCTAAAATTCACAAAGGACAAGTCAAGAGTGTGATGGAATACTTCCCACTTGCCTGGATGGGCACAGCTCTAACAATAGTCAAGAAGCTTGACACTATACAGGACAAAGTATCCAGCTTGATTGGCAACAAATTGACAAACGTCCATCCCCTGCACCACCAATGCTCAGTAGCAGCAGTGTGGGCTATCCACAAGATGCGCTGCAGAAATTCACCAACACTCCTTAGATAGCACCTTCTAAACCTCAACAACTTTCATCTAGAAGGACAGGCGCAGCAGATACATAGGAACATCAATACCTGCAAAGTTCCCCTTGAAGCCATTCACCATCCTGACTTAGAAATATATCACAATGCCTTCATTGTCACTGCGTCAAAATCCTGGAACTCCCTCTCTAAGGATGTTGTGGGTGAACCTACAGCATGTGGACTACATCAGTTCAAGAAGGCAGCTCATCACCACCTTCTCAAGCGCAACTAAGGATGGGCAATAAATGCTGGCCCAGCCAGTAACAACCACACCCCACAAATGAATAAAAATAATGAAAAACAAAGAGGTGTCAGAAAGTAGAGTACATTTACATAGTTCACAATCAAGAATTCTCATTCTCAGGCATTATACATTTTCACCTGAATTTTCTTCAAATGGTGAACTGAGTAAAGTTAAAACCAAGAAACCACTGTTCAAAGCACAGTTAGGAAACAACAGATTAAAGAAATTCTGCTGTCTGAACTCTAGTCAAGGAACTACTTATAGTAGATTATATAGGGTTTCCTAGACTGACAGTAGAAACCAGACTAAAGACAGAATCCATTAAGATTATTTATTTTGGCATAAGGAATTTGTTTCACGCTGTCAGAAAGATGGAATTTTATATATATATAATGGCAAAAATATTTTCCACATCTATCAAGTGTTGAAGAGATTTCGTGCTGCAAGATTCAGCAGGTTTATGAGGAAATGCTAAAAAAGAAATCAAGAATGAACAGTATGCCCCGACGAAGCTCATTGAAGAATCAAATCCTCAACTGATATAATTCTGACCAAGTTACAGCTCAGTAAGCTAATGGTGATGGTGACAGTTTTAAATCTGATGTCAGATGCTGAGAAGATGTGTGGCTAAGCAGAACATTTTGTCCTTGTATCTTCCCAGGAAGCATCAGTACTACTGGTTGCAAAGATCAGACCAAGCAGGAAGCAATCCTCAAGGAGAACAACGAAGGAAGAGAACACATTGGGGGAGGGGGGGTTCACAAATAATGTAATCACTCTGAGCAAATGAAAGCATCCAAACAAATTGGACAAAATGAAATAAAGTGTCTAAACTTCAGCACAGATTTGCCAGCAAATTGATAATAAAAACATTATCCCCTCAGGTTGAGATGGGGTGCATACAAAGAAATGGAAGTCACCACTGAGTAGGGATGCTGAATGTCCAAAGATTCAGGTCAAGGTCACGAAGAAATTGCCTGGCTCAGAAGAAACGACCTGGTGACCCAGGATTTGGCACAAAGCAAAGTAACAATTTTAACTGAGTAGACATCCTCCACAACAAAGACTCCAGTGTATAATACTGCAATTCTCTATTCAACAAGAAAGGACTCTTTTGCTAAACAGGTCTGAGTGATAAACAGTCCTCTAGTTTAAATGGGCTCACCAACTTCATTCTGTGTAAAACAGCATCAGAGTCAACAGTCTTCAGCTGACCAGTCTTTCTTATCTGAAGGTGACATGTTCTGGGAGAATAGGAAAATCTCCAAACCACTTTTATTTGTAAAGCTGGAGACCTGATGAGAGCTGGGATAGTGGTAAATGTAAATATATGCATGGAATTATAATGTTAACAATGAAGGAATAGCTTGCAGGGAGCTGGTGTATAAAAGTGTAAAGGTCTGAAAAGGTTAGGGATTGCTTTTAGCGCAGCCTGATATGATAACGTCACATGGGCTCAGGCAGACCAGCTTTGGATCTCAAAGGAGTAAGACTTGACATCATAGTCTTGGTAGCAATGTGTATCTTAATATTGCTTGCACTGAGTTGTTTTCCTGCAATAAACCACATCTTGTGAAAGACAAGGACTGCTTCTAGTTAGACTATCAGATGGTTTTCCTCTACCAAGTGTATAGGTTGGACTTTAGATCCCTACTAGGAAGGAGGATGGTGATAGCACGTCTCCCAAATAGATCTTAAATTGCGATGAGCTGTAGTGACCTTATAATACAGACCTTAGTTACAGCCTTCATTTTGTTTGCAGCAAGTGGTGCTGTAATGGGAATGAATGTATTGATGTCTAGGAGACTCAAAATGGAGTTCATGTTTTAGGTGTAGCCCATTGGTATGAACACATGTTTTGGCAGGTAGTCTATGTCTGGCATCATGAATTAATTTTTTTCTTTCTGAAGCTGACAGACCTCCTGTGATTTTCTATGTTTTCTGAGGAGATCTTTTTAATACTTCCAGTTGTTTTTATTTCATCTACTCACCTTTTGTCCTGCTGCAGACCCTACATTACCTTTTCACTATGCTATCTATTCGCATGCTCTTTTTATTTTTTTTAATTACTTGGCTGAGATAATCACTCTGACAAAAAATCATTGAGTATAGAGTGACAAAATCAGAATTGTACAGCACGGAAACAGACCCTTTGGCCCATCTCGTCCATACCGACCAGATATCCTAAACTAATCTAGTCTCATTTGCGAGCATTCTGCCCATATCCCTGTAAACCCTTCCTATTCATGCACCCATCCAGATGTCTTTTAAATTTTGTAATTGTACCAGCCTCCACCAGCTTCTGGCAGCTCATTCCATACATGCACCACCCTCTACATGAAAATGTTGCCCCCTTAGGTCCCTTTTATATCTTTCCCTTTTCATAAAATCCCTGCAGTATGGGAGCAGGCCATTCAACCCACTGAGTTCACACCAACTCTCTGAAGAATATCCCATTCAGACCCACCCCCTCCCCCCCCCCACACCTCCCCCCCCCCCCCACCCAACCGATCCCTGTAACCCTGCATTTCTCAGAGAAACCCACGCAGACATGGGCAGAATGTGCAAACTCCATGCAGACGGTCATCCGTGACTAGGAATCAAATCATGTCCCTGGTGCTGTGAGGCAGCAGTGCTAGCCACTGTGCCATCATGCCACTCTCATCTTCAATCTATGCCTTCTAGTTTTGGACTCCCTTACCCTGGGAAAAAGGCCTTGGCTCTTCACCTGATCTATGCTCCTCAAGATTTTATGAACCTCCATAAGATCAGAAATGTTAACTCCCTTTCCTTTCCACCTGACCAACTGAATAGTTCTACATTTTCTGTTTTTTTCATGTTTCCAGCATCCTCATTATTTTGTATTCTTAAATCATTTATTTAATTTAACTGTTTACATTAGGCATTTCACAGCTCATTGAATCCATTAACTTCTGTTGTAATTAGAGCATCTGTTACTTTGCTTTCATTCTTTGCTTTTTCTCTGGTTCAGTGCCTCAAACAGGGAGACTCAGTATTCCAGAAGGGCAGCTCCAAGGTGAGTCAGCTATTCCTAGTTTACACCTCTGCATATCGATGCAAACCCTGCCCAACCAAAGCCCCAGCCCCGTCACCCACTTTAATTAAAGCAGATCTTAGAAACAATTCATTCCTTATGTGGTGCTTTGAATCAATCAAGTTGCTAAGTTTGGTCACAGGGAGTCAGGAAATTAAAAGAGGAAAATGGTTACTTTGGTGTGTGCAAATCCCCAACTTGTTGTTTCCCTCTGAGACTGATACTAATGTTTATCAGTGCTTAAATATGTTGGAGCACTGCCAGCAAAACTAATGTCTTGCATCCATGCCGGTTTAAGTATCCAGCATGGCACTGATTTCAAAGCAGATGGTCAGCAAATCCTCGCATCCTCAAGTGGCTGAAGGTGGCAGCAAGTAGCCTTGTTAAATCATTACGTTCACAGATGGATTATTTTTATGCAGTGATTTATTTTTGGACCATTTATTTTTCATAAACCTTCTCTTTAAGAAATCCAAGAGCAATGTGAACGATTAAAACACTTAAATGACTGTACGGTTACTACTCCACCATGGGGGTCACTGCAGCACAGCCTAATCTTAGTCATACAGAAACATTTCCATTAGCTCAACCCTAGGCAATTCTCTCCTCCCCACCTCATGGGGGCAGGCTCAATCATACACCAGCTTCAACTTGAGACCTTCCCAATCTGCCCATTATTTGTCACTTGTTGCTTGAGATGACCTTTTCACCTACAAAAATAATAGAGGGAAACAATCAGCAAAACATTTATATTTACAGCTCAGCTGCTCAGTCTCTTAAATAGCTGTGGTTGGCTGTGGAAGCCTGTCTTCTGTATAGATTTCTGTGCAGATTATTACTGTGCAGATTATTATTATTATTATTATGCAAAGATAAATTATGTTGTTGTGGAGTAACCGGAATCAATGTAGTTTAGTTTTTTTCTAATAGGAACATAACAGCATAAGAACTAAGAGCAGGAGTAGGCCATCAGGCCCATCGAGCCTGCTCCACCATTCAATAGGATCATGGCTGAGCTTTTCGTGGACTCAGCTTCACTTACCTGCCCACTCACCCTAACCCTTAATTCCCTTACTGTTCAAAAATCTATCTTTCTTTGCCTTAAAAACATTCAACGAGATAGCCTCAACTGCTTCACAGGGCAGGGAATTCCACAGATTCACAACTCTTTATGTGAAAAAGTTCCTTCACCACTCAGTCCTAAATCAGGGACCTCTTATTTTGAGGCTATGCTCCCTAGTTCTAGATTCACCCATCAGTGGAAGTAACCTTCCTCTTCTCTGCTATCTGTTCTTTTAATTTTATATGTTTCTATAAGATTCATGCTTCTAAATTCCAATGAGTGCTGTCCCAGTCTACACAATCTCTCCTCATAGTGCAACCTTCGCAATTCCAGAATCAATCTAGTGAACTTCTCTGCACCCCTTCCAGTGCCAGTACATCCTTTCTCAAGTGAGGAAACCAAAACTGTACACAGAGCTCCGGGTAATATCATAAAAATATTAAGATCATGTGATGCAATGGTAGGTCAGGACACAACTTTTTCTCTCCAAGGAGGTGATTTAGTCATAGAGTCGTGGAGATGTACAGCACGGAAACAGAACCTTCAGACTCTGACCAATAAAGGATTTGTTTTTCCAAATTGCAGCACCTCGCATTTCTCTAAATTAAACTCCATCTGCTACTTCTCAGCCCATTGGCCCATCTGATCAAGATCCAGTTGTAATCTGAGGTAATCTTCTTGACGGTCCACTACACCTCCAATTTTGGTGTCATCTGTAAACTTACTAACTATATCTCTTATGCTCGCATCCAAATCATTTATATAAATGACGAAACGCAGTGGATCCAGCACCAATCCTTGTGGCACTCCACTGGTCACAGGCCTCCAGTCTGAAAAACAACCCTCCACCTCCACCCTCTGTCTTCTACCTTTGAGCCTGCTACTCTTTAAAAAGTGGGTGGCACAGTGGTTAGTACTGCTGCCTCACAGCGCCAGAGACCCGGGTTCAATTCCCGCCTCAGGCGACTGACTGTATGGAATTTGCACATTCTCTCCGTGTCTGCGTGGGTTTCCTCCGGCTGCTCCGGTTTCCTCCCACAGTCCAAAAATGTGCAGGTTAGGTGAATTGGTCATGCTAAATTGCCCTAGTGTTAGGTTAAGGGGTAAATGTAGGGGAATGGGTCTGGGTGGGTTGTGCTTCGGCGGGTCGGTGTGGACTTGTTGGGCTGAAGGACCTGTTTCCATACTGTAAGTAATCAAATCTAATCCCTATCTACATCAATGCAGCTGAGGCGGAAAGGGTCGAGAGGGTCAAGTTCCGACACCAACAATCTGTCCTGAACCTGTCACAATGGTCAAGAAAGCACAACACCTCTTCTTCCTCAGGAAGCTTAGGACCCTCACCAGCGTTTACAGGGGTGCATAATGGCCTGGTATGGCAAATGCTCTATCCAGGACTTTAAGAAACTATACAGAGTTGTGAACACAGCACAGACCATCCTGCAAGCCAACCTCCCATCCATCTACACTTCTTGCTGCCTTGGAAAAGCAGCACAACATCATCAAAGACCCCTCCCATCCAGTTATAATCTCTTCCAACCTCTTCCATCAGGCAGAAGACACAAAAGCTTAAACATGTGTACCAACAAGTTCAAGGACAGTTTCCTCCCCTATGTTATTAGACTTCTGAATGGATTTCTCAAATTTCAAATCTATTTTGATCTTGTTTTTTGTAAATCTTCTTCACAGCGTAACTTTGGATTTGTCGCCCTGATCTTTGTACGTTCTGATTTGCCTGTACTGCACGCAAAACAAAACTTTTCTAGGTACATGTAACAATAATAAATCAAATCAAAAGATGGGTGAAAACAGGTCACACGATGGGCTGTGGATGGTAGCTGTGAGACACGGAGCATCAGCAACACAAGCAGTGTTTGACACATCCACATTACATGGTGGACAAGAAATTGGGAAAAATGAAGCAGTCATCTGAGAAACAACAAACTCCATCTGAAACACTGAAAATGTGTTGGCAATTCAGTGGTCAGTGAACATCAAGCCAAACAGTAGTTTCTTGGAAATCACATTAATTTTTTTATTCAGGCATGGAATGTGGACGTCATTGGCTAGGCCAGCATTTCTTGCCCATCCTGAGTTTTTCTCAAGCAGGTGATGAGCTGCCTTCTTCAGCTGCTGCAGTCCGTGTGTGGAAAGGTGATATCTTTCCAAGTTGTGATATATTTCCAAGTCAGAATAGTGAGTGGCTAAAAGGAGGACTTGGAGGTGGTGGTGTTCCTATGTATCTGCTGGATTGTCCATCTAGATGGAAATGGCTGTGGGTTTGAAAGGTGTTGCCTAAGAATCGTGAGTTTGATTAAGAAAAAGAAGGAAGCAGATGTCAGAAATAGACAAGATAGATCAAATGAATCCTTAGAAGAGTATAAAAGCAGGAGTATACTTAAGAGGGAGATCAGGAGGGCAAAAAGGGGTCAGGAGATACTTTGGCAAATTGAGTTAAGGAGAATCCAAAGGGTTTTTATAATTACATTAAGGACAAAAAGAGTAACTCGGCAGAGTATAGGGCTCTTCAAAGATCAGCAAGGCGGCCTTTGTGTGGAACGACAGGAGATGGGAGAGATACTAAACAAGTATTGTGCATCAGTGTTTACTGTGGAAAAGGACATGGAAGATATAGAATGTAGGGAAATAGATGGTGAAAAGTATACAAATTACAGAGGAGGAAGTGCTGGATGTCTTGAAGCACATAAAAGTGGATAAATCCCCAGCACCTGATCAAGTGTCCCGTAGAAGTCTGTGAGAAGTTAGGGAAGTAATTGCTGGGCCCCTTGTTGAGAGATTTGTATCATCGATAGTCACAGGTGAGGTGCCGGAAGACTGGAGGTTGTCTAACATGGTGCCACTGTTTAAAAAAGGTGGTAAGGACAAGTAACAAAGAGGATTGATGAGGGCAGAGCAGTGGATCTGATCTGTATGGACTTTAGTCAGGTGTTCAACAAGGTTCCCCATGGGAGACTGATTAGCAAGGTTAGATCTCACAGAATACAGGGAGAACTAGCCATTTGGATACAGAACTGGCTCGAAGGTAGAAGACAGAGGGTGGTGGTGGAGGGTGGTTTTTCAGACTGGAGGCCTGTGACCAGTGGAGTGCCACAAAGATCGGTGCTGGGTCCATTTCTTTTCATCACTTATATAAATGATTTGGATGCGAGCATAAGAGGTACAGTTAGTAAGTTTGCAGATGACACCAAAATTGGAGGTGCAGTGGACAGCGAAGACGGTTACCTCAGATTACAACAGGATCTGGACCAGATCAGCCAATGGGCAGAGAAGCGGCAGATGGAGTTTAATTTAGATAAATGCAAGGCCCTGTATTTTGGGAAAGCAAATCTTAGCAGGACTTAAACACTTAATGGTAAGGTCCTAGGGAGTGTTGCTGAACAAAGAGACCTTGGAGTCAGATTCATAGCTCCTTGAAAGTGGAGTCGCAGGTAGATAGGATAATGAAGAAGGTGTTTGGTATGCTTTCCTTTATTGGTCAGAGTATTGAGTACAGGAGTTGGGAGGTCATGTTGCGGCTGTATAGGACATTGGTTAGGCCACTCTTAGAATGTTGCATGCAGTTCTGGTCTCCTTCCTAACGGAAAAATGATGTGAAACTTAACAAGGTTCAGAAAAGATTTACAAGGATGTTACCAGGGTTGGAGAATTTGAGCTGTAGGGAGAGTTTAAAGAGGCTGGGGTTGTTTTCCCTGAAGTATCGGACACTGAGGGGTGACCTTACAGGGGTTTATAAAATCATGAGGGGCATGGATAGGATAAATAGACAACGTCTCTTCCCTGGGCTGGAGGAGTGCAGAGCTAGAGGGCATAGGTCTAGGGTGAGAGTAAAAGAGACCCAAGGGGTAACTTTTTCACATAGAAGGTGGTACGTGTATGGAATGAGTTGCCAGAGGAAGTGGTGGAGGCTGGTACAATTGCAGCATTTAAAAGACATCTGAATGGGTATATGAATAGGAAGGGTTTGGAGGGATATGGGCCAGGTGCTGGCAGGTGGGATTAGATTGGGTTGGGATATCTGGTTGGTATGGACGGGGTGGACCGAAGAGCATCTTGTAGATAGTATATACTGCTGCTACTGAGCATTGGTGGTGGAGAGAATGGATGCTTGCGGATGTGGTTCCAATTAAGCTGGCTGCTGCTTTGTCCTAGATAGTGTCAAGCTGTTGTTGGAGCAGCACCCATCCAGATAAGTAGGGAGTATTCCATCACACTCCCGGCTTGTGCCTTGTAGATGGTGGACTGGCTTTGGGGAGTCAGGAGGTGAGTTATACACTGCAGTATTCCTATCCTTTAACCTACTCTTGAAGCCACTATTTGTGTCGTGATTCCAGTTCAGTATTCCAGAAAGTAGGCAAATAGAACCATCATTCCTGACAGGTATATCTTACTAAATATCAATTTATCAATAAGACAGCTACTAAATTCTCACTTTTAATGAACAGAGAAATTCACCCTGGTGTGAGTCAATAGAACTGCATTTTCCTGTTATACAGAAATCTAATACTTACTGCGGGTAGTATTTATAATCAGTGCTCTGACCAGTAAAGGAAAGCATACCAAATGCCTTCTTCACTATCCTATCTACCTGCGACTCCACTTTCAAGGATTATGAACCTGCACTCTAAAGTCTCTTTGTTCAACAACACTCCCAAGGACCTTACCATTAAGTGTATAAGTCCTGCCCTCATTTGCCTTTCCAAAACACAGCACCTCACATTTATCTAAATTAAACTCCATCTGTCACTCCTTGGCCCATTGGCCCATCTGATCAAAATCCTGTTGTACTCTGAGGTAACCCTCTTCACTGTCCACTACACCTCCAATTTTGGTGTCATCTGCAAACTTACTAACCATACCTCCTATATTCACATCCAAATCATTTATATAAATAACGAAAAGAAGTGGACCCAGCACTAATCCTTGTGGCACACCACTAGGTCAGAGGCCTCCAGTCTGAAAGGCAGCCCTCCAATACCACATAATGTCTCTGAACTCAAGTTATCTCATTTTTGAAGGCTTCCCATTTTCCAGCCATCCCTTTACATATGAATATCTGCATCTAATTAACTTTTGAAAGTTCTTGCCTATTTCCAGGAAAATTGGCCTTCGTCCAATTTAGAACTTTAACTTTTAGATCTGGTCTATCCTTTTCCATCACTATTTTAAAACTAATAGAATTATGGTCGCTGGCCCCAAAGTCCTCCCCCACTGACACCTCCATCACTTGCCCTGCCTTATTTCCCAAAAGTAGGTCAAGTTTTGCACCTTCTCTAGTAGGTACATCCACATACTGAATCAGAAAATTTTCTTGTACATACTTAACAAATTCCTCTCCATCTAAACCCTTAACACTATGGCAGTCCCAGTCTATGTTTGGAATGTTAAAATCCCCAACCGTAACCACTCTACTATTCTTACAGATAACTAAGATCTCCTTACAAATTTGTTTCTCAATTTCCCACCAACTATTGGGGGGGTCTATAGTACAATCCCAAAAAGGTGATCATGCCTTTCTTATTTCTCAGTTCCACCCAAATAACTTCCCTGGACGTATTCCCAGGAATATCCTCCCTAACTATAGCCGTAATGTTATCGGTTATCAAAAACGCCACTCTCCCTCCTCTCTTGCCTCTCTTTCTATCCTTCCTATAGCATTTGTATCTCGAACATTAAGCTGTCAGTTCTTATCCATCCTTGAGCCGCATCTCTGTAAATGCTATGATATCCCAGTCCCATGTTCCTAACCATGCCCTGAGTTCATTTGCCTTCCCTGTTAGGCCCCTTGCATTGAAATAAATGCAGTTTAATTTATCAGTCCTATCTTGTTCTTTGCTTTGTCCCTGCCTGCCCTGACTGTTTGACTTGCTCCTTTTCCCAATGGTACTGGTCTCAGATTGATCTCTTTCCTCACTAACTCCCTGGGTCTCCACAGCCCCACATTACTAGTCTAAATCCTCCCAAGCAGCTCTAGCAAATCTCCCTGCCAGTATATTAGTCCCCTTCCAATTCAGGTGCAACCTGTCCTTCATATGCAGGTCACTGCTACCCCAGAAGAGATTCCAAAGACCCAAATGTGAACCTTCTCCCCTGCACCAGCTCCTCAGCCATTCACTCATCTGCTCTATCCTCCTATTCTACCCTCAATAGCTCGTAGCACCGGGAGTAATCCAGATATTACTACCCTCGAGGACCTCCTTTTTAAATTTCTGCCTAACTGTCTGTAATCTCCCTTCAGAATCTCATCCTTTTCCCTTCATATGTCATTAGTTCCAATTTGTACAATGACCTCTTGCTGGTCCCATTCCCCTTTGAGAATATTCTGCACTCTCTCCAAGATATCCTTGATTCTGGCACCAAGGAGGCAACACACCATTCTGATTTCTTGCTGTTGGCCACAGAGATGTCTGTCTGTGCCTCTGATTATGGAGTCCTCTATCACAATCGATTGCTTGGAACCTGATGTACCCCTCATTACATTAGAGCCAGTCTCGGTACCAGAAACCCGGTACCACATTCCCCTGAGAATTTATCACCCTTTACATTTTCCAAAATAGCATACTTGCTTGAGGTGGGGATAGCCACAAGAGACCCTGAACTACCTGCCTACCTCTCCTACCTTACCTGGTGATAACCCATCTACCTGACTGTATCTGTAGTTTTTCTCCATTCTGATAATTGCCATCTATCACATTCCGTAGATTCTGTAAATTCCTCATTGCCTCTAACTGCTGCTCCAACCGATCCATGTGATCTGATAGGATTCACAACCAAACACACTTACAGCAGACATAATCATCAGTAACATGGAAATTCTCCCTAATCTCCCACATCCGACAGGAAGAACACGTCACTCTACTAAAGGCCATCTTTGCACCTTAACAATCTACAGAAAATAACACAGTCTTACTGCTCTAAAAAACACTGCTCCAGGCTAACTTAGTACCTATGTTTTATATTTTAATCAAGAGAAAGATCTCAATGAAACTTTTAACCAAAAAGAACCCACTCTCCTCACTATCAAAAGAAGACAGCAAGGTTACATTTAAAAACCATGCACTTACCTGCTCCTGTGCTGTGAGCTCTCCCACACAGTTTCCTCCAAGGTCAGCTGTGAATTTCGCTGTTTGTTAATTTTTCTTAGATGCACTCCGATGTCCAGAAATGCTTGAACTCAAACAGCAAAGGCAGTAACTGTGCAGATTCACTGCTGTGTCAGAAAGCAGTGTCAGTTTCTCTCTCTCTCACTGACCATGTAGTCTCTACCTTTGTTATCTTCCTGCTTTTAAAAGTGCTATTGTTTTGATCTTTTTCCCCCAAATTTCCAAAACAACGCCTTATAAAAAAGGAGCAGCCCTTATAGCCACATTTTTCCCGTCTTCCATTTTAGATATACAATAGGTTTCAGAGTGTATCCTATGCTTGACCTTTGAAATATGTTTGTTGTGTATAGGAAAGATTGTAATAAAAAATGTAAATAGATGTGCATTTGAAACCTACATTTTTCATTACTGCTGTCACATATTTCTTGCCAGCCAGGTTTGAAACAGAAGAGGAAATTTATTATAGGTCACTTCTTTAATTGAAAGATTTCCTGCAGTGATACCATATAAGGGATGTGATCGATATACCAGGGCTTCACACTTTGCAGGCAACTCAGCTAAAAACAATCTTGAATTTGAAAATATTTAAAATTTTATAAAATTGTGGATCTTACAGCATTGAAGGAGGTCATTTGACTCATCGCGTCTGTACTGGCTCCTGAAAAACATTTTGAAAGATACATTCTCAAGCGAACCTTAACAATTGGTGTCATGTCGACCCAGATAATGCATTTAAGGTGTGAGGTGCCCTGTGTGAGACTGTCTGTGCCATGATGTTCAGACTGATTCTAATCTAAAAAACGGATTCACAGAATCTTACATGGATTCATACAGTTTTTGAGCAAAATGGAATGTAATTCTGCAAGTACAAATTCACCCCACAAACTTAAACGTGTGTGTGTGTGTGTGTGTGTGTGTGAGGGGGCATTATGAGTATCTGTGGGAGAGTGTGTGTATGTGTGTGAGGGGGAATGTAAAGGGGTATAAATCTGTGAAAGGGGTATAAATCTGTGAAGGGTGCGTGTGCGCGGGTGAATGTGGGTGCGTATGTGTGAGCTTATGAGAGAGAGCTTGTGTATGAGAGAGGGTCTGCATGAGTGTATAGATCTGTAGGAGTATGGGTAGGAGTGTCTGTGTCTGTCTGTGAGTGTGCATCTGTATGTGTATGTGTGTGTCTGTGTCTGTGTGTGTGGGTGTGTGTGTCTGTGTGAGTGTGTGTGTGTGTGTGTGTGTTCATTGGGGTGACCTGTAGTGTGACATGAACCCAAGATTCGGTTGAGGCCATCCCCATGGGTACCCAACTTGGCTATCTGCCTTTGCTCGGCCACTTTCCGTTGTTGCAACAATGTAAAGTGGCCGAGTAGAGGTTGATAGCCAAGTTCGGTACCCATGGGGATGGCCTCAACCGGGACCTTGGGTTCATGTCACACTACAGGTCACACACACACACGTTTGTAGGGTGAATTTGTACTTGCAGAATTACACTTCATTTTGTTCAAAAACTGCATGTAATTCATGTAAGATTCTGTAAATCTGCTTTTTAGATTAAAATGAGTCTGACCATTGTGGCACAGACAGTCTCACACAAGGCACCTCACACCTTAAATGCATTATCTGGGCCGACATGACACCAATTGTTAAAGTTCACTTGAGAATATAACTTTAGAAAAGTTCTGCAATTTCCACAAGAAAGAACTGAAACCAACATGTTCATTCTAAAAGATGAGAGACTTAAAACAATCCAGGTCTTTTTCAATATATAATGTCAGTTGTATCACACTGTAAACTTTTGCTATAAATTCTGTGTCTTAAGATCTTATACTCCACAACCACCTGTGATTTTTAATTCCTCTGGGATCCCCCTCCACCTCTCTCCCAGGTAGCACTTTCCAAATCCTAACTGTGTAAAGATGTTTCTCCTCATCTCACTCCTGGCTGTCTTGCTGACAATTTTGAAATTGTGATCCCTAGTTACTGACATATCAAATAGCGGAAACACAATGTCTCTGTTTGCCCTGTCAAATTGTTCGCGAATTTTGGATATCTCAATAAGGCCACTATTAATCTTCTCTGCTTCAAGGATAGTAAGCCTAATCTCTCTAATTTTACATTATATCCAAAATCTCTCATTCCTGGTATCATTCTAGTAAATCTCCTTTGAACTTTTTCCAGGGCTTTCACAACCTTCCTTGAATAAGGTGTCCAGAACTGAACACAATACTCCAAATGTGATCTGAACAATGATTTATAGAGGTGTAGAATCACTTCCTTGCTTTTATACTCAATGCCTTTATTTATAAACCCAAGGATCCTATAAGCCTGTTAACAACTGTTTCACCTTGCCTGGCCACTTTCAGAGAATCATGCATGAACTCTGCGTTCCCTCTGTTCCTGTTCCTGTACCATTGAACCTGCATTGTTTCTTCTGCCAAAATGTATCACCTCATGTTTCTTTGCATTGAAGTTTATGCTTCAGGTGTCTGTCCATTTGGCCAACTTGTTAATGTCCTTCTGAAGTCGCTCAGCAACATCCTCACAATTCACTATTCTCCTTAGCATAGTATCATTTGCAAATTTTGAGATTTGCATTTAGCACCCAGCTCCAAATTGCTTATATAAATCAGAAAAAGTAAAGGTCCCAACACTGATACCTGGGGAACACCACTTTCAACTTGTCTCCAATTTGAGAAATGTCAATCTATACCTAGCCTCTATCTTTTAGTCAACTTTTAATGACAAATGTTTATAATTCTGGTTTCCCATTAACCTCCAGAGCACAGGTTTCCTGCTTAATTTTAATAACATATTGTACTTAATATCAATGTCTCCTAACTTGTTGAAGAGATGTCCAGGCAGGCGGTCCATGATTGTTCCAGTAACAGTTATGTTTTTTATTCAGCTAGAAATATTGCCTGCAAGATTTTTAATTAGGTAGCTTTTCATGTAGGAGGAAGTGAGGACTGCAGATGCTGGAGATCAGAGTCAAAAAGTGTGGTGCTGGAAAAGTACAGCTGGTCAGGCAGCATCCGAGAAGCAGGAAAGTCAACATTTTGGGCATAAGCCCTTCATCAATTCCACATAGTTTTTCATGTACATTTGTATCTTTAATAAAAGATATGTGCTATTCATTGCTGTATATAACCAATCTTCTCAGTATTGACTGTAATTTTTTGCAAAATGTGTGAGGCCTTATCAAAGTATTCATATCAGCTGTTGAATTAGTTTCTTCTTGTGGAGTAGTGGTAGTGTCCCTACCCATGGACTGAGAGGTCTGGGCTCAGGTCCCTCCTGCTCCAGCGGTGAGTAATAACATATTGGAACAGGTTGATTAGAAAATAGGCTAACTTCAAACAAATGCAACAGTGCAGAGCACATAATTTTTACCTTGATGTTTACTGATTATGAGTTACATCTTGTATTGAAATTAAATGAGGAAACTTTTATGTTGAAGGTATTTACTTTCACATGAATTCAGATTTTCCATTAAGACTATTCTCACTATGAATCAAATGAATGTTAACACCATCCTTTCATGTGGAACATTATGGTTACAGCCGACTTGCTTTTTCCTTTAGCCTGAGGCATTTCAGCTGCTGACTTTGCTATTTCTTGTCATGAACATTTATTTCATGTTTGTTTAGTCTTTTGGGGGTCTTTTTATACTCACTGACTCACTTACCTACACTATAGCTTCCACTATACCTTGTTCGGATCTAAAAACTGCCAGAGGCAACCCAAAGTCAATGAAATAAATGATTTTTTAATGAAATTCTTGCTGCAACTTCCAGAAGATGTGGGCACTATTAGCCAATCAAATACTAATAGAGACTTTACCGTGCATTTGTAGTCTAATCTCTCTAAATAAAATCCTCTCCCCAGCACCTCAGATATTGCATTTCAGTTGATTTACAAGAGAAAGGCCACCTCAAATATGTTCTTTGCCTTCCAGCACTGAGGTGCATCATTCCAGTTTAACCCTACAGGTTATATAACACCAAATAAAGATGAAAAACCTTCAAGAATTCCTGACCCACTGAGAAAGGTGACATACAACGGATTTAGTAAATTTGTTATGCAAAGACGCGATTGGATTTGGAGTGTTCAGGTTAGCTGTCACCTGGGGTTTGCTATGATTTGCTTTAGTGTCCTCAGAATAGGGGGCAATCAGACAGAGTTCCAACTTTTAATTACCATCCCGTGGCCTCTATTGGAAGGAGAAGATGTGTGAATATCAGGAGATGTGTTTATCTCTTTTTGTTAATTCAAGGGGAGCTGAGACATGAGTAAGCCATTGTGCATGGACAGGAAGAATCTCTCCGGACAGCTCCTCTGCACAAGCCAGCTTAGAAAATGAATGCAAATTGTGGAAGAGAGTTTGATTTGTTAAGGTCTTATAAAAGGCCCACCATGAAAATGAGCAGATGATTGCCCATACTGAGAATAAAAGGACTTAATTCTGAAAAATTATTGGTGGAAGTAAGAACCTCAGGAGATCTGTTTCACAGCCTTAGTTCCTACATTCATAGAAATATTTCTTGATGCTATAGAAGTGAGAACTGGCTAAGAATTTCAATACAACTTAAAGCACCTAGAAAGTAAAATGCTGGTGTCAGTAACAGTGACAACAACATAATTGTGTTGCAAGATAGGCTTCAGGGAAGGTTGCTTGTTCCCTTTACCCAGTCTGGACCTATTGTGAAATTCCAGACTCACATCAACATGGTTGAGTCAATCCTCCTTTCTGAAGTGGTCTGGCGAGGTACTGACTCCTGAGGGATGAGAAACATGTCAACCTCAGGAGCAATGCTGACGTACAGAGAATGAATTGTTAAATATGCAGTTTAAGCATTTGATAACATTTATGAGCTGCACAACTGGATGACTGACCTTTTTAATATTTGTACTGATTTTAAGTGGCTGCCTGAAATACTTTTTATACCATTCCGAGAAATAAACTTTCATTAAATGTATCTGTGCAATTAAAACTAACATTCCCCTGCTATGCTGGGCAGTTCATAATTACTGAGGAAAATGCATCTGATCTCCTTTGAGAAAAAAAATTGGAATTGACAGGATACTGATGTGATTGCTCTAGGAGTCAAATAAACTGACAACACTGACATCTGAGCTCAGATTCAGGATATTATTAGCAATCCAGAGTTCCGGCGTTATGAACAATATTATGTTCAGGAGCATACAGAAGAAACTGGAGAGTATAAATTCTCAGTCAACCACTCTTAATGGATAATCTACACAGTATGAACATACAAATAAAGAACCAGACTAAGCAACTCCTCCTATCGAGCCTGCTCTGCCATTTGATAATGTCATGGGTGATCTGATTGTAGCAACATTAAATCTACATTTCAGCCTCCTTCTGATAATATTTCACCCCCATGCTCACAAGAATCTATCCTACTTTATTTTTAAAAATTCAAAGACTTCACTTCCACCATCTTTTCTGGAAGGCAGCTCTGTGATGATACTATGTCTTTTGTCCTGGTTTCTTTCAGAAAGTGATTGAGATTGACGAGCAGTCTATGAGAAGATAAACAGCTTGTGAGGCCTTGGGTTTTTTTTTTAAAGTTGGAACAATAGAAGCAGCCTGAGTGGGTGTTGTCAAGCTCTCTCAGATCCAGGAGTTCTAGTCAGCATTCAGTAGTTGTTCCTGGGGTCTCAGCAGGGCTGGAAAGCAGTGAATCTCTCCCAGAAGCTCTACTTTCTCTCTCTCTCTGAATTGTCTTTTGATATTCTTTCCTCCTGGATTGGAGAACTTCATGTCAGAAAATTTGTTTCTGCATTTGACCGAGGGTGTGTTTATGGGGTGTTACTATACTGGAACAGTTAATTAGTAATAGTCACTTGTATCTATTATTCTGTTAAGTTTTTCAATAGAGTTAAGTTATCCCAAGTTCTTCTTTCTTTTATTGTATTTTAACTGCAGTGTTTGAATAAGTTGTGTTTTGCTTAACATGGAATAGTTTGACAAATTGAATTGCATCTGGAACACAAAACCCGATATTTACCTTTAAAATAAGAAAAGGTTAGGGTCTAGGCTATCTTATTTATATATTTTGAGGGGGTCTTGTCTGATCCATAACAGCTCCAAATATTGACAACAGGCAGGCAGGAGGCTGGATGGACATGGCAAGCTAGGCAGCATCTGAAGGTGGAGAAATTGATGTTTCAGGTATAACCTTTCTTCAGGACTAGAAGTGGGTGTGGGGGGAGCTGCAGATAAAGGGGTTGGTGGGAGCAGGGTGGTGAAGTGGGGATAGGTGAAAACAGGTGGAGGGTACGACCTGATTGGTCAATGGAAGGAATGAATCCAGTTGGTGGCAGGGAAGTGTGGAAGGGAGGGGGAAGGGCTGGGAAGGGGGTTGTGGGATGGGAGGGGAGGTTATTTGAAATTGGAGAACTCAATGTTGAGTCCTCCAGGCTGTAGCCTGCCTCGGCAAAAGATCTGGTGTTGTTCCTTCTTGTTGTGGCATTGGAGGAGGCCAAGGATGGTCATGTCAGAAAGGGAGTGGGAAGGGGAATTAAAATGGGTGGTAACTGGGAGGTCAGGTTGGCCTCTGGGGCCAGGCTGTGATGCTCAGTGAAATGTTCCCTTAATTTACATTTGGTCTCCCCGATGTAGGGAAGACCACATCGGGAGCACCTGATGCAGTAAACTAGGTTGGAAGAGAGGCAGGTGAACCTCCGTCTCACCTGGAAGGACTGTTTGAGCCCTGGATGGAGGTGAGGGGGTTGGTGTGCAGGCAAGTTTTGTATCTTTTCTGATTTCAGGGGAAGGTATCTGGGGGTTCAGGAGATTGGTGGGAGAGTGGCACGATCCAAGGACTGTCAAAAGGTGCGGTCCTGGCAGAAGGCAGAAGAGGGGTGGGGACCGGAAGATGTTCTTGGTGGTGGGGTCTAGTTGGAATTGGCGGAAGTGTTTAAGGATGATGCGTTAGATGTGGACACTGATGAGGTGATAGGTGAGGACAAGCAGGACTCTGGCTTTATTGCGTTTGGAGGGGGGAATGGTTTCGAGCAGTGGAATGGAAGTGGTGTGCTGGGGAGATGTCTAGATGACAGAGGGAGGAAAAGCATATTGTTCAAACATCTGGGATGCTTGGGAGTGGAATGTTTCCTCATCTGAGCAGATGCGGCAGAGGTGGAGGAATTGGGAGAATGGGATGGAGTTCTTGCAGGATACTGGGTGGGAGGAGGTGTAGTCCAGGTAGTTATGGGAGTCTGTGGGTTTGGAGACTGTTCGTCTAGAGACTGTAACCGGAGATGGCAGCGAAGAGGTTGAGAAAGGGGAGGGAGGTGTCCGATGTGGACCATGTGAATTTGACGGTGGGTGGAAATTGTGGGCGAAGTTGATGAACTGTCCCAGTTCAGCCAAGGTGCAAGATGCTGCACCGATGCAGTCATCGATGTAACAGCGGAAGAGTTGAGGCACAGTGCCTGGGTAGGTATTGAAGAGGGACTATTTGATGTAGCTGACAAAGAGACAGGTGTAGCTGGGGGCCATCTAAGTAACCATGGCCACCCCTGGATTTGGAGGAAATGGGAGGAGCTAAAGGAAAAGTTGTTGAGGCTGAGAACCAGTTCGATGAGGCAGAGGAGAGTATTGAGAGAAAAAGATCTGTGTTACCTCTGTTTTAAATGGGCAACTCATTATTTTTTAACAATGACCCCTAATTCTAGATTCTCCCATTAGATGAAACATCATTTCCACACCTACTCTGTTAGAATGCCTCAGGTCTTACATGCTTAAATCAGGTTGTCTCTTACTCCTGTAAACCCAAGAAGATAGCCTGTTCAACTGAATCTTCATAAAATAACTCTTCATAAAATAACCTTCTCTTAACTGATTCAGTACAGCTACATCTTTCCTTAAGTAAAGTGACTAGCAGTTACTAGCGGTGTTCCGCAAGGATCTGTTTTGGGACCATTGCTGTTTGTCATTTTTATAAATGACCTGGAGGAGGGGCTAGAAGGTTGGGTGAGCAGGTTTGCGGATGATACGAAAGTCGGTGGAGTTGTTGACAGTGAGGAAGGATGTGGCAGGTTACAGCAGGATAAAGATAAGTTGCAGAGCTGGGCAGAAAGGTGGCAAATGGAGTTCAATGTAGGTAAGTGTGAGGTGATTCACTTTGGTAAGAGTAACAAAAAAACGGGGTACTGGGCTAATGGTCAGATACTTGGTAGTGTGGATGAGCAGAGGGATCTTGGTGTCCATGTACACAGATCTCTGAAAGTTGCCACCCAGGTAAATAGTGCGGTGAAGAAGGCATATGGCGTACTGGCTTTTATTGGTAGAGGAATTGAGTTCCGGAGCCCTGAGGTCATGTTGAAGTTGTATAAGACTCTGGTGCGGCCGCATCTGGAATATTGTGTGCAGCTTTGGTCGCCATACTATAGGAAGGATGTGGAGGCACTGGAACGGGTGCAGAGGAGGTTTACCAGGATGTTGCCTGGTATGGTAGAAAGATTGTATGAGGAAAGGTTGAGGCACTTGGGGCTGTTTTCATTGGAGAAAAGAAGGTTTAGGGGTGACTTGATAGAGGTGTACAAGATGATTAGGGGTTTAGATAGGGTTGACCATGAGAATCTTTTTCCACTTATGGAGTCAGCTATTACGAGGGGGCATAGCTTTAAATTAAGGGGTGGTAGGTATAGGGCAGATGTTAGGGGTAGATTCTTTACTCAGCGAGTCGTGAGTTCGTGGAATGCCCTGCCAGTAGCAGTGGTGGACTCTCCCTCTTTATGGGCATTTAAACGGGCATTGGATAGGCATATGGAGGATAGTGGGCTAGTGTAGGTTAGGTGGGCTTGGATCGGTGCAACATCGAGGGCCAAAGGGCCTGTACTGCGCTGTGTTTTTCTATGTTCTATGTTCTATGACTAATACTGCACACAATAATTATAATGTGATCTTGCCAGTACCTTGCATAACTCAAGTGTAACTTCCCTACAATTTAATTCAATTACCCTCACAATAGTGATAACATTGTATTAGTTTTCCTAATTACTTGAGGAACTTGCATAATTGTCTTTTTTGAGATCCATGCTCTTGGATACCTAGAGCCCTTTGCATCCAGAGCTCTGCAAGTTCTCCCCATTTAGATTACCTGCTGCTTTTTGATTCTTTCTGCCAAAATTCATAATTTCACTTTTTCCAAGTTATACACCATTTGTGAAATCTTTGCCCACCCATTTCACCACACCATATCTTTTTGTAGTTTTCTTGTGTCATCTGTATCAGCAAGGGAAGATGGTGGTGTCGAGGTAATGTTACTGGTCTAATGGTGACTATGTAACCACTGTTGGTTGTTGTCAAAACCCCTCAGGTTCACTAACGTTCATTAGGGAAGGAAGTCTGCTATCATTCTCTCAGCTGGCCTATGTGTGACTCCAAATCCACTGCAATGCAATTGACTCTTAACTGGCCCCTGGGCAATAAATGCTGGCCTAATGAGTGATGCCCACATCCCATAAATGAATAAAAATAAATTTGGCAACGATCCCTTCATCCAAGTAATTTCTATAAAACAGCTTTTATTACTTCATTCGCTCTCAGGAGATGGGGATGGGGCTTTGTTATGTGGCCATCATTTATTGCTTATTTTTAATTATCCCCCTGGACAGAATATAGTAGTGAACTGCTTCTTGATTCATTGCAGTCTATGAGTTGACCCACAATGCCCTTAGGGAGGAAATTCCAGAATTTTGACCCAGTGACAGTGCAGGAACGGCGATATATTTCCAAGACAGAATGGTGAGTTGCTTGGAGGGGAACTTGCAGCTGGTGGTGTTCCATGTACCTGCTGCTCTTGTTCTTCTAGATGAAGTGGTCATGAGTGTGGAAGGTGCTGTTTAAGGATCATTAGTGAATTTATGCAGTGCATCTTGCAGATAGTACACTCTGCTGCTACTGAGCATCAGTGGTGGAGGGAGTGGATGCTTGTAGTGTCAATCATGTGGGCTGCTTTGTTGTGGATGGTGTCAAGCTTCTTGAGTGTTGCTGGAGTAGCACCCATCCAGGTAAATGGGCAGTATTCCAACACACTCTTGACTTGTGCCTTGTGGATGGTGGACAGACTTTGGGGAGTCAGGAGATAAGCTACTCGCTGCAAGGTTCCTGGCTTTTGACCTGGTCTTGTGCCACAGAACTGATTAAGAGATTAGTATCAGTTCCTATGGCATTCCAATGGTTACATCCTGCCAACCCGAAAAAGACCCATGTATACGTATTTACTGTTTCCTGGTAGCCAGCCAATCTTCCATTGAATCCAATATGTCACCACCTACGCTGTGAGCTTTTATTTTCTGCAATAACGTTTGATGTGGCACTTTAACAAATGCATTCTGGAAATCCAAACATTACCTGCAGCCTGCACACAATCTAAATAAAAGCATTTTGAGGAATTAGCTTTTAATGTAATACTCACCTTTTATCTGTTTTTATCATTCGCTTATATATACATGCAACACTTCTATTAGCCAGTCTGTACATTCCTCAACTCAATCAGCAATATTCTGAAATCCCAATGATTTATTAGATTAAATCTAAAGGTAATAAAAGTGAAACATATTCTGTAAAAATAACAGAATGGTTCACCTGGTCACCTGAACTACCATCAAAAGTTAATTGTTTAGAGTGGATTAGTCACACATGGGCCAGGAAGTATAGGAATGGTCCAGTGAAAGGATTAGTTTTGTTTACTTTTTTAAATTAAATTCACAAAGCTTTTGGTCTGTAGTTGGTGAATTAGTATCTTGACATATCCAGCTTTAAATCTGGTGATGTGGTGTAGATTCTCCTGCAATGCACAGTGAAGACTTCCTAACATTATAATTTTTCACGTCAGTGTGTTAAACTGGGCAATCACTCAGACCCTAATTCTTATCTGAGACATTACCGGACCCAGTCCAAGGCCATTTTATCTCTGTCACTAAAGTAGCTATTCTGTCTTAAAAACTATACTCTTGGGTAGATATAAATCATTCCCAGATCAACTGCTGGCTCATAGATTTTAGAACTGCAAAACTGCTCAATGTTTGTGTGCTTGACAGCACAACCTGCTGACTTGGTGAATCAGGATACCACATCTATGTTATGGTATACTGTACTGATTTAGATACTGTTTAAAGGAGAGATGAAGTGGGAAAGTAAGTGCTTTGTACAGAAATCCGTACAACTCCAGTGTAAACTTTAATCAGCACAATATTTCAGGTTGGAAGAGTTCCAAACAGTTAGAAGTTCACACTTGTTCATCCTAGTGGCAGATCAGTTCAGTGACACGTTGTCATCTCTTAAACCAAAAGTTTCAAAGCTCAAGCACCACTGCAGGATTCGAGTGTGTAGTTCAGACTGGCACTCCAAAATAGTAGTGAGAGTGTGCTACATTGTCACAGATATGCTATATTCCAGCCAGCCACAGGATTTGAGAGGAAAGTCTACTTTATTATGTTTGAAAAGCTCTAAGTTATTAAAGTAGCATAATTCTGCTGGATAGGAATGGAATTTGAGATGAAAACTTGATATACCATAGCTTACTCTACTCAAACACATACAAAATTTCAGGAGAAGTAGTGACCAGTTGAAGATGTGCCTATCTCCACACGATATGTGTATACAAACGTAAGGATGACAAGGAACCTGTGGTGAAGGTGGGAAGTTGGGAAAGTGGTTAGAAAGGCGCAAGGGTATTGGTTTAATAATTAGAGGCAAAGAAAGAATGCAAGGAAGGTATGATAAAACACTGATTATCTTCAGCTGGAGTACTGTGTCCAATTCTAGGCAGTGTACTTTTGGACGGAAGTAAAAGATTTAGAGAGATTGCAGAAAATATTTACAAGAATGAGTTGATGAAGAGAAACTGTTCCCTTTGGTAGGACAGATTAGAACCAGAAAATACCAATTCAAGATGAATGACAAAAGACAAAATGGTGACATTGAAAAACAACTCACTGTGCAACGAGGGTTAGGATCTGGAACCACAGAGTTTAATAATGTAATGGAGGTCAAAGTAATTAGGCTTTGAAAAGAGAATTAGGCAAGTGCTTGAAAAGAAAATAACTGTCAAAGCTATGGAGGAAAGGTGGGGGAAGGGAGACCAATTCTTGCATAGACTAGCTAATTGGCCTCATGCACTGTCATCATTCTGTCTGCTCCTGACCATTGGCCACATAGGAATTTGTACATGATCATGCACAGAGCTTCAGTCTTACAGCAGAGCCAAAATTCCCAACTGACCTGCAAAGCCTGAGATGTTGGACTGAGGGCCTGCTCTACCAAGACCATGAGGCAGTCTGTGTGTAACACTCAGCCCATGTTAAAATAATCATACACAGGCATCTTGCACTGGTCAAAGTGAAGACTGGGAGCTGGAACATCAGGACCGTCACAGACAATGCCAATAGTGATTGACTTTAGCATTGCACTAGCATTGTAGCTTGTGCCCTTGACATTGCTATTGATACGGCATGAAAGAGAAGGGCATCTAAAGGAACAAGGTAGCAGGTACACATGTTTACATAGCAAAGCACCTCATTGGGAACATGCAGAGATGAAGTCAAGGGGTCAGGTGGATGGCCTGAATCTCCAAATACTCCATGTACCTGACTATCCTAGAACCAGACAGATTCAGCTGTCTCAGACACCATCAGCTGGAAGGGAAACACGTCATCTTCAAGTGCTGAAGAAGAAGGCATAAAGAAATTTTGTCTTCTTCACCAATTGTAGTTGATTTTGTTTGAGGAACAAAAATATAAATGGTACTTAGCTGTTATTTCTTCGAGACCAAACCATCCCATTATCCCAAACACTGCATTTATAATAAGGCATTTTGAACCTAATACATCTTTGACATCAGTACAATGGCTCATCATGGCCATGGTGATTATTGTGATTTTCCTGTCAAGCCAGGAATGTAACCAGTTAGTGCTGGAAATACTCAGTATGTTTGACGGCATCTGTGGAGACAGAATCAAGACTAACCTTTCAGGTTGACGACTTTATGCCGGAATTCGGAAAATATAGAAATGTAACAAGTGATCTACGGGAAAAGAACAAAATCTAATCTGTTAAAAGGTGAAAAGCATAAGAGATTTAATGACAAAAGGTGCATCACTAAATAGGTGGTAATGGGACAGATAAGGAAACAAAAGATATATCTAGTTTGTTTTATATGTTCATAGAAGGCAGGTTACACCTGTGACACAGTAAAATGAAAACTCATGCTGCACAGGAAATACTACATATGGAATCCTGAAAGAGTCGGTTTTAACTTGATTTGATTTATTGTTGTCACATGTACCTAAGTACAGTGAAAAGTTTTGTTTTGCGTGCAGTATAGGCAGATCATAGCATACAAATTATGGGATGATTGAACACAGTGTGGCATACAAAGTAACAGCTGCACAGAATGTGTACAAAAGCAAGATCAATTTTAGATTTGAAATTTTAGATTTAGAGAAGTCCATTCAGAAGTCTAATAAGAGTGAGGAAGAAGCTGTTCTTGATCCTGTTGATAAATGTGTTTAAGCTTTCGTATCTTCTGCCTGATGGAAGAGATTGGAAGAGATTATAACCAGGGTAGGAGGGTTTTTTGATGATGTATAGATTGTGTCAATGGTTGGGAAGTTGGCATACATGATTGCCTGGGCTGTGTTCACAACTTTGCGTAGTTCTTTACGGTCGTAGGCAAAGGAGTTGCCGTACCAAGTTGTTATGCAACAGGATAGAATGCTTTCTATGGTGCATCTGTAAATGTTGGTGATGGGTCCTTATGGATATGCCGAATTTCCTTAGCCCCCTGAGGAAGGACGAGCGTTGTTGTGCCTGCTTGATCGCTGTATCTAGATGGGTGGTCCAGGACAGATTGTTGATTACTATCACTTCTCGGAACTTGATGCTTTCAAGCCTTTCTACCTCAGCTCCATTGATGTAGATAGGGGCATGTCCTCCTCCTTTCTTCCTTAAGTCAACGATCAGTTCTTTTGCTTTGCTGACATTGAGGGAGAGATTGTTATCTTTGCACCATGTCATCAAGCATTCTATCTACTTCCTCTATTCTGATTCATCATTGTTTGATATCTGGCCTACAACAGTGGTGTCGTCAGTGAACTTGTAGGTGGCATTCATATGAAATTCAGCCACACAGTTGTGAGTGTACGGGGAATACAGTAAGGGGTTGAGTACTCATCCTGTGGGGCTCTGGTGTTGAGAATCATCGTTGAGGAGGTGTTGTTGTCTATCTTCACTGATTATGGTCTGTGGGTCAGAAAGCTGACGGTCCAGTTGCAGAGGGCAGAGCTGAGGCCTGGGTGTCGGAGTTTGGAGATCAGTTTGGTTGGGATTATAGTGTTGAAGGTGGAGCTGCAGTTGATACGTGGAAGCCTGACTTAGGTATCCTCACTATCGATACGTTCCGGTGAAGAGTGTGGGGTAGGGAAATGGTGCCTGCTGCTGACTTGTGGCATCAATAGGCAAATTGCAAGGGATCAAGGCAGGCTGGGAGGCTAGAGTTGATGTGAACCATGACTAGCCTCTCGAAGCATAACTATGATGGTCAGAGCCACCAGGCAGTAGCTGTTAAGGCACATTTAATGTGTTTTCTTTGGTAGTCTAGATTAGGGTGGTGCTGGAAAAGCACAGCAGGACAGGCAGCATCCGAGGAGCAGGAAAATCGACATTTCGGGCAAAAGCCCTTCAACAGGATTCCTGATGGAGGGCTTTTGCCCGAAACCTCGATTTTCCTGCTCCTCGGATGCTGCCTGACCTGCTATGCTTTTCCAGCACCACTCTAATCTGGACTCTGATCTCCAGCATCTACAGTCCTCACTTTTGCCCTGTTTTCTTTGGTACCCAGGGAATCCCAGTTTCCTGGATAATAGTCTGCTGAGATCAGTTTGATTGATATCACTCTTTGTGATCACTTCTGTCAATTGCATAATGTTTATTTGCACAAGATAAAGAGTTGTCAAGTGCTTGTAATTTTTGCTATTAAAATTGGACAATTGGCATTTTTATAGACCTGTGATAGACTGAGTTTTTTTTTAGTAGAAAGTTATGAGTAAATGACTACCTTTTTAAAGCGTGTCCACACATGCTATTATAATTGGGAAACTATCGCAGGGGTATTACCACTGGATTAATAATTCATAACCTTACTCAATTAGTATTCCAGAGGCTCTGGCTAACTCTCCATGGGACACAGGTTGACTACCTTCACCATGGTAATGAGTGAATTTTCAATCTGACTGATCAAGCTAGAATTTGTTTTATTTACAGGCTGTCCTGCTATAACATGTGTTTCCTCAACGCAAATTCACTATAACGTGTTTGAAAAATTTGGCATGTTATTTGTAAAGCACAAACTTTTAAAATGTGTGCCAGCTGTAACACAATTACAGCGTCAACACCGTAAGTGTTGTTCCTAAAGTGTGATTTTTCTATAACATGGAGTTGCACAAGAATGCAACCATTGTGGTATAGAACTACCTGTAATCATTTTGTGGGATGTGGGTATTGTAAGCTGGCCAGCATTTATTGCCCATTCCTAATTGCCCTTGAGAAGATGGTGGTGAGCTGCCTTCTTGAACAGTGCATCTTGTAGATAACACACACTGCTGCTACTGAGTGTGGAGGGAGTGGATGCTTGTGGATGTGGTGCCAATCAAATGGGCTACTTTGTTCTGGATGGTGTCAAGTTTCTGGAGTGTTGTTGGGGCTGCATTCATCCAGGCAAGTGGTGAGTATTCCATTACACTCCTGACTCGTGTCTAGTAGATGGTGATCAGGCTTTGAGGAGTCAGAAAGTGAGTTACTCACCATAGCATTCCTAGCTTTTGACCTTCTCTTGTAGCCACAGTGTTTAAATGGTGAGTCCAGTTGAGTTTCTGGTCAATGATAATCCTCAGGATGTTGATACTGTGGGGGATTCTGTGATGATAACACCACTGAATGCCAAGAGCCAGGAGTTAGATTGTGTTTCATTTGCGATGGTCATTGCCTGGCATTTGTGTGGCATTAATGTTACTTGTCACTTGTCAGTCCAAGCTTGGATATTGTTCAGACCTTGTTGCATTTAAACATGGACTGCTTCAGTATCTGAGGAATAGCAAATGATGCTGAACGTTGTGCAATCATCAGCGAACATCCCCACTTCTGACCTTATGATGGAGGAAGGTCATTACTGAAGCAGTTGAAGATGATTGGCTGAGGACACAGAGATATCCTGGAGTGGAGATGCCTGATCTCCAACAACCACGACCATCTTCCTATGTGCCAGATATGACTCCAACCACCGGAGATTTTGCCTCCTGATACCCATTGATTCCAATTTTGCTGGGGCTCCTTGATGTCAAGGGCCACATAAAAATAGCATCTGGGTAAGCAGGTCAGAGGTTAGGAATAGCATGGCAAGTAACTCATTTCCTGACTCCCCAAAACTTATTCTACAAAGTACAAGTACGACACTTGCCTGGATAAATGCAGTTCCAACAATACTCAGGAAGCTTGACACCATCAAGCACAAAGCAGTCCATAGGATTGGCACCACACCCACAAGCATCCATTCCCTCCACCACCAATGCTCAGTAGCAGCAGCGTGTATAATTTACAAGATACACTACAGAAATTCACCAAAGATCGTTAGACAGCTCTTTCCAAATCCACAACCACTATTACCTAGAAGGACAAGGGCAGCATATACAAGGGAGAACCACCACCTGCAATCTCCTTGCCAGGCCATTCACCATCCTGAATTAGAAACATGTCACCACTCCTCCAGTGTTGCTGTGTCAAAATCCTGAATTCCCTCTGTCAAGGCTTTGTGAGTAAACCTACAGCAGGCGGACTGCAGTGATTCAAGGAGGCAGCTCAGCACCACCTTCTCAAGGGCAACGAGAGATGGGCGATATAAATTGGCCTAGCCAGTGGGGCCCATGTCCCACAGATGAATAAAGAAAAGGCAGAACATTCCTTGTTCCAGTTCTACTCAGGTTCATCTCTCATGTCTTTATGATACATCGATAACTGTATTTTTGCTGAGTTCAACTCTGATCTTGAATGGAAAAATTTTATCAACTTCACTTTCAATTTCCAACCTTCTTACAGTCTATCCTACTTTTCCTTTCTCCATGAGCTTTAATTTTCTGGCAGCAAGGACTCCTGGGAGTGATCTGGACGTTTCCTTTACTTTTGACTGTTTCTTTTATTTCTTCTTCTGGTTTTAATCCTGACTCTTGTTAACTAAGCTGGCACCGAAGAATGACTTTATACACTTTTCACTGTACTCCTATCTTCTTGTACTCGAATACACATGAAAAATAAATTCGAAATTTAAATCTAACTCTGCCCTCATTTCCAGAAATAAGCTACCAACCAACAATAATCACTGTAAATTTACTGATTCACACAGCTATCTCAGCTTCACATCCTCACCCCCACTCTCTCAGTTTCTCCATCTCGATTGCATCTGTTCTGATGCATCTGTATGCATCAGTATTAATACTTCTGATATGCCTTCAGCTTTCCTCAGCTGACTCTTGACTGCATTTGTCATGTTTCCTGATCTTCTGCTCTCATCCTTGTCTTCCCTCACGGAACTCTGCATGGTAAAACTCCTCTTGTCCTCACCTTGTACCCATCCAAATTTCCATATTCATTGAATCATTCTCCATCATTTCTGCTCCCTCCAATGTGTAATGCAAGCACCAACCAAGCCTTCTCTTCTACCCTTTCAATGTTGTGAAAGGACTTTTGCCTCCACACCATCCTCACTCACTCCTTATCCACATTTAATGCCCCCTCCACATCCAAAGACCCGTTCCAAAGAAGCACAGGAAATGCAATATATTTCCTTTTAGCTCCTCCCTTCACATTGTTCAAGGTTTCAAACCTCCTTTGAGATTATTCTTATTTTCTCTACCTCGCGCACTATGATTTCTCTGGCCTCCGCCTGCCACAGCACCCCACAGTAACTTAATGTTAGCTTGAAGAATAGTACCTTATCATTTGTTCCAGCAATTTACCGCCTTCCAGACTCAGTACTGAGTTCAACAATTTCAGATCACATCTGGCCTCATTTCTTTCCCTCCATCATGCTAAAGAGGACGATTCAGATGTTGATCTTCCTCTCTTGTTTTTCTCCCCTTTCCCTGCCTCCAGATGGTAGCTGTTCTTGTATCAACATCTAGATACATGTTTTATTTCCATATTTGTTCCATTAACATACCTTTGCTAATGCACTACTGAAACCTTTTTCTCATTAAATCTCTTCTGCCTTCCACCCTATCACAAAACATACTTTTGTTTTTTTTCCCATAATTTACTTGTTACTCTTCTACATTTTCTAAATTATGATTTAGAAAGTCTTCAACCAGAAAGGTTATCTCTGTTACTCTCTCCCCAGCTGCACATTTCCAGCACAAACTGCTTATACTCCTGGCTTAACAGAAAATGTCACAAGAATCACCAAGGTCCTGATGAACTATTGAACTTTTGTCAAAGATGCATTAGGTTCATTAGAATTGATCTTAAAAGGAGTGACAGCTAGCCTTCAAACGGAGGTGGGCAAGGGGACGATAGTCATCCTAACATCATGAGCAAGTGTTCATGGTAATTGGCAGAAAGGATTCAGACAGGTCAATGACACAGCAAAGACTATCAATCCCCAGAACAAGGTACATCAACAGGGGTAGATGGGAAGTGAGAAGACAGGCAATCCAGGAGAATTAACCATCACCTTCTTTCAGTTCCTTTATATCAGACTGAAGGTTGAACATAGACTGTCTCCAGCAAAGACTGTGAAACATCAGGAGTAAACACCTGACCACTCCAAATCACAGCAATCCATTTTCTCTGCATGTACAAAATATCTTCAGGATCGGTAAAGCATTCTCATCATCATATATTTATTTTCTTTATCTATTTAAATAATGTAACATATCTAAACTGCTACTTCTTAACCAATGCAATAAGCTATGTGAAAATTGCTTACACACAGTTGACTGCCTATATTGGGTAATGTGATTACAAGCACATCGTACTGCCAATTGAGGCTTTTAAATGACCAAATATAGTCCTCACCCACTGCCTCTCAGCCAAAACAATGTGGCCAGTTGAAGTAGGGCAGAGTTCCTCAATCAAAGGCACATAGTATCTGAATTAGACTGGAGATTTAGACGTTGGAGGCGGGATAGATGCTGCTGAGAGCCTCTCCCTTACAGCTGGCCTCCCTGTATGCCTCACTCTCGACCCCCATGTTCAAATCCTTACGATACTTACCTGGGTTAATCTACAATGCTGGGATGCTTTTCCTGCAGCAACCAGAGCCTCACAGTAGTGCTGCAGACCAAAGTGAGAAGAGAGTTGGTGGCCTCTGGCCAACTGGTGACTGTCAGCAGCAAGACTTCGACCCAGGCGTCTTGATTCCAGGGAAGGTCCTCCATTAGCTTTGCCACTGCCTCATTGGCATGTAGTTCACTGGCCTTCTGAAAAGAGGCAGCATGGGTGTCTTGCTACCTCTCCAGCCAACAGGAAACCCAGATGTCTAAACTAGCTTCCGCCTATCATTTCTCGTACAATGGAGGCACACCAGGAGCTGTAAGAAAGGGAACTGTTTAAAAATCCATTCCCAACTGGGTCACCCCTTATTCTGGGATTATGCAGGAAGTGTGCACTATGTACTTGGTGGATCTCCAGCCTGCAAACCCAGATTGATCTTCCTTCCTGCTCCCTCACTCTGATGGAGAGTCACTATACTCAAAACATTAACTTACTTTCTTCCCAGAAATGCTGCGAAGCCTGCTGAGTTTCACCAGAAATTTCTGTTTTGGTTTCAGATCTCCAGCATCCTCAGTTCATTGTTTTATATTACTGTACAATGTGCACCTTCTCTCCTGCTACTTTGTGCAACCACCTCCCCCCATCCATTCTAAACAGTATTTAACAGATTAAAGCCAATGAGATATTTTATGCCCCTCCAACTGGGGTTTGCTTGGCCCTCAAGTCAATTTGGGGGCAATTGTTGCCTATATTTGAGTTTCCCTCCCATCTTTATATATCTGAGTCTGGTAGACTGTATTAAGACAGTATGCATACTTCTGGCTATTTAAGTTAGCTTTGCATAGAATTCACAAAAGGGATGTACCGCAAAGGTCCTGACATCAAATCAATCAACAGCAATAGCAGTAGTGGGCTGTCAGGCCCTTTCGTTAGTGGGTATCATTGGCACTCGATGACAAAAAATGTTTCCCCCAAATCTGTTAAACACCTTTCATTAATTCCTATTCTGATCTTTAATCATACTCTTCTGTTGCCTTTTCTTTGATCCCAGTTCTCCAAGAGTTTGTAACAGAATTTTCCTAAATCAAGTTTCTCCAGATAGACAGATGCAAAGTCGCTTTGAGGAAATGGAAGTCAACTAAATTTAAGCAGAACTATAATCTATCCTGTCACATAGGTCACTATTTGTTATGCCTTTTCGCCAGCTACAAAATTGAAAGCATGATTTGATCGTTAACAAGAGATAACTAAGTGCTGTATCATTGTGGTCTGCCTGGCTGGGAATTGTTCATGCTGTCCCACAACTTAGTAGAAAATATAAAGTTTGCTTTTTTGCCTTGAGCGTGCTTGGAACATTGCATGGTTAAGCGACAGGTGCCCTGTCTACATAGATTTATCTTCCAGCAGTAGGAGGCGCTTACAGCCCAGGAGGCATAAGGACAATGTTTCAAATTGTCTGACAAGCTGTCAGTTTAATTTGGGTCGGCTCCCTAAAAGTCAGCCATTTCACAAGCAGAAAGCTCTGTGCACATGTGACTGTTCCTGAGGGCTGGCTTGTATAAAATTGTTGACATCACTTACTGAAATATTATTGAGTGCTTATTTACTGCCTGCCGATAATGTATATTTACTCTTTAATGTTTGCTCCCTCATGTTCCTAATTTATGCTCATTTAATTTAATGTACTCATTAAACTGTCACATTAATGCATTGTTGACATTAACAGTTAGAATTCCACTTTTTATCTTGAGGTAAGCAGCAGTCACCTTTCAAAGATTTTCTGTTTACTACACTGCAGGAATAGAGTTTAAACTAAGGGGAACTTCAAATTGCTACTGTCACCATGTGGCTGCACATTATGTTCTGTTCATCTGTGTCATTATCCTTTATATATCAATATGTGCACAATTCTTTGGATTTTGGTTAGCTTGGATTAAAGTAAACAAACCTAGTTATAGAGTCATAGAGCTGTACAGGATGGAAACAGACCCTTTGGTCCAACTCGTCCATGCCAACAAGATATCCCAAATAAATCTAGTCCCAACTGCCAGCATCTGGCCCAACTCCCTTCCCCCACACCCCCTCATATATCCACCCAGATGCCCCTCAAATGTTGTAACCTTATCAACCTCCACCATCTCCTATGGTAGATCAGCCATGATCTCACTGAGTGGTGTAGCAGGCTTGAAGGGCCGATTGGCCTACTGTATGTTCTTATTTTCTAGCAGAGCAACAGGTCATTTGTTCAACTGACCAGATTCAATTAATTAATTAGAATCGTAGGATTACACAGCAGAGAAACAGGCCCTTCAGCCCACCATGTCTATGCCGACCAACACCAAATCCTATTTACCTGTGCTTGGTCCAGAGCCTACTTTGCCCCAGTGTTTTAAGTGCTCATCCGGATGCTTCTTAAATTTTGCGAGAGTGTCTGCTCCCACCACTCTCTCAGACAGCTTGTCCCATATACTACCCTCTGGGTGAGAAAATTGTCTCCTTACCTTAAACCACGCCCTCTGGTCTGAGATACATCTGCCATGGGGAAAAGATTATCACGATCCAGTCTATACCTCATTATTTTGTATCCCTCAATCAGATCCCCCCTCAGCCTCCTCAACTCTAAGGCAAATGAACCTAGCCTAGCCAGTCTCTCCTTATAACTGTGATTTTCCATCCCAGGCAACATCCTGATGAATTTCTTCTGCACCCTTTCCAGTGCAATTGTGTTTGGAGATATTGTTCTTCCATCATAACTTATAACATTATATTATCCTTCCATTCTACTTTATTTAACCCAATCAATTATATTTCAGATGTCAGTTCCCTCTCAGTTTTAATATAACAACCACGAACAAGAGAGATAGTTTTAATCTTTCCCAAGTCACTATGACAGGAGCAGTGACTATGCAACTCCCCAAAGTCGCAATAGAAGATGCTTCCAGCTATCTCAAAAGAAAATACTTTGAAAATATATTTACAATTAATTGGAAAGAATGATAAAGAGATTGCCTTAATGTAAAGTGCATCCTCTTGCCAGTTGTTGGAATTAGATTTCAAAGAGTTTTCACTTATTTAATACTGACAATGACTTGGTGCTATATCTATACTCGCTGCCTGCCAATAGAAGGAAAGTCAGACAGGGCATTCACTGAATGGGTATGGATTAATGTCAGCTGCAAATAGCTTGTTTGTGCAATGAACTGGATAAGTTGAAATTTCATACCAGGATCCAAGACTGATTGTTCTTGTGGCTTTTCATGAGTAAATAAATGGAATTACTGATAGTTTTCTCATCCACCTCCTCAGTAGATGCAACTCCCACTTTCCAAAGTGACAAACAAGATGGGATTGGACAATAGTGATTTTATACACTTTTCACTGCACTCATGAATTCCTACACTTGAGTACCCATGACAGTAAAATCAACTTCTAATTTTAAACATGCACCTCATGTGTAGAAAGTGGATGTTCTGTTCTCAAAGTATCACCAAGTTACTTGGCACAGATTCACTCAAGATGTAAGGAACTCAGTAGGATACCTGAGTGAACATCTATTCAGACATGGTTAAATAATTGTTTTTACATGTGTGCATCATGTGTAGATGGCTTTGGCTTGAATACAGACCCATTTGGCAGTGAGTTCTTTAGCACGGAATCTACTCTCGAGCAGTGTCCATTTAGCAGTGGTGCATGAGATGGAGCATCACTGATATGCAATTACTTAGACATGACAGGGAAGGAGCTGGCTGTAACCAACTGCAGAAAAGGGGATTAGTTGGAGGGAACAGCAAGAGGGACTGGAGGAAAGGGGAATGGACATTACAATCCAGGTTTTGAGAAATTAAGCACGAGGTGTTGTACCAACAGGTTGTGTTCGAGATTTTATTTGACAAGCTTGTGTTTTTTGAGATTGTATTTGGAACAGTTTCAGGAAGGAAATAAACAAAGGAAATGACTTACATAGTTGTGGCTCTTTTCACATGCCAGGATGAGCAAAGCACTGGACAACCAATAGCATGTTTTATGCGCAGTCAGTATTGTAATATAGGAAATTAGATACAGCAAGATCTAATTAGTAATGTAGGAAATTAGATACAGCAAGAACAGCAATGAGGTAGGCTAGGTAATCTGTTGTTTGGGAATTAATATTGGCAAAAAACACCAGGAGAAAGTGAGGACTGCAGATGCTGGAGATCAGACCTGAAAATGTGTTGCTGGAAAAGCACAGCCCTGAAGAAGGGCTTATGCCCGAAATGTCGATTCTCCTGTTCCTTGGATGCTGCCTGACCTGCTGCGCTTTTCCAAAAAACACCAGGGGCAATTTCCATGATGTTCTCCAAAAAGGAGCATGGGATATTTTACATCTACACACAGGGCAGACTATGACAGAAGGTCTATATGTGGACATTACTTTAATCTATGAGTCTTTGCAGTTTCACGTCTGTCTCCTGAGATTTGTCCTAGTTGCCGACATTTCTTCTACTACAATAGTAAAGACTTCAATATTCTATGTGATTCAGTTGGCAGCACTCAAACTTTGTGGGTTTGAGTTCCACTTAAGAGTTTGGGTTTGATAATCTAAGCTGATACCTACCACTGTTATACCAAGACAGGGTTGAAATGTTGGAGGAACTATCTTTTGCATGATACATTTCAGCCCTCTCAGGTGATTGTACAGTGTCCGCTGGCACTATTTCAAAGAAGGGCAACAGAGCTATCCTCATTTCTTGGGCAACATTTACCCCACAATCAACATTACAAAAAACAGGGTTGCTTGTAGTTATCTTATTGTTGTTTGTGGAACTTTTCTGCGAGCCAATTAACTACCAATCTTCCCACTTTACACAAGTGACTGCACTTAAGAAATTACATCATTGGCTGTAAAGCATTTTGGGATGGTTGGTGGTAAGGAAAGGCAGTTGTAAATGCAAGTCTTTCTTTACTCTACACTACCCAACATCAAAAAAAGATGGTGAACTAAAGCAAAGGGCATGGAGAGAACAATTTCATGCATTGAAGACTGGTATTTATTTCTGTTGTTATTTCTTCCCAACTTCTTGTCTGCCCTTAAATTAGCCACAGGCATGAACACCTTCTGTGGCGTGTTGCATCAAGAGGATGGAATGTGGAACTTCACTCGTCAATGCCACTGCCAATGACAACAGCAGTCTGTGGTTACCCTGCACACAACATATTTAATCAGATTCCCATAATCCTTTTCATGGTTGGCTCAGAAATTTAGGGAATTAAATGTGTCAAAATGCTGGAACACCCTTCCGAACAGCATTGTGGGTGTCCTTCACCTCATAAACAGCAAAGGTACAAGAAGGCAGATCACCACCGTCGTCTCCAGGGCAATTAGAGGTGGGTAAACAATGCCAGAAACTCAGACAAACCACTCATGAACGTTCCTGCAGGATAATTGTTAAGCCCAAAAGTTATCTTTTCTGGGAAAAAGCCACTGGACCATCCACCCCCATTTTGACGTAATGGGCGGCACGGTGGCACAGTGGTTAGCACTGCTGCCTCGCAGCGCCAGAGACCCGGGTTCAATTCCCGACTCAGGCGACTGACTGTGTGGAGTTTGCACGTTCTCCCCGTGTCTGCGTGGGTTTCCTCCGGGGGCTCCGGTTTCCTCCCACAGTCCAAAGATGTGCAAGTCAGGTGAATTGGCCATGCTAAATTGCCCGTAGTGTTAGGTAAAGGGGTAAATGTAGGGGTATGGGTGGGTTACTCTTTGGCGGGTCGGTGTGGACTTGTTGGGCCGAAGGGCCTGTTTCCACTCTGTAAGTAATCTAATTTAATCTAATCTCACAGCAGCCAGGTTAACAGCTTTCTTTCACTGGGCCGAAGGAGAAGGAACAGCACTGTTTTAGCCAAATAACATATAATGCAGGGAGAGCAGCTGTCAGATGAGGCCTGTTTATTTTTTAATCAACCTGTTCAGAGATATAATTACACACTTCCCGAACAGGTGGGAATTGAACACAGGCTTCCGGGCTCAGAGATAGGGATACTACCATTATGCTACAAGGCAGTCCAAATGATGCCTACAGGTATAGGGAAGATGAACTACAGTTACTGGGCCTTATTGGTATTGTGAACGTTATTGGCAATTCTTGGTGGTTTTCTTTTTGTTTCTTCCTCACCAACCTTCCATCACCAGCACTTTCCAAACCTGCAATCATTACTACTCATAATGACGAGAGCAGTAATAATGACAAGCAAAACACCACCACATTCAAGTTTCCTTCCAAGACTCATATGATCCAGACTTGGAAATGTAGCAGTGTTCCTTCACTGTTTCTGGGTCAAAGTCCCGGATGTTTCCTTTCCAACAGCATTTTAGCCTCCATGGACTGCAGTGATTCAAGAAGATGCAGCACTTCCACCTTCTCGAGGGCAAATAGTGATTGACAACAAATGTCAGTCCTTGCAGCAGAACTCAAATCCCAGGAAAGAATTATTTAACAAGTCCACAGTAACAGAGCTGCATCAATAATACTATTATGAATAAAGCTTCTCCAATAAGCCTTTTGGCTTTGTTTGTACTATGAATGCTGAAGTCGTCATGATTTTCTTTAACCAAAGGGCAAGACAGGAATAATCCCAGCATTCACTCCTACGAATAGACCATGAAGACCAAGAAAGAGAAGTCAAAAAGGGTGAAGAGAAACAATATCAAGATTCAATCAAACTAAACCTAGTTCCACTCCAGGAGTCGCTCCAGCAGCAGAGAACCATAAAGGTTTGAACTATTTCTAGATGCCACATATTTGGATTTTAAAGATTATTCAGTACACATACATTATACACCAATGAGTGGTTCCACAGATTTTCCTAACAAAAAAAAACAGAGAAATTCAATTAGGACCCAGCTATTCTCAAACGGCTGCCCCTAATGATTGCCATATATTAATATCTACATGGCAACTGTACATAGCTGAAGTTCTGCACAACTATCCCAATTATTTTAATCCACAACAGTATGACATTCCCAGTCAAAGGGAGGGGTTGTTTGGAATTTATACGTCTTTTTTTAAAGCTAAACTGGTTATTGGAAAAATCTGTTGTAAACAATCTAAAATAATAAATGCAGAAATGCTGTGGAGCATTTTTTTAAGAAGCAAATTAAAAAACCCTTCAATACTGCTTGAAACTTAATTTTATGACAACTTTCCAGTTACTCATATTTTCACATTAGTGATATTGGTGGAATAACTAGCAACATGCAAATGTAACCATCATATTTTCCTCATATTGCTGAAGAAATGACTGTTGAGATCTTTGGAATACTCATTGCGGTTTTATTTCAAATTACATGACACAATTCAAACCAGAATATTAAAGAGCTGGTGTCTTTCTGAAAAAGGTGTATGGTGAATCTGTCATTGTGTGTTTATAAATGACAGACAGCCTAAGCCTCATTGAAACCTATTATTGTGTCACTTGCACATTATATTATGGTAATGAAAGGGACTCTTCTCCCTCCTCAAGCAAAGAAAGGGAGAAGATGATGCTTAGCATTATTTGAATATCCTCATGGAAATGGTACTCCTACTACTGTGGTTTTAACATATAGATTGCTTTAAAGATGCGTTGTTATTTATGACTGACAAAATAACGGCAAGTACTGCAGATTCCAAAGACTGCTGTGCACTGCTCAGAGGCTACCACATGAGTGCGCTATGAATTCCATTGGGGAAGGTAAAAACAGTGAAGGTTAATGACAGATGAGCTCTGTGAGGATCATGCTACACAAGGGAAGGAGAGAGCAGAAGATTTAGTGTCTAATATTTCTGGGAAAATGTAAGGGTGGAGCAAATCAGTCTTCTGGGAGATGGAATTGTTTATGTGGACAAGAGGTTAGACAAAGACAAAATGGTTGAGGAACTAATGGAGTGGGAAGAGAAGAAACAGCTTAAAAGGTCCCTTTGGCAGTGAGTGTTCAACGCGAGCAACAAATCTGTCAAATCCTCAGTTAAACAGACCAAGAATCCTAACAAAGTAACACATCTGTCAATACTGGCACTTTTCATCGTAACCTTGCACATGACCATTATATATCTGACTTCCCTGAGCTCAAGCAGGGTTTTGAAATGTGTCAAATGTTACAGGGATAATGGGCTTATATTTATCAGAATGCATTTCTACCTTTCGTTTGAACACATATTTCTCTGTCACTCTTGGGTAGTTTTTCCTTTTCCCCCCCTTTCCCCTCCTCTATCTTTATTTAATCTGACAAGGCACATGAATGGATCAAAGCCTTTCTCACACATGCTGTCACTGTTGTCACTGAAGGGAAACATGTTCTCTGTGGAACCGCCAGAGAATGTTGATTTTTCAGTCCTTAAGACTACAATGTTACACTTTTAATATACAAGGCAGATTGAGATTTTGTTTCATAATTTAGTTTGAAATATTAATGCTTGTGCTGACTACAGGACCAATGTCACATTTTAGTTCCTCGTCAGTCAGATACATTTTATTCCTTCTGGGCTGATTTGATTGGGAGTTCCCTGAGGTAAACAAAGGGTATTCTACTACAAGCCTCGTGCACAAAAGCAGTTTAACATCAGCATAAACCATATCAGGCTGTCAATCTGATCAAGCAGCCCTGGAAAAAAATAGAGAAAAACCTTTGACACTCAGAATTCAGGGATGCTAGAATTTCAACCTGCGAAACCGAGCAGAGGACATTGCAGGAATTATTCTTAAGCATCCTTCTTTGTTATTTACTTTAAAGACATTAATATTTCTAAACATACATCAAAGATACAACTGTAAGGCTTAAAGATGCTATAAACCAAACCATTACATTAACCTATTTATTTTAAAAGGACACACAGATTTTGTACAAGTTCTATTTTATCGATTTCATCTGTCTTCAATGTTGCCAGGACTGGTGGAATTTTAAATTTAGGACTCCAAGCATTTCGCACTCTGTTACCATGTACTTGGTGCTACAGCAAATATTATTATTAATAAAAAGAAACATTAATGAGTGTTGCTGAAAAGGTTGTGATAATTCAGCAAGAGGCTTTAGGTCATAGTTTCCATTAATGTACATGAAACTAATGAGCTGCATATCTAAATTTAATAGAACCTCTCCTTAGTGGCACAATTGTGGCACTCTGCACAGGAGCATTAATGTGCTGAGCTGTGAAATGCAGAGATAGCAACAATGTAGCTCCAGTTCTCTACATAGAGTGTTTGTGTCTACAATTGTCCTTCAAGCAGAGGCAAAGGTAAGGCAAATTGAAAGGGAAAATGAGCAGCTCTTAGAGACTAGTTACAGGGTTATTGCTGATAGATACCTGGAAGCAGACTTGTCCTGGTTATGTGGAACCCTTGACGAGACATAAGGACATACTGGAGAAAAAAAATTGCAAAAGAGAAATGAGAACACTTATTGAGTGAACCATCATTAAAGCTGACTGAATGCAGGAAGAAAAGCCATAACTGCAGCAGGAGTCACTGGGGTTGCTTGAATGTGGGAAAGGACAGACAATGCTTTCAGATTGTACCCTGATAAAATTTCAGGAGGTGAAGAGCTTGAGCTCTCATATTTACTCCTGGGGTTTATGCTGGGCTCCAGGTGTAACACAATGACTGTAAATTCTATTAAATCAAACTTTACATTATTGCATTTAGGATTAGCTATTTTGACAAGACAGATCCAATGCTAAACTTAAAAGAAATTTTGTTACTTTCACTGATAACTTAGACACTGTCAGATCTATACCATTATAAAGATGGACAAAGTTATAATGTCAGTGCATCTTTCTGTGAATTAAATTCTATATATGGTAAGTTTTTAAGTTGTGGGATGTATGTCTTGCAGTCTGTAGCTTGGAAGGGAACTTATAGATGGTGGTACTCCCATATATCTGCTGCTTTTGATAATCTAGATGGAAGTGGTCGTAGGCTTGGAAGATGCTGTTTGAGGATCTTTGGTGAATTTCTGCAGCGTATCTTGTAGATAGTACACACTACTGCTATAGAGTGTCAGTGGTGGATAGAGCAGACACTGGTGGATGTGGTGCCAATCAAGTGGGTGTTTTGTCCTGGATAGTGTTGAGTTTCTTGTGTGCCGTTGGAACTATACTCACCCAGGTAAGTGGGGAGTATTCCATCACACTTATGACTTGCCTCTTGTAGATGATGGACAAGTTTTGGGGAGTCAGGAGGTGACTTACTCACTGCAGCATTCTTAGTCATTGACCTGCTCATGTATTTATATGGAGAGTCCAATTCAGTTTCTGGTCAATAGTAACTCCAAGATGTTGATAGTGTAGAATTCAGAGATAGTAATGCCATTGAATGTCAATGAATCGTGGTTAATATATCTCTTATTAGAGATGGTAATTGCCTGGCATTTGTGTGGCATGAGTGTTACTTGCCACTTGTCAGCCCAAGCCTGGATATTATCCAGGTCTTGCTGCATTTGCACATGGACTGCTTCAGTATCTGAGGAGTCTCGAATTGTCCTGAATATTGTGCAATCATTGGTGAACATTCCCACTTCTGACCTTGATATGGAGAAAAGGTCATTAATGAAGCAGCTGAAGATGGTTAGGCCGAGGACACTACCTTGAGGAACTTCTGCACAGATGCCCTGGAGCTGAGATAATTGACCTCCAACAACCACATCTATTGTGCTGAGTAATTGCTTTTGATAGTAGTGTTGATGACTCCTTCTATCACTTTACTGATGATTAAGAATAAACTGATGGAGTGGAAATTGATCATCTACATTGGGTGGATGCCAGTGTTGTAGCTTTCCTGGAACAGCTTGGCCAGGAATGCGGCAATTTCTGGAGCACAAGCCTTATATTGCTGGAATATTGTCAGGGCCCATTACTTTTGAAATACCTAATGCCTTCTGCCATTTTAATATACCACAGGGAGTGAATTGAATTGGCTGAAGACTGGTATCTGTGCTACTGATGACCACCGGAGGAGGCTGAGATGGATCTTCACACAGATTTCTACCTGGAGATTACTGTGCATGCTTCAGCCTTGTCTTTTACACTGATGTATTGGGATCTTCCAATATTGAGAATGGGGATATTTGTGGAGCCTCCTCCAGTGAGTTGTCCATCACTATTCATGACTGGATGTGACAGGACTGCAGGCTTAGATCTGAATCATTGGTTGTAGGATCACATAACCTTGTCAATCACTTGCTGCTTAAACCATATGGCATTCAAATAGACGTGTTTTGTGGTTTCATCTAGGCAGCACCTCATTTTTGGATATGTCTGGCATGCCTTCCTGCACCCTTCACTGAACCAGGGTTAATCACATGGCTTGATGGTTAAATGGGGATATGCCCAGCCATGAGGTTGCAGATTAGCCTACAGCACTTCATGGAAACCCAGTCTTTAGTTTTTACTACTTTTATTCAAACTTGGTTCCATTTAGCATGAGATTGATAGAGTCAAAGAGTCATGGAGATGTACAGCACAGAAACAGACCCTTCAGTCCAACTCGTCCATGTCAACCAGATATCACCACCTAATCCTGTCCCATTTGCCAGCACTTGGCTCATATCCCTCCAAACCCTTCCTATTCATATATCCATCCAGGGTCTTTTAAATGTTGCAATTGTACCAGCCTCTACCACCTCCTCTGGCAGCTTATTCCATACACCCACCACCCCCTCTATGAAAAAGTTACCCCTTAGGTCCCTTTTAAATCTTTCCCCTCTCACTTTAAACCTATGCCCACTAGTTCTGGACGCCCTCACCCCAGGGAAAAGACTTTGTCTATTTATCCTATCCATGCCCCCATGATTTTATAAACCTCTATAAGATCACCCCTCAGTCTTCGACTCTCCAGGGAAAACAGCCCTAGCCTATTCAGCCCCTCCCTGTGGCTCAAATCCTCCAACCATGGCAACATCCTTGTAACTCTTTTCTGAACAGCCTTCTGATAGGAAGGAGAGCAGAATTGCACGCAATATTCCGAAAGTGGCCTAACCAATGTCCTGTACAGCTTCAACATGACCTCCCAACTCATGTACTCAATACTCTGACCAATAAAGGAAAGCATACCAAATGCCTTCTGCACCATTTTATCTACCTGCGACTACTTTCAAGGAGCTATAAACCTGCACTCCAAGGTCTCTTTGTTGATAGTGCCAAGCAACGTGACAGAGGGTATTCTTAATGCAAAGGCAGAACTTTGTCTCCACAGGACTGTGCAGTAGTCACTCAAATGCATCTGCAGCTGGCAGATTGGTAAGGATTAAGTCAAATATGTTTTTCCCTGTTGTTGGTTCCCTTATCACTTGCTGCAGACCCAGTCTAGCAGCTATGCCCTTTAGGACCTGACCAGCTCAATCAGTAGTACTGCTGAGCCGGTCTTACTGATGGACATTGGACATTGTATCCTTACCACCTTCAATATGTCTTCAAGTGGTGTTCAATAAAAAGAGGTACTGACTCATCCACTGAGGTTTTCTGGCCCATATTTAATCTGAAGCCATGAGATTTCATGATGCTCAAAGGTGATGTTGAGGACTCCCAGGGCACCTCCCTCCTGACAGTATCCCACTGTTAAGCCCCTTCTGCTGGATATGTCCTGCTGGTGGAACAGGACATATCCAGGGATGATGATGGTGGTGTCAGGGACATTGTCTCCAAGGCATGAATTTGTTAGTCTGACTATGTCAGGCTGTTGTCTGACTAGTCTGTGAGACAGCTGTCCTAATTCTGGCACTAGTCCCCAGTTGTTGTGAAGGAGGACTTTGTAGGGTTGACAGGTCTGAGTTTACTGTTGTTAGTTTGGTGTCTGAGTTGATCTCAGATCACAGAGTCAATGAAATATACAGCACAGAAACAGATTTTTCGATCTAACTTGTCCATGCCAACCAGATATCCCAACCCGATCTAGTCCCATTTGCCAGCACTTGGCCCATATCTCTCTTGACCTTTCCTATTCATATACACATCCAGATGCCTTTTAAATGTTGCAATTGTACCAGCCTCTACCACTTCCTCTGGCACCTCATTCCAAACACACAACAGCCTCTGCGTGAAAAAGTTACCCCTTAGGTCCCTTTTATATCTTTCCCCTCTCACCCTAAACCTATGCCCTCTAGTTCTGGACTCCCCCACCCCAGGGAAAATACTTTGTCTATTTACCCTATCCATGTCCCTCAGGATTTTATAAACCTCTGTAAGATCACCCCTCAGCCTCCAACACTCCAGGGAAAACAGCCCCAGCCTGTTCAGCCTCTCCCTAAAGATCAAATCCTCCAACCCTGGCAACATCCTTGTAAATCTTTTCTGAACCCTTTCAAGTTTCATAACATCTTTCCGATAGGAAGGAGACCAGAATTGCATGCAATATTCCAAAAGTGGCCCAACCACATTGTGTACAGCCACACCATGACCTTCCAACTCCTGTACTCAGTACTCTGACCAATAAAGGAAAGCATATCGAGATTGGTCAGTGGTTAATAAAACTGACTGTCTTGCTGAGTTATTTTAGATGGCTGTTAGAGTCACAGTTGTAATAGGAATTGTGGCAGCCAATTTGCACAAAGTAAGATCATATAAATAGCAAATAATGACCAGAGAATTTGTTTTTAGATGTTGGTTGAAGGATAACTTAAACCAGGGTCAATAACATCCATTGCAGAATTCCTAAGCAGAGCCTGGTGAAGAGCAGTGAACTCAATGCTGAATGGTAGACAGAGATTGGAGGCTCATGTTTGCCACTGCAACAACTTCCAAAGTGTAAATGCTCAACTACCAATATCTCAATGTTAGTACGAGAAAGGTTTGATGGACATTTGCTCCATCACTTCTGTGCTAGTTCTTTGCTAGAGTAATCTAAAACAGCACTCTTCTAATAGTCTAATGCCTTTCTCTGCACTGAATGCCCATTTCTCTCTGAAAGAACGGTTTAAAAAATTTATTTCTACCTTAATCACGCCCTGTGGCAAAGCAATCAAATTCCAGGACTTTCTTTTTTCCTAACTCTCTTCTCAATCTCTTAATAACAGTATTCAATTCAGGACTGACTTCACTGACTCATTCACCATAAACAGTCTTTCTGCAGTCACTGTAACAAATCAGAATGTTCAAAACAAATGTGAAATGAAATTCAGTGGAAATAGTTACTTTCCCATTTGGTTTCCAACCACAGGAGTTGATGATTCTGTTGGGTGTTTGCAAGATGTATGATAATCGTTGTTTAAACACTGGAACTAGATATGTTGTTAAGTTGAATGGAGAAAATTGTAATACGGTGCTATGGGGTAACTGTGTCATCAGTAAGATTACAGCCTGGTGGGATGTGCGATTGTTCCAATGACTCACATGTAGTTAAATCTCAAAACTCTAAAGGAGGCAGAAAGTAGAAATGAGGCAGATCCCTAGTGAGATGAAAAATTGGAGGTCATGTCACCTTGAACAGTCACACATTTATTTTAGTAGGAGATAAAGAACAGCAAAGGCCTGCAAATAAATATTGTAAATCATTTGAGTGAAATTCTCACCATTTGATTCCTGTTGAAATAATGGAATTATATATTGAATGGGAATCTGTTAGAATCTCTTGGAATGGATGATCAGCTTGCATCTCTTTTCTCTGTGAAAAAAGGAAGACTGGGGCATGACCTAATAAACACCTTTAAAATTATGAAATGTTTATTACAATGGGTTCGGAGTAAAGGTTTCTTGAGGAAACAGCTTCTTAATTTGGGAGGAAGGGGGAAGACAGTGTTAGGGGCTTGCTGATGAGGGCACTAGTAAAACTCATTCAAATGTTTCAAAATTTCATTAAGTGGCATGTGGAATACAAGTCTTCCTCAATACAGAGGAATCCGAAGAATAGTTTGATGGATGGTAAGCAGTATGTTTGCTTCTCCATGTTTGACCTGATACTTTCACGGGGTTGAGAGTCAATGTTTAAGACTCCCATGGATCTCCCACTCAATTGTATGTCAATCAACCACCACCTCTGATGAATCTGTCTTGCCAGTTGGAAAGCACATTCTGAGGGATGGTGATGGTGCTTTCTGAAACATTGTGTGTAAGGTATGATTCTCTGATTCAGGTTGATGCTGGAATAATCTGTGGGACATATCCACAGTTTTGGCAGAAGAACCCCCAGATGTTCACAAGAAGGACTTTGCAATGTCAGCAGGGCTGGGTCTGCTATTGCTGTTTCTGGTGCCTAAGACAATGCCAACTGGTCATCTCGTTTAGTTCTTTTCTTTAAATATTTGTAATGGTTTTGGAACAATTAAATGGGGAACCTGGTCATCTGAATGGGCAGTTAAAAGTCACCCACATCGCTATGGGTCTGGAGTCACATGTACGCCAGACCAGCTTACATCAGTAAACCAAGTAGGATTTTACAATAATTGACAATAGTTGTGCGGTCATCATTAGACATTTCATTCCAGGTTTTATTGAAATCAAATTTCAACATCTGCCCTGAGCCTGAGGCTTTGGATTTCTAATCCAGTTACCTTATCACTTCACCATTGCCTCCTCCTCACTTGGTGACCTGGAAAGTTGGTACTCTGCCAGTGAGAGCCAGAATCCTTGATTAAAATAGAATGCAATGATTTCTTTAAACATTTCAATATCTTACAAAGCTGTGCATATGGGTTCACTGCTTCCCTTCAAACTCACGCAAATGGATCTGAGAAGATGTGTAAGGATACCAGGCTCACACCTAATGTCACTTTTAGAAGAATTAACCCAAGGATGCATCCAAACCCACCTCCTCTTGCCTCTCAGAAATCTATTTGCTGTCTTTGATTAAGAGTGAGAATTCACTCTTTCACAGGAACCATTTCATCAGAATTGATTCAAACTTTCAGAATTAATAACCTTTGAGTCTCCTAAAAAGTAAAGTCCCATGATCTAGCAGCAAATACTGTGCATTTTCACCCTACAAGGATATGGTATAAGTACAAACAGGTCTAATGAACCACCCCATCACCCTATCAATTCCAATTCCCCACTATTGTCTGCCTCCACCCCCCAGCCTTCCAAATCAGATATTTGTCATCTTATCCACTATTTCACTTCTGTGCAGCACAAATTTGATCACATTTTTAAGCACTTTGTTAATTCTCAGTACAGAAGTATGTTTAACACAGAGGACCCAGGAGGAGAGTTGAAAGTTCCAGTCTCATTGACTCATTTGTTTATGGAGAGCAAAGTGTGACTTGAAACATTCACCATCAAAAGCTGACGCAACCTGCTAAATAGGTGCTATTTCCAAACTCTCAGAGTTTTGCATGGTCCCCAGCTGGGCCAATAAAACATTTAACTAACCTCTCACACATCAGCAGATTTATGAAGTCAAACTAGTTCCCACAACTACATATAAATGTGGGAGTAATTTTCCATACTATATTGGCAAAGATGTTTTCCATTGTCTCCTACAACCTCATGCAAAGGTTCTTTTAAGGCCAAGACATCATCCATTGGTACTTAGTATACTTAACAAAATTATCCTAAACATTGCCTGAATTAGTTCAGTGGTTATTTTAGAGTCCCTAATTTGGACTTGCTCCTGTATGAAAATTAGTTCAATCCAATTGCTTATATTATGTCTGTTAACCCTAAAGCTGGAATCGCTGTAAGGCAGCATGATTTTGGGTTGTCTAGATTCAGGTCTAAGTAAAATGTGAGAGTAACCTCTGTCCAACTGTTCCACCATTTGGTATGACTTCATCTCTTACTAATGCACAACATATCAAGTGTGAAATATGATCTCATTCCAGAACGAAACAGCCAATCTTAATGTCTGGTCCAATTACGATAAAGCCAAGAATATTCAACCTTCCAGCATTAGCAAAAGCCCAATTTAGGAATTGGGCTTTTTCAGATTGCACAAGTACAGTAGTGATACATACCATGAACTAACTCTAGTCAGTTGACAAGATGCATGTTTTACAAACTGAGTCCAGGTGTACATTGAATACCTGACCTGATACATTGACTAAACGAAAAGACTGTGGATGCAGGAAAACAAAATCTTTCCACAGAAGACAGCATTTTGTAATGACAAGTGTTTAAAGAGCTGTAATTTAAGACTGAAAATCATTGCAGGTCTGTATCTATTTGAGGTAATCAGGCTCTGTTTCATCTTCCCTGTTTTAATACCCAAAATCTAAAATGCTCTCAGATGTGGACAGCATGGTGGTTCAGTGATTAGCACTGCTGCCTCATAGTGCCAGGGACCCAGGTTCGATTCTAGTCTAGGGTGACTGCCTGTGTGGAGTTTACACATTTTCTCTGTGTCTGCATGAGTTTCCTCCCACAGTTCAAAGATTTGCAGGCCAGCTAAATTGCCCATAGTGTTAGATGCATTGGTCAGAGGGAATTGGGTCTGGGCTACTCTTTGGATGATTGGTGTGGATTTGTTGGCCAAATGGCCTGTTTCCACAAAGTAGGGAATCTAATCTTTAAAAATTAACCTGTCCCAGATGAAAGAGTCAAGCATTAGGCTAATTTTGAAACTCAGGAAAAAATAATGGCACCTATTCCAAATATTCCGCAGAAACAAAATAGAGAATGATGTTAGCTTAACGTGTTAGATATGACATAGATAAGCCATGTCGTCCATAACTGAATTTTCAAGCCACGACACTAAGCGATTCCTTATATGCAGACATAATTTTAAAAAATTAATTCATGGGATGTGGGCGTCACTGGTTTAACCAGCATTTATTGCCCATTCTTAACTGCCCAGAGGGCAGTGAACAGTCAACCACATTGCCCTGGGACTGGAGTCACATGTAGGCCAGGCGGGGTAAAGATGACAGCTTCCTTCCCTAAAGGACATTAGTGAACCAGATGGGTTTTCCTGGCAATCGGCCGTGGTTCTATGGTCATCATTAAATTCTTATTTTCAGAATATTATTGAATTCAAACTCCACCATCTGCCATGGTGGGAGTCAAACCCAGGTCCACAGAACTGGGTCTCTGGAATAGTAGTATCGTGATAACACAACTAGGCCATCACCTCGCCTATGTGTAGATTACATGTTGGTTCAGTGATTAATTAGATCAAGTAGTTCACCAATAATGTTATCTAGACAGAGAGGTGGAGCTCAGTGTCCTAAATGCAGCCATATCTTAGCTACTAGCAATTGCAAAATCTTATAACTTTATAATGGCTAGATAAGTGAGAACTATTATAGACAAAGTAGGTAGAATAAATAGATGATGGTTAATTTGAGATTATAACATTGTCAGATTTCAGTTATTTATTTGGAAGCACAGGACAGAAATCAAACAAATATCTAAAAGTGAAAAAAGGAATAATTTTAATATTGTGTGTTGCTTTGCTATATGGCAAGTCACACTGAAATGGAATGATGCGCTTTACTTTTTATCAGTACCTTCTGCAGTGTAACCTGCACCACCTCTGATTTCTCACACCGCTTGTCTGAGCTACGGAAATTTCTTCCAATTAAATATTGGAAAGACAAAGGCCACAAAGTTCATTTGCTGGCCAAAGATTCGTTGCTTAGTTATCAAATAGGAGGCTGGAAGAACACAGTAAGCCAGGCAGCATCAGGAGGTGGAGAAGTCGATGTTATGGGTTATACTAGAAACATTGACTTCTCCACCTCCTCATGCTGCCTGGCTTGCCATGCTCTTCCAACCTCCTGCTTGTCTACTTTGGGTTCCAGCATCTGCAGGGTTTTTTTCTGTAACCAAAGAATTGTTGCTTTGCCTGGCCACTCCCCCAAGGCTGAACCAGGCCATTCATAATCTTGGAATCTTGTTTGACTCTGAGGTGAGCTTCCAACCACATATCTTCTCAAATATCAAGTTGCTGACTTCCAATTCCATTACAGTGCCCACTTACACTTGAGAGGGACCGTATTGTTGAAGAGGAGAGTATGAAACGGACTGGTAAGCTAGAGGAGATACTTGTTAGGAAGGAAGATGTGTTGGGCATTTTGAAAAACTTGAGGATAGACAAGTCCCCCGGGCCTGATGGGATATATCCTAGGATTATGTGGGAAGCAAGAGAGGAAATTGCAGAGCCGTTGGCAATGATCTTTTCGTCTTCACTGTCAAGGGGACTGGAGAGTGGCGAATGTTGTGCCCCTGTCCAAAAAAAGGAATAGGGATAACCCCGGGAATTACAGGCCAGTTAGTCTTACTTCGGTGGTAGGCAAAGTAATGGAAAGGGTACTGAGGGATAGGATTTATGAGTATCTGGAAAGACACTATTTGATTAGGGACAGCCAGCACGGATTTGTGAGGGGTAGGTCTTGCCTTACGTTTTATTGAATTCTTTGAGGAGGTGACCAAGCATGTGGATGAAGGTAGAGCAGTGGATGTAGTGTATATGGATTTTAGTAAGGCATTTGATAAGGTTCCCCATGGTAGGCTTATGCGGAAAGTCAGGAGGCATGGGATAGTGGGAAATTTGGCCAGTTGGATAGAGAACTGGCTAATCGGTCGAAGTCAGAGAGTGGTGGTAGATGGTAAATATTCAGCCTGGAGCCCAGTTACAAGTGGAGTTCTGCAGGGATCAGTTCTGTGTCGTCTGCTGTTTGTAATTTTTATTAATGACTTGGAAGAGGGAGTCGAAGGGTGGGTCAGTAAATTTGCAGACGATACGAAGATTGGTGGAGTTGTGGATAGTGAGGAGGGCTGTTGTCGGCTGCAAAGGGACTTAGATATGATGCAGAGCTGGGCTGAGGAGTGGCAGATGGAGTTCAACCCTGTCAAGTGTGAGGTTGTCCATTTTGGAAGGACAAATAAGAATGCGGAATACAGGGTTAATGGTAGGGTTCTTAGTAAGGTGGAATTTCCGACGTCCCTCCCCCAAGTCCCTCCTCCCTACCTTTTATCTTAGCCTGCTGGACAAACTTTCCTCATTCCTGAAGAAGGGCTTATGCCCGAAACGTCGATTCTCCTGTTCCCTGGATGCTGCCTGACCTGCTGCACTTTTCCAGCAACACATTTTCAGCGGAGGAGCAGAGGGTTCTTGGGGTCTATGTTCATAGCTCTTTGAAAGTTGCCACTCATGTGGATAGAGCTTGTAAGAAGGCCTATGGTGTATTCGTGTTCATTAGCAGAGGGATTGAATTCAAGAGTGGTGAGGTGATGTTGCAGCTGTACAGGACCTTGGTAAGGCCACATTTGGAGTGTGCAGTTCTGGTCGCCTCACTTTAGGAAAGACATCTTTCTGGAGAGGGTGCAGAGAAGATTTACCAGGATACTGCCTGGAATGGAGAATAGGTCGTACGAGGATAGGCTGAGAGTGCTAGGCCTTTTCTCATTGGAACGCTGAAGGATGAGGGGTGACTTGATAGAGGTTTATAAGATGATCAGGGGAATAGATAGAGTAGACAGTCAGAGACTTTTTCCCCGGGTACAACAGAGTGTTACAAGAGGACATAAATTTAAGGTGAAGGGTGGAAGGTATAGGGGGGATGTCAGGGGTAGGTTCTTTACCCAGAGAGTGGTGGGGGCATGGAATCCACTGCCTGTGGGATTGGCAGAGTCAGAATCATTGGTGACCTTTAAGCAGCAATTGGATAGGTACATGGTTGGGTGCTTAAGCTAGGACAAATGTTCAGCACAACATCCTGGGCCGAAGGGCCTGTTTTGTGCTGCATTGTTCTATGTTTTATGTTCTATGTACACTACTGATTCAGGTCATCTGCGGCTCAACCATTCATCCATATTTTATTACCTTCAGACTCAGCTATCCTAACACAACCTTGGCTGTCTTCCCATCTTGTGCCCTTCATAAACTTGAGCTGAAGTGATACTGCTGCACACATCATCCCTCTCCTCATTGGTGCACATTGGCTACTGGTCCCAGCAACTTTTTGGTTTTAAAATTCTTACTTTTGTTTTGAAGTGCCCTCATGACCCTGTCTTTTCCTCACTCTGTAATCTCCTCCAGCACTTTTAACCTTAGAGATTTTGGCATCTTGGTCATCGCTGATTTTTAACCCTCCACCATTTTTTTCCCTCAACGTGGAAAGAGGCCATTTGATCCAACAAGCCCACACCAACCCACTGAAGAGCATCCCACCCAGACCCATGCCGCTTCCCTATTCCCATAAACCACACATTTCCCATTGTTAACATTCCTAACCTACACATCCCTGAAAACTATGGGTAATTTAGCATGGCCAATCCATTTAATCTGCACATTTTTGGACTGTGAGAGGAAACCAGAGCACCTGGAGGAAGCCCACTCAGACATGGAGAGAATGTGCAAACTCCGTACAGATAGTTGTCCAAGGGTAGAATCAAACCCAGACCCCTGGCACAGTGAGGCAGCAGTACTGACTACTGTTGCTTTCTGCTGCCCAATCCTTAAACTGTGGAATTTCCTCACAAAAGCCTTCTCGGCTCACAACATTTCTTCCCTCCTTAAGTTGCTTCTTAAAACATAGTTTTTGACCTGGTTTTTGATCATCTGCTCCAATGCTCCTTATGCGGATTAGTGTTAAATTTTGCCTGATTGCACTAATGTGAATTGCTTCAGAACATTTTACAGTGATTCTGTATAATTGCTCATTGTTGTTATGTAATATATAAGAAAATGTCCCAGATTTTGAATGCTCTTATTAAAAGGTCACAAACCCATATATTGTTTACAATGAATAGATTATAGAAATAGATAAATGTGTAAGCTGCTCACCATCATAAATTGTCTGTATTGAAACACCATTTGCTTCTGTCTATTCTCCGTGTATCTAATCAATTTAAGCACAACTTTATGAGCTATACACTGTAACATGGCAGAAATTGATTCCATTGCAAATGAAAATTTAAATATTTAGTGGCAATATTAATGAGGCAACATTGCATTGAATTCAAGTTGTATGAAACAACCCATGCTCATTAATGACTAACTGGGATAATGCATTACCAAATTAATAGCTTGATAGCAATTACATAGATCAAAGCATCCAAAATGTTATCAAGAAACTTGTAATGTGTTTTACTGTTGGTAAAAGCAAATGTCAATCATATGGTTCAACTGCCATTACTTAAAAAAAAACCATTTTATTTCATCTAATAATGGGGGCCCAGTCAATTCCATAAAACTGCTTAAATGAATTTTTGGTAATCATTTAGTTTCAACACTATCACAGAAAGAAAATTAATATTTTTTTCCTTTGTTTATCTGCGATCTGTGACCACTGTTAACTAAATAATCTAACAGAAAGTCATGAACACAAGGAAAAATGAGTTCCTTTAATAGAGAAATTAAATTTGTTATTGAGAAGACCAATAAAGCAATAATCATTAAATAATCTGATTCTTGCCTATTACTTGATAGAACCGAGTGATACCGAGGGTGGAATTTTCCCTTTCAGTGTTAAAGCTTGTTGGTAGGAATATTAGACTCTGGCATATCTGACAATCACCACGGTGAATTATTTCACCCAATCATGTGATTTTCAGCTCATTATCTTCACAGATAAGATGTTGCAATAATTACTGAATGAAGTGTGTGGTGAGTAAGCTGGGGATGCTTGTCACTCGCGGGACATTCCAGTTTCACAAGATTTGCTGCCATTTTTAAAGGCCAAATGGACATCACTTCAGTCCCTGCAAGCTAGGACCATCACCTCAGGTGGTGGTGGTCATTCTTACAATATAAGAGATGCCAACAAGAAAACTTCCACTGGTTTTTGCTTCATAGATGGTACCATACAGGTGTTTCTGGATGGGATCACAGATAGATGGTCCATTCTCTTCCCATGAACAGAGTCAAGAGGCCATTACATTGCACCTGCCCAGTGTGGACAACAATGTAGGGCAGTGCAGGTAAACCACACAAAATGGGTAGCAAACAACGTTGGAAAAAAAGTCTATGATCTCCTGTACTCCGCAAAGGTAGGAGCTAGGAGACACGATGAAAAGAAAAGGAGAACAATGAGACAGGCAGTCGACAGCAACTAGAGAAGAAGGCAAGTATCTCAAAGACCTTCTTTACCACTTTATATTGCTTGCCCTGCTGCCTCCATAGAGCCATGGACATGCATGTCAAGGTCCCTCTGATCCTCTGTACTTCTATCATTCAATATGTATTCCCTTATCTTGTTAGTCCTCCCAAAATGCATCACCTCATACTTTTCAGGATTAAATTCCATTTGCTACTAGTCAGCCATCAATATTGTCCTACAGTGTGAGATTTTCCTTCTTGTGATTTACCACATCACCAATTTTCATGTCATCGGTGATCTTACTGAACACATCTCCTGTATTCCAGTCACACAAACACCCTCTGCCCCCTGTCCCTGAAACAATTTTGGATCCAATTTGCCTACCTGCCCATGGGCTCTTAGCTTCTTAATTATATGAGTCTGCCATGTGATTAGATTAGATTAGATTCCCTACAGTGTGGAAACAGGCCCTTCGGCCCAACCAGTCCACACCGACCCTCCGAAAAGTAACCCACCCAGACCCATTTCACTCTGACGAATGCACCTAACACTCCGGGCAATTTAGCATGGCCAATTCACCTGACCTGCACATCTTTGGACTGTGGGCCCAGAGCACCCAGAGGAAACCCACGCAGACACAGGGATAATGTGCAAACTCCACACAGACAGTCGCCCAAGACTGGAATCGAAGTTGGAACCCTGGTGCTGTGAGGCAGCAGTGCTAACCACTGAGCCACCATGCCGCCCACGGTGAGCTAAAGATTAGGTCCAGTGAGTTGCAGTGGCAGAGGGAATGTCGATTTGAGGTTACAATCAGATTAGTCATGATAGCTAAAGAGACTGAATTGCCTTCTCCTGCTCCACTTCATATATTTGTGTGTATATGCCTTGATCCATTGCCTTGTTCAGAGATCAATGGACACAATGTCCTCCAAATTATCCCTCCATTGCGCATTTCAGAAGTGGCTGCTCTGATGAACACTGATGTTTACATTAACTATAAATTAAACACAGATTAATAGCATTGCTTAACCACTGGATTATGCTTGAATTACATTTGAACAATCCTCGGACTGACTTGGAATGCCAACTTGACTGACTACGGCACACCCCGGACTAATATTGCAATTGGATCCTGAATGACAAATGAGCATGGTCCAGCATCTGTGGTAAGAGGAACAGGGTTAACCTTTCTTATCCAGTGACCATTCTAGAACTGCTTTAATTTATCTGCCAGAAATAACCATGGCCTGATCCATGGACTATAACAGTATGGATCCCTGAGACAACATTGTGACAGACTGTGGCCAACAGAAAGCTGTACAGCTGCTAGGCTGGCTGTGTGAGGGTACCCTTGACTGACTGCAGTCTGATCCGAAATGGCACTCATCCCTTTAACGTACCAACATCACTTTTTTTCGTCAAGCACACTCTGCGATGGAAGCTGCTGGTACATGCTGCACTTCTGATACTGATGCAGTGCCATCCTGCACAGTGACATCTTCCTCCCTACCCCCTCACAATTACATGCCTTCTTTCCTGGTTCCTACAGCGATAACCTTTTTGTCAATACTGATGTGTGTGTGTGTGTGCGCAAATGCATTTAATTTTTGGCCACCTGATGATGGGAATTCAATATCTCTCTCTCTCTCTCACTCTCTCTAGGGGGAGAAGTTAATTCTGAGATTTTCCTTCACAGTGAGCAGTTGATTTTTAGGCTCTCTCCTGATTAAGTTGTCATGCTTGCTGTTATTCTTGACACCTCCAGGGAAGGGAAAAATCACACCAAGTGTTCAAAAGAGTTCAATCAGGTTGCACAATCTATTTAAGAAATATGTTACATGACACAACAATACCAGGATAGAAATGTATCCAAACTATCCATCACTCTAAAACATGAGAACATAGACATATAAATAACCAGAAGATCCTCCTGTAGCCAGAATAGGAAAGCCCAAATATACTTGCTACTCCATTTTGCCACTGTTTGCCATTTGGTTATTGGGATCAAGTTTAAACAGCTGCTGTCCAAGCTGTTACATAGAGAGATCTGTCACTATGAGAAGAATCTCTATCTTACAAACGAAGGAAAAATATGTGGCATAGTTGAGTCACCGAATGGCCTCTATCTGCGCTGTAGGGATTCTACAATTCTGTAATACATGTGAATGTCCAGAGAGTGTTGTGACAACTGTTAGTGAGTAGGCTGTGATTTGGACAGTAAAAAAACATTGAAAAGTTTAATTTTGCTTTGTTCTAATTAATGTATCACTCACCCACACATTATTGCCTTCTCTCTCAGACACCATTTTAAAACCTTTTATATCTAGTGTGCATTTTCTGTCCACTACACATTTCCTAATGGAAGTTTCTTTTTTCTTAGCATGCAGAAGTCTGTAGAAGCAGGACTGTCTAACCACAATATCTCCTACCTGTTTATTAGTCCCTCTGTAAACATTGCCAGGGTTCTGAAAATCAATCTCTCACTTTTGAATGAAAACTATCAATATCTGGTTATTGATGAAATTATCCAGCATCTAAAGGACTTAGCTTAACCTTAGCAGCTGAATAATACATTATGCATTACAGCTGTTTCTCCTTATAAAATAGCATTCTGCCAACTTTATAGGAGATTAGCAAGAACTATGAGATAAAATAGAATGTACATGTGCACTTCCTGACCATTACACTTCAATTGTTTGTCATACATTGTCAAGGGGAGCAGATGTAATGGGAACACCAGCATCTGCAGGTTCCCATCCAGATCACATACCAATCTGACTTGGACCTATATAGTTTTTTCTTCACTAAGCCAAACTTCTGGAACTCTCTCCATAACAGTACAGTGTTATATCTCCAACAGATGGATTACAGCAGTTCAGGAAGGCAGCTCACTTGCATCTTCACCCAGGCAATAAGGAATGAGAAATTAAAACTCACTCAGCCAGCAACGCTCACATCATTTTTTTAAAAAAATGCAATTTCTGTGCCACATTAAAACAAAACATTTAATTACATTTCATAGAAAACAATCCAAGACATAAAATACCAGGACTGTTTAAATGCCCCTAATGTGGCTGAGTTAACTATATTGGCAGGCATGGCATTCCACGTCCTTATCACTCTCTGAGTAAAGAACCTGCTTCTGACATCTGTCTTAAATCTATCACCCCTCAATTTGCAGCTATGTCCCCTTGTACAAGCCGACGTCATCATTCCAGGAAAAAGACTCTCACTGTCCACCCTTCCTAATCCTCTGATTATCTTGTATGTTTCTATTAAATCCCCTCTTAACCTTCTTCTCTCCAATGAGAACAGAACCAAGTCCCTCAACCTTTCCTCATAAGACCTTTGCTGCAGATCAGGCAACATTCTGGTGAATCTCCTCTGCCTTCTTAACAGCACTATCAACCTGTGTGGCAACTTTCAGGGATCTGTGTACATAGACACCAAGATCCTTCTGCACACCCACACTACCAAGAATCCTTCCATTGATCCAGTATTCTGCCTTCCTGAGTGAATCACCTCACATTTATCTGCATTGAACTCCATTTGCCACCTCTCAGCCCGATTTTGTAGTTTATCCAAGTCTCCCTGCAACCTGCAGCATTCTTCCATTAACATGTAAATCTCAGAACTTATTTTAAGTCACATTCTCAAGATAACATAAGGTTTTATTAAAAAAAGTAACATCTCAGCTCAGACAACGCATTAAAGGTGTGAGGTCTGAGTCTGTCTGAATCCCAATCTTGAGTCAGACTGGTTCTATTTCCAAAGTGGAATCTATAAAATATTATATGGATTCACTGTCTTCATTGACTACCTACAGGTTGTGCATTTTTGGAGCTAAATAGAATGTATCTGCAAATATAATTCTGCAAATACATATTCACCCCATAGACTTCTAAGTGTGTGCGCATGCAGGAGAGAAAGAGAGAGAGTGAGTGTGTGCAGGTGAGAGTATGAGTGCATGTGAGAGAGTGTATATTTGCATGTGTGCAAGCTTGGTAAAGTGTGTGTATGAGTGTGATGGGGTATAAGCCTGTGAAAAGGTGCATGCACAGGTATGAGTGTGGGGGTGTATCTATGCGTGCATGAGAGAGACCAAGTGTATGAGGAAGTGTGTGTGTGTGTGCAGTACAGTGGGGTCACCTGTAGTGTGACATGAACCCAAGGTCCTGGTTGAGGTCATCCTCATGGGTACCGAACTTGGCTATCAGCCTCTGCTCGGCCACTTTGCGTTGTTGCCTGTCCCGAAATCCGCCTTGGATGACGGTCACCCGAAGATCCAAGGCCAAATGTCCCAGACCGCTAAAGTGGAGGGAATATCCCTGTCTGGTGATTGATGTGTGGTGTCCATTAATCTGTTGTCGTAGCATCTGCTTGTTCTCACCAATGTACCATGCCTTGGGCAACTTTGCCTGCAGCATATGAGATAGACATCATTGGCTGAGTCACATGAGTACCTGCGCTTACATGGTGGGTGATGTCCCCACGTGTAATGGTTGTATCCGGGTCGATACTCTGACACGTCTTGCAGTGGTTGCCATGACAGGGTTGTATGCTGTTGTGGTCAATGTTGTCCTGAAGGCTGGGTAGTTTGCTGTGAACAATGGTCTGTTTAAGGTTTGGCGGTTAATCCAATGCTGGATAATCGAGGTTCCTCTGCACAGTCTATTTGCTCAAAAAATGCACAACCTGTAGGTGAACTGCTACAGTGCAACTTATAGATGGTCTATGCTGCTGCCACTGTGTGTTGGTGGTGAAAGAGTGAATGTTTGAGGAAGTGATACCAATTAAGTGGGCTGGATGGTGTTCAACTGCCCCAGTGTTGCTGGAGCTGCGTCAATCCAGGTAAGTGGGGAGTATTCTATCACACTCCTGACTTATGACTTGTAAATGGTGGAAAGGCTTTAGGAATCAGGAAGTGAGTTTCTTGTTGCAGAATTCCCAATCTGTTACCTGTTTTTGTAACCACAATATTTATATGTCTGGTCCAGTTCAGTGTCTGGTCAAATGGAAATCCCAGATGTCAACAGTGGGGATTCAGTGATTATGTAAATATTATGCACTATTATGTTAATATTTTATTATTACGCTAGGGTCATTGATGTGAAGGGACAAGGTTGACATTGAAGATAGGAGCAGGCGTTGGCCATTTGACCCCTTGAGCCTCCTCCATCATTCAATATGATCATGGCTAATCACCACAAGAGCGATATCTAACCACTTCTTGATGTTTTGATCTCAACCTTTTTTGTGGTAGCGAATTCCACAGATTCACTACTCTCTGGATGAAGAAATTTTTCATCATCTCAGTTCTAAAAGGTTTGTCACCTTATCCTTAAACTATGGCCCCTGGTCTGGACTTGCTCGCCACTGGGAACACCTTTCCTGAATTTAACCTGTTTAAGTTCTGTTAGAATTTTATAGGTTTCTATGAGATTCCCCACCCCCATTCTTATGAACTCCAGTGAATACAATCCTAACCGACTCAATCTCTTCTCGTACATCAGTCCTGCCATCCCAGGAATCAATCCAATAAACCTTTACTGCTCTCCCTCCACAGCCCGAAAAACCTTTTTCTGATAAAGAGAGCAAAACTACACACAATATTCCAGGTGTGGTCTCACCAAGGTCCAATACACATGCAGCAAGAAATCCCTGCTCATGGACTTGAATCCTCTTGCTATGAAAACCAACAAACCATTTGCCTTCTTCACCACCTGTTACATCATCATCCTATGTTCAGCAACTGTGCATGGGCAACCTGATCTCATTGTACCTCCCACTTTCCCAATCTATTATCATTCGGATAATACTCTTCCTCCATGTTGAGTGGATAACTTCATATTCAACTACATTATACTCCATCTTCCATGCATTTGCCCATTCAATCAAATTGTGCAAATCACACTGAAGCATCTCTGCAGCCTCCTCACAGCTCAATCTCTTTGTGTTGACTGCAAACCTGAATATATTACATTTAGTTCCCTCATCTAAATCATTAATATATGCTATGAATAGTTGGGGGCCAAGCAGTGATCTCTGCAGTACCCCACTGCCTGCTGTCTGGAAAAAGATCCATGTATTCCTACTCTTTGTTACTTGTCTGTCCATAAGTTCTCTATCCATGTCAGTACACTAACTCCCAAATCCATAACCTTCAATTTTACATGCCAATCCCTAATGTAGAACCTCTTCAAAAGTTTTCTAAAATCCAAGTAAACCACATCCATCGGTTCCCCCTTATCAACTTTACGTGTTACAGCCTCAAAAAAATTTCAGTAGATTTGTCAAGTATGATTTCTGTTTCATAAATCCATGTTGACTCTGCCCAGTAATGTCACTGTTTTCCAAGTGCTCTGCTATTAAATCTTTAAACTTTAGCATCTTCCCTATACCAATGTCAGGCTAATCAGTTTATAATTTCCTGTTTTTGTGCTACCTCCTCTGTTTTGAATAGATGTGGCTACCTTCAATCTTTAGAACTGTTTGAGAGATTATAGAATTTTCAAAAATGTCAACTGAACCAGCAGTTATTTCTAGGGTCATTTTCTTTTTTCATATCCAGAAGCGCTCTTACATGCAATGGAACATTTTTTACCCATCACCAAATCACCCTTGGTGTATTTTTTTCCCATCACCAAACTGTCCTTGATGTATTTTTTTCATCTATTAACCACCACCAGTAAATCAGCCATGTTCTCCAATCGAATAATTGCCATACAAAGCCTGTTAAAGGTGTGGGTCACTTCCTTAAGTAATTTGGGAAATAGATTATCAGCCCTGGGGATTTATTGGCCTCAAATCCCATCAATTTCTCCAGCATCATTTCTCAATGAATACTGACTTTCTTCAGTTCCATGCTCTCAGTGCAGCCTCTGTCTCCCAACATTTTTGGGGTGTTATTTGTGTCCTGCTTTGTAAAGTCAGAACCAAAATATGTACTAAATTGGTCTGTCATCTCTTTGTTCCCCAATTTAGTTTCCCCAGTTTCTAACTAACATTTGTCTTCACTACTTTTTTTCTTATCATATTCCCAAAGAAGCTCTCACAATCAGTTTGTATGTTTCTGGCATGCTCACTCTCATATTCTATTTTTCTTCTCTTTATCAATCCCTTTGTCCTCCTTTGCTGAAATCAAAAATGCTCTCAATCTTCAGGTCTGCTGCTTTTCTCTAGCCAATGTGCCTGCCCATTCCTTGGATCTAATACTATCCCTAACTTCCTTTATTTGCCATGATCAGGCTATTTTTATAGTTTTATTTTTGTGGCAGACAGGAATTAACAGGTGTTGCCATTCCTTCATGTGTTCTTTAAAGTTTTTGCCTTTGCCTCCACTGTCTTTCATTTAAATAACACTCCCCAGTTTATCACAGCCAGCTCACACCTGATACCATCGTGGTTTTGTTTATTTAGATTCGGGACTCCAGTTAGGAACCAACTCTGGCACTCTCTGCCTGAATGAGAATTCCATCCTTTTATGGTCTTTCTTCCTCAAACAGCCTTGCACAGCTAGATTGCCAATTGTTCCTCTCGTTATACAATGTCTTCTATTGGGTTTCTCAACAAATTGATCCAGAAAACACTCCAGAAATTCCTCCTCTATATTAAACTAATATTGTTTGCCCAATCTACATGCAGATTAAAGTCATCTATAAGCATAGCTGTACCACTATTGCTTGTGTCTCCTGTTTAATGCCTTCTCCAACATTACTACTACAGTTTGGGGGTTCTATGTACAAACCTTCCTGTCATTTTCTGCCTTGAGGATGTGATAGAACTGCAAAGTTTCAATCTGATCAAAAAGAGTGGAGTATTTTAGCTCTGAGCTGTTTTCATTTGGTCTGCAAGTTGTAGCTTTCCCAAAGGGGAATTCTGTGATGCTGATAAGAAAATATTTCAAGGAACGTTTATGTAATCATAATTCTATTTTGCATAAAGTCTCAGAATTAGGTATGACACAACTCTTTTTGTCCCTCTCAAGTAGATTTGCTGAGATGATTTAAGTGGTAGTTCATTTTTAAGAAGTTCAATATATATTGAATGATGACTGAGTGGAATGAATGTCGATGGGAAATTCAAACTTGGTGGAAGTTGAGAAAAAGACAGCTTGAATTTAAACATGTTTGTTTTAAAAGGTTTATTTAAACAAACCTTCTTTCGAATGCTGGCTGTTGGTGCAGAGATTGGAAAGATGCAATTAGTTTAATGTTTTCTTACGAAAACACTTTTTTACAATGAAAAGTAAGATTCCACATCCTCAAACAAAAAGGACAGAGCCATTTGAAGGAGCAGACAGGAAAAAAACCAGTTCTGAGAAATCAAGGGCTATTACTTTCATGTCACTGCAGGAGTTTAGTTCTTTAATCATTGTATGGACCACGGCTGTACGTCCAGAGTTAAGCAATATTCGAGAGAGCATCATATACCACGCACTGATTAGCAGATGGTTTGTGAATAAGTGCTAGTTAATAACACTGTCGCCAATCACTTTACTGCTGAGGGTAATTGTCTGGAATGAATTTATCTGGTATTTTTTGGTTGGGACAAATCTATGAACTTTTCCACTTTATCAAATAGATGTCAGTGTTGTAGCCAGAACAGCATGACAAAGAATGCAGTGAGGTTTCAAGCATAGCGCTTCAGGCTTGCAGCTGGGATGTTCATGGGGCTCAGAGCTCTTGCTTGTCAGTGAGTTCAGCTGTTTGTTAGTATCATGAGGAGTGAATCAAATTGGCTGAAGACTGATATTTCTGCTGGTGGAGTCCTCTGGGGGAGGCCAATGTGGATCAATCATTTAAATAAAAAGAAAATAGTTTGGATGCAGGAAATTTGAAGTAAAGTCTGAAGTAAAGTGAAGTTTGAGCTATAGGGAGAGGTTGAATAGGCTGGGCCTGTTTTCCCTGGAGTGTCGGAGGCTGAGGGGTGACTTTATAGGGGTTTATAAAATCACAAGGGGCATGGATAGGGTAAATAGACAAGGTATTTTTCCTAGGGTGGAGGAGTCCAAAACTAGAGGACATAGGTTTAAGGTGAGCTGGGAAGATTTAAAAAGGACCTGAGGGATAACATTTTCATGCAGAGGGTGGTGTGTGTATGGAACAAGCTGCCAGAGGTAGTGGTGCAGGCTGGTACGATTGTAGCATTTAAAAAGCATCTGGATGAGAATTTGAATAGGAAAGGTTTAGAGGAATATGGCCAAATGCTCATATATGACATTAGGTCAGATTGGGATGTGTGCTTGATGTGGGCCAGTTGGACTAATGGGTCTTTTTCTGTGCTGTACAATGCTATGACTCTATAAAAGCAAAAAAGTGCTGGAAAAACATAGCAGGTCTGGTGGCATTTGTGGGGATACAAATGAAGTTAACATTTTGAGGCCAATATGACTCTTCAGGCTTTTACCTGGACAATTGCTGAGCTTCCAAATTCTGTCATTTCCCCACAATTCCTAACTTCATCCAAGTGTTTAGACTGGTTTGACATCGAAAGCTTAATTTCTACACTTTCCTTCACACTTTTTCCAAATTCCTTTTCAAAAGGTCACAATCATCCTACTGTTTTATTGAGGAGGGCTGCTTCACACTGTAATGGAGCATCATTAGTTTCCTCTGTCACTGCTGAACAAAGATGATTCAAACATTTCTGTATAACAAGGAACAATGATGACAAAGAGTGACATACAGAGGTTCAGTGATCTCAGTTCCCTTACAGCAAAGACCTGTAATCACCTGTCTTCATCCTCACACTGGAATTGACCCTGGACACTGAAGCTAAATGCTAGCTGGTGGAAAAAAACTCATGCTTCAGTCACAGTCTGGAATCTGAAAGAACAGACACTGCAGCTGCTGTCTCCAGAATAAGCTAGGTTTCCTTGTTATTAACCATGATGTCAGTAAAGCTGTCTGTCAAATCAGATGAAATCTTGTAATGGGTCTGCTACCTCAAGCCTGTTGCTCAGCTACTTCAAATTCCTTGAACCTTACTGACTTGTGGTCTGTTTTTAACTCTTCCTGCTGCTGAAATGGTCTCTCTCTCTCTCTCTCTCTCGGTCCTCATGAACCTCATTAAAACTGTTTGAAAAAGCACCCATTAACAAGATTCTTCATAGTGGTAATCCTGCCTTGCTCCTTCCTACATTCTGTGCTACTGAAGTTCCTACATGTGCTTTTATTTCCCATCCCTATATATATCTCTAACTTTCAGTCATCGAGTACTTACTTGTTGCTGACTGATGTTCAAGCTTGCCTTGTTCCTTACAGCTTCTTGCCTTTCTTTCAAGCACTGGGCACTTTTCCAGAGCTCCAAGACCTGCTGCAGCATTTTCCGTCTTATCCTTGTCCCATCCCGGTGCGCTGCTGTGCTGTGGGCTTTTCCCACACACTCATATTGGTCTGACTGATTTTGGAGCTACCCTCCTCACTGTGGGATTTTCTGGGGTGAATTCTTATTCTAGCTCACTGCCTCTGGAGCTCTCTGTCTGAGGTGGTTGCAAAGTTCTTTTGTTCGCTGCATTATATTCAATAAAACCCGCTAATATTTACTTGGCTGCTGTCTAGGTGTCCTGGCTCTGTGAGTTGCTGCCACCCTGTAATAAAGCCAGATCAGCACTCAGGTAAACATTAGCAGGTTTTATTAAACATCTCACAGTGACAGAGGGCAGAAGAGGGCCTGCCTGAATGCTACATACTCAGACCCTGGCTCTATCATGGCACCACAGATCACATTTATAGATTAGATTCCCAACAGTGTGGAAACAGGCCATTTGGCCCAACAAGTTCACACCGATCCCCCATAGAGTAACCCACGAGACCCATTTTCTCTACATTTACCCCTGACTAATGCACCTAACACTATGGGCTATTTAGCATGCCAATTAACGTGGGTGGCACAGTGGTTAGCACTGCTGCCTCACAGCGCCAGAGATCCGGGTTCAATTCCCGCCTCAGGTGACTGACTGTGTGGAGTTTGCACGTTCTCCCCGTGTCTGCGTGGGTTTCCTCCGGGTGCTCCGGTTTCCTCCCACAGTCCAAAGATGTGCAAGTCAGGTGAATTGGCCATGCTAAATTGCCCATAGTGTTAGGTAAGGGGTAAACGTAGGGGTATGGGTGTGTTGCGCTTCGGCGGGTCGGTGTGGACTTGTTGGGCCGAAGGGCCTGTTTCCACACTGTAATGTAATCTAATCTAATCTTAACCTGATTTACACATCTTTGGATTGTGGGAGGAAATCGGAGCACCTGGAGGAAACCCACGAGACCCATTTTCTCTACATTTACCCCTGACTAATGCACCTAACACTATGGGCTATTTAGCATGCCAATTAACGCAGACACGGGGAGAATGTGCAAACTCCACACAGACAGTCGCCCGAGATGGAAATCAAACCTGGGTCCCAGGTGCTGTGAGGCAGCTGTGCTAACCACTGAGCCACCATTCCACCCCAAAGATCAGAGTATTGCACCAGACTACCAATAAGTGGAAATTGTGGCTTGGTCCTTCACCAGAGAAAAAACCTTGTCATAAATTATGAGGAGCATGAAAAAAAACATTAGAATCTTCCCAAACACACAAAAAAAGCTCTAGTATTGAAATATTTCCAAGTTGATAAATGAATGCCTATATAATTTAAAGTAATAGGGCAGAATAAGTTATACATGCTCTTTTTTGGAGCAGTCAGAGGCCAGGTGAAGAGTCACTTGTGAGTGTGCCACTCTGACTGGTGCAATCAGAGTGACTAGCCTCCTACCTAGACAGGGATGGTGACATTGCTGCCCAAACATCAGCATGTGTCAGGTTTCACTCATCCTGAATAAAATGTCACAAATTGCCATTCACTTCAAATGATTTCAAAATTTGGGAAAAAGGGATAAGAGATTCAATGACTTCCTTACCCTGTTTTTCTAACATTATTCAGTAAGTTTTTATAATCTGTGATGTATTGCCTGACAGGACTTGAAAGTAACATTCAAAAGACCACTGGATAAATAAGTGAAGGAGAGAAAATTGCATGACTATAGGGAAAAGCAAGTGAATGGGAGATATTATGTAGCTGTTGCTGAAAACAAAGCACAGGTATATGGCCTAAATGGCCTCTTCCTGTTTTGTAAGTTTTGATAAGGGAAAATAAACCACTAAATGCAGAGAGAGTTATTACCAATGAAAAATGAAAATTAATGATTTATATAAATATTACTATATGTAAGTTTAGTCAACAGTGATTTGGAGTAGGGGCATCAAAATATGAATTATAGTTTGACTTGTAGAACATGGGTTTGAAGTTCTGAATGAAAAGGGAGGTTGCTCTTAGGTCAGTTGGCTTCAACAAAAAATAGTTGGAGTGGGAATGCACATTTTTATATTCATATCTGATTTGATAAAATCGTGCTTAATCTTTACTCTGAGTGTGGATTTATATTTTAAGTAGATTTACTTTTTGGAAGAGATGTATAATAGGTTGGCTTTGTTTTTTTTGTTAGTTGTTTTTCTCAATGCAAAACAATAGCTCTCCTGTGAAGATTAACATCTACATTACACGGAAATTCAATCTGCATTTCGCACTCTTTACTTGTAGAATTGTTCTAAACGATATTTACATGAAACCTGGTGGAGGATCTATGGCCAAAACATTCATTGCATGTTCTCTTTATACTTCTGCTGTGTATCTGCAGCATTTTGAGTTTTTATTTAACATTTGTGCATTATAACTAGGGGCAAATGTCTTGTTTTGTGTTTTGGACTCTTTGTTGGCTAAATATTCCATCAAATTAAAATTTCAAGAGATTTTGTCATTTAGCAAGATTTCTGTACAACCCAAGTATCAGCATTTTAGTTTGCACCTCATCCATTAAGAACATGTTAAATGATGATTTGGAGATGTCGGTGTTGGACTGGGGTGGACAAAGTTAAAAATCACACAACACCAGGTTATAGTCCAACAGGTTTAATTGGAAGCACTAGCTTACTTAAGTGATAGTAGGCTGCGCATTTGCACAACTCTGCTTGTGTCTGCTTTACATGAGTGATGGCATTGCTACATTATTGGTCTATTCATTTTCACTTTGTGATTTATTTATATTTAAGTTGTTTTTTTCTGGCATATGAAACATTTTACAAAGTGGCAGTACCAAATGATGACTCATAGCCGAAAGATCAGCAGTCCCTCAGCAGCAGGAACTCTCTATTAGGCTGGCTGTCTTACTCAGTTCTGTTGTAAATCTTCTGGGATGGTAATTCCCCACTACCTGCTTTGTCGTGGGGTAGTTTGCTGCCGCCAAGTGAATCTCAATGAGAGGAGGCTCTTGTCTTAAACACATTGGGCAAAATTTGACCAGAAACCCAAGTGCCAAATGTGGAAAGAGAGGCTAGTAGTTCATTGCGTGTTGTGGTCATATTCTCTTTTCCTATGCTAAGATGAGAAATGAGCTATGATATCATATTTTGAAACTGACAGGTACAAGAATAGAAAAGGTTTAGAGGGATATTGGGCCAAATGCAAGTAAATGGGAGTGGTTTAGTTTGGGAAACCTGGTCAGCATGGATGAGTTGGACCGAAGAGTCTGTTTTCCTGCTGTATGACTCTATGACTCTAAATCAACAAAATGGCAATGTTGACAAGTTTCATGGAGGGTGAGCCCATGTGAGATTTTTCACACCATTCTCCAAAACACACCTTATTCCTTGTGCACCACGGCTTTATAGCATCTTATCCTTCCTTTTGCCAGAGGGGGGAAGGTACTCCCCATTGCTGGATTCCAGGGCTCCTGGCACCAGTGCCATTTTTAAAGCCCAGTCACGTACCATGTCAAGTACTGATTGTAGTGGGAGCTGTCCTTAACCATGCACATGGTCAGAAGGCAACCAGATAAAACTCTCCCGAGAGCACACAGAACAGCCTGGCAGTTCATTGCAAATAAAAGCACACATTCGTAATTGCAGAAGCTGCACAGGTTTGGGCATGGTGGCTCAATGGTTAACACTGTTGCCTCAAAGCACCATGGACCCGGGTTTGATTCCCGCCTTCGGTGACTGTCTGTGTGGAGTTTGCACATTCTCCCTGTGTCTGTGTGGGTTTCCTCCCGGTGCTTCTGTTTCCTCACAATCCAAAGATGTGCGGGGCAGGTGGATTGGCCATGTTAAATTGCCCATAGTGTTCAGTGGTGTGTAGGCTAGGTGCAGTAGCCATAGGATACACAAGGTCAAAGACATGTGTCTGGTGAGGTGCTCTTCAGTGGGGGGGGAGGATGTGGACACAATGGGTCAAATGGCTTGCTTCCACTCTGTAGGGATCTGTGATTCTACTCATCCCTTGCATTATCCCATCTTAAACACTTTCTTATGGGAGTGATTCCTTTTCCCAAATGCCCAGTGCAATTGCTTTGTTCATGGTGTGCCCATCATATTCTGGAAACCCTTCAAAATGATTGAAACCCTTCACTTTTATTCAGGAACAGCAAAAGCATAGGGGAAAAAAAAGACCCAACATATAGAAGTTGTACTTGCCTATGGGAACAGACAGGGACCTCTTGCCTTTTGAGCTGCAATGAAATTGCAGTCAATGAGTGCTCACTACACCCAGCTCTCATCGACTGGAACCAGGAGTTAAGTCTTGTCTGGTTTGCTGAACCTCAGGCTGCATCACTCTGTCATGTTGTAGGTGATTGTTATGGACCAGACCAAACTTCCACAAAATAGATCAAGGAGATAGCCCAGACCCTAACTTTTATCTTATTTACAGGCAAGTGTAAGGTGCCGCATTCCTGATGTAATTCGATTAGTCATAAGAGTCATAGAATCATAAAGATGTACAGCTCAGAAACAGACCGTTTGGTCCAACCCGTCCATGCTGACCGGTCATACTACTAGGCTTAAGCAAAACACACTTTCTTCTTAAACAACAGTTAAAAATATAAACAAAAGAAAGAAGAATTGGTATTACTTTAAGTCTATTGTAAAACTTATGAGATTAATAGATTATTTTACTACTGAACAGCAACTGTTCTAATATAGAAACATCACATAAACATTCTCTTCGCAAAGGCAAATTCAGTGAAGTAGGTTTGTCTCGCATGCAGTGCTTCTCCAGTCCAGGAGATAAGGACACGAAGAAAAAATTCTGTCAAAGAGAAGGAGAGAACTCCAGCTTTTTGCTGTGGCCGAGAGAGATGTCTCGATGCGTTCACAGCCAACTTCAAAAGCCCAATGACTACTGAAAGCTAAACTAAACTAAAACTCAGGTTCTATGGAAGCCTGACTCCACCCATTCAGGCTGCTTCTCTTGTTCTAACTTTAAAAAAAACCCAGGGCCTCACAAGCTGTTTACATTATTGGGTTGGAAGAGACAACTCTGAACCTATGGATCATAACCTCTCTTGATTTAAAACAAAACCGGGACAAAATACACTCTTAAAGCTGCAGTATTGTTACACATTCTCCTTTAAATAAAACCCATCAGTATACAAAGATAGCTTCATTTTTAAAAACCTTTTTTACACTTACACCATTAATACAACATAATACATATGCATTACATTGACTTCTATAATCCATTTCATTTTGTTTCTTCCGCCACCAAACATGATCATGGAAATGTACAGCATGGAAACAATTCCTTCAGTCCAACTCATCCATGCCAACCAGATATCCCAAATTAAGCTAGTCCCATTTGTCAGCACTTGGCCCATATCCCTCTAACTTCTTCCTATTGTTATTCTCATCCAGAGAATGTTGTAATTGTACCAGCCTCCACCACTTCCTCTAGCAGCTCATTCCATACACGTACCACCCTCTGCGTGAAAAAGTTGCCCCTTAGGTCCCTTTCAAATCTTTCCCCCTCACCCTCTAGTTCTGAATTCCCCTACCCCAGGGAAAAGACTTTGTCTATTTACTCTATCCATGCCCCTCATGATTTTACAAACCTCTATAAGGTCACCCCTCAGCATCTGACTTTCCAGGGAAAACAGCCCCAGCCTGTTCAGCCTCTCACTACAGCTCAAACCCTCCAACCCTGGTAACATCCTTATAAACCTTTTCTGAACCCTTTCAAGTTTCACAACATCCTACCTATAGCAGGAAGACCAGAATTGCACACAATATTTCAAAAGTGGCCTAACCAATACTTGCCAGCATTCTTTGAGTGAGTCCAACTTTGAAATATAAATTAGTTGTCCCATCCTCTCAATTCAGTCTTCCAGCCGTGGAATAGGACATCTATTTCGTAACTGCATTAACCTTGCGGTAATCAATACATAGGCAATGAGTCACCATTTGGTTTTGGCACCATCTCTATGGGTGAGCTCTATTTGTTGCAACTCATTTTAATTATATCACATTTGAGCATGCTTTCAACATATTTTTGGACCTGTGCCAATTTTAGGGGTTTAAATCTATATTGCTTAATTGGAGCAGCATTTCCAATGTTTACATCATGTGTAATCTAATAACATCCCAATTTTTGAGAACTTCTGCATGGTCCCAATATAATTTGAGGAATATCAAATTCAAATTTGTCTGGATTTGGTTCTTCACTGAGTTGTAACAAGTATCACATTCTCTTTCCTTCCCTTTCAAAATACTATTGACCATATTCACATGACACACACTATGAGTTTTTTTCCTATCTGGCGTTTTTATCTAATAATTCACCTCACTTAATTTCCTTTTGATTTGATAAGGCCCACTCAACATTGCTTTTAAAGGTTCACCCACCACTGGTAGTAATCCTAACACTTTATCTCCTCGAGTGAAACTATGAATTTTTGATTTTTTTTTGTCTGCTTCCTATTCCATCACATCCTGTGCTATGTTTAAATGCTATCTAGCCAACTCATCCACTCGATTTAATCTTTCCCTAAAATTTGACACATAGTTGAACTCAGACTTACCAATTTTTCCTCAATTAATTTCAGTTTTCTACTCAACTCATATCCAAAACCTAATTCAAATGGACTGAACTTAACTGATTTAGTTGATATTCCTCCCACTCAATGTCTTCATCTTCCTCCTCAGAAGGTCAGGCAGCATCCAAGGAGCAGAAGAATCGACGTTTCGAGCATGAGCCCTTCTTCAGGAAACTGATTCCTGAAGAAGGGCTCATGCCCGAAACGTCGATTCTCCTGTTCCTTGGATGCTGCCTGACCTGTTGCGCTTTTCCAGCAACACATTTTCAGCTCTGATCTCCAGCATCTGCAGTCCTCACTTTCTCCTTCCTTCTCAGAATGCCTTGTTTCTGCTTTCACGGCTCTTCAGCGATCATCACATCCACTCTTTGCCTGCTGTGGTTGCTCCCAGCATGGTGTACTGACACTTTGCAGTACACTGTGTCTGGACAAGATCAGATTCTCATCTGCAAGGGCCATATCAACTGCTCCATGATAGCCCTTGTCAAAAACTGGCAGTACGGTATCTATGCTCACTCAGGCCTTACTCAAGGGGTTGCAGAGTGTAGCTGTTGTCTCCCAGTAACCATCCTTGTAAGATATCCTTGAAATGAAACAAGAACATGAGGGTTCTCAAGAATATAGGAATCATGGTAGCTCTCACGGAACCGAGCACAGCCCTCTAAGATGTGGTGGTGAAAATCACAGAGGAGATGGAATGGAATCCTTTTCTGTTGATGAAGTCAGCTGCATTATGATATGGTGCTCCCAACACAATGTGTGTACAGTCTATAGTGGCCTGAACTTGGGGGAGGACAGTCTCATCAACTAAACCTACCGAGCTCATCCCAGGGAAATAAGGTGAAGTGCTGCGATCTGGATTTGTGATAACAGCCTTGATACATTTGTGGGTCAAATGTATTGTGATTTCACACAGGTCCTCAGTGGATCTTTAGTAGCGGCTGATTGTACAAAAGATTAGAGCAGCTGTCACCCCAGGGTAGGATGGCCACCTACCCCTTCAGGTAGGTCATAGGTCCCATTTCAGCAGTTGGCATGGTGACAGTGTCCCAGGGCATCCTCAGTCTGAGGTGATCCTATACCTTGTCTATTTGGAAGAAATGGCATTGAGGATGATTGACTCTGGGCCTCCTGCACATTCCTGAGGGAACCTTCATCCTGAGCTCACTGGCACTTCTGTAGTACCTCAATTTCCCTGTGCCAACTGACCATAGCCAAGACTCTGGACTGATATCAGGTGCTGCCTTTGACTTCTTGTTCTGGGATCCCCCTGACTGAAGGCCATCTCCCTTGTCCTGACTGAGAACTATTCCCCTGAGAGTATTAGACATGTCCATTTGGTGTTTCAGTCTGTTTGTTACACATTTATTGGTGGTGCATGGTGCATGTGTGAAATTGATATAACACAGCATATCATACAGCAACTTGTCCAGCCCCTGGTTTTGTGTCTGTGCTAAAAGGCTGAAGACCAAGTACCATGAGCCTTTGAGCTCTTCCTGAGGGGATGAAGTGCAAACAGATAAGGCAATTCAAGGCAAAGTGACTCTGAGAGTCAGAATTGATGCAAAGGGAGTGAGTGTTAAGAGAAAAACTGAGCAAATAAGTTACCTTTGCACTGAGGAGCCCCTTGGTCCAGGCAGTGAGATGGCTGTATGTCCTTGTGACAAACTATTCTGGCAGCAGCATCCCAATGAAGAATGCTGGATTGAATTGCAGTATTGTAGGTGATTCAGAGATGCGATGTCCAGGCCATGGCATGTGTGCTGGGGTATTGGTGTCTGCTGTCCCATGTTGGAGACTTGGAGAAGCAAGTGTGACCTGCAGTCACCAGGTACCCGCTTGAACTTTCATTTCAGGAACGATCGCCATCAGGTTTCGGTGGGTAAGAGAGTGAAAAACTATAAAGCAATGAGGTGACATTAGCAATAATGACATGTTAATGTATTCAAATGGATAAAAATAGATTGCTCACCACTGGCTAGCGAGATTCTCATCTTGCTGTTCACTTGATTGGAGAATTGCACTTTTGCTTCTTGATACGAGAACCACATTTTTGCCAATCCTATCCTATTTTCCCGACTAATTTATCAATGCCCACTGTGTCTGGGGCTGAGAAGATACTGCCTAATGTAATTTATTTCAGGTATATTAGCAAAATAGACATTATTACAAAGACTTTGAGGAAACCTAGGATATATGTCTTCAATTCACAAGGCCCTAAGCTGTTGAACGTTATCCCCAAGCAAACGTGAATGGCATCATCAGATTGGGTGGAGCTCAATACAGTTTTCAACATTGTCCCTTTCAGAACCACATCTTATACTATACCTCCGCCAATCCTTTCTTTCCACAGTTAGCATTAAACGCTCATTCATTTAACTTTATTTCCTCCAAGTTCACCTCTCCCAAGTTTCCGATTCAACAAATTCAAGTGAGCTGGAGTTTTCACAATTCTCTCTTCGATCTTGGGAACTCAGTAGGACTTTGGTTGAGGAGTGTTGACCTTGAATATGTTCTTGACCTGACATAGTCTGTGAAGTCTCACTATACTAGAGGATCTTTTAACTCTTGAATTTGCTGATATCATTCCTGTTGAAGGGCTTATGCCTGAAATGTCGATTCTCCTGCTCCTCGGATGCTGCCTGACCTACTGTGCTTTTCCAGCACCACACTCTCGACTCTGATCTCCAGCATCTGCAGTCCTCACTTTCTCCTATCCTTTGCTAAGAAAGTTCTGCTAAACCAGATCGTTGGTGTGTTAGCTTATCTGGAAGATCTTTCATCTCCTGAATTTACATACTCTTCCCCGTTGAATTAGGTTGTTACCACTTAACATCACCTGGGGGATCTTTAATCCCATGAATTCACTACATAGAAGATGTTGAAACAGGCATTTTCTTTGTTTGTAGTCTCACAGACATTTTGACCATGTCCTGAAAATGTGGACATACTGCAGTCCCACCTCAGTACTTGCTCACAAGGAACCCTCTGCAGTCCATCTTTAATCTGTATGAGCACATTTTTATTCTCAATATGCTGATGGATCTGTATTGAAATTCTTTACATTAACTTGTAGATTAAATTGAATGTTTCCAATCACTCTCCATGCTTACTGGTGAATGCAACATCTTCACAACCTCAGTCATGCTGCTTGAGGATTACTGCTGACTTTATCACTGGCACTAATAATCCTTCCTGGAATGAAACAGAATTGAAGTATTCCTTGAACCTCTGCCATTTCTATATCTGACATCAAATATGTACCTACTATTACTATTTGCTCCCCAGGTTATTTTAGTGTCTGACTAAATTTCAATTAAAGAATGATCAATGAACTCAAGTGGACTGTACTACTCATTGGTTTTCTTCTCATCTGCATCTTCTCACAAACTTTGATGGTTCTTGTCACCTGACTTTTCTTTAGTTAATTGTTTTCTTCTAAACACTGGTAAGTCATTGATGATTGTGAAATACTGTATGTGTATGTGTTCTCAGCCAACTCACTGGACTTTTGGCTAGGCCATGCTTCAACACGATATCAGTGAATGGTCAGTCTTTTGTTTTTGGTGAATTTTGCTTGCGCGTATTTTGGCTTTCAAGTTGCTGGTTCTTCTCGGCCATATAAAACACATTTATTTCCTGCCATCATGGCTAAACTCAATTGATTTTGTCTTCTTGGCCCTGCCACGTGACTATGAAGCCCAATGACATCTACTACTAATTGTCCCTTGACCAGTTGTTCAACAACTGATTGCTCCTGGACAAGTTGTTGTCTGACCAGCTTGTCATTGGATAGACTTGACACAACTTAGTGTTTCTTAGCCTGTTCACTATCCATCATAATTAGATGAACTCCTTCTATTAATTCAAGAAGATTGTGATCAATACATACATGCATGCTTAAGAATGAGATTTCTTGAATATGAATCACAGGAATATTCTCTGTTATCTTACACCCTTGTGTTGCAGTGTTACGTATAGCATACCCCTAAACTGTTCTACCTGGACCATATAGCTTCATCGCTAATTTAAGCTGCTAAAATTTAGGTTTCTTTACCCAAGGATCTAATAAAACAGTGAAACTTGCCACTGCATCATGCTTAAAATTAATGAGATGATCATGGAGATCTTGTCAAATTTAATGTGGAGGTGCCAGCGTTGGACTGGACTGGACAAAATCAGAAGTCACACAACACCAGGTTACAGTCCAACAGGTTTATTTAAAACCACAAGCTTTTGGATCTCAAGAGAGATTAAAGATCTTGTAACTTGTTGTGAAATACTTACGGGATTGTCAGGACAGGAAAACAATAACCAATGGAAAAGTGAGATGACAGGAACCATCAAAGTTTGTGTGACTTCACCTGATAAAGGAGCACTGCTTTGAAAGCTTGTGAATCAGTTGGATCACCAAGTCCCACTAGGAATGCTTATGGGTATCATTTTTAATGCTGGTCTCTCTACTACATTAATATCCTTATATGAGTAACCATTTAACGTTTTGCTGCTCTGTAATTGTGTCCTAGTTATACACATTATAATTGTCTCAACATAAGACAATGAGGAGACCTAGAATGTAGACCTTCACCGTACAAGATCTAACACTTTTCTGCCTTGTCCCTAACGAAGCCTGTATAACATAATCAGGATAGAGCTTAATGCTGTCTCCAACATTAACCATTTTAGAACCATTACCTTGTACAATAAGTACAGTAAGTTCTGGTAGTGAGTGAAGCATCACAGAGATAGAGCTGGATGGGGGTGGACCCTAGAGAATGAACTATCCACCTAAGGGACAGAGCAATGTTTAACAGTAGAGGAGAATTTTCCAACTCAAATATAAATTATTTCAATAGTTCAGAAGATGAACCATTTGTTTTGTTTAATCATTAGCAGGAAGACAACGAATTCCCAAAACCTAATGGATGCTCTAACATTGTTTCTCAGCAAACAAAAGATAACTTCCATACAAAGGACAAAGTTCTAAATCATTTTGCTGTTCACGAAAGATAATGAAAGGCAGGAAACATGATGTGAAACAGTTTGGCTGTTAGTTAATGAAACAATTTGTATTGATACATAATGGAATAGCTTCTGCTGCTGCAGATTTCATGCTTTCTTAAATTAATTTTCAGGATGTGGCCACCTTTACTCATTTCAAAAGGGCTAAAATAAAAGACCAGGGAGATGAACAAAGAAAAATACAGCACAGCAAAAGGCCCTTCGGCCCTCCAAGCCTGCGCTGATCCAGATCCTCTATCGAAACCTGCCACCTATTTTCTAAGGATCTGTTTCCCTCTGCTCCCTGCCCATTCATGTATATGTCTAAATATGTCTTAAATTACAATACCGTGCCAGAATCTACCAGCTCCGCTGGCAATGCATTCCAGACATCCACCACTCTCTGCAAGAAGAACTTTTCATGTATATCTCCCCTAAATATTTCCTCTCTCACTTTGAACTCATGATCCCAGTCCTCCACTCTGGGAAAAGATTCTTGCTATCCTTCCTGTCTACACCTCTCATGATTTTGTAGCCCTCAATCAGGTCCCCCTTCCATCTCCTTCTTTCCAATGAAAATAATCCTAACCTACTCAACCTCTCCTCATAGCTAGCACCCTCCATAACATTCTGGTGACAGGCAACATCCTGGTGAACCTCCTTTGCACCCTCTCCATAGCATCCACATCCTTTTGGTAATGTGGCGACCAGAACTGTACGCAGTATTCTAAATGTGGCTGAACCAAAGTCTTATGCAACCAGAACATGTCCTGCCAGCTCTTGTACTCAATACTCCATCCGATGAAGGAAACCATGCCGTATGCCTTCTTGACCACTCTGCTGACCTGCGTTGCGACCTTCAGGAAACAATGGACCTGAACACCCAGATCTCTCTGTACATTAATTTTCCCTGGGACTTCTCCATTTAATGTATAGTTTGCTCTTGAATTAAATCTTCCAAAATGCATTACCTAACATTTGTCCGGATTGAACTCCATCTGTCATTTCTCTGCCCAACTCTCCAATCTGTCTATATTCTTCTGTATTCTCTGACAGTCCCCTTCACTCTCTGCTACTCTACCAATCTTAGTGTCATCTGCAAACTTGCTAATGAGGCAACCTACACCTTCCTCCAAATCATTAATGTACAACTGAGGCTGTATAAGGCTCTGGTCAGACTACATTTAGATTATTGTGAGCAGTTTTGGGCCCCAGATCTAGGGAAGGATGTGTTGGTGTTGGAGAGGGTCCAGACGAGGTTCACAGGAATGATGCTGGGGATGAAGGGCTTGTTATAAGAGGAGTGGTTGAGGACTCTGGGTCTGGACCTGATGCAGATTATAAGGATGAGAAATTTACAGAACATGGAGAGACCTGGATAGTGTGGATGTGGAGAAGATGTTTTCACTCATGGGAAAGACTAGGATTCGAGGACACAGCCTCAGTGAAGGGATCACAGTTTTGAATTGAGATGTGGAGGAGTTTCTGCAGCCAGAGAATGGTTAATCTGTGGAACTCATTGCTATGGAGGCCAAGTCATTGAGTGTATTTAAGACAGAGACAGGTTCTACATTGGTAAGGGGATCAAAGGTGATGGGAGAAAGTAGGAGAATGGGGTTGAGAAATATGATTGAACAACAAAACAGACTTGATGGGCCAAATGGCCAAATTCTGCTCTTATATCTTATGGTCACATGGTTGAGCAGCACCTGTGGAAAAGGAAAGAAGTTCACATTTGAGATTGACTACCTGTTGTATTAGGTATTATGTGAGGTGGTGTACCAATAACTGCTGGTTACAACTTTGCCAAAATGCCCTTAGATACAAGCAACATTAGCCTTATGCTTAAATGATTCTTTGCTGCTGTCACATGATTTTACAGGAGGTGTTTATTTAGATGTGAGAATCGATGGCAAGCTGTTCTTGTCTTGCTCACCTGAGACCTAAGACAGAGGTGTGCCAAGTTCTCGTTGGAGACGTGCTCTATGCTAATGATGTGCATTGATAATCCACCCTGAACATTCACTGGCCAATGATTGATTGAATCATTTATTGTCATGTGTATTCAAGATAACCTTTTCACTGTATTTTATACTGTCGCCATTCTTAGTAACTTAAAAATAAAATAACAAATAAAGCTCCGGGCTACACCAGCCCACGCCAGAGTCCCCGCTCTGGGCTACACCAGCCCACGCCAGAGTCCCCGCTCCGGGCTACACCAGCCCACGCCAGAGTCCCCGCTCTGGGCTACACCAGCCCACACCAGAGTCCCAGCTCTGAGCTACACCAGACCCCCTGCTCCGGGCTACACCAGCCCACGCCAGAGTCCCCGCTCTGGGCTACACCAGCCCACGCCAGAGTCCCCGCTCTGGGCTACACCAGGGACCCCGCTCTGAGCTACACCAGTCCACACCAGGGACCCCGCTCTGAGCTACACCAGCCCACACCTGAGTCCCAGTTCTGAGCTACACCAGCCCACACCTGAGTCCCAGTTCTGAGCTACACCAGCCCAGACCTGAGTCCCCGCTCTGGGCTACACCAGGGACCCCGCTCTGAGTTACACCAACCCAGACCTGAGTCCCAGTTCTGAGCTACACGAGCCCAGACCTGAGTCCCAGTTCTGAGCTACACCAGCCCAGACCTGAGTCCCAGTTCTGAGCTACACCAGCCCACACCAGAGTTCCCCGCTCTGGGCTACACCAGCCCACACCAGAGTTCCCCACTCTGGGCTACACCAGCCCACGCCAGAGTCCCCACTCTGAGCTACACCAGCCCAGACCTGAGTCCCAGTTCTGAGCTACACCAGCCCACACCAGAGTTCCCCGCTCCGGGCTACACCAATCCACACCAGGGACCCCGCTCTGAGCTACACCAGCCCACACCAGAGTCCCCGCTCCGGGCTACATCAGCCCATACCAGAGTCCCCGCTCTGAGCTACACCAGAGTTTCCCGCTCTGGGCTACACCAGCCCACACCAGAGTTCCCCACTCTGAGCTACATCAGCTTACACCAGAGTTCCCCGCTCTGGGCTACACCAGCCCTCACCTGAGTCCCCACTCCGGGCTACACCAGCCCACATCAGAGTCCCCGCTCCAGGCTTGACAGGTGACTGGGCAAAAGTGAGGACTGCAGATGCTGGAGATTAGAGTCAAGATTAGAGTGGTGCTGGAAAAGCACAACAGGTCAGGCAGCATCTGAGGAGCATGAAAATCGATGTTTTGGGCAAAAGCCCTTCATCAGGTGACAGATTCTGTAGACACGCCGCCTCTGAAGATGCCATCACTTCAGATCCTGTCAAAACTGCCTTCCTACCAAAGATCTCTCTTTAAAAGGTAAGTTTAAGCAAAAACTAAAAAAAAAACTGAGTAAAGAAGAAATGGGAAAACAAGAAAAGAAAGGAAAAAGCAGATGAAGAGTACAAGCCCAGGCAAAGGAGCCTGGAGGCAGCCTACTCTGCCGCCGCTGTCTTGTTTTGTATGGACAGCATTGCTAATGTTTGTAAAGAGTTTGGCTTGACGAAGGGCATCAAGAAGACTAATGTCATGGTCAAGGACATGGTTATACAAAATATATCAGTATTGACAAAGTGATGCTTCAATTAATGATAGCTTCACATAAGAAGGCTCCATAATCAATTATAATCTGTTGTAACAGGTGCAAAAATGCAACATTCACATCACAAAAACTACACTTATGTCCAAGATCAGTAACAGAGTGTGGAATAACAACCTGACTGACAACATCATACCATGAGTCTCCAATACGGGGCTGAGACCTGGACAACATATGGCAGGCAGGTGGAGAGGCTGAACAATTTCCACCTTCACTGTCTCAGGCATATCTTTGGCGACTTTTGGCAGGACAATAACACCCCAACTCAGAGGTCCAATAGGATCAGCATGCACTCATTGCTAATTCAATGAGATCTGCACTGGTCCAGCAATAATCATCAGAATGATGATGACTTTATACCCACAAACCGTCTGGAGAGTGAATTCACCAGTGGAGTATGACCGCCCGGGTGTCTACATCCCCACTGCAAGAACAGTCACATGAGACCTGAGGCATTGGATGTTGACACTGATAACTGGGAGACAGTTGCTGTCAGCTGTGACCTCTGGAGGTGATTGTTTAGAAGGGTATAGGGAGAAACAAAAAGCCCATGAGTTGAGAAAAGGGCCCAGAGAAAACAAAGGCCATTTTATCACGTATCTTTTCAGCCCCACTGTCTTCCTGTGCAAGTGATTCCTAACACAGACCTGACCACCAGAATGCAAACTATCAACTTAACAGGCCAAAAGTTGAGACAATTGTTAGTCAGGGAACCATATCCTTATTCAGAGGCTGGCTGAACTGATATATCGAATACTGCCCTGGTTTTGGAGATGAAGTACTTGCAAAGTAGACTGTGAGTATAAATAAGGAAGAGAACGTAGAAGTAACATGTTATTCTGTTTATTGATGGCTCTTACAAAGCAAATATTTAAGAAACAAAATATATTTCCAGATACTGCTAATTCTGAAAACCAATGTGAAACAACCCCACAGAGGCCAATATCCTATCGCCAAGTAATTCTTTACTTACACATAGAAAGCCAGCTCTCAGAGTGCACAGAACGGCTGACACTCGATTATTTTATTAGAGTCAACAGGATGTCTAACACTCCTGTTTCTTTTTTCTCTTTTATTACCCCCACACTACCGCCTAATTGCGGTAGTGCTTACTTTTCCCCCATATCCATGTGTCTGTCTAGGTGTGAGACACAGTGAAAGACACAAGGTGCACGAATCTTTATTCAGTTTCCACCACCAGGAAGAAAGGAAACACCCAAGTGGCCAGTGACAAGCAGTGCCCTTCACAAAGGGCAATGCTATGTGACCAAGCAGTGAAGGGGCAGGGATTAACTCAAAATAGAGTTGGAGGGGGAAATAATGCACTCCACTCCCTGCGGAGCCCACCTCTCCCTGAACAACGCCTTCTCTAGAGACACCCGAGCTCTAACATAACCGCAGAAGAGGGGCAGGCAAGACACTCTTGATTATATCTGTCAGTCAGGGCTCCCTGATTGGACAGGTTAACAACCCCAATCAGGGAACTCTTATTCTATGAGGTCCCCCCGGCTCATCTTACTACAATCACTACACAGTGTTCTTTATGTTGGAAGTTAATTTATGCTAATCAGTTGGTGAAATGTTCTAAGTGTCAGTTAATCGCATTCAGCAACAACAAAAATTTGCACTTATTTAGTGCCTTTAACGTAGTGAAACATCCCAAATGTAGGAGTGGTATAAAACAAAATTAAACTTAATTTAAAACTAAAACAAAATAAGGAATGGTGATGGCCTAATGATATCATTGCTGGACTGTTAACCCAGAGACCCAGGTAATGTTCTGGAGATCCGGGTTTGAATCCTGCCCCAACAGATGGTGGAATTTGAATTCAATACAAACCTGAAATTAAGAGTCTAATGATAACCATGAAACCATTGTTGATTGTCAGAAAAACTGCTGTCCTTACCTGGTCTGGCCTTCATGTGACTCCAGATCCACAGCAACATGGTTGACTTTTAACTGCACTCTAGGCAATTAGGAATGGGCAATAAATGATGGCCCAGACTGTGATGCTCACATAGAGTCATAGAGATGTACAGCATGGAAACAGACCCTTCGGTACAACCCATCCATGCCGACCAGATATCCCAACTCAATCTAGTCCCACCTGCCAGCACCTGGCCCATATCCCTCCAAACCCTTCCTATTCATATACCCATCCAAATGCCTCTTAAATATTGTAATTGTACAAGCCTCCACTACTTCCTCTGGCAGCTCATTCCATACATGTACCACTCTGCGTGAAAAGTTGCCTTAAGTCTCTTTTATATCTTTCCCCTCTCACCCTTAACCTATGCCCTCTAATTCTGGACTCCCCGACCCCAGGGAAAACGCTTTGTCTATTTACCCTATCCATGCCCCTCATAATTTTGTAAACCTCTATAAGGTCACCCCTCAGCCTCCGACGCTCCAGGGAAAACACCCCCAGCCTGTTCAGCCTTTCCCTGTAGCTCAAATCCTCCAACCCCGGCATCCTGTGAATGAATAAAAAAAAATTGACACAAAGTCATAAAGAAATAATGAGGCAGATGCTTGAAAGCTTAGTATAAGAGACAGCTTTTAAGAAGCATCTTATAATGGAGGACAGCAAGATAGAGAGGTGGAAATTACATAACTTAGGTCCTGGGTGTCTCAAGACCAGGCTGCCAGGAGTGAACAAATTATACTATGGATGCATTAAAGGTCGGAGTTGGAGCAACATGAAGATCACTGATGATTGCAAGTTGAGAGGACATTATAGAGAGATGGGTCTGTAAACAAGAATGAGGATTTTAAAATTCAGGAGATGCCTCAGTGGAAACCAGTGTATGTTGGTAAATACCCCAGGAGTAATGGGTTGACAGGATTTGGACCTGGATGTTGTGCTTCCTTGGTGGTGACGTGGCAACCAGGAGAGGTTTCCAATTGGGTATTACTGCAGCAGCATCATGCTCAGCATGAACTGCCTCCTACCATCCCAGATTCCTTCTTAAAACTCATTGATTGGAGTGCCCACCCACTGTTCCTCCACAGTTCTGTAATTATTTTCCCTTCTAGTATTTACCTAATTCTTTTGAATCTGCTTTCACCACTCTTTCAGACTCTGCAGATCGAAACACTCACCATGTTTAAAATGAAAAGTTTCCTCATGGCTCATCTGGTTGCCAATCGCACTAAATTTATGTCCTTTTGGCTACTGACCCTTCTGCCCCTTTATGCATTCTATGCACATAGTGTCAGAACTGGTCAGGATTCTGAACATCTCTACCTAATATTCTTTGCTGTAAAGACCTTCTCCAGTCTCTGTGAACAACTGAAGTCCTTCATCCCTGGTACCATTCTAGTAAATCTCTGCTACACCTTCTCTAAGACCTTGACATCCTTCCTCCAATGTGGTGCTCAGAATTAAACTCAATATTCCAGCTGAGGCCTAATCAATATTTTGCAAAAATTTTGAATGAGTTCCTTGCTTTTGTACTCTTCCTCTATAAAGAAGGCCAAGGATCCAATGTGCTCTCATACAGCCATCCTCTCACATTTAAAGATTTAAGCATATACATTTGCACATCTCTCTGTCTTCCTGCATCCCCTTTAAGATTTTATAACTTTCCTCTCATATTAGTACTCCCCATTCTTCATACCAAAATGCACCGTCTAACACAACTTTATGGTGAAATATTTGTGGTGACATCAATGCTATTTTTGTCTCTGAATGTTTTATTCCTGATTCTCCTCTGTGGATTGGACATCAGGAGTCCCTTGTTTGATGACTTAGAATGACTCTATTCTTACTCACAATGGCAAGCACTGCTTTAGCTATTCTAGTGCTAATTAACACTTCTACACAAAGCGCTTGAGTTTAGTATAAAAAACCTCCAGCATTAACCTAATCCTCAACTCCACAGGTCAGCAGTAAGGGTGTCTCTGTCTAGCAGGAAATTATTTTCAGTTTCAAATAGTATTGAATATTTAGGGACCTGAAAAATTAGACTTTGAGATTGATAAGAGGTAGAATTCACTTGGCCCTACATTGAAATATTTTAAGGCTATTTAATAGGACATTGGTTTTTAATCATTTGTTCATGGGATTTGAGCAGAACTAGCCCATTAATGTCCATCCTTTGTTTCTCAAACACTCCTTATTATGCTTTGAGAAGTCAGAAGGTGCCTAATTTGCTACAACATTCCTAGCCTTGGAGCTGGCCTTGTAGCCATTGTATTTAAATGGACCAGTTCAGTTCCTGATCATTAGTAACCCTAAGATGTTGATAATTGGGTTTCAGCCATGGTAATGTTATTAAATGGTCAACGGTTGGATTCTTTCTTGCTGGAGATGGACATTGCTTGGCATTTGTCTGATGCATAGGTTACTTGCCATTTATCAGCCCTAACTTGGATGTTGGTTCATGACAAACATTATCAGTTGGTGTCTATGAAAATCCTTCAATACATAGTAACTCCAACTCCATTCTATGATTTCCCAGTGAAGAACACTGCATTTGGGCAGAGCTAGATTGCTTGGTGAGGCTTATTTAGCAGTCAGCAATGAATACCTAGTTTTGTCCACCTGGTCACTGGCTGGATGTCTCCAGGATGAATTAATTACTATTAGAAATTTCCACTACTGTAATCCTTTGTTCAAGGAGGCATTAAGAAATAAGGTGAATCTTTCTTTATTTATTCTTTCCTGGGATGCACATGTAGCTGGCAAGGTCAATTGCCCCAATTGCCCTTGAACTGAGTAACTTGCTGGGCCACTTCACCACATTGCTATGGATTTGGAGTCACATGTAGATTGCAACAGCTTTCCTTCCCTGAAGGACATTAGTGAATCAGATTGCCTTCATAGTCACCATTACTGAGCCCAGCTATCAGTTCCAGATTTATTGAGTTTAAATTCCACCAACTTCATGTGGGATTTGAGTATATGTAGACTGGGCTTCTGGAATGTTAGCCTAATCACATTACCACCTCCTACTAAGGGTAAAAATAGGCAAATTCTAAAATCTGTGGACTATGATCTTTTCTTTAGTGTTTAAAAAAAACTATCATACTCCAGCATCACTCGAAAATTGTTCTGTATCTTTTAAACATCACTTAAGTTCAGGATTCTTGCAGGAGGTAGGTAGTGATTAAAATGCAATTTTAATGACATATTTATTTACACACACACACAAACATATATAAACTGCACAAAATTATTATTGCTTTAAAAATATTCCTTGAGATAATAAAGAAAGTTTAAAAATTAATGTTTTGTGATCCTGCTTGTTTGGCCCGTTTCTTGCCAGAGGGTGCATTCAGCAATATACGCATGAATTTCATGGAAACTCAAGAAAAAAAAGATGTACTTCTCAAATCTGGTGCTACTTTGCATGTAGTTTGCAATTTGTACCAAAAGCAAAAACTCTAGCAACTGATTTCAATTCAGTAAACCTTGATCTAGAATGTGCTTGACTGGGTGAAGTGAGGATAGAAGTGGGAATGATGTGAGATAGGAAATGTTCACAGCCAATTAGGTTGCTCAGCTTGCACAGTAGAGTTGCAGTCAGCTGAGTGAAGTATTAGAGACCAGGATCATATCTGCTGGCGCTGCCTCCCCAGTAACTCCTCCCGGACTTTGTGGAATAAATGGGAGAGGGTAATTCACTTCCAAAGTGAGTCAAGATTCAAAATAACAACAGAAGCTGCCATTAACAGAGTTGGGTGGGTGGGTGGGGTGGGAGTGCAGTGAGGAAACAACTTTTTTTCAAATAAGTGGCTTCTTCAGTAGTCCATACATATAATGTTATGGGGTCTGGTGTGCCCAACCCCTCTCCCTGCAGTCACTGAAACAGAGAGGCTTTGAGAGACTCAGTGGGGGAGATTTCCAAGCCAGTCTTACCCATGACCCATTATTTGCCTTGTCCTCAATGTCAATCTGAAGCAAAAATAAAAAAGGATCAGAACTACCCCATAATATTTTATGCTTGAGGTCAGAGCAAACAGTTTAGAGACAACTCCTTAAGGTCTTAAGCTTTCTGCAAAACATACTACACCATCTGAATGTTTGATTTAAACAGTGTTGTGTATTTATTAAGACACTACTGCAGTGCAGTTGAAGAGGAAACCCAGCTGACTTATCTTCAAATGTAATGTTGATATTTTAAAAATATCCCAACACATGGCCAATTATACTAAATTATGTTTGTAGTGGGAAACCCTTATGTCTCTGATGGTGGATAACAATTTCATGCAATTAACACTTGCACTGTTATACATGTTTATTGTGCCAGCATATAGAAAGATTTTCAGCTAATGAATGGAAACTTTAAAATGCAGTTTCAGCTGGGAGCATCATAAATTATCTTCGAATGTAAACAACACGATAACAGATCAAGTCCAACCTGACAGCCCCAGTGGATATTCATTGAGCAGTGATTGATGTGAAAAAAGCTGGAGCTGCAGTGATCCTGCATCAGTCACAGTTCTCTGCTGGCTCTGGAGCTGACCCTGTTAGCATAGACTGACTCAGATCATTTGTTTCAATGGCACAGAGGGATTTCAGAACAGCTGTGTATCACTCCATTGCACTGACTGCGCTGCTTGTACTGTGTGTATTTCTTCCAGGTAGTAGACACACAGAGTATACAAATTAGGGCTGCCATATTAAAAGAAAATGTAGTTTAGTTGTTCTGACAAAATTTTACCATAGATATAGAACTTTAAATTATCTGTAATTACTGTAAGCTTCTTAAGCAAATGTTAATCTTGAAATTTGATGAGACAGAACAAAATATTAAATCTTTTAAATGTGATGCAAAAGAGCTTAATAATTGCTAAGCACTGTTGGATCTTTCTCTGTTAGTAAACCTTATTTCAAAGGTTATGTTAAATAATTCCACAAATTCCTGCATATGGATCTTGTGAAAGTCCTGGATTGATTCGTTTATACAGTACAAGGCAAGAATGCAAACATTTATACCAACCATTTTGGTGTTTCTTTTTCAGCTGAAATAAAATATGCTGGCCACACAATACGTTTATGGAGCTGGAGTAAAATATGTTATCAAATATATTGTAGAATACAAGGGCTGCAGGACACCTGCATTAGCTTACGGATTCCATGCACCATTTATATTGGCATTTAACCAAGAGCTAACGCAGCAGAATTTCAAGGTTCTGTCATCCAGCTTTTCAGTACCGTAGTTTGCTGATTAGGTTGTTCAGAACAATTGTTAAAATGCTGTTGGTTTTCTATAATTATCTGAAGATTGAAATATAACTTTTAACTGTCAATTAATTTTAATTTCAAAAACAATTTTTGATCTTGTACATTATAAATGTACTTTCTGATTCTGCATGTAAGGAATATGTATTGTTTGGGTGGGTGGGCGCTATACAGAGAGATTCAAATTTGGTTAGGTAGCTGAAGGACCAGGTCCTAATTTCAGGAAGTGATCTACCCTCTAAAACCTACACCGTTGCATCCATTCAAAATATTTGTTGCTTATTTGGTTATCTCTTTAAATATTGAAGAAAATCTCTCATTTATTGTGGAATATATTTTTCTTAAATCAGCATTACTTTCACCTCTGGCTGTCATAAAGGTTTCCTAAACCATGCTTTGTTATCTTCAGTCAAATTTGAAAAGGTTTGTCTGGAGGACATTAGGATTTTCCACAGGTCTAACTAGTGTGGCAGGATTTCTAGTGTTATAATTACTATAAAATTCTGACATCATTAGTATTCACCTTGGTGAAATCAGACTTCAGAGTGAGCTGCACACTTGTTTTAGATTGCGATGTGTTTAGGACATTGAACTATGGTGTTAATAAGAATTAAAGAGCAGGAGTAAGCCATTCAGCCTCTCAAATCTGTTCTACTAGCACAAAAGATCTCACCAAGGCACCTGGAGAGAAACTCTTCAGAAACTCACCAAAATTGACACATGGGACTGAATTTCACCAGAAATCAGCTATGTTATGATAAAATCACCCCCCAACGGTAAGCTGTTCAAACAGTTTACAGAGAATTATTGACCGGATAAGAAACTGAACTAGAAATTGGAAAATGGAGTATAATGCGGGCAAGTGTTAAGTTATTTATTTTTGAAGAAAGAACAAAAGAACGGAATATTATTTAAATGGAAAAAAACTGCAGAAAGCTGCAACACAAAAGGACTTAGAAGTATTTGTGCACAAAACACAGAAAGCTAGCGCACAGGTGCAGCAGGTAATCAGGATGGCTAATCGAATGTTGGCCCTTATTTCAAGAGGGTTGGAGTATAAGAGTCAGGAATTCTTACAGCAACTGTACAAGGTATTGGTGAGACTACATATGGAATACTGTGAGCAGTTTTGCTCCCTTTATTTAAGGAAAGGTATCAATTCATTAGAGGCAGTTCAAAGAAGATTCAATAGGATAATCCATGGTATGGAAGGACTTTACTCACTGAAGTTTAGGAGAATGAAAGGTGATCTCAATAAAATATATCGGATTCCTAACGGGCTTGACAGTGTAAATGCTGAGAGGATGTTTCTTCTCATGGAAGTGACTAGGACCAGACAGCATAGTCTCAGAATAAGGGGGCACCAATTTAGGACTAAGATAAGGAGGAATTTCTTGTCTCAGAGGGTCGTGAGTCTTTGTAAGTTGTTGCTACAGAGAACTGTGGGGGCACACTACTTGTGAACTCAGGTGGCTAGATAAGCTGAGTTAGATTGCTAGATTCTTGATCAGTCAGGAAATCAGTATTAGGGTAAAAGGACAGAAAAGTGGACATGAGGAATGTCTGATCAGTCATAATCCTATTGAATGGCAGAGCAGGCTTAAGGGGCTGAATGACCTACTCCTGTTCCTATTTCTTATGGTCTTATACTGTTTAATCTTTCTTCAGAAATCAACTCCTTCCTCCCATGAATAAACTTGGTGACCATTCTCTGAACTGCCTCCAATACTGTTTTAACCCTCTTAACCAAGAGACCAACACTGTCTACAGTATTGTATTCCAGATCTGTTCTTACCAATGCCCTGCACAATGCTAGTAAGATCTCCTGACTTTAATTTTACATGGCCTTTGCAACAAAGGTTAATATCCCACATGCCTTCCCAGTTAATTGTCATATCTGCATTTTACTTTTTTTGAGATTCATTTACAAAGGTTCGAAGATCTCTATCACAGCATTCTATGGTTTCTGTCGAGGAAAATAATATTCTGCTTTTCTATTTGTTCCACCAAAGTGGACTAATTTATATTTTCTCAGATCCTGTTCCATATATTGATTGTTTGATAGTGTATCATTTACCTATATCGCTATTCAGACTCTGACCTTTTATTGTTCATGAAGTGAGAGGCATTTCTTGCCTGTTCCAGCATTCCTTGTTCATCAGTGATTGGCTTGGATGTGGTGATGGGGAGCAGACTTCTCAAACTGGCACAATTCTTTGTGGGTGCTTGTCCTCCTTGTGCTGTTAGGAAGGGAGTTCCAGAATTTTATTCCAGCAACAGTGAAGAAACAGTGGGATAGTTCCAAGTCAGGGTGCTGTGTGACTGGGAGGGGAATTTGCAAGTAGTGGTGTTCACATGCAACTGCCACACTGTATTGACGTTGTGAGCATATAAGGTGCTGTCAAAAGGAGTCTATATTCTCCTCATGAGTGGCTCTCATACCTCTCTATTCATCATTAGCAAACTTCTTACAATACACTCACTCTCTTCATCCAAATCATTAATATGAGGTGAAAATAATTGAGGCCCCGTATTGATTCCTGTGGTACACCAGTTTGCCAACGTGAAAATGACATGATTATCCAGACTCTACAGACAGAATTTTATCCTAGCTGGACAGGCTTGGGTAATGGTAAAATTATTGGGGAAAAGATGGCAAGAACGAAAAATCACAATACCAACATTGTATGCTGATGCTGGAGAAACAATGGCTGAAATGTACACAGTCTACAAAATGCACTGTTTTAAATTGACAAGGTTTTTTTTTTGAAAGTACCTTCCAAATCTGCACAACTTGGAAGGACAAGGATAACAGATGTATTCAAGTATCACAACCACAACTACTTCTTTCAAAATCCAATGCCATCCCAACTTTGATTTGAGGATTATAAACAGAACAGTGATGTATGTTTAAGACCTGATATCACCACTTATCAATTATGCAGAAGCACATTCATCACATAAACTATATCCTTCGGCTTTAAACAATAACTTCAGAATCTCAGCAGTGAATGATGTTATTTGCATCCCATGAATGCCGCAACTCACCTTATTTATTATATACCACATCCAATTCTCCTCTTATTCCCAGAGAAAGTGGATGGTGCAAATTCCTGACGTGAACATTAGAGTGAGTGCTCATCGATTGCTTATCCGGGCCACCTTTCTCCTCACCACAATGGCCCTACATGCTCCACGGACAGCAGCGTCCTCCACCTTTCACCTTTGAGAGTCAGCATTAGCAAACCACTGACATCACAGCCATCATCACACCAGCTTTCAATCCAACTGCCTTACCCAGGGGCATATACATCTTCCATTATTCTGCCAGGTCACCTTACGCACAGGAACACACATGCATCTTCACAGGATGCATCCTTTGGCTCTTAGCTTCATTGCTTAGCATTCATTCAATTTTTACATATTTGGACACCTCTATGGCTTAAATTCATTTCAGTGCAGAGGAAGGGGCAGATAGCTTGTCATAGCTGGCAGCATTGATAAATCAAAGGGGTGGACACATTGCAGAATGGCATTGTGCTATGCCATGTTAAAAATACAGTATGTGGCAGGTTACACATTTAATGTAAGAAATAGCCATATCCGAAAACCAATGGGAAGAATCCTTAGTAAGGTTGAGAGGTGGAGCTGTGGCAGGCTATACTCAGTCAGTAAAGGGGGCTGGACATAGTTAGTCAGAAACTTGACTCAATCAGTTGTCTGAATCAAGAACCTTGCAGTTCTGGGATTTGTTGATCGTCAGACTGTCAAAAGGTAGACATGAATGTGCATAATATCAGGTTTAATGGAACTATCCAGATATTTAATCCCAGTGGAAATTTCAAACTGTTAAGCCCTTAAATTTGAAAAAAAATACAACAGTGCTAGGTATTACATTCTGACTGTTGACACAAACCTCAGGGGTGTCCTATAGAATTCATACTGCATGACTGAATTCTGTCCAGTGACGGTTATTACTGCAAATGGGATGCCTGCCAATTTACAATTTGATTAACAGACCCAAGTGTTATGAAGTCTTTGACATGGGCTCAGAGTACTAAGCAAAAAGCAATTCAATGAAATATTTGCAATTATAGAAGGCATTTAGTAAATGAGAGAATGTAAATGTGGTGACTGGATCTTTAATAATATTGTTTGTTTTCTTTAAAAAGTGAAGTCATCAATAGACACTTTGAACTCCATTTTATTTCATCTCTTCATGGCTACTAAGGTCTGCCACAAGTGGATATTTGATCAGTTGACATGGCGACTACAAAGGTAAAGGATGGAGGGTACAAAATCGTGTGTTGATTTTTATTTAATTAATACCTAGGCTGAAGTTACAGATCAGCCAATGGTACCTTTCATGTAGCACATTACCTCTGTTTGCCCCTTTGGTTTTCTCAACCCAAACTGTTTGTTTAGGGTATGAACAGGGTCTTGGAAGCAATCAAGCTTTTTTTTTTAAAAGAGAACTTTTGATTAAATATGTTTATAAAGTGAATATGAAGTTGGGTGGAAAGAGGTGGAGGTGGCATTGGTGGTACTGAGGGGATTGAAAACATTTGTCCTTTTAATAGAATTTCAAGAATATCTCAAATTCTTTTAGCCTAATATATTTATGAATTGCTGGGAGTAGAAATGAGCTTGTTGACCTGCACTCTGGAGTCTGCTCACTTCAAGTCTGAAGTAGGCAAGCCAAAACAGGTAGTGGACTTAGCTATAGGCCACAGGGATGATAAAATCATATTCCCCGGCAGCCTGAAGATGGAAACAGAAATATAACTGGATTCAATCCCACTTCCTGCCTCCCACAGGAAACTATCCATGAGCTCTTATCCTATGTCACCCATGTGCATGCATTTTGGAAATTCAAATCCACTACATCTCCTAGCTCCCCTTTACCCAACCCAATGAGTATATCCTCAAAGGATTATAATAAATTTCTTGAACATTACTTCCCTTTCATAACACCATGCTGACTGCTTCATTGTTCTATAATATTCTAAATGGTCTGCTATTACCTCCTTAATAATAGATTGGAGCATTTCAGAGTGCCTGATACTAAGGTCTCTAACCCAGAGTTTCCTGATTTTTGACTCCCTCATTTATTTCCTATTACATTTGCAGCTTTCCAAAATCTATAGGATTTTGTAAGATTACAACCTATGTATCCACCACCTCTTCAGTCAGTTTTTACTTTAGGAGCCTCGCATTCAGGCCAACAGTTTCATTAGTTTACCTAAAAATATTTCACTTGTGACCATGATTAGTTAAGTTCCTCCCTCTCTGCTGGGGGGTCTCTTCTATATTTAACTAGACTTTTTAGTATTCTAAGAAGGCTTTTTGTACCTTGTATTATGGGCAGTGATACACAATAATTGTTCCAAGTCTCATTTAATGCATGCCATTTAATGCCCCAGTGTGTTTCAACTTTTTTTTATATATACACATGCAGTACTTAGTGTTCCTATAATTTTTTTCTAATTTACTCACATTCTAATTTCTTCTTCTATTAACATTTTAAAATCAGCCTTTACTGGTTTTTATTTTTTAACATTTTCCCAATCATCTGGCTCACCACTAACCCTTGTCAACATGGTCTATCTTTTCTTTCCATTTGATCTCACCATTAGCTTGCTTAATTAATAATGATGGCACATCTTTCTTGGAGACTCTTTTATCCTCAACAAAATATGTACCTCAGCTGAGTCATAAAAGATGCACTGCTGATCAGCTGAAGTCTCACTTTCTAATCTATTTTCCCAGGTCACTGCAGCCAACTTGGTTTCCATATCTTTTTTATTATTCTATTACGATTTGGATATTGGTTTCAGACCGACATTTCTCATCTTCAACCCAATAAAATTTCTCTTTCAGTTTAGAGCATTGTGGACAATTATACCATTAGTTAATTAATTTGATCTCATTAAAACATTACCAGATCTAAAATAACCTGTTCACTGGTTCATTGAAAGGTGCAATATCTTAAGAAACTGCTCCAAATGTAAGTCTATGAGCTTATTCTCAAGGATGCCATTTTATCTAATTTATACTAGATTAAAAACATCCATTATTAATGTGGTTCCTTTCTTACAACGTCCCTCCTCCATTATTTACTGATGTATACTTTGTGCTACAGTAGTTACATTAGGTTTATTAACTACTCCCATCAGTGCCTTTATCTCTTGCTATAACTTCTATTTCTAAACTGATAATACATCATAATCTTCCAAGCCAAAGTCATTTCTCATTAGTGTACAGAGTTCCTTTATTAGTCAACCTATCTTACCTCCTTTCTCCCTGTCCTTTAAAAATATCAAATATCTTTGAATAATCAGTTCCCAGCCTTCATCACTTCACAACTGTGTCTCGGTCATATCCAATTTTTCCCATTCATGCTGTCTATTCAGGCATCTTGTTCCAAATGTTGTGTGCTCTCATAACCATGAGCATCATTCCCTTTCAACTGTGAGATCACTGGAGTTTCTGCGTTTGCCCATCAACGTGCAGTTGCATTGGTTTCCACTAGCAGATGCCACTGCTATATACAGACCTTAAAAAGATTAACACAACAGAAAACAAATTTGAGGCAACACTGATAACGCAATTAATTTTGTCACCCTTACCATTTGTCCCTACTCTGACAGAATTTGCTGATTCCTTTGCATGCTCTGGTCCTTGCTGTGACGCTATAGTTATTGTTACTTTGCACAATTGCTTTGTCCCATATCATTTAATTTTTAAAACTCCCTACCTATGATAACTCCCCTCCCCAGCTCATTTTTTTGTATTTTAAAGCCTCCCTGCAGTCCTTGTTATATGATTCAATAGGATGGATGTTGCTCCTAGGGCAATTTGAATGAAGGCTTTTTCCATGGTCCAGTTCTTTCTTTCTCTCTGGGTTAAGAACTTTTAAACATTGACATATTGTATAACCTTTATGTTCTTTCCTTCTGACTACGATCATACACTTTGTTGAACCAATTACAGGCCACAAAATGGATTTGGAAACCGTGCTCCTCTGGATAATATTTGATCACATTCTGTGTAAAGAAATCCTGAGGCCCAGTTGCCCTGACATGCAAAAGTGACGTTTTGATTTAAAAACCTTACAATATACTTGCATTTTTATGGTACTTTTCACACAAATATCTAGGTGTTTAAAAAACAAATTCAGTACTTTTCTAATTGTAATCAAAGTTGCAATATAGGAAATGTAACAATGTTTTTGCACATATGAGAGGTTTTAAATGTTTTATTCAAAAGAAATATCATCAAGGACACTGGGACAACTCAACTTTTCTTTGAAACCTTTCCAGCCACGTAAAAGGCCAAAAAGAACTTTCGCGTAATGTCTCATCCAAAAGACAGGACATCCGATGGAAAAACACTGTCAGTATAGCACTTAAGTCTGAATGTTGTGCTAATGTCTCTGGACTCGGTCTGGGAACTAATAATCTGCTAATTTAGGCAAGAATGCTACCACTGAGATACAAACAACATTTACACAACTCTTTAAAAAGCTGAGGTATACCTGTATAAAGCTGAAATATCTCATCAAGTTGTTCCTCATATTTCCACCGCGTGACTCAGGGACTAGCTTTGTTGTTTCCTGGAGGGGAAAGGGCTTGAAAGCTTATATGGCAACGACTAGAACCTCACTCCCAACTTTGGTCTAGTCGTGCCACTACACATTTTCATTATGGCTTGCAGAAATTGAAAGTGAATTGATTTGACAACAGAACCTATTGGGATTTATTCACTTGGTCACCTTGAATACTTCTGATGTGAAACCTGACAAGTCAATTAGTATCCTTGGATTTTTCTTTTCAGCTGTCCTGGCTAAGCTCTATCCCACGTTTGGCATCTGTACAATTCCAATTTCTTACAGGTTAAAACAGGTACCAAAGACCAGTAAAGCAAAATGATTTGTAGATAAACTCTCTTCGCTGAGTTTAACTGGTTCCAGTTAGACGGGCAAGGGAAACTCCCATCGAAATAGCAAGGTCCAACATCAGGACAGTACATTTCCCAGCAAAGAGCTTAATGCAAGGCAGACAGCTTCATTAGGCCCTATTAATGATCATTTCACTGAGTTGCAGGACCTTGTGAATGGTGAGTTCGAACCCTGTTTCACAGGGCAGGCTGCAAACTTCTTGGAAATAAATTTTCTGCAGGAGCCAGAGGTGTTATTTGAGTTGAAGTGTCCATGGCCACAGGAGGGCTTAGTGAATTAAAAGAAAACAGTGCCCATGGCTCCAACACACACTCCAGAGGGGTCTTCCCTTAATCTTAGGTCTGCCCCTCAAACCCAAGTTTTGATTTTTATTAACCTCCCCGAAGTCAATGACTGGCCTCAGAAATCACTCCCTCTAGTGGTGCTGACCCTTCAGTGGGTCTGCAGGCAGCCAGTTAGGTCAGAGCTTGTCGCAAAATTGACGAGTCAATCCAATTACTAGCAACATGGGCTCATGACCTGCCTTCCAGCCTGATGTCACAGTCTAAAAATCTGCAATAAAAGACAACTTAGAAACTACAATTAAAGATACAGAACTGGCTCAAAAGGTAGAAGACAGAGGGTGGTGGCGGAGGGTTGGTTTTTCAGACTGGAGGCCTGTGAGCAGTGGAGTGCCACAAGGATTGGTGCTGGGTCTACTTTTTGTCATTTACATAAATGAATTGGATGCGAGCATAAAAGGTACAGTTAGTAAGTTTGCAGAAGACACCAAAATTGGAGGTGTAGTGGACAGCAAAGAGGGTTACCTCAGATTACAACAGGATCTAGACCACTTGGGCCAATGGGCTGAGAAGTGGCAGATGGCGTTTAATTCAGATAAATGTGAGGTGCTGCATTTTGGGAAAGCAAATCTTGGCAGCACTTATACCCTTAATGGTAAGGTCCTAGGGAGAGTTGCTGAACAAAGAGACCTTGGAGTGCAGGTTCATAGCTGCTTGAAAGTGGAGTCGCAGTTAGATAGTGTAGTGAAGGCAGCGTTTGGTACGCTTTCCTTTATTGGTCAGAGTATTGAGTACAGGAGTTGGGAGGTCATGTTGCAGCTGTACAGGACATTGGTTATGCCACTGTTGGAATATTGCATGCAATTCTGGTTTCCTTCCTATCGGAAAGATGTTGTGAAACTTGAAAGGGTTCAGAAAAGATTTACAAGGATGTTGCCAGGGTCGGAGGATTTGAGTTTTAGGAGGCGGCTAAACAGGCTGGAGCTGTTTTCCGTGGAGCATCATAGGCTGAGAGGTGACCTTATAGAGGTTTACAAAATTATGGAGGGGCATGGATAGGGTAAATAGACTCCCCTGGGGTCGGGGGGGGGGGGGGGGGGGGGGGGCAGCCAGAACTAGAGGGCATAAGTTTAGGGTGAGAGGGGAAAGATATGAAAGAGACCTAAGGGGCAACTTTTTCACACAGAGGGTGGTACGTGTATGGAATAAGCTGCCAGAGGAAGTGGTGGAGGCTGGTACAATTGCAACATTTAAGAGGCATTGGGATGGGTATATGAATAGGGAGGGTTTGGAGGGATATGGGCCAGGTGCTGGCATGTGGAACTAGATTGGTTTGGGATATCTAGTCGGCATGGACGGGTTGGACCGAAGGGTCTGTTTCCATGCTGTACATCTCTGACTCGAAGATCAGTTTAGAAGCATTTGGAATGGGTTAATGAAGAAAAGCCTGCAAAAATTTGTAACAAAGTTATTTGACATAGTCAGTTTGTTTGGTCAAATTGACTGAATGAAGACATGCAATAAATGTAATGTACATAATCAGAAGGCATTTAGTAAGATATCTCACAAGAAGTGTAGAAGTAATTGGGTAGTGATAGTGGGGTATTTCAAATGCTCAGCATTAACTTGGGTAGGTAATGTAGAAAAGGCTTGGATGCAGCACAATTTTAAAAAATGTATTCATGAGAGATTTTTAAGACAGTACCTAGAAGTACCTACAAAAGAGGGAGTGGTCCTGGACTTAATTTTAAATAATTAAAGCAAATGGTTGATGTATCAGCGGGGGAGCATTTTGCAGACAGCAACCGTAACACAGTCACCTTGATGATTATGAAAAAGGACAAGGATCGGCCTGAAACCAAAGTTCTAAACTAGGAGAAGACCGATTTTAATAAGATCAGGTATGGTTTTGCCAGAGTGCACCAGAAGATGATATTCTCAGGTAAATCTTTGTCACAGCAGTGGAACACATTCAAAGAGGACATACGGAGAGTACAGGGCCAACATGTTCCCATAAAAACAAAGCATCAAACCACAAATCCAGTAAACCTGGTGAGAGGAATGTACAAGTTTGGATAAAGAGAAAAAGGCAGGCTTTGGCAAATACTGAGGACTCAAATTAGCAGAAGCTCTAGAGGCGTAAAGAGGAACTTCAAAAGGAAATTAGGAGAGCAAGAAAGGGGGGCATGTAAGGATAATGGCAGGAAAAGAGAAAAACATTTACAACTACATTAGCGAGGAACAGGATAACTAGGGATTGAATAGGGCCCATTAAGGATCAGAGGGGTAATTTGTGGATGAAGCCAGAGGAAGTAGGTAGTGTGCTAAATAAATACTTTGTGTCAATGTTAGCAAGAGAGAGAGTCAATATGGGTATAAAAAAATCTGGAGGACTGTGATACACAAAGAAATTAGTATAGACAGAAAGGAGGTTCGGAGTGGTCCAGCAAGCTAAGTAGTAGTTAAATTCCAGCACCGAATGAGATGTATCCCAGGTTTTTGAATGAGGCAAGGGAAGAAACAGCAGGGGTGCTGGCAATAACTTTCAATTCCTCTCTGGCCCACAGCTAGAGTATTGTGTGCAGTTCTAGAATCCACATTATAAAAAGGAAATGTTGTTTGCACTGATATTTGCAGATGATATTTATGCTCTCTGGGCTTGAGTGTTTCCATTACGAATAGAGATTGGATAGACAGAGGTTGATTTCCTTGGAGCAAAGGAGAATGAAGGGAGACATGATTGAAATGTCTAAAACTGAGGGATACAGATAGCATAGACAGGAAAGTACATTTCCTCTTTGCGGAGAGATCAATGACCAGGAGGCATAGATTTAATGTAAGGGGCAGAAGGTTTAGGAGGAGATGTAAAGAAAATATTTTTCAACCAGAGTGACAGGCTCAATTTGTGTATATTATAAAGAAATCCATTAATAATGGTGAAAGCTTAAGGAGTCCTAGGTGGGAGGTTTGGGGGGGGGGGGGGGGGGGGAAAGAGGTGGAAAAAGTGGGAATGAGGGGCCCATTCTACTGATATCAGAGCTGGACAGTGCTGCATGAGTGTCTATCACAGTGACACACAAAAAGAGTGAGTGAAATACAGAATGAGCAGTTGAGACCCAAAGAGTGAAAGACACACAAGAGTGATAGAGACACAAAGAGCAGGAAAATGACAGAGACAGATTGTGATTTGAGAAGTGGGAAATAGCAGCTCTTCATTCACATGAAAGATAGGAACAGCATAGAGTTAGAAAATGCATCTGGATGTCTTTGGGTCAGCATGGACAAAATGGGCCATATGGCCCTTTTCTGAATCATTGCTACACTTCTATGCATCAACAATAGAGCCCTTTAATAACATTTCCCCAATGCTATTTTATTACAATGACTGCTTGAGTTTCAACAGCTACATATATTTCAGTAGGATGTTGTGTTTAGTTTAAAGAGGCTACTAAAAGCTTATGTCTTTGATACAGGGTCTAAATGACATTTTCTTTTATTTTTAACCATCTGAAGAGTGTTTAAAAAGCTGGTGAATAGCTATGAAGTTGGTGTGAAGGGGCCAAGGACAGTCTTCTAATCAGCCAACCTTAGTACTTTGTCACCTTTGTGGCTGTCTAGGATCTGCTTCTAGGTTAATGAGGCTGACTTAATGTTGAAAATGTGTTGCTGAAAAAGCGCAGCAGGTCAGGTAGCATCCAAGGAACAGGAGAGTCGATGTTTCGGGCATAAGCCCTTCTTCAAGGGCTTATGCCCGAAACGTCGACTCTCCTGTTCCTTGGATGCTGCCTGACCTGCTGCGCTTTTCCAGCAACACATTTTCAGCTCTGATCTCCAGCATCTGCAGCCCTCACTTTCTCTCAATGACTTAACAATGTTCCTTCCACCCCGTAGTGAAAATTGGGTCTCATGGGGTCATTTAAACCAAGGTGGCTCTGCTCAGTCTGAAGTTACCCAACTCCTGTTCCAGTCTCAATTTAAAACTTGTTTGAAGCATTGGACAAGTGGAGAGAGCAGTTATTCAAACATCTAGTATTCCTGGCTTCGTTAATAAGGGCATAGAGTACAGAGAAAGGAGATGATGTTGGAACTTGTACAAGACACTAGTTACAACTCAGCTGGCGTATTGTGCAGTTGTGAGTGCCATATTCTAATCAAAGGTGTGAAGGTACTAGAACATTATAGAAATGATTAACAAGAATGGTTCCAGGAATGACAAGCTTCAATTATGAGGCTAGATTGAAGAAATTGAGACTGTTCTCCTTGAAGAGAAAGCTGACAGGATATTGGATACAGATATTCAAAGTTATGAGTGGGCTGGATAGCATAGGTTGGGAGAAACTATTCCTACCATAAAAGAAAAAAAGTATGCGAGGGCATAGATTTAAAGTGATGTACAAACAAAACAAGGGTGATGTGAGGAAAAAAACTTTTTCATACAGCAGTTAGAGTACTGAACGCAGTGCCTAGAAATGTGATGGAGGCAGGTTCAATTGAGGAATTCAAGAGGACATTTGATAATTTGTATAAAAATGAAAGCAGGAGATTGGAACTAGGTAATAGAAATGGTGAAGACACGATGGGCTGAATCATCTCCTGAGCCATAACAATTCTGTTATTCTGAGGGCTTGGAAGCAGTGAACTCTGGATCTACTTTTGTACTGAAAATATATAAATCATTCAGAGATATGAGTAGAGAACGAAGTATCAATACTTAGCATACCTGTTAATTTTGTGCTATAGATAATTAATAAGGGGTGTTGAAACATCAGAAGGCAAGTTTGTGGGAATTGGGCATATAGATGGAAAGATAAATACAATCCCAACCACTTACACAGCTTGCACTATTTCAAAAACAGCTACCTAAATCAGGCTTCTTATGCCAATTATTAATACCATAGGCCCCAATTACAAACAGAATGCTTAAAAAGTGTCAAGAATTTTGTGGATTTATTTTGCACAGTTCAGATATACACATCCTATACTTATCAATAGAAAAGCTGTACCTTCAGGCAGTTTCAATCAGCTGTTTGCACCAGGAACAACTATAGGAGCATTGAAGTTTCCAATTTCTAACTGCCTCCTGTGGTTGTTAACAGTGTGAACAGTAGATTGAAGCTGCCTGCAGTATCTACCAGTTCACATTGTTAACAATTACATATTAAGAAAAGACAACAGGTTCCACATGTTTCAATTCATCAGTTTCCCAGCAGTCAGAAAATGGAGACTTAAAACAGCCTCTGAAATCATTTCATTGCATTGATTTTAATAGCCACTGTATAGTTGGCACAGAAATGCCTGTACAAATGTGGTGGGTGTGAAATTAAACAAGAAGTGGTGTATACATTTCATAAAGAAAAGTAATTGACAATACAGAACAGAGATCTAGAAGTTCAAGCTTAATGCCCTGAAAGTACAGGGATATTAAGGCTAATAGAATTTGGAGTTTTATAAATTTGAGTCTAGAATATAAAGGCAAATAAAGGTAAATTTATGCAAAATAGCTAACCCAGAGCTGGAGTCATACAAACATATGACTCAGAAACAGGAGATTATTCAATCCCTTAAACCTGCTACACCATTCAATAAGATACCATAATTGTTGATCTATTTGTGTTTCAAACTCCACATTCCCATCTACACCCAATAGCCCTGCCCAACAAGAATATTTTTAAGACAGACTTGGAAACATTCAACAAACCTGCCTCCTCCACCTTCCAGGGAGTTCCAATACTCATAACCCTCAAATTCTTCGGGCAAATGAGTGCCCCTTAATATATAAAAAAAGATTCAAGCCACACAGTTTTACAGAGAGAAACGAACATGAAGAAACTAGATGCAGAAACTACAGATCTGAGGAGAGAGGAGATCCCCACCATTAGACGATAAGAAACAGGAACAGGAGTTGGCATTTGGTCCCTTGAGCCTACTCTCCCACTCAACAGAATCATGGTTGATCCAATAGTCCAAACGTTTGCTTTCCTGCCTATTCCCTGGATTCCCCTACTCATCAAGAATCAATTTCAGCCTTAAATACACATGGTCTCTGTGGCAAGGAGTCTCAACCCTTGGTGAACCGCATTTCAGTCAGAGTGAAGTAGACTAGAAGAGATTGAATTAAGCTGTTAAAATAATGAAGAGCTTTATTAGCATGATAGAAGAATACTGTTGACATTGCTGGGCTATATCTGACTGGGAGCTATCCACTTAAAATGATCCCTTTGGCATAGTGATTGGAGAAAACAAAAGACTTCTGTATCCTTAAACAAGAAAATGGGACAAACATTTGAAGCTAATAAACTATGGTGAGACACAAACGGAAAATTATTTTGGGTTATCCAGCAAAGCAGTACAAGAAACCTAGTTTTGATTTGTTGCAATGTAAATCTTCTTAGTTCAATGGCACCACATTGAAAATAAGTGCACTTACGGCAAAATGCAGATCATATTTGATTCATGTAGTACCATTTTCACTAAAAATGTATAACCCTTTCTCCCCCATGAATAGTTAACCAACACAAAGGATGTGAATCATTGGCATGCCATCACATATGCAAAATATTAAATGAAGAGGTCACCCAGGGCTGTGTTCTTTTAAATACCATCAGATGATGAGTGTGTTAAAATAAGTCATCAAGAACACAAAGCTATTTTTGGATTTTATTTTATTCAATGTTCTCAGACAAAACCTCCAACAGGATCACCGACCAGCAACAGGAAACCTGGTTAATTTTCTTTTCATTTCCCTATCTTCATGTTCAGAGTCCAATTGTAATGTCTTCTACTGCCACCTGGCTGAGATCAGCATAAACTATGCAGTCTGTACTCTTGAGTTAGGTATTGTATTCACCATGTGTGGCACTGAGCAAGCAGAATGGAATATTTCTGATTTTCGAGCAATGTCACTAATGTGAAAACATAGTGGTTCACTTTTGAGAGCTCTGTTGAGGAAAGAGCTAGAAGAAATAAAGAGCAGAAAGAGGCTTTGGAGTTATTGTGTATTTGTACCCAATATGCTGTGCAACACAAGAGCAGAAATGAGATTCAGATGAATTATTTGTGTTGATAACTGTGGGGAAGTTGGTTAATTCCACATGGAGGAATTATGTGAGGACTTGGTGAGTACTTCAATAAAGAACCCAACATTAGGGAGTTATTGTCAAATCTAGAAGCAATGTGCTTGTTATCTTGAAAAGAGAAAAAGATCATTCAAAACATGTGCCTACTATTCTTCAAACTGTGACACTGACAATATAATATTCAGTACAACCTTTTGGACCAAAACCACAAGGAATTGGACTGGTACTAGCTAAATTCTTTTCACCTGTTAAAGTTAACAATAGGAAGGAGATTTGTGGTCAATTTGAATTAAATCTATCTCTTCAAAACCTAGGACTAGGCTCTGGTATTGAGAACCTTTTGACAGATAGGGTTAAAAATGGTTGAAAACTTCAAGTCAGTAGTAGACACTGAATTTATCTTTTGTTCAGGTAGTGATTGGTGACAGAACCTTGCATTTTCAAAAGGTATTACATTGACCAGCATTATGAAAAAGTTCACGTGTATTAGCAGTATGTTATCCAATGGATAAAATACTCTTCATCAAACAGTACTGAGATTCAGATTTTATGTTAATTGGACCTTCTGCTTTGATCTTTGCTTGGACTGCCAGATCAACCTTTGCTGAAGCAGAAGGCGGAATGCTTTAACAGGTCAGTCATCTGTTCATCCTTTCAAATAGTTCAACAGATAGTCAACTCAAAGCAAAATACTGATGCTAGAAATCCAAAATAAAAGCAGAAAATGCTAGAGAAAAATCAACAAGTAGGGCACTATTTGTGGAGAGGTAAACAGAAGGTTCTGAAGAATAGCTGATTTTGAAACTTTAACTGTTTTGCTCTCTCCAGATGCTGCCAGACCAGCTGTGTTTCTCCAGCACTTTGTTTTCACATCAGATCATTATCTGTTCTATTACATCAAAGGCAATAATGTTATCATTAGAGTTGTGCACACAGTTGTGTAATAAAAGCTTATGAATGTTTTGCTGAGTTCTATACTCTACTAATGGAGTTTTATGAACTTCTAAGAGATTGAGATGTATAAACAGGGTAAAGAAGAAGAATCATTTCCCCTTGATGGAAGAATCAATGACTGGGGGCGGGTCGGGCTGGATTTAAGGTAAAAGGGGCAGGAGGTTTACAGAGGATGAAATAAAATTAAAATTTAAATAGTTAGGTGATTTGTTTTAACTGATACAGATACAATTGGCTGAAGAGTCTGTGTGTTATAGATTTCTATTACTCGATGACAATGACTCCTCAATCACACGGCTCTAGAGTCTGTCCAGAGTGAATATAGGGTGAGAAAGAATAGAGTGGGCAGGATTGGAGTTGGGAATTGGGAGTTCACAAGATGAAGGTTAAGGGGCCCAACACTCAAGTATTGAACTAGACTGATATCCAGGTGAAAGGAAGCAGGTTTTCTAATCTCTCCATGACAACATTCACTGAGCTCTGTGTCTGATTTGGGTGATGGCAGTCTCAACTCCAGCCCATCCCACCATGAAAACAGCCTGGGCGGCAGTACCACATTTTGGGGGGGGAAGAATTCATAATGTCAGGAAAACCTTTAACGTATTATTGTCTCAAAGGGCATACTTTTGCTCATAGACAATGCAAGTATGGAAGTTACCTTGCTTAAAAGTATATTTATAAAGCTGTTGATCCCAGAAGTTAACTGGGCATACTCACCTGTCCCATTCCTGGTGAGCCTTATGGCTTGGAAAACATAATTGTCTCAGATACATGCTACATTTTTGTGAGAGATTCCAAAATCAAAGATTAGAACTTGACATTTAAAAAGCTAATTAAATTGCCCTTCTTTTAATATTCCAACCTAACTTAATTTTAAGGGACATGTTTGGTTCACAGGTCAACAGTAACCAAATACATCAATGCTCCAATCCTGGATGAACAATTATAAAAGTACAGGCCATTCAGCCCCTTCAACCTTCTCCATCACTCAATAAGATCATGCCTGATCAAACCCATACTCCTGCCTATCCTGAAAATCTTTCAGCCATTTGATTAAGGAGAATCTATTCACCTTTGCCTTAAATATTCAAAAGCCTGCTTCCACCACGTCAGAGACACCCCCACATCCCTATTCTAGAATCTTTCATAAGAGAAAACATCCTCTCCACATCTACCCTGTCAAGATCCCTCAGGATTTGAGGTGCTTCAATCAAATCATCTCTCACTTTCCTAAATTCCAGATGATATAAGCTTAGCCTGTTTATAAGACAAGACACTATTACTTTGGTAAACTTTTAAACTGTCTCCCAACAAAAATAAGCTGAGGTCCCATTAGAATTCCAGCCATTCTGACTAATAAGCACCACCATTTGTATGTGTTCTAAATATACCTTGCCGAGAAAATCATGTTGCAAGATTTGGTTCCTAACTTCAATTGAATGGCTGGCATATTAAAAGCACGTCAATCTATACAAGAGTATTAACTACTACTCTCCACCACCAGCTAAAATAATTGGTAGCTAGACACTAGATCTGCATGGATCTTTTTGTTTCTTTAACATTCAAACCCTTCACTTGAGATAAACATTGATTCCTGGCTTTTCCTTTGAAAATATTGCCTTACACACTTGTCCATTTCAACTTTATTTTTAAATTCATTCATGCAATATAGCTGTCACTGGTTGAGCAATCATTTACTGCCCATCCCTAGTTGCCATTGAGAAGAGGATTGAGAGTAGCCTTCTTGAACTGCTGGAATCCATATACTACAGGTACATCCACAATGCTGCTAGGGAAAGAGCGCTAGGTTTTTAACTGAGCAACACTGAATCAGTATAGTGATCGACCTTTATCAGGATGGTGAGTGGCTCAGAGAACTTGCAGGTGTTGGTGTTCGCATATATTTGCTGCTCTGGACATTTGTAATACTAATAGTTGTAGGTTTGGATGATCTTAAGGAGCCTTATGGAATTTCTGTAGTGCAATGGCAGTTAGCACTGCTGCCTGACAATATTGGGGACCTAGGTTCGATTCTAGCTTTGGGTGACCGACTATGCGAAGTTTGCACATTCTCCTGTGTTTGCCTGGGTTTTCTCCTGGTGTCCTCCCACAGTCCAAAGATGTGCAGCTTAGGTGAACGGGCCACGCTAAATTTCCCCACTGTGTCCAGGGTTGTGTAGGCTAGGTGGTTAGCCACGGTAAACATGGGGTTACATGGCTAGGATGGGTCTGGGGGTGTAGGGTGCTCATTGGCACATCAAGTCTGCAACAACCATCCAAAAGGCCTTCAGCATTGTAGAGACTCTATGACCAACTTATAGATGGTGCACACTACTACATCAGTATTGAGTGGATGTGGTGCCAATCAAGTGGGTTGCTTTTTCCCTTCCAAATGTTGTCAAGCTTCATGTGTTATTGGAGCTGCATTCATCCCAGCAAGTGAAGAGTAAATCATCTCAGTCCCGACTCAGATTTTGTAGATGGCGGACAGGCTTTGGGGAAAGACATAGAGAGTTAGATACTGCAGCACTCCTGATCTCTGACCCACTCTTGAACCCACAGGACTTATACAGTAGGATTGGTCAATTGTTGGTCAATAATATTCACCAGGATTTGATAATGGGGGAATTCAGTGATGGCATTGCTACTGAATGCCAAACGGCAATGGTTAGATTCTCCCTTGATGGAGATGGCCATTATCTGGCACTTGCGTGGCGTGAATGTAATTTGTCAGCCCAAACCTGGATATTGATCAGGTCTTCTAGCATTTGGGGCCACTGTTTCATTATCTGAGTTCCATATGGTGCTGAACATTGTACAATTATCTGCAAACATTCCCAATCTGACGTTATGATGGAGGGAAGGTCAGTGATAATGCAGCTGAAGATGGTTTGGGCCTACGACTATCTTGAGGAACTTTTGCAGAGATATCCTGCAGCTTAGCTAATTGACCAACTACCACAATCATCTTCCTTTGTGCTGTTGTGACTTGAACCGAGAGAGATATCCACCAATTCCCACTGACTCCAGTTTTGCTACATTTCCTTGCTGCCACACACTTTTATTTTCTACTTGTCTATCTGTTCATTAACCTCTCTTGGGCATCTTCATCTTTTGTAGCTTTCCTCTTCATTTTTCAAATCGGAGGGTGGTGCAGACAGCGGTCAGACCACATGAAGGCCCCTGCATTGGTCTGTTGCAGAGCGCCTTTGGAGAGAGACTGTGATGAATGCCTTTTTAACTTTACTACTTGTTTTTTCTGACTTATGGTCATACTGAGTATAGCTGTAATGTAATTTTTTAACTTCATTTTTCTATTCTGTAACAAGGGATTGTACCAAGGCACATTTGAACCTGAGATGGCGTTGTAAGTGATGATATAAACTTTTCACTGTATTCATTTGAGAATGTGTGGCAATAAAGCTGGTTCAATTCAATTCAAATCCCTACATCGTCTGCAAACATTGAGATTGCACTTCTTTTGCCAAGCACAAAATATGTATGGTCAGTAAGAATAAAACATGGATTCACTATTGACACCTGGGGCAATTAGCCCCATTTATGAAAAGAAATGTTAATTAATGCCTAAAAATGTACAAATAATAGTTACCAAACATTAGGGAAGATTAGATGAATCTGAATTCCCAATCGCATATTTATCACAAATAATACTGCCAGTTGATACTATTTCTCGAACGCCATATACATTCAAGTGGCCAGATCAGAAATGGTAGTAGCATGGATAAGCAAGCAGATGACTTACCCTGTTGACCATAGTTGTTATACCTTAAGAAAAAGGATATAATAAGGATTCTATCCATATCAGTGAACATTGGTAAACAACTGATTTGCTTGAAAATCCATGAACAGGTAAATAGGCACAGTCACCATTAACTTTTACTGATTAAGATATTGTTAACATATGGTCATTCTAATGAACAGCAAGATGATTTCATGAAAGATGCAAATTATTCAGTAATTTGAAAAAAAAATGACATGTATTTGGGGGTATCTTTGTACAAGAATCTAATCACAAGCCCATGATTTAAAAAGTCACAAATTAGCCAAAATCTTGAATAATATACATAATACGATGTCTATCATATTTCTGGAACAGAATTAACACAGCAGTGAAGTCACATCTTCAAACAGTTTGCTGATGCATTTTATTGTGAGATGGGGAGTTTGGTATAAAACTAGAAAATGACTATGTAACTAGGCAATTAAAAAAAAACTTCTGGTTTGTATCAGATGTAGACTAAAACAAACTGGCACAAAGCAAAAAATGTTCCCAACACTGCGCATGACTTCGTAATTTGGCTCATTGAGGATAGTAATACAGTTTCATGGTTACACAGTAATTTACAAAAACTGCAAAAATACCATGCTGTACATTATATTTGAAATTCAGTAGCCCAACGTTCTAAAAGTGAGGCAGGGCAAATAACAGAATTCTGAATGTAAAATTTATACATTCCCATTTGATACTCTAATTCTACAGTCCAAGGCAAGTAGTATTGTTACATAACACTTAAACAAAATCTCATTGCAAGAGAACCAATTGTATTTCTGCTTTGAATTCTTATCAACCTTCCAAATCATTTTTTCTTACTAAAATATATTATTGTATTAATACAAACTACAGTATTATACACTACATTGTGTAATAAATAATAAAGAAATATAAAAATAAGACACATAAATATAAAAGTTTTCTAAAACTAAAAGTTACACGTGTCAGTAAGTAGGGTATTAATACTGCCAGGTTCAAGGACATACAGTACAAAATTTGCACAAACATAGGAAACTAAGTTGTCATAATTTGAATTAAAATAATACTGAAATAAAAATCAGCTAACACTGTTAATAACTTGCACCAAAGCTAAGGGCTGGTTACAGCCACATTTCCATAATACTGTTTTGTAAAATGGCACTTGCAGCACACAGGTCTTGCATAAGGCCAGGGGGATACAAAGCTCCATACCATAATCCTCATTTACCTAATTAACACTGTCACTCAAAACACTGACTCTTGTTCTCTCCAACACTAATACTGTTAGTTCTTACTTTGAAGACTTGGTAACAAACTGCTATACATCTAACTACAAGTCTTACCACATCCTTCTCAGTTTTATTTTCTAGTAGCTGCTTTAAGGCTAACATTATGTTTCAAATGAATTTATACTCTAAAATAAGGTCAACTAATGTTATCAATAACTAACCTCTAGTGCGATACTGATAAAGGTAGACAATAATACTTAGGAGTATGTTAGTTACAAGTATAAAGGGAATTCTGTAGTGCAGAAATTTTCACATCCTTTCAAACCAATGAAACACTAAGGTTCAGCAATGGAGTAGAGAGCTGTAGTACTACAAGTCTACAATTAATACTTGCATTTGCAATAGAAATTTTCATAGAAATCTCTCCCAGCTGTACAGTGTTGAAGTTAATGGGATACATGAACAGCAAAATGAAGAGCAATACAGGTAAACAGATAATACAGGATGACTGGTAGCAAATTCTTTTAAAACCTGTTGGTTTGCCTTTTGAATCAAGACAGTTTATGCAATTTATCACTTGCAATTTTTTTTGCATTTTAATACAAATATCATTCCTAATATCTTGACAGTTCATATGGTAAATTGTTAATTGTTGAGGTTCAGGCACACCAGGGTTTCTACACAGTAGTGAAAACACAGTAATTGAGTGTTTCTGGAATTTTTGTTTTACATGGTACAATATTAGGTGCAGAATATTTCTTCTCCAATTTAAATTCCTGATCAAGTATTCATTACATTTTTTCTGCTGTATTAACTTCCAAAGCCTTCAGACTATTTACTGTATTTTCCTGTTCCACATCACTCATTACATCTGTCCCATTTGCTTCTCCTTCTGCTTCTACTTCCTCCTCCTCCTCCTCCTCTGATTCTTCTCTCAATTCCTTTGCACAATTATCCTGCATTTCATCACTTTCTTTTTCTTCCTCCTCCTTTTCACTTTCATCTTCCCTTGCAGTGCTGTCCTTGTCATCTGAGTCCACGTGGGACGGAGAGGTCCTGTTGTCTGTATACTCACTGTTGTTCAGTGAATCAGGCCCAATCTCCTCTTGCTCTGCTCCTTCCCGTTCTTCAGCTTCTCGCTTACAGTATGAGTAACGGTGGTTCATGTGCTGAGAGTAGGAGCCGGAATGCGAGAAACGTTTGCCACATTTATCACACTGATATGGTTTCTCTCCAGAGTGCAGTCGTGTGTGTTCGATCAAATGATGTTTATGTTTGAATGCTTTCTTACAAATCCCACATTGATGAGGTCGCTTACCTATTCAAAATGAACACATTAGAAATAACCAAAACTTGCTAGAAACAAAAAAAAAATCAAGCCATTGATTTCAACTGAACAGCCTGATTACTGCAATGTAACTTCTGTAAAAATATAACTGAAAATATTACTTCGGTACGTCTTGATTTTTCTATTTGGCATTTCATCTGAAAATGGATCAGTGAAGTTGGACTCCATTTTATTTGAAATACATTTCAAATGAGCTGTCAACCAGTTTACAAACCAATGTTATTTCAAAAGATCCATGTATCAGCTCATTTCAGGATTAAATATTTTGCATCTTTCATTTAAAATGAAGTTAAGAATGGAATATAAGGAATAAGATGGCTGACTAGTTGACAAGGAGGGTTCAATTTGGTCACATTACTAACAGTACCTTGGGGATTGCTGGAAGAGGGTTGGGGATTAGATCCAATCCCTACCAAGTTAAAAATGCGGAGACAGCACGCATACATAGGAAAGTCCAAATCCCATAGCACAATATAGATGTGGATGATCATTAAAGTCAATTAAATTCAAATGATTTAAATCACTGCCTTTTAAATTTGAAAAATAACACCCTGTTTTGTACGATTATGTCTATTTGTCAATATTGAGTTGTAATTTGATTGTGTGTAATGATCAAGTAACAGACATTAATTTTTTCATCTGTTCATTATGGTCATTTTAAGTTACTACTATTACACTTCGCAGCTGCATTTCTGTTTTCCAGGTGAGATATGCCATATTGCATCAGGCCAAACCAAGATCATGAATTTATCTATAACTAATAAATGAGAGACCAGTTTATAGCTTAATTGTTGAAACATACTTCGAAGTAAAACAGTTTTAGGTTTCAAGATGCAGTTCTTTGGCCCTAAATTGACAACTTTTCAATTTAAAATGCGCTTCGAACAGAAACAGTCACATTTGTTTCAAATATGTAATAAACCTATGCATTACTTTGGAATTAAGTCCTATAATTCCTGCAACCTTTGCTCACAAAATAAATCCAAGAGTTGTAAACCTACTGTATCAATTATAGCTTTGTAGCATTATACAGTTTGGCAGCAAAAATCTTAAATCCCATCTTTAGTGGAATGGGCAGCAAAGGGAAAAGGAGAAAACTATTAAGCAGCCTTTCAGTGCGCCTTTGCATTTCATGAGACAGTCCCATATAAGGTGTGTGCATTAAGAATAAATCTCAAGTGATGATGGATTTGCCCCCAACCTCAAACATTTGCTGTTCATTTTGCATCGCAGATAGGGTGGTTAAGAAGGTGTTTAGCAAGCTTGCCTTCAATGCTCAGACCTTTGAGCATAGGAGTTGAGACGTCATGTTGAGGTTGTACAGGATGTTGGTGAGGCCTCTTCAGGAGTACTGTGTGCAGTTCTGGTCGCCCTGCTATAGGAATGATATTATTAAATTGAAGAGGGTCCAAAAAAAATATTTACTAGGATGTTGCCAGGAATGTAGGATGAATTATAAAAATAGGCACTGGAGCATAGGAGGTTGAAGGGTGACTTCATAGAGATTTATAAAATCATGAGGGACATGGATAAGGTGAATAGCAAGGGTTTTTTCCTGGGGTGGGGGCCTACTTTTAAGGCAAGAGGAGAAAGATTCAAAAAGGACATGAGGGCTTTCTTTTTTAAGCAATAGAGTGGTTCGTGTGTGGAATGAACTGCCAGAGGAAGCGTTAGATGCAGATACAGTTAGAACATTTAAAAGATATTTGGATAAATATATGAATAGGAAAGGCTTGGAGAGATATTTGCCAAATGCAGGTAAGTGAGACTAGTTTAGTTTGGGAATGTAGTTGGCAAAGACTACTTGAACCAAAGGGTCTGTTTCCATGTTTATGATTTTATAAAATCATAAGGCAACAGAAGTCACTACTGGAACCAATTCAAACCTAAAAACCTACCAATGCAGGGGCAACAAAAGTCAAAAGAAATAAAAGCAGAAAAATGCTAGGAAAAAAAAACTGTTTCCCTCTCCACACATTTGAGTTAACATTTTATATCTACCTGTGACTATTAATCCGAATTGATTAAACTGAAAAACGTACTAGGTTTTGAGCAAGGAGGAGAGATTGAAAGATAGAAGAGTTATACAGGCACGCAGCAAGGTGATTCTTACCTGCCTCTGAGCAATTAAGGTAGGCCCTCTTATGATGCAGCGGTAGTATCCCCACCCTGGAACCTGGGTTCAAGTCCCACCTGAGGTGTGTAAGAACATCTCTGAACAGATTGATCTGAAGAATAGGTTATGGGCGGGTAATAGATGTTGGCCTAGTGAGTGAAACGTTTAGTTCATGAGCAAATTTAAAAATGGTTTTGCATCTATGGAGTGACGAGCCAATACCTCCCAGGTGTTGACCTTTTAGCAGAATCATGACTGCAAGTTCTGAATTTTAAAAAGACACATGAAACTTTAAAAAAAACACTGTCAATTTGAAAAGTAAATGGGCAACATTTTAATAGCTTTTAGGTTGAAAACACCAGGCTCCGACTGAACCATGTAATTTAAGCATTAGTCAATAACAAAAAAAAAAGTGTTTAGCTCAACTCAAGTTAACTATTTGCTCCATTTAACTAGTAAAAAATTGCTTCATGAACAGACTACTTCAGTGCAGAAGACACAAGTGTGGCTTTTTATTTTTCTCTAAATAGAACATAGAACATAGAAGAATACAGCGCAGTACAGGCCCTTTGGCCCTCGATGTTGCGCCGATCCAAGCCCACCTAACCTATACTAACCCACTATCCTCCATATACCTATCCAATGCCCGCTTAAATGCCCATAAAGAGGGAGAGTCCACCACTGCTACTGGCAGGGCATTCCATGAACTTACGACTCGCTGAGTGAAGAACCTACCCCTAACTTCAGTCCTATATCTACCCCCCCAAACTGGTGCAAATGTAGCCAATTTTTCTAATCAACCTGTTCAGAGATTTATAACACATCACTGGAGTAGGTAGGACTTGAACCCAGGTCTATTGTTCCAGAGATAAGGACACTACCAAAAAAAAAAGGCCGCCTTTTTATTTTTTTTAGCCCTCAGGAGTGAATGCTTTTCTTTTGTCTCTAATGGAGTGAGCTGTTGGCTTGTTATTACGCTAATGAATTAATAATAAATGAGATAAATTAGACAATGACAACAATTAAATTGGAAAAAATAATATAACTAATCAGGTATAGAAAAAAGCGGGACCTGGAGATCCAGACTTTAGTTTTGGAGGAGTCTCAGTCCTTGACCTTGACAAACTGGTGCAAAGTACTTAATATTTGTGGATAAGAACAACATCTGAAAGGTGCAATGGCAGAAAGCAAAGCAAGAAACGCGTCAATACTCTGCACTGACCAAGATTGGATCAAAAGCTGCTGCTTGTTGTGAGAGGAAAGACCAAGAAACCAAAGTGCTTTATGACTGCCATGGCACTATATATGAAGCCACCTGGAGCACTTCCAATATTTTTGAGATATGGATCAAGAAATGGACAAAACAGAAGAAAATGACCATGAAGTGCCACCTTTTTCTCACACTGAAGCTACAAAAGGCCATTGAGGTGCTCCGGAATTTCATTTTATGCACAACAAAGTTTGATTATACTGACAACATGGAGGGCTGAAAGGCAGCACGTTTAGCAGAAAAGTTAGTTATTCCAGCAACTCCCAGATTTTTTCAATGCCTTTTGTCATTCAATGACAGGTCACTGTAAGGTGTGAACAAATTGAAAAATAAATTTTCATATATTTGCTTTCATTCTTTTTGAGTGAATCCAATTATTTAGAGATTTCTTCACCCATCTTAAAGCTCCACTTTATATGAATTCGTGGGCATGCACATACAGCAAAATTCGAAGTCAAATTGTATGTTTACAAAGAGGTGATGGGAGAATTGAGAGTAAATTCAAACCTAGCCAAGATAATTTCAAGGCTCTGCAGCAGAGTGCTTTAGAATAGGATGGAGAAAATAGCAAATTCAATAGGGCATTAGTGACTGAAGTACATTAGGGAAATTAAGAAAATGTCAGATCTATAGGCACTAAATATGCAAAGCTTTGGCAACAAAGTCAATACAGTAACAGAATAGATAGAAATTGAGGCTTCATCTAATAGCCATTCCAGAAGTCTGGCTACAACGTGAACAAAGTCCAGACCTAAATATTCCAGTATTACACAGCCTGATAATAAAATGAATGGAGGGGGGTGCAAGAACAAGAGCAAGAGAATATCTTGGCCCAGAAGATTAAATTGAACATAGTTTAGGTGAAACCAAGAAATATTAAGGGTCAGAATTCTTCCAGAATTCCTCAACCCCAGATCAAAATCAATTCATTCATTATCTCTGCTGCTATCTCTTAAAGCCCGTGGGTACAAGTCAAGACCAAAGGATTCGATGTCAATTATCGTCATCGGGTCAAAAGGTGTGGCGGTGGAAAGACACAACTGGTCAGGCAGCATCCAAAGAGAAGATTTAGCATTCGAACATAAGCTCTTCATCAGGAATGATGTCAATAATGCCCATTAATGTCTTCGGTACAATTTCTTGTATGGATTCACATGCTCACTAGATCCTTGGTTCCACATTATTTCTGGAATATTTATACCTTCCATAGTGAAGACAAATATACAAGATTTATTTTAATGCCTTTGCTATCTCCTTACTCCCTATTATAATTTAATTTGCCCTTGCCTATAAAAGGCCCTATTTTAAAATTTTCACTAATTGCTTTCTCTTCGCATTCAGAAAACCATTTATAATGTAGCCTCTTGTACTTTCTCTCATCTTTCCTTATCAATTTTTTGATTCTCATTTACTGAATTCTAAAATCTCTGTGGTTTATGGTGCAGTGGTAGCATCCCCACCCCAGAAATATTGGGTTCAATTCCCATGCCAGAACTCGTGGCCATAGAAGGTACATTTATAATGTGGTAAAACATGCTGATTGTCAGCTTTGGTAGGCAATAGTAGCGAGAGTCATACCAGGTCAATCATCCTGCACAAGGCATGGTAAAACACTCCAGTACTTTAGCGATAAGCATGGAACAATCTAATGGAAGTCTGAGTGTGGTGCTGGAAAGGCACAGCAGGTCAGGCAGTGTCTGAGGAGCAGGAGAATCAACGCTGATTCTCCTACTCCTCGGACGCTGCCTGACCTGCTGTGCTTTTCCAGCACCACATCTCAACTTCGATCTCTAGCATCACCTAATGGAAGTCTGTGGCCAAACACTCAAACAAGAATGGGAGAAAAGACAGACTACGAATAAAATCTCTTCAATTCTTAAGCTTACTATATTTTCTGGCAACATTACAAGCATCTCCAATGGACCCTATTTTCCATGTGAGTTTTTTGAACCTTAAAGGGATGTATTTTCATTACAAATATGTGTTAATTTTGATAAAGCAGAATCGGATAGATTTAAAGAGACAGAAATACTGTTTGACAAATCTGAGTGCTTTAGAAATGGAACTAGGAACAAGTGGGGTGGGGGTGGGGGAGGGGGGGGGGGGGGGAAGGAATCAGCAGATCTGTTTTTATTGAATCCTAAGTAAGTATCCAAATTGCCAGCCAAAAGGCTAGGATGCAAAATCAGGACTCACAGGACTGGAAATCATGCATTGAAAACTGACGAATGGTTACAAAACAGAAGGAATAAATAGGACGTTTTTTACATCGACAGACTACAACTAACAGGGTAATGCAACAATCATTTCGATCCGATTAGATTCCCTACAGTGTGGAAACAGGCCCTTCAGCCCAACCAGTCCACACGGACCCACTTCCCCTCTGACTAATGCACCTAACACTATGGGCAATTTAGTATGCACATCTTTGGATTGTGGGAGGAAACCCAGGCAGACATGTGGAAAGGCCACACAGACAGACAGTCACCAGAGGCTGGAATCAAACCCGGGACCCTGGTGCTGTGAGGCAGCGGTGCTAACCACTGAGCCACCGTGCCTCAGGTCTCATCCGTTGACTTTTGAGGAGGATAGGGAGTGTAATTTATCAAATGTTTGCTATCAATACAAAGTTGTGAGAGAAACTAAACAGTAAGGAGCATGGAAGGAAGCTGCAAAGAGAGACTGACCTAAGTTGTTAATATTTCTCCCCTCCACAAATGCTGCTTGACCTGTTTAGTACTCCCAGGACTTCATTTTTCCAGTATCCAGAATTTTTCTTTTCAGAGACAATAGTTAATTGGGTGAGTGGGCAAGAACATGGCAGATGGATAGAATTGATTGGTATAAAGTTATCAATTTTTCTGGCAGTTATAATTCATTTCTTTTAATGGAGTGGCACATTTTTCAAATGCTTGTATTCAGAGAGAATTGGATAAGAACCTGAGTAAATTTAGCTGTAGGAAGCAAATCAGTAAAGCAAATTATCTGTTAACCTCTATTAGAAAGGGACTGGAGTATATGTTAAAATAAATCTTACTACAATCATGAGAGGCCATGCCTGACATACTATGTGTAGTTTGGTCTTCTTGCCACTGAGGGAGTGCAATGATGATTCAACATTCCTGGAAAGAAGAGACTATCCGACGAATAGATCGAGTAGCCTAGATCTATAATTTATAGATTTTAAAAGAATGAGAAGCGAAACATATTAAATACCTAAAGGATTTAACAGTTTAGATGTAGAGGTGATGTTTCCTCTAACTGAGGAATCTAGAATAGTCACAATCTCAAAATAATGAGGTTAGCTATTTAAGAGTGAGAGGACGACAAATTTTTTCGCCCACATGGCTGTGAATCCTTATAATTCTCTATCACAGAAAGCTGTAGATGCTTAGCCTGGGAATTTTCAAGAGATACTATAAGTACCTGAACCACTAAGGAGACTGAGGACATTGGAATTGTATGGGAATGTGGAGTGAAAGTAGATATCAGTTATGGTCTTGCTGAATGGTGCTGCAAGCTCAAAAGGGCAAAGGGGCTACTTCTGCTCCTATTACATTCGTAGCTAAGGTATATTAATTGCTTTGCTATGAGTGCAGTACAGCAAAAAGGTTGGTTTAAAAAATAAATTACATCAAACTGAAAAAAGACAAATGTTATACAAAATGGTTATTTCTCTTACCTGTGTGCTCATACTTGTGTCTAAGAAGAGAGCTGCTTTTCTGAAATATTTTATCACACAAATCACAGGCATACATTCCATTCTCTGTCTTTTTGATTTTCTTACGAGGAGGCATAGAGTCTGAATCATTCTGATCATCAGTATTGGGCACATCTCCGGAACTTGTCTCTTGCTTTTCCTGCTTCAGGAATACAATCACCTTTTGTTATACATTTTTATGTGACTAAACTGCATTTGTTTGGTACGCTGCACCCTTTTTAATTATTGCGTTATTTCACAATTCTACAAAAAATGTGAACAGCTTACACCAACTTATTAGAAATGGATAATAAGAGAGAGAAACATGAAATTCAAAATATTACACACAAACAAAAAAATTAAGCAAACGAGACAGCTAATTTTCAGAAGAGCATAGAATTTCTACTAATCCCCAATTTTTAGTCAATAATACAAGAGTAAGGTTAAAGTAAGGAGGAGAAAGTGAGGACTGCAGATGCTGGAGACCAGAGTCAAGAGTGTGGTGCTGGAAAAGCACAGCAGGTCAGACAGCATCTGAGGAGCAGGAGAATCAACGTTTCAGGCAAGAGTCTTTCATCAGGAATCCTGATGAAGGGCTCCTACCTGAAAAATCAATTCTCCTGCTCCTTGGATGCCGCCTGACCTGCTGTGCTTTTCCAGCACCACACTCTCAACTAAGGTTAAAGTGATTAAAGATTAGATTAGATTACTTACAGTGGGGAAACAGGCCCTTTAGCCCAACAAGTCCACACCGATCCGCCGAAGCGCAACCCACCCAGACCCATTCCCCTACATTTACCCCTTCACCTAACACTACGGGCAATTTAACTTGGCCAATTCACCTAACCTGCGCATTTTTGGATTGTGGGAGGAAACCGGAGCACCCGGAGGAAACCCACGCAGACACAGGGAGAACATGCAAACTCCACACAGAGTCGCCTGAGGTGGGAAATGAACTTGGGTCTCTGGCACTGTGAGGCAACAGTGCTAACCACTGTACCACCGTGCCGCCCACAAGATACACTAAATAACTTAACAACATAATTTAAGGTATTCCAATGCAGACAGCTAGAAGTGTGAAACATTTTGGGGCCCCTTACTGAAGGAAAGATATATTGGCATTGGAGTCGATCCAGAAAATGTTTTAACTTGGTTGATGCCAGGTAAGCAGGGATTGTCTCAGAAAGACAGACTGAGTAGATTGGGCCTGTACTTGTTGGAATGCAGAAGACTAAGAGGTGACCTTATTGAAACACACAAAATTCTTAGAGAACTCAACAGGGTAGATGTGGAAAAATTGTTTTCCCTTGTGGAAGTGTCTGTGGCAAAATCTCAAAAAAGGGTCACACATTTAAAACACAGATGAAGAGGCATTTCTTGTCTTGGAGGATTGAGATTCTGTTGAGGCTGGGGCATTAGGTACAGTCAAGGTTGAAACAGACCAGGTTTAATTAAGAAGGGAATCAAAGAGTTTTGGGGAAAATGGAATGATCAGATCAGCTGTGATCTCACCAAATGACAGAGCAGAGCCAATCGGCTGCGTCTCTTATGGTCTGAGTGGAATGGCCTTCCTGTGACATGTGGGGAAGCTGTGGATACTTCTCCTGACCTAATCATTCAAAGCACAAAATATGTCACCACCTGCACAAGCTAGAACGCCTGGCTTCAAAGCCTGATTAGTGGCTAGAGACACCAAGTGCCTCGAAGGCAAAGAATGACAGGTCTAAAAACATGGTTACACCATATGTTTGTGGCAAGCAGGCAGAAAAGGAATGGATGACCACCAGGCAAGTCAAAGAAACAAAGTCAGGTAATGCAGAGGTTCCCAGAGGTCCTACTCACTAACTGATTTACTGTTATGGATACTGATGAAGGCGATGGATTTGTAAAGGAATGCAGCAATAGTGATGTCTGTGCTGCCATGGGTGGCCCAGCTGTACAGGGGTTGGTGGGAGTGGGAGTGGGTTAAACGGCAGAACTGATAGGGGATTCTGTAGTTAACACAACAGGCAGGTGTTTCTCCAGCCATCAAGGTAACTTCAGGATGCTTTGGTGCTAGTGTCAGGGATATTGCAGAACAGCTGGGAGCAGACATTATTCTGCGGAAGAGTAAACAGTCAGCAGGTGTAATCCATATTAGTACAAATAACACAGGTAGAAAAGGAAACTGGAATTGAGAGGGCCTTGTGCAACGGAGTACACAAATAGGAAAATAAATAAATGATTTGCTGGACAATAGTGCAGGAAGGAAGGTTTTAGATTCCTGGGAAAGGCTCTGGGGGAGAATGGCATCTGTACGTGCTCAACAGGTTACATCTGAACAGGGCGTGGATGGAGTTCCTTGTGGGGTGTTTAACTAATGCTGTTGAGATGGTTTAAAGTCACTGGCAGGAATATGAGAACCAGGATAAAAATATTACAAAGTAATACCAGGCTGCTGGGAGAGGCAGAAAGTACTAAAATCGAGAACAGAGAGTCAAGCAATAGAGTCAAACAAGGGGAAAAAGTCACGAAGTCTAGATCAGGGCTACACTGCATGTATGTAAATATTGGAGGTATAATAAATAAGTTTGAGGGGTTACATGCAAAGATTGCCTAGTGGGATTTGGATCTTTAGGCGATAAGGGAGTTCTGGCTGAAGGAAGGACATATCTGAATATTGAATATACTTAGTTACAAGGTGTTTAGAAAAGATAGGAAAGGATAAAAGGGGAACGATGGCATTCTTGGTTAAAGAGAGCATTGAAATACTTGAGAAAGATACTTCAAAGGGTGCAAGAGCAGAATGATTTGGCCAGAGCCACAGAATAGATGAGGAGGTGCCAGTGTTGGACTGGGGTGGACAAAGTTAAAAAATCACAAAATACCAGGTTATAGTCCAACATGCTTATTTGGAAGTACTTCTATAACCTGGTGTTTGTGATTTTTAAGTAAAAGAATAGAAGTAGTGCAATTATATTGATCAGTGTAATATGATCAATATAACACTTGGAAGAATATTTAGAATCAAATGTGCAAAGTAATGAGAGGTTACTACACCATACAGTAGTTCGAAAGGGCAACTAGGATTATCTGAAAATTAGAGACATAGAATACTGACTGGGATAATGACAGTGTAAGAGACAGCAACGGATGTCTCTAGATCGAGTTCTGGAGTCTTCTGTACAGCGGTGTGTCCAGATGTGGGTCAAACAGATCAAGTGACAGCGAGGGAACATTTGGGGGACAGTGATCATTGTATCATAAGATTTGGATGAAGGTAGAAAATTATACTGGTCAATGCAAAGAAAGAATAATCAACAAGAGTAAACTTTAACTGGACAAGAACAGGGCTGGGCTGGATAAACTAGAACCAAAGGTTGGTGGGAAGAACAGGAGCTGAACATTGGGCTAACCTTCAAAGAGAACTTGGTTTGGGCACAATTAGGGAATGTTGCCTCAAAACGGAAAGGTAGGACAAGCAAACCCAGAACTCTCAACGATAAAGGAGATAGAAGGTTCTTCTGACAAGTGTCAGGTAGAAGATACAGTTAAGAACCAAACTGAGTACAGAAGGTTTAGAACAGTGGTTAAAAAACAAATACAAGCAGCAAACAGGGATAATGAAAACTACTGGGATCTAACATAAAAGGAAATCCCAAAGTCTTCTCTAAACACATCAATAATAAAAGGGTGGTAAAAAGGAAGAGCAGGGCCGATTGGGGACCAAAATGAGATTGACACAGAGCAACAGCAAGGCTGAGGCATTAAATAAATGTTTTATATCGGTCTCTACCAACGATGCTGATGCTGCCCAGGCCAAGGAGACAAGAGGAGGAAACCCAGTCACTAGAAGGGTTTAAAATTGATAATTGATGCAAAGGATGATTTTGGATAAGCTGTCAGTATTTAAGCTGATAACACATCAGGATTGTATGAGATTCATCCAAGAACTTGAAGGGAGTAAGAATAGAAATTGCAGAGGCACTGGCAATTATTTTTCAATCTTCCCTGGATTCAGATGTGGTGCCAGAGAACTGCAAACATTTGGCCCTTGTTCAACAAATGTCATAAGGATTGAGCCCACATTTACAGACCTGGCAGTTTAACTTTGGTGGTGGGAAAATGTCTGGAAACAATTTCCGGTTAGAATTCAAAGGAGAAATTGATTAATTTGGAAGAATTAACACAGATTTCTTCAGGGAAAATGGCTTCTAAATAGCTGGAGGTTTTGAATAAGTATTATAAAAGGTTGAAGAGGAGAAGGATGGTGGTGGTGTACACGGACAGATTTGAACGTTACAGGGCATGGTCTAAAAAAAAGGACATTAACAAGTTGGATACAAAATTGGCAGCGATACGGTAAACAGACAGTAACAGTTCAATCGATACAGCGGCACGGTGGCACAGTGGTTAGCACTGCTGCCTCACAGCGCCAGAGACCCGGGTTCAATTCCCACCTCAGGCGACTGACTATGTGGAGTTTGCACATTCTCCCAGCGTCTGCGTGGGTTTCCTCTGAGTGCTCCGGTTTCCTCCCACCGTCCAAAAATGTGCAGGTTAGATGAATTGACCATGCTAAATTGCCCATAGTGTTAGGTGAAGCAGTAATTGTAGGGGAATGGGTCTGGATGGGTTGCGCTTCAGCGGGTCGGTGTGGACTTGTTGGGCCGAAGGGCCTGTTTCCACACTAAGTAATCTAATCTAATCACCTCTTGATACTTTTAGGCTGGAAGTCGTTTGTTGTGGGGTTCTTTGGATATTAGTACAGTATTGATACATATAAAATTATGTGGACCTTGACATGCAGAGGACAATTTCAAAGTTTGTGGATGACAAAACTTGAAGGAATTATAAACAGTGGTCAGCGCATCATAAAAGTTCAAAAATACATGGACACATTGGTGGTGTGGGCAGATCCGTGGCAGGTGAAGTTCAATACAGAGAAGTAAGAGGTGAAGCTCTTTGGTACCAAAAACATGGTGACACAGTAGAAAGAGCACTATTCTAAGGAGTGTGCAGAAGCAGAGAAACCTGGGTGTATACATATAAAAGGTCAGTGAAGGTGGCAGGACATTGCAGTTAATGAAACATACAGGATCCTAGCCTTATAAATAGGGGCTGAAGAGTTCAAGAACAGGGAACTTCTGATGAACTTGGATAAGACACTTGTTAGACTTCAGCTGAAATGTAATGTACAGTTCTGAATGCGACACTATAGATGGATGCATTGGACAGAATGCCGAAGATAGTTACAGGAATGGTTCCAGGGATGAGAAACTTCAATTATGAGAAATATTGGATTGGTTGGCACTGTTTTCCTTGGATAGGAGGAGGCTGAGATTGGATAGGAATTTTCAAATTCATGAGCAGGCTGGATAGAGTCAATAGGGAGAAATGGTGCCCATTTGTAAATAGATTCTGAACCATAGGAACCATAGTTTAAGTGTTTTGCAAATGAGAGGTGAATAAAAACTTTCACACAGGTAATAGTTAAAGGCATGTAATGCACTGCATGGAAGTGTGGTGAAGTCAGGTTCAACTGATGCATTCAAGAGATTAAACAGTTAAGGTGAAATAATGTAATGAATTACAGGGAAAAGGCAAGAAATTGTCACAAAACTAAAATGTCAGTGCAGACATGAGTCATATTGCTTCCTACTGCACCGTAACAATTCGGAGATTCTGTAAAAACTATATTCAGCTTTATAAAAAAGGAAGAAACTTTGAAGTATCCATCCACTTTCTTTTGAAAAATCTATTTAAGTACTAGATAATGATTTGTAAAAGATCTGTAATAATGGTATACTTACTGCATGATTTCCATTGGCTTGAATTGGTTTGTGTTGTGATTCAGATCCATTTGAATTGGTTGATTTATATGTGTAGGCCACCTGTGGAATGAAGCCGGCCTGCTTTATTGTAGCTAAGGCTCTGAGACATGGAACACTGTTTTGGCTCGAAATGGCAACAATTGTGGGTATTTGAGTTGTATTTGTAGGGATTGCAATACTTATAGGTTTGGCACTTGAGTTTCCTTCTGAATGATCATTTTCTATTTGTTCTTTTTTTAAACAAGATAGGTTTAAGGGCTCCTCTTGAACATAATGAACACTGCTGTGGTAAACACTGGTTATTGTGGGTCTTTCAAGTCCCTCTTTTTGCTGTCGTGGAAGTGACAGATCAAGAGGTTCTAACTGTAAATCCTCTTGGTTGCCATCAGGTGTGTTAAGATAGCTTTGTGAATTTCTTGAAGATGCAGAAGAGAGATTTAGAGGTGATGGGGAGGGAGTATTACTCCTTGAAGGATCTGCCATCACATTAAATGGCGTACTTGTAGTTTGAGATTCAGTCACCTTATCAACAGCTTCAGAATTTGCAGTATTGCCTTGTAAATCACTAACAGGTGAAGAATCTGTATGACTGACAAGTAGACTTGGTTTGACCTCCTTGTTGCTTGGTGTGGGAGAGGAAGGACAAGATGGCTCAACTGGAATCTGACCAGTTTGCATTTTCTCAAACCACTTTTTCACCTTTTCTAGTGGCAGGTTTACAGCAACAGAAATTTTTGCTAATTCTTCTGATGTTGGTTCTGCATTCAATGCATAATATGCCTTAAGAAGTGACAACAGATTCTTCAATGGCTCTTGATCTGAAGAGATGTTCTCCTCTGTTGATACAGAAGCCCCAGAGATTTTAATATTGGCTTCTCCTGAGTGAGATTCAGTTTTAAGTTGATAGTGCTTTAGTTCGTGAAGTGCATTTAATCCACCGGGACATTCATTACAAAGCAGACATGTGTTACCAACTCCTTCAACATTGGTCTCCATTTTCTCAGTTTTGACTGTGAGGTCTTCTGGTGGCTTTTCATTTGTACAATTGTCTGCTAGGTTAGCAATCTCCTTTTTCAAATTTTGAGGCACAGCTTGAAGTTGACTCGGCTCCAAGCTGTAGTTGATGATGATTTTGGTTGTTCCATCCTGATCAATCAAGGGAAGACTGATTGATGAAATAAGGGAATGACTGTTTTGTTGAACTGATGCAGAAGAGACTGTTCCTGGCTCTTTGGAAGGGAGAGTGACATGATTATTTTCTAATACTGCAACTTTAAGAACATTCTGAATGTCACTTAGATTTATGCTAATAGGAGAGACAAGGCCTACAGTTGGCAACACAACAGCCTGAACCACACTCTGAGGTGATGTTGTGACCTGGAGAGGGTTATTGCCACTAAACCCTCCATTTTGGAAAGAGCTTGCACAGTTGATACCAGAGGTCACGACCATAGTTTTGTACTCATAATCCACAGGCTCAGTTTTGATTTGGTTTACAGTAGGCTGTTCTTGTAAAGGTTTACTGTTTTCTAGCTTATGACGAAGTTGTGTTCTAGCAGGGCTATTAGCCGATGGTGAAAGGGATGGAGAAGTGCCTTGAGGTGTCTTGATTCCTGAACGAGCTCTACCATTAAGTGATATAAGACCAATGCACTTCTTACTACTGATGTGTGAACTGTAAGAGCCAGAGTGAGAAAACCGCTTCTTGCAGTTAGGACATTCATATGGCTTTTCTCCTAGACAGGGAAGAGAAAGAAGACAGCAGCTTAAATCTCACATTCTTTTATGTTATACACAACTCCTTGCAACTTTAGGTCATAAAATGCTTATTCTCTCAAGGCATTTTTAGATAAAACCTACAAATTTAAAAATGTACTTCAGCCATCAATCCCTCCTAAAAAAGGTAATTCTAATGTAATAAAAGCAAAATCCTGGAGATCTGAAATGAAACTCAGTAGGTTAGACAGAACTTGTGGAGAGGGAAAACAGAATGAACATTTCAAGTCGTACATGACTCAATTTTTCTAGCACTTTCTGTTTATATTGTCATCTGGACGTGTAAGTGTAAAAACTTCCACAGAATTTGAACTCAAGCTAATTATTAAGACACGGGTTAATGCATCCCATCACAGATTCTGAATCAGATAGTGGAAAGGTTTCTCTTGTCAACAGGCACCAGAAGAACCCAAGCTTACTGATGTATTCAATCTCCTAATGGCTGATTCATTTGAAATGGGCTCTGCTCTGCTATATGATGCGGTTCATTAAAATGTGACAAGATCATTTTATATTTTTATGTGTTTGATTAAAACGTTTCTGCACAGTCAACTGCATATAAAGAAATGACTCATTCATAAAGTCAGGAAGTGTGGGATACAAGGAGATTTGGCTACCTGGATTCAGAATTGGCTGTTGAAACTTTATTGCTGGAACAGCACAGCAGGTCAGGCAGCATCCAGGGAACAGGAGATTCGACGTTTCGGGCACAGGCCCTTCTTCAGGAATTGGCTGGCTGACAGAAGGCAGAGAGTGGTTGTGGATGAAAAGCATTTCACCTGGAAGAGTGTTGACTGGGGTCTCGCAGGGCTCTGTTCTTGGGCCTCTGCTCTTTGTAGTTTTTATAAATGACTTGGATGGGAGGTCGAGGGGTGGGTTAGCAAGTTTGCAGATGACACAAACGTTGGAGATGTTGTCGATAGTATAGAAGGCTACTGCAGGCTGCAGCGCAACATAGACAGGATAGGCAGAGCTGGCTGAGAAATGGCAGATGGAGTTCAACCTGGATAAATGCGAAGTGATGCATTTTGGAAGGTCGAACTTGAATGCTGAATATAGGATTAAAGACAGGATTCTTGGCAGTGTGGAGGAACAGAGGGATCTGGGTATGCAAGTACATAGATCCCTCAACATTGCCACCCAAGTGGATAGGATTGTGAAGAAAGCATATGGTGATTTGGCTTTCATTAACAGTGGTATTGAGTTTAAGAGCCGCAAGTTTTTGCTGCAGCTCTGCAAGCCCCTGGTGAGACCACACTTGGAATACTGTGTCCAGTTCTGGTCACCCTATTATCGGAAAGATACAAAGGCTTTGGAGAGGGTGCAAAGAAGGTTTACCAGGATGCTGCCTGGACTGGAAGGCTTGCCTTTTGAAGAGAGGTTGAATAAGCTCAGACCTTTCTCTCTGGAGAGGAGGAGGAAGAGAGGAGACTTGATCGATGTGTACAAAATAATGAGAGGAATAGATAGAATCAATAGCCAGAGACCTTTCCACAGGGCAGGATTGACTGGTACAAGAAGTCATAGTTTGACGATATTAGGAGGAAGGTATAAAGGAGGCATCAGAGGTAGGTTCTTTACGCAGAGAGTTGTGAATGCATGGAATGCGTTGCCAGCTGAGGTGGTGGAAGCGAAGTCATTGGGGACATTCAAGCGACTGCTGGACATGCACATGGATAGCAGTGAGTTGAGCTGCGTGTAGGTTAAGTTACTATATCTTACATTAGGATTAGGTCTCGGCACGACATCGTGGGCCTAAGGGCCTGTTCTGTGCTGTACTTTTCTATATTCTAAACTGCAAACTATCTGCCAAAACCTCAGTTCAGCTTTGCATCAACTATAGGCAGGAATATTTGTCACAATCTTCTCATATATCATGATCAGAAATTTTACAATTTATATACTATGAGAAATAAACCTTGCAGCTTTGAAATTGAGTAAATCTCTGTTATTTTCACAAATGGATTGCAGTATCTTACTTCTGTGTAATCTGAATACAGTACTTGTGAATAATATTGTTGAAATTTCAACCTGATAACTTTGTAAATTCCACTACTAGAGACAGCACAAGTACATGACCAGCAAATGTGGAAGTGTTATTAACAGCATTGAGCATCTTCTTCCAAAAACGTGATTGCCATGTATGCTTATCTTGTCCACATATGAAAACTTCAGTTGACTCAAAGCACTGGGACAGGAGTAAAAAAAAAACCCACAATACAGCAAGTATTAAATCAATACCAAATGTTCACGAAGACAGCTCACGACCACAGTCTCTCAGACAACTACAAATGGACAATAAGTGCTGACACAGCCAGTGACACACAGGTCCCCTGAATGAATATTTTAAAAATGCAGGGAAGACCATTTGGACAGTTAACATTTGTGCAGGCTCTTCGGGGAACTGAGCTGGCTCTCACTTCCTCAGTCTTTCCCCATAACCATGTAAATTTTCTCTTCACAAAACAATTCAGTTCCTTTTAAAAACTCCGATTTTATCGCCTTCATCACAAAATTAGATTTGGATTTCAGATCCTAACCACTTACATCCCCCAACCTACAAAGCTGGCATAGGGTCTTTTGGAATGTAAAAACTAGGAGCAGGAGGTAATTCAGCCCCTCGAGCCTGCTCCACCATATGACAGAATCATGGCTGATCTTATATTGGTCTCAAACTCACTCACTCTCCATAACCTTCAACCGATTACTGATTAAAAGTGTATTGCCTTCTTAAATTTACTTAATATCCCAGCATCCACTGCACTCTGGTGGGTACTGACTTCTACAGATTTACAATCCTTTGAACAATTAATTTCTCTTCGTCTGTTTTAAATCCATGAACCCTAATCCTACAACCAATATTTCTTGTTCCAGATTTCTCCACAAGGAAACAACCTTTCTACTTTGTTAACTCCTTTAACATATATATACCTCAATTATATCTCCTCTTATTCTTCTAAACTCTAGTCTTTATAGGCCTATCCTGCTCAATAACAAGACAAACCTCTCATCTCTGGAATCAATTTTGTGAGCTTCTTCTAAACTGTCTCCATTTTAACTACATCCCTCCCCAAATTCGGCAGCTTTCCAAGTGTGATCTCACTAATGTTATGTACAGTTGCAACATTTCTCTCCTTCTATACTCTAGTCTTTTAGCACCAAATGCCAAAATTCCACTTTCCTTCATCATTACCTGCTGTACCTGCATAGTAGTTTTTTGCAATTCATGCACAAGATCACCCGTATCCCTCTTTACTGAAGCTTCTCCCGATTTAGATGAAGAGTGTGCCTCTCTATTCTTTCAACTAAAATGGATAACCTAACATTTATCCATGTTAAATTTCAAGCGCTGAATATTGGCCTATTCACATAACTTATCCATTTCCATCTGCTAATGTTTTATTTGTTCATTGCAACTTACTTTCCCACCTATTTTAGTGTCATCTGCAAATTTGGCTGTAGTATTTCCTATCCCCGCATCCCAGTCATGAATCCAGATTATAAATATTTGGGGTCCAAGGATTGAATCCTGTGGCACCCCTCCAGTAGATCCATTTATCCTAAATTCTCTTATTTCTGCTGGTTAGCCAATCCTCTTCCTACAGTGATGTACTGTATCTGTTGCACCCAATATGGTCCCCTCTTTTTCGGGGAAACAGGACCCCATTTCTGATGAAGGGCTTATGTCAATTCTCCTGCCCCTCTGATGCTGCCTGACCTGCTGTGCTTTTCCAGCATCACACTCTCGACTCTGACCTCTAGCATCTGCAGTCCTCACTTTCTCCTTTTCCAGCTAGTTAATTACCCCTGACCACACATGATCATAACTTTGTGTATTAATCTTTGTTTGGCACCTTATCAAATGCAAATTTTGCTAACCACCTTGATTGCGTTCCCTCAAGTTTATTCTGATGAGGTCACAGGGACTGAGGATATATTTGCTTTATTTGTTTTATCCCTTATTCTTACAACTCCTCCATTAAATTTCCTGTCAAACTTCTCTAAGGAGAACAGGACCAGTTTCTACTATCTACATAACTGAAGCATCTCATCCCAGAACCAACATTGTAATCTTTTTGCCCAGAACTATCACATCCTAGACCTAGTATTATAGCATATTATAATTTGTTTGGTTGACTTGACAGTTAAGTAGCGATCACCTTAAAACTGAACAATGCTGGTAAAAGTTATTATATACTCCTAAAATGCTTAATACATTTCATGCTTAATTTTGCAATTAAAAACTACATTTGGTTAAAAAAGTAATTTTCAACATTTTCTCCCCACCCTAAAAAAAATGTTCGTGGCACATTCATATCCTCATCCACTGGACTCAAAAGTATTTCAGTTAGTTCAGTACTTTTGAAAATGTGGCAATCACCTTTCATAGGACAAGCTCCCAAAGACCAGAAACTGTGTTTTATGGTCCTGTCTGACAGTTAATATTGACATTGGAGACAATGTCCCAGCTCTTTTTGGACATAATGTCATGGTATATTTTATATCCTTCTGAAGGGACAAAAGAAACCTCATTTTTAACATCTCATTCCAAAAGTTGGCATCTCCAAAAGTATAGCATTCAACTACTGAACGGATTGTCAGCCTTGATTTTTGCCATCAAATTCTGAAATATGTCATGAACCCATAAACCTGTGACTCAGAGAAATGTGTGCTCCCAACTAAACCATGGTTGACTTAGATACAAAAACAGAAACCAGGTAATGACTATATTAATCTCATTTTAGTGATATTATTTGAAGGAGTAAATTTGGTTAGAACTTTAGTCCCTCTTTAAAATGTCATGGGATTTTTAACATCCACCTAAAATATGTATAGGAACTTACAGCCTTGCTAGGTTGATGGAACTGGAGATGAACAATGATTTCAAAAGGAAAATGTGGAGAACTTAGAAGAAACATGCAGGTGTACATGGATAGAAAGGGATTGGCACTAATTTTCAGAGGGATGGCATGAACCTAAAAGCCTCTTTTGTGCCATAATGACCAACTGTCTCAGAAAAGGCAGATCTCTCATGTGAAGGGCAGTAGTTCTAACAATGGAACAATCCATCAATATTACATGACAGCATAAGAATGATACTCCGCTCCAGGAGTCTGACTTCAACTCAATTTTTGACTTGGAAATAGCAATAACGCCAAAATGACAACTTCAACACCAGAAGTATCCGAAATAAGGTAGGTGAGCTTGCAGCAAGGATAGGTACCTGGGACTTCAATGTTGTGGCAATTTCGAAGACATGGATAGAGCAGGGTGAGGAATGGATGTTGCAGGTTCCAGGGTTTAGATCTTTCACTAAAACAGGCAAGGCATAGCCTTGTTAGTCAAAGATAGTATAACGGTGGCTGACAGAACTTTTGATGAGAACTCGTCTACTGAGGTAGTGTGGGCTGAGGTTAGGTAGGAGTGAAAGGAACAGGGTGGTCATTATGGGGCACTTTAACTTCCCCAACATTGATTGGGAATGTTATAGCTCTAGTATGTCAGATGGATCAGTTTCTGTCCAATGTGTACAGGAGGGTTTCCTGACACAGTATGTCAAAGGGCTGACAAGAGAGGAGGCCACTCTGGATCTCATGCTTGGTAGTGAATCAGGCCAGGTGTTTGATTTAGTTGTAGGCGAGCACTTTGAAGAGAGTGACTATAATTCAGTTACATTTAGTTTAGCAATGGAAAGGGATCAGTACGTGCCACAGGTCAAGACTTATTGATGGGGCAAGGACAATTATAATGCGATTAGACAAGAATTAGGATGCATAGAATGGGGTAGCAAAATACAAGGGATACAGACAATCGAAATGTGGAGCTGGTTTAAGGAACAGATACTACGTGTCCTTGGTAGGTATGTCCCTGTCAGGAAGAGAACTGTGGTTTACTACAGAAATTACATCTCTTGTTAAGAAGAAGAAAGAGGCTTATGTGTTGATGAGGCAAGGTGGTACAGATGGGCGGTGGAGAGTTACAGATCAGCTAGGAAGGATTTAAAGAGAGAGTTAAGAAGAGCAAAGAGAGGACACGAGCAGTCTTTAGCAACAGAATAAAGGAGAACCCGAAAGTTTTCTACAGGTATTTGAGGAATAAAAGGATTGAGGTTAGTTACACACAGGTGTTATCAATTCTAGAAGGAGTGAAAGTAGACAAGTCCCCTGGGACAGATGGGATTTATCCAGAGGACTCTCTGGGAAGCTAGGGAGGAGATAGCAAAGCTTTTGGCTTTGATATTTGAGTTGTCATTGTCTACAGGTTTAGTACCTGAGGACTGGAGGATTGCAAATGTGCCCTTGTTCAAAAAGGGCAGCAGAGATGACCCAGGTAATCGTAGACCAGCCTTACTTCTGTTGTAGGAAAGGTTTTGGAAAGGATTATAAGAGATAAGATTTATAATCATCTAGCAAGCAACAATTTGATTTTAGATAGTCAACATGGTTTCGTCAAGGGCAGGTCGTGTATCACAAACCTCTGAGTTTTTTTGAGAAGGTGACCATACATGTAGATGAGGGTAGGCAGTTGACGTGATATACTTGGACTTCAGTAAAGCCTTTGATAAGGTTCCACATGGATATGCTGATGGAGAAAATGCAGAGGCATGGGATTGAGGGTGATTTAGCAGTTTGGATTAGAAACTGGCTTTCTGTAAGAAGTCAGCGAGTGGTGGTTGATGGAAAAAATCCAGTCTGGAGTCCAGTTACTAGTGGTGTTCCACAAGGATCTGATTTGGGACCATTGCTGTTTGTCATTTTTAAAAATGACTTAGACGCAGGCATAGGTGGATGGAATAGTAAATTTGCAGACGATGCTAAAGTCAGTGGAGTAGTGGATAGTTTGGAAGAGTGTTACAGGTTGCAGGGGGATTTGGATAAATTGCAGAACTGGGCTGAGGGGTGGCAAATGGAGTACAATGCAGCTAAATGCGAGGTGATGCACTTTGGGAAGAAAAGCAGGAAGGCAGAGTACTGGGTCAATGGAAAGATTCTTGGTCATGTGGTTGTGCAGAGGGTTCTTGGAGTCCATGTGCATAGATCCCTGAAAGTTGCTACCTAGATGGATAGTGCTTTTAAGAAGGCATACGGTGTGTTAGGTTTCATTGGTAGAGGGATGGAGTTCCAGAAACGCAATATCATGCTGCAAATATAAAAAACGCTGGTACGGCCACACTAGGAATATTGTGTACAGTTCTGGTCACCCCATTACAAAAAGGATGTGGAAGCACTGGAAAAGGTGCAGAGGAGATTTACCAGGATATTGCCTGGTCTGGAGGGAAGGTCTTATGAGGAAAGGCTGAGAGACTTGGGTCTTTTCTCATTGGAAAGAAGGAGGCTAAGGGGGGATTTGATAGAAACATACAAGATGATCAGAGGATTAGATAGGGTGGACAGAGAAAGACTTTTTCCTAGGATGATGACGTCAGCTTGTACGAGGGGGCATAACTACAAATTGAGGGGTGATAGATTTAAGATTGATGTCAGAGGCAAGTTCTTTACACAGAGTGGTAAGGGCGTGGAATGCCCTACTTGCTAAGGTGGTCAACTCAGCCAAATTAGGGAGATTTAAACAATCCTTAGATAAGCTCATGGATGAATTTGGAATAGTGTAGAGGGACGAGCTGAGAAAAGTCCACAGGTCGGTGCAACATCGAGGGCCAAAGGGCCTGTTCTGCGCTGTATTGTTCTATGTGTATAAATTGACTCCCTAATTTCAGCTTTAAAACGGTCTTCAAAACTCGACCTATATAAGTATATAAGGTAGTTCTTTGATCTGTTTTTTAAGAAACCTGCTATAACAGCGGTGAGTCAGGAGAATTGGTCATTTTGGCGATCTCATTGGAATTTCATACATTGATGATACACTTAGCGATCGCTTGTGGACCAATGTGTTTATTGGTCCACATGTCTCAGCTTATGTATTGTGTGAAGTTCATTGAATGAAGAAAATGCATTTTGTAAAGTATTTCATAAGTTATTTCACTTCATGTTAAATATTATGATCCTGAAATAATTCCTGAAACAAGACACACCCAGAATCTTAAGCAGCTGAGTAATTTCAGATCTTTCAAACGAGCGTTTGGTGGTACACAAGTGCTAAGAAAATATGCTATGAAAAATAACTCCATGATGGTTTCCAATTTTAACAATTTAGATTCCAAATTATGGTTTGATCCTAAGACAAAACCAGTAAAAATACTAAAATATCATGATTTGGACCCAAAACATGTCAAATGATCTGTTCAGGAAACATTAAAAAAAAGGCAGAAAATATTGAGAATGTATTTTTATTCTCACTCCAAGTTTACAGATTACAATGAGCCTCCTTGAGTCAGTAATATGCAAAATATCTTTAAATACTCAGTTCAAACAGGTAGAATCATAAAATCCAGAGTGGGAATGGATCTTGCCAAAGATGGTGATGGCATTCATTGCCTCAGGTCAGTAACCATGTATTTCAGAAATATTAGTCTTAAATTAATGCCTCTATCAATCCAAAGGCTAAGTGCTTTTCACTCAGTCATACTGGTGAAACCCTGAATGATGCTGTTAACATCTCGGGACAATACATTCTCTGTTGGAACAAATTACTGACCTAGTGACTTTAAGATTTGAAAATTTCACTGAATGATATCCAGTGCAAGTATATTTATGTCAGATTAGATTAGATTAGATTACTTACAGTGTGGAAGCAGGCCCTTCGGCCCAACAAGTCGACACCGACCCGCCAAAGCGTAACCCACCCATACCCGTACACTTACCCCTTCACCTAACACTACGGGCAATTTAGCATGGCCAATTCACCTGACCTGCACATCTTTGGACTGTGGGAGGAAACCGGAGCAACCCCACGCAGACACAGGGAGAATGTGTAAACTCCACACAGTCAGTCGCCTGAGGCGGGAATTGAACCCGGGTCTCTGGCGCTGTGAGGCAGCAGTGCTAACCACTGTGCCACCGTGCCGCCCGTCAGCTGTGCAGACTTGGTTTTCAGTCAGGCACCATTACAGGATACATACATCGGATGCATCTTGAGCTGTCAGCAAATCACAGGGTGGCACCCGGAACTCAGCTGAGCCATGGTGAAGGGTAATGGTTGCTGCTGAGATATTATCCCCAAAACCCAACATGGAGAATCAGAGCAAGAATGATAGGTGCTCTTTGTGGGGGGGTGTTGAGTCTTGAGGGTGATGGAGGGAGGTTGACAGGGAGAATGGAAGCCAGGGCAGGCGGTGGCACGGTCAGATGAAAGCCCTGGCCTAGGTCAAATCCCTTGATATTACTAGAGATTGAGAAACCACACCCTTGCTAACTCCTAGTCTGCCAGCAGTGGTTTGGCAATAGGTAGGCTAACTTATTCTCTTCCTGCCTGGAAACAAAATAAGCAGAGTCAAGTGAGAGGAGATGCTTCAGTGGTCATTAACTGACTATTAACAGGCCTCAAATAGCACTGGGTCAGGTGCTCAGCTATGGACCTTTCTATCCAGACTTAATTTCCAAGGTGATAGGAAGGGGCAGGCATCTCTCTGCCATAACTACCTGTCCTTTGGTCAATGACAGGAACATTCCACCCTCAGTATTTTCCCCTTGATTAAAAGCATTGAAGTTGAAAAAGAAAAAGAGTGAAGTTCAAGAAAAGTCTCAATTCATCAGATACAGAAACACCCTGATTCAATCAATCATTCTTTCAAACTACTTGTTAAGCTTTGTGACCAATTGATACCAGTTTTTCAGATTATGTACTGTTGATAAAACCATATCTTTGAAAGTTGCCACTCAGGTGGATAGAGCTTGTAAGGAGGCCTATGGTGCATTAGCGTTCATTAGCAGAGGGACTGAATTCAAGAGTCGTGAAGTGATGTTGCAACTGTACAGGACTTTGGTTAGGCCACATTTGGAGTACTGTGTGCAGTTCTGGTCGCCTCACTTTAGGAAAGATGTGGAAGCTTTGGAGAGGGTGCAGAGAAGATTTACCAGGATGTTGCCTGGAATGGAGAATAGGTCGTACGAGGATAGGTTGAGAGTGCTAGGCCTTTTCTCGTTGGAACGGCGAAGGATGAGGGGTGACTTGATAGAGGTTTATAAGATGATCAGAGGAATAGATAGAGTAGACAGTCAGAAACTTTTTCCCCGGTTACAACAGAGTGTTACAAGGGGACATAAATTTAAGGTGAAGGGTGGAAGGTATAGGGGAGATGTCAGGGGTGGGTTCTTTGCCCAGAGAGTGGTGGGGGCATGGAATGCGCTGCCTGTGGGAGTGGTAGTGTCAGAATCTTTGGTGACCTTTAAGCGACAATTGGATAGGTACATGGATGGGTGCTTAAGCTAGGACAAATGTTCGGCACAACATCGTGGGCCAAAGGGCCTGTTCTGTGCTGTATTGTTCTATGTTCTATCTATGTTCTATATTTCCTCTTCCATACATCAGGGTATTTGCAAGAATATCAATGTAAGACATCTCCAAGACTGCCAAATTGTACCAAACAGCAGGTCTATTTGACAGTTCACAACAAGGTATATTCTTCCAGCCAGTGCTTGGAAAACATACCACTGTGTGATTCCAATTATTTGATAACATATTCTGAATAACCCTGACTGATGCACTGTTTACATTTAACAAAATAGCCAACAGCGATTCTCTGGTTCTTACCTCAGGACAATTCCTTGATCAGAGTGAACCTGCTATATTTAAATTTAAAAAGTTAACTGTCAGTTCTCACCTAACTGATGCATTCTCCTGGCAAAATCTCTTCTAATCAGACTTGACAATCATTCACTTTCTCATACAGTACGAAATGTTGCTGTTCTTTACATTTACATTGTTGTGAATCATCATGATGAGTGCAAGATAAAAATGCAACCATTTGTACCCTTCAGGTTACTTGCAATAACTGCAAAGTTCCCATTTATTTGATTTGTTCAAGGCATCTGAATCATCCTTGGTGAACGTTCTAAACTGGGGTCGCTAGAATCTCTACATTCATCTGTTTACTTTGTTATAAAGTTGAAGGCATGTACTGTATCATTGAGAGAGAGAATGCTTTCCCGAACTGAGAGATTACAAATACCTGTGAATACGACTAGGTGGTAGTCCCAGAGTGTACTGGAAAATTGAAAGCGTAACTTTTGGCTGTGAAATGGATACCTAAATTTTGATTGTTCTTTTGACAACAATTAGAATTTAACCAGTTTAAATTATGCCTTAGGATACTAAAACCTAATAGAGTTTGAATTTGTTTTGCCAACAACGACCCAGTGAGACGATCTGACGTTGGGGCAGGTATAAGAATGCTGACATTTTGAAAACTGGTCAGAAAACAGCTGCTGTAGAGAGAGCAATTGCCCATCTAACATCGTGCCCTTAAAGAAATCAGAAAAACCCCTCTCTACCAAAGATACTTTTTCATGTAAAGTCTATTCGTAGTGAAAATAACAAAGATAACCCAGGTGATCAGCAGCAGGAAAACGGAATACAGCGGGGAAGACAAAGACAGTGTAGTTTTGAGATTAAGTAATTTTAATAAGTGCCTCTTTGGAAGAGCATTTCCAATTTTATAGAATTGGGGTCAGATAGTAAGTAGTATAAAGAAAGAGGGACATGGACTGGAGAGTTTTTTGTTTAATGTTCACTATTAGAGTTAGAAAAGTAAATTGATATTTTTTCTTTGAATAGTGGAATTTGAAAGTTCTATCACTCACGTTTTAACAGATTACAAGGCGAGTTTTTCTAGGTGCTTGGTTTAATTAGCAGAGGGGTTCGACCACCGCGATATAACTTGCACTAGAGTCTGATCTTGTTCCAGTTCCAACTATAGTCTTCCAAACATTTACAAACATATTTATTCTTCTGTCAATCTCTTTTATCACTGTAGAATCAATTACAGCATCACATATGTATACAAGAAGTCACTTGCCAATCTGAGATGGCAGTTGAGAAAGGTAAAAGCTGCCACAGTCCCAGAGTACCACTGAACTGCTTTCTCAGACAAAGGTAACTATCGGAGACTTTAATCAGAAGGGTACCATGCCTCTGGTACAGGGCAAAATTGAGAACATAGAACATTATAGTGCAGTACAGGCCCTTCGGACCTCAACGTTGTCCCGACTTATGAAACCAATCTGAAGCCCATCTAACCTACATTATTCCATTCTTGTCCATATGCCTATCTAATGACCACTTAAATGCCCTTAAAGTTGGTGAGAAGGTAGGAGCTTCATGCTGTGCATTGCAAACTAGCCATCCAGCCAATTGAGTTAACCAAACCCCTGGCAGAAGAGAAAAGGACACAGAAAAACAAATCAATAGATGAATGGCTGCGAGCAGTTTGATATTTGGAGGATGAAGTACGTTGCATCAAAAGATAGAAGATGGGAGTAGGCCAAACCCTCAAACCTGCTCCTTCATTCAACAGGGTTGATTATCAGACACAAATCCCAAATCCTGCCCCCCCACCCCAATACAGTATCTATCTTCTTCTTGGAAACACAATGGTTTTGGCCAGAACCACTTTCTGTGGTACTTAGTGCCACAGACTCACCACTCTGAGTGAAGACATTTTTCCTCTCAGTTGTAAAAGTTTTACTGTTTATCCTTAAACTATAACCCCTAGTCCTGGTCAATCGACTCAATCTCTCCTCTTATGTCAGACCTGTCATCTGAGCAAACAATCTGGTAAACCTTCACTGCACTCCCTTGATGACAAGAGCATCCTTCCTCAGATACAGAGGTCAAAACTGCACACAGTTTTCTACATGTGACCTCACCAACATCCTGTATTAATAACAACCCTCTTTTGCCATCTACTTGAAGCATTAAGAGACTAAAAATTGTTCTGTACTTACCACTGTGGATGCGTAAGTGCTCCTTTAGATGATGCTTGTATTTAAATGCTTTTCCACATTCAGTGCACTTGAATTTCCGGTTCCCACCTGTCTGCGTTACAACATGGCGCTTACATGCGAATGAAAAGAGAATGGTCTGAATAAAAATCCTTGTAACAGGTATTTTAGATTTACCAAAAAAAGTTACATAGCCTCCAAATTTCAGTGACCAACTCTATTCAGAACTCTTCAGATGTCCAACAAGTCACACCTGCATGCACCAAGACCCGGATAATATCTAATCCAGTTTTTGCTATTAAGTGGAAAGAACATATGTACTGTCTAACCAAGATAATTACTATCTGTAACAAGAAAGTACAACTATCACCTCTTGATAGTCAACAACGTTACCATTGTCTAGATATCACCACCAATATTCTGGCAAAGATGTATCCTTGACAAGAAACTGAACTGGACTTTAGATTAGATTAGATTACATTAGATTAGATTACATTACAGTGTGGAAACAGGCCTTTCGGCCCAACAAGTCCACACTGACCCGCCGAAGCGCAACCCACCCATACCCCTATATTTACCCATTACCTAACTCTATGGGCAATTTAACATGGTCAATTCACCTAACCTGCACATCTTTGGGATTGTGGGAGGAAACCGGAGCACCCGGAGGAAACCCACGCAGACACGGGGAGAATGTGCAAACTCCACACAGTCAGTCGCCTGAGGCGGGAAATGAACCCGGGTCTCAGGCGCTGTGAGGCAGCAGTGCTAACCACTGTGCCACCGTGCCGCCCATTAAAGTAGGCTATTAAAGTAGGCCCATTAAAGTGGACCTATTAAAGTAGGCTAGATTTAACACATTCCCTGCCCCTCATCCCCATTACAATGTCAGTCACAGGCCATCCAAAAAAGTCAGCTGCCCCACAGCCATTTTATGCTCCTTAATGCTTCAATCAAATATTACCTTGATGGCAGAGGCAATCCTGCTTGCCTTACAAGTTCAGCTCTTCTATTCACGTTTTCATCAAGGCTGTAATGAGGTCAGGATCTGAGTGGTCTGGTGGAACCCAAACTGAGTGTCATTGAGAGATGTTAAGGGGTTAATTTACTCTGCTGCCCTTCAAGAAATTTGATGTTCCGGGGGTAGGATGGTCTGTTTCTCTAGGTGGAAGTGAGTACTGCAGATGCTGGAGATTACAGTCGACAGTATGGTGCTGGAAAAGCAGAGCAGATCAGGCAGCACCCAAGGAGCAGGAAAATCGATGTTTTGGGTAAAAGCCCTTCATTCCTTGGGCAAGAGCCCTTGCTATTAAGGAATGATCTACATCACATTGTTTCCGGAAATAATCAAATCATGACATAGTGTCTTGAGTGACATGTGACTATGGGGGAGTGGCTGGGGGTTGCCTTGTGGGCATTACTGACTATAACGTGAAATCTTGTAGAAAGGAAGAACTGGTCCCTTTGTTCAGGGATATCTCTTGACACGGCTTTCCAAACATTGCAAAGATTATTAAGGGTTCCTCCAAAGCTTGTACTTACTTAATTAAATTTTGGCTGTTCACAGAAGTTGGCGTATTGCAGTTGGACCGAATGTGGAAGAATCTCAAGAAAGAGAACCTAACAATTGAACTGGTTATTGCAGACTAAGTGCTATTTGAGAACAGTGTCAATGACCATTCCCATCACTTTCATGATGAGCAAGAGTGAACAGATAAGCTAGTAATTGGCTAGGTTTGATGTGTCCTGCTTTTGTGGATAGTACAGACTTGGCTAATTTTCTACCTTGCCAATGATCATGTTGTAGCAGCACTGGACAGTTTGCGTAGAGATGACCAGAAGTCTTCTTTACTGTTGATAGAATACTGTCAAGGCCCAGTATTTATCCAGAGTCTTCAACCATTTCTCAATATCACATGGAGTGAATCGGTTGGGTTAAAGGCTGGTTTCTGTTGTGCTGGGGTCTCAACATGAGGCCAAGATGAACCATCCACAGGACACTCCTGACTAAAGATGGTTGTAATTGCTTAATGGATGTGCAGGGCTCCTACATCTGGAGAATAGAGTTATTTTGTGGAGACTCTATTTCTATCAGTTGCTTAATTTTCCACCAACACTTAACTGGATGTGAAGACTATAGAACTTAAATCTGGTCCACCATGGCCTGATTACCATCAGACAGAGGATTATCGAATGAAGAATGTTGGGAAGAGGCCAGGAAATACACTGGGTGTACCTAAAAAGTGAGATGCAATCCTGGTGAAGCTACAAGACAGGGTTAGCCGAATGTTGTAGGCAAAACAAAATGAACTGTCAACCAATTGGTCAAATAAAAGGATAAAGACAAAGCATTACAAACACTTCAGCATGAAGGGCTGAGTAGATAGTTCGGCTTGCCTAATCTTGAAGTGCCAACTATCAAAGATGCTAATTTTAGTTTGATTCACTGCCGGGTGATATTAAAAAAAAACTATTGAACACACTGGATACAGTAAAGATTATGGGACCCGACAACACCTGGATGCAGTGCTAAAAACCTGTGCTTCAGAACTGGCTTAGTTTCTAGCTAAGCTTTGAAGTATAACTACAATACTTGCATCTATGCAAAAAGCAGAAGACTGTCTGGGTATGTCCTGTTCACTAAAACTATAAAGATCCATTCTTACCAATTATCATTCCATTAGCCTTCTTTTAAATCATTAAAATGATGGAAAATGGTGTCAGAAGCGTTATCAAGTAGCACTTACTAACAATCTGCTCAATGGTGTGGAGTTTGGATTCCACTCAGACCACACCATGTCCTTGATGTACACATGGACAAGAACTGAACTTCAATGCTAAGCTGAAAGTCACTGTCTGGACAGCAAAGCACTGTTTGACAGAGTGTCACATTATAGAACAAACAAAATCACAAGTCAATAAACATCAGTAATAAAACTCTTTACTAGCGAGCACAAAGGAAGGTGCTGGTAGGAGCCAATCATTTGTTACAGATGTTCTTTAGTTGTTTTATTAATAACCTTACTACCATAATAAAGCCCAAAATAAATAGTGAGAATGTTGTCTGACAGTTGTTGTGTTCCATACAGTTTGCAAATCTTCAGATACTGAATTGCCCTGTCCATATCCAGAAAGATCTGATAATATTCAGGCTTGAGCTGTAACTGGCAAGTCACATTCATGTAACATGCGCTAGGAAGGCAATGACCATCTCCTAAAAGAATGACACTGTCTGCCCACAATATTATTCAGCATGACCACAATAATCCCCCACTATCGGCATCCTAAGGGACACAATGGATCAGAATCTGAACTGCATCCACCATATAAATACTGTGACTAGAAGAGTAAGTCAGAGGGTGGAAATTCTAGAGCGAGTAACAATCTCCTGTCTCCCTGAAGCCTTTCTGCCACCAGTCAGGTATATGACGAATGCAGCTCCACAATACACAAGAGGCTGAACAACATATGGGACAATACCAACTTAACTGGCATCTTATCCACTATGGTCAGAGACAAAAAAAAACTGCAGACGCTGGAATCCAAAAAACAGACGGGAGGCTGGAAAACACAGCAAAATAGGCAGCTTCAGGAGGTGGAGAAGTTGACGTTTTGGGTGTATCACTTCTTCAGAACAGAGGGTGATTGTAGGGGGAGCTGCAAACAAAGGGGGTGTTGGGAGCAGAGTGGCGAAGAGGGGGGAGGTGAAGATAGGTAGAGGGTACAACTTGGGTCATCAGTGGGAGCCTCGTCCATGGTCAGAAGGAACCACACCATAAATTGGAGCAACACCACCTCCTCTTCCACCTAAGCGGCCTAAAGCACAGAGGACTCAACATTGAGTTCTCCAACTTCAAATAGCCTCCTTTCCTATCCCCAAACTCCCTTCCCAGGCCCTCCGCAACCCTTCCACCAACCAGATTCATTCCTTCCATTGACCAACCAGGTCATACCCTCTACCTGTCTTTTCCTATCCCCAGTTTAACACCTTGTCCCTGCCACCCCCTTTATCTACAGCTTCCCTTACATACGCTCCCAGGTCCCAAAGAAGGGTTACACTTGAAATGTCCTAATGCTGCCTGGCTTGCTGTGTTCTTCTAGCCTTCTGTCTGTCTATCTCATCCACTACCAGCATACAATAATCAGGGACCAATGTGGTACAGTGCTAGTGTCCTTAACTCTGATCCAGAAGGCACAGACTGAAGAGGTGCTCCAGAGGTGGCACATCATGTCTAAAAAGATTGATTTTAAAAATCTACAAAGCAGCAGTGTGTACCATCCAAACTTCACTGCAGCAACTTACCAAGGCTTCAACAGCACAAACCAACCTGAACCTCTACAGCCGAGGAGGACAAGGGCAGACGTTAACAAACACCATCAAATTTCCCTCTGAATAGGTTCTATTCATTGGATACTCAGGAGGTCAAACTCCTGGAACTTCTAACCTACTGAATGCTACTATTGAAACACCTGAACCACATGACTACTGCAGTTCAAGAACACATCACAATTAACTGCTCAAGCGCAGTTAGGGATAGGCAATAAATGCCAAACCTTCCAGCAACATCCAAATCTCAAGGAAGATTTTAACAGGTGCTGGAAAATATTGTTTCTATATTTTAATCTGAACTACTCTACAAGTGCTAGATGGATCTTGGGCAAGGCTGATAGGGATCTTACATGATTAGATTAGATTAGATTAGATTACTTACAGTGTGGAAACAGGCCCTTTGGCCCAACAAGTCCACACCGACCCGCCGAAGCGCAACCCACCCAGACCCATTTCCCTACATTTATCCCTTCACCTAACACTACGGGCAATTTTAACTTGGCCAATTCACCTAACCTGCACAGTTTTGGACGGTGGGAGGAAACCAGAGCACCCGGAGGAAACCCACGCAGACACGGGGAGAATGTGCAAACACCACACAGTCAGTCGCCTGAGGCGGGAATTGAACCCGGGTCTCTGGCGCTGTGAGGCAGCAGTGCTAACCACTGTGCCATCCTGACTTGGAAAGAAAAATTCAACTCATTGAGCATTAATTGTGTTATTTATTTTACTCAAGCCAATCACGTGAAATGATGGGAGGAAAAAAAGATGCCAAAAAGGGCCCGAAAAGCAAAAAAAAAAAAATTTTTGATAACAAACACTCCTTATGAGACCAGGAGGTACAATGTTGATTCCACATATGGACTGCAGTGATTCAAGGAGGCAGTTCATCACCACCTTCTCAAGGGCAATGAGGGACAGGCAATAAATGCTGACCGAACCAGCAACACCTCTACCCCATGGGTTAAATTTTTAAAAGTCTGTGGGGAAAGGTTGTTCCTACATATAAGCTATTCAAGAGATGCACTGGCATTCCAGGATGGGAGTATTTCAATACCTCTTGCAAAGTTTTCAAGCATTTCAAGGCAACTCAACAGTCTGTGCACTCTGAAATACTGCAGGGACAAAGGAGGGTGAAAGGAATCTTCTCAGGACCTGTCTTGACCTATTGTTCTCATGAAACTGGTGTATGCACTCTCAGTTTCAGAGCTACATGACAATAGTGCCATGATGTAGGTGTACATTCTCACTGACGCTTTTTCCCTCATGGTGTTGAGGGAGTTTGGTATAGCTGCTTTAACATTTGTTGATTTAAAGACATGGGTATGTCCTTTTATACTGAGGCAGGTGATGCCTGCCAGATGAGCATATTAATTACAAAAACAAATCAAGTCTGAACCCAACTCATTCGCCCTAGAAGCTATATAGTCCTGCCTGGCAGACAAGCAAGAGGCTGGAAAAACAGAGCAAGCCAGGCAGCATCACGAGGCAGAAAAGTCAACGTTTCAGGTCCTGAAGAAGGGTTACACCTGAAAAGCTGGACTTCTCCACATCCTAATGCTGCCTCGCTTGCTGTGTTCTTCCAGCCTTCTGCTGGTCTACCTTGGATTGCAGCATCTGTAGTCTTTTTGCCTCTAATAAAGTTCTCCTCGGCCTGTTCAATATATTGCTCCATCCTCCTCTCAGGGAAGGATCTCACCTTATCATCAAAGAACTGCTCTCGTTTTCCCATTTTGTCCTTACTCAGGACATCCCCCACTTTTTTTGGCACAAGCAGTAATGGGTGCCGCATACCACAATGAAGCAGGACACCCCACGTGGACTATCGTCAAATGCACCAGATCTGCCCAGGCATCAAAACTTCATCGACAAGTTATCTAGGTTTGTTTCACTATGGCCCTGGTGAAAGAGTGAGCAGCACTGCACCTTTGTACTCCATCTGTGGATTTCTGAAATGTGTCACAGGCCAGGCTTGGAAGGAGTACCCTGGTCTTCCAGCAACTGTCCTGTCCAAGGGCTTTCAAAAGGCAGGCACCAGAGAATGCTAAATATATGAGATTTGTATCTCCGAAAGGGGGTCACAGTTAGCTCAGCTGGCTCGATGACTAGTTTGCAATGAAATGCAACACCAACATTGCAGATCATTTACCACATGGGCTGAGATTACCATGAAGGTCCCTCCTCCTTCTCAAACTCGCACCTCACCTGAGGCAAAGTGACCCTCAAATTCAACCATCTCCAGTCACCTCTAAGAGCACAGCCCTATGGTCCTCTAGGAAAATGGTGACTTTACCTTTATCATGGTATCTCCCAGGATATTTGGTGCAGACCTCCAAAATTTGACTTTGACAATCACAAATTATTCTAACATTAAGGGAGTGGAATCCCTTCCTATTCACAAAACTACTAGTTGATGACTGAGCACTTTCAAAGCAACAAAAATGCAATTTTAACACCTAAGAAACCCATTGATGGAGAATCCTCATGCCCTAGCTATTTGACTCTCTATTCAGTTAACCTTAAATGATGAGGTCGGTTCTTCAGTATGACATCAGTAACATCCTGAACTCATAAATGGAGGAATTGGGAGATGCCACAAAGGTCCCCAGTTTCTCCCTAAAATGAGCTGCGAGTATATTGCATCCAAAGCTTTCACTACGACATTGTGTGTTAAAAGGAATGCTCCAATTCAGAGGCTGGCTGTCCTCCAAGGAAGTGGAAAAGATCTTGTGCACTAAAAAACAAAGATACATGACAACACAAATAATCCTACACAGGCACATGAGATGGTTGGCTGTCTTTCAGTGTAAAACAATCTGCCAAAAACATGTGTCCTGGATGGACCTCAACTCCAAAGCAGATGCTGTGAAACCACAGAGTGGCAGCTGAGTTGGGTCAAGATGGAGCATGAATATTGCTGTGAGGCTGGTGCTTTGATGCTGGTAAAATTGGGCAAGGTCAGCATGGTTTCATCAAGGGGAGGTCATGCCTGACAAATATGCTAGAATTATTTGAGGAAGCAACCAGCAGGTTAGACCAAGGACAGCCAATGGATGTTATCTACCTGGATTTCAACAAGGCCTTTGACAAGGTGCCACACAAGAGGCTGAGTAAGACAAAAAAAAACTAGGAGAAAGTGAGGACTGCAGATGCTGGAGATCAGAGCTTAAAAATGTGTTGCTGGAAAAGCGCAGCAGGTCAGACAGCATCAAAAGAACAGGAGTATTGATGTTTCGGGCATAAGCCAGAAGAAGGGCTTATGCCCGAAACGTTGATTCTCCTGTTCCTTTGATGCTGCCTGACCTGTTGCGCTTTTCCAGCAATACATTTTTAAGCTGAGTAAGACAAGAGCCTATGGTGTTAGAGGTAAGATGCTAGCATGGATAGAAGCTTGGCGGTCTGGCAGAAAGCAGAGAATGGGGATGAAAGGGTCTTTCTCAGGTTGGCAGGCTGACAAGTGGTGTTCTACAAGACTCTGTTGGGACCACAATTTCTCACTGTATACATTAACAATTTAGATGAAGAAACGGAGTACATTCTGGCTAAATTGCGGACCTTACAAAGATAATTGGAAGAACAGGTAGCATTGAGGCAGCAGGGTGGCTGCAGAAGGATTTGGACAGGTTATGAAAGTGGGCAAAGTAGTGGCAGTTGGATTAAACATGGGAACATGTGAGGTCATGTGAGGAAGAACAGAGGCATGGACTACTTTATAAATGGGACAAAATTCAGAAACCTGAAGTGCAAAGAGACTAGGGAGTCCAGTCCAGGATTCTCTCAACGTAAACTTGCAGGTTCAGTCAGGGGTTAGGAAGGCAAATACAATGATGGCATTTATTCAGACAAGATTTGAATATAAAAGCATGGATGTATTTATGAGGCTCTATAAGGCTCTGGTAAGGCTACATTTGGAGTATTGTGCACAGTTTGGGGCCCCATATCTCAGGAAGAATGAACTCCTCCTGGAGCATGTTCAGAGGAGGTTCACAAGAACACTCATAGGAATGAAAAGCTTAACGTGCGAGGGTCAAGTAAATTCCTAACAGGAAATCCATTACTTCCAAATAATTTATTGAAATTTTTTAAACTCTGCAACAAAATCTTTCACATAATTTCATTTTCCACTAACTGTCAGAAGGGCTCCATTATTTGGTTTGTAGCAGCTTTTGAAATGCATGCAGATTTATAGCTAAGCTCGAGCCATGCCCACTGATTATATCAGTGTTTCTTGATGGTAGGAAAGTGGCAATCTAAAATACTGGATACAATCAAGTCTTGATGACATCTTCATTAAGACACCCTCACTGACATGAGGACTGCAATTGCACGGTCAATTGAACTGAACAGCTCAAAAACATCTTGGAGCATGTTTCAGGGTACATTCAACATGTGATAGTTGTGTTCAATTTTGCTTTTTCAATACTACTCAAAGATGGACTGTTTTTGGTAGGAAACTCCAACTCTCAGCATCTGTGTGCATATATCATAGTTTGAAATTAGCAAAAGAACTCAGTGATCAATGTAGCATACACGAACCACTAACACTGCTTACTTTCCCTTCAGCAATTGTGAATCTAATCCATCACTTCATGGATTTCTGAGACATTCTTGTTACAGCAATTTTATTTATCCATACACTGCGTTCTATTCTCTTCACTCCAATTCTACAATAGTACTCCTTCTTTTGTTCCAACACTGGAAACCAACCTTTCAGTCACTATGAATTTGTTCTTAGCAGCTCTCTCCCCTAAATAAATCAACATACCACTTACTCCCTTTGTTCAAAAGCCTTCTTAAAAGCCAACAACCTGTGCAATTTACTCACCACCTTTGCTTCCCCTCTCAAGCGCTGTGAACTGCATCACACAATATATATGCTGTAAAAAAAAAATGCAAGCTATTTTTAATCAATACTTTTGCCCATAGAGACTGGCCATTTTCTATTCCTTCAGTCCTTTGGGAACTGTCCAGCTGGCTTGAGATACAAACATCAATAAGCACCTCCAGAGGAAATCCCACAGATCAGAATCCCTTCAGACACACATACTAATATGCTGGATTCGCCATTGAGTTGTTCAATGCAAGTTAAAAAAAAGTCAGGGAAATGCTCCCTGAGAAATGATAAACCCAAGCAACAAATCCCCAGACTGGAGTCAAGTTCACCTTTTCCAAGTGGGCAATCTGTCTCTCTGTCTGACACCCCACCAAAAGGCACCACTGATTGCAAACATGATTAATAAATAATGGGAGGGGGAAAGGAGGGAGAGAGGGAGGGAGGGGAAAGGGAAAGAAAAAGGGAAAAAAGGAAGGAAAAAAGGAAGGAAGGAAGGAAGGAAGGAACAAAGGAAAAAAGGAAGGAAAAAAAAAGGAAAGAAGGAAGAAAGGAAGAAAGGAAGGAAGAAAGGAAGAAAGGAAGGAAGAAAGGAAGGAAGAAAGGAAGGAAGAAAGGAAGGAAGAAAGGAAGGAAGAAAGGAAAGAAGAAAGGAAAGAAGAAAGGAAAGAAGAAAGGAAGGAAGAAAGGAAGGAAGAAAGGAAGGAAGAAAGGAAGGAAGAAAGGAAGGAAGAAAGGAAGGAAGAAAGGAAAGAAGAAAGGAAAGAAGAAAGGAAAGAAGAAAGGAAAAAAGAAAGGAAAAAAGAAAGGAAAAAAGAAAGGAAAAAAGAAAGGAAAAAAGAAAGGAAAAAAGAAAGGAAAAAAGAAAGGAAAAAAGAAAGGAAAAAAGAAAGGAAAAAAGAAAGGAAAAAAGGAAAAAAGAAAGGAAAAAAGAAAGGAAAAAAGGAAGGAAAAAAAGGAAAAAAGGAAGGAAAAAAGGAAGGAAAAAAGGAAGGAAAAAAGGAAGGAAAAAAGGAAGGAAAAAAGGAAGGAAAAAAGGAAGGAAAAAAGGAAGGAAAAAAAGAAGGAAAAAAAGAAGGAAAAAAAGAAGGAAAAAAAGAAGGAAAAAAAGGAGGAAAAAAAGAAGGAAAAAAAGGAAAAAAAGAAGGAAAAAAGGAAGGAAAAAAAGAAGGAAAAAAAGAAGAAAAAGGAAGGAAAAAAGGAAGGAAAGGAAGGAAGGAAAAAAGGAAGAAAGAAAGGAAAAAAGAAAGGAAAAAAGGAAGAAAAAAGGAAAAAAGGAAGAAAGGAAGGAAGGAAAAAAGGAAGGAAAAAAAGGAAAAAAAGAAGGAAAAAAGGAAGGAAAAAAGGAAGGAAAAAAGGAAGGAAAAAAGGAAGAAAGAAGGAAGAAAGAAGGAAGAAAGAAGGAAAAAAGGAAGGTAAAAGAAGGAAAAAGGAAGGAAAAAAGGAAGGAAAAAAAGGAAAAAAAGGAAAAAAGGAAGGAAAAAAGGAAAGAAAAAAGAAAGAAAAAAGGAAGGAAGGAAAAAAGGAAAAAGGAAAAAAGGAAGGAAGAAAGGAAGGAAAGAAGGAAGGAAGGAAGGAAGGAAGGAAGGAAGGAAGGAAGGAAGGAAGGAAGGAAGGAAGGAAGGAAAGGAAGGAACGGAAGGAAAAAAGGAAGGAAGGAAGGAAGGAAGGAAGGAAGGAAGGAAGGAAGGAAAGGAAAAAAGGAAGGAAGAAAGGAAGGAAAAAAGGAAGGAAAAAAGGAAGGAAAAAAGGAAGGAAAAAAAGGAAGGAAAAAAAGGAAGGAAAAAAAGGAAGGAAAAAAAGGAAAAGGAAGGAAAAAAGGAAGGAAAAAAGGAAGGAAAAAAAGAAAAAGGAAGGAAAAAAGGAAAAAAAGGAAAGAAAAAAGGAAGGAAGGAAAAAAGGAAGGAAGGAAAAAAGAAAGGAAGGAAAAAAAAGGAAAAAAGGAAGGAAAAAAGGAAGGAAGGAAAAAAGGAAGGAAGGAAGGAAAAAAGAAAGGAAAAAAGGAAAAAAGGAAGAAAGGAAGGAAGGAAAAAAGGAAGGAAAAAAGGAAGGAAAAAAGGAAGGAAAAAAGGAAGGAAAAAAGGAAGGAAAAAAGGAAGGAAAAAAGGAAGGAAAAAAGGAAGAAAGAAGGAAGAAAGAAGGAAGAAAGAAGGAAGAAAGAAGGAAAAAAGGAAGGAAAAAAGGAAGGTAAAAGAAGGAAAAAGGAAGGAAAAAAGGAAGGAAAAAAAGGAAAAAAAGGAAAAAAGGAAGGAAAAAAGGAAAGAAAAAAGAAAGAAAAAAGGAAGGAAGGAAAAAAGGAAAAAGGAAAAAAGGAAGGAAGAAAGGAAGGAAAGAAGGAAGGAAGGAAGGAAGGAAGGAAGGAAGGAAGGAAGGAAGGAAGGAAGGAAGGAAGGAAAGGAAGGAACGGAAGGAAAAAAGGAAGGAAGGAAGGAAGGAAGGAAGGAAGGAAGGAAGGAAAGGAAAAAAGGAAGGAAGAAAGGAAGGAAAAAAGGAAGGAAAAAAGGAAGGAAAAAAGGAAGGAAAAAAAGGAAGGAAAAAAAGGAAGGAAAAAAAGGAAGGAAAAAAAGGAAAAGGAAGGAAAAAAGGAAGGAAAAAAGGAAGGAAAAAAAGAAAAAGGAAGGAAAAAAGGAAAAAAAGGAAAGAAAAAAGGAAGGAAGGAAAAAAGGAAGGAAGGAAAAAAGAAAGGAAGGAAAAAAAAGGAAAAAAGGAAGGAAAAAAGGAAGGAAGGAAAAAAGGAAGGAAGGAAAAAAAGGAAAAAAAGGAAAAAGGAAGAAAGGAAGGAAAAAAGGAAGGAAGGAAGGAAGGAAGGAAGAAAGGAAAGGAAGGAAGAAAGGAAGGAAAAAAAAGGAAAAAAAGGAAAAAAGGAAGGAAAGAAGGAAGGAAGGATGGAAGGAAGGAAAGGGAAGGAAGGAAGGGAAGGGAAGGGAAGGGAGGAAAGGAAGGAACGGAAGGAAGGAAAAAAAGGAAAAAAGGAAGGAAGGAAAAAAAGGAAAGAAAAAAGTAAGGTAAGGAAGGAAGGGAAGGAAGGAAGGAAAGGAAGGAAAAGAAGGAAAAGAAGGAAAGGAAGGAAAAGAAGGAAGGAAGGAAGGAAGGAAGGAAGGAAGGAAGGAAGGAAGGAAGGAAGGAAGGAAGGAAGGAAGGAAAAAAGGAAAAAAGGAAAAAAGAAAGGAAAGGAAAGGAAGGAAAGGGTGAGAGAGGAGGATAGCACGAAAGAGAGACAGCGAGCAAGAGAGCTAAAAACAGAGAGCATGTTGTCATGGGCCTGGTGTCAAGGAGTGCTTAAGGCCCAAACACTACATCACTGAAGTGTTTCCCTCCTCATTCTTGAACAAAAATAGAAGTGCAGGGGTAAACAGATGTGCTTTTGCATAATTTGAACTAGTAAGGCTCTGGCTTGAGGGGCTTCGGAGAGCAGTGGCTCAGCAAGAAGGTAAGCTCAGTTAAGGACCTTTTAATTTTCCTTTCTAGTTTTACAGCAGTTAGGGCAGTCACATGTTCCTCCTGGGGCATGTGGGAGCTAAGGGAGACTTTCATCATCCCTGATGATTACACCTGTGGAAGTGAACCCAGCTGCAGCTCCTGGGAGCCCATGTTTGGGAGCTGAAGCTGGAGGCACTCAGGATCATCAGAGATGCTGAGTGCTTCATAAGTAAGACTTTTAGTGAGGTGGTCACACCTAAGGTGCAGGCAGAGTGTAGCTGGGTGACCACCAGGAAAAGGCAAAGGGAGTAGGCAGAAAATCCCCTATGGCCATTCCCCTCAAAAACAAGTATACTGTTTTGGATACTGTTGGGGATGATGACCATTCAGGGGTACAGAGCAGTAGCCAGGTTGGTGGCACTACGACTGGCTGAGGCACAACAGGAAAGAGTAACAATAAACAGGACCTTAAATGATCAGAGACTCCATAGTTAGGGGAACAGATAGAAGATTCTGTGGCAGCAAACAGGAATTCAGGATGGTGTGTTGCCTCCCTGGTGCCTGGGTCCAGGATGTCTCAGAGTGGCTGCAGAACATTCTCAAGGGGGAGGGGGAGCAACCAGAAGTCATTGTGCATGTGGGCAAATGACATAGATAGAAATAGGGATGAGGTCCTGCAGAGTGATTATGGAGAGCTAGAAAAAGAAGTCATTGGTGATAATCTCCATATTACTTCTAGTGCCACTTGCTAGTGAGGGTAAGAACAAGAGGTTATGGCAGATGAATGGGTGGCTGAAGAATTGATATGGGGGGAGGGATTCAGATTTTCAGATCACTGGGATCATTTCTGGGGTAGAGGTGACCTGTTCAAGAGGTACGGGCTGCACCTGAACTGGAGGGGTATCAATATCTTGACGCCAAGTACTACAAGGGAGGGTTTAAACTAGATTGGCAGGGCGTTGGAATCTTCAACAGAAGGGAGACAAATGCGAGGCTCAAGGGAGATACAGAAATCAGAAATAGGCTGGAACATGACAGGGAGCAAGAAATGCCCGATGGATTAAATTACATCTATTTTAATGCAAGAGGGCTAATGAATGCAGGATAGGTATGTGGGACTGGGATATTATAGCCATTACAGAAACATGGCTAAGGGAGGGACAGTACTGGATGCTTAATGTGCCAGGGTATGGGTGCTTTAGGCTGGACGGAGGTGGTGGAAGGAGGAGTTGCATTTTTGATTAAAATAGAGTGTCACAGCAGTAATCAGACTTGAAATAACTGAAGGATTATCCAGTGAGGCTTTGTGGGTGGAGTTAAGAAATAAGAAGAGCATGGTGACATTATTGGGGTTGTATTATAGGCCTCTAAAGAGTCAACAGGAATTAGAGGAACAAATATGCAAGGAGACTGGGGAGACTTGCAGGAGCAAGAGGGTTGTCATAGTTGGGCATTTTAATTTTCCTAAAATAGACTGGAACTACCAGAGTATTAAGGGCTAAGATGGGGTGGAATTTGATAAATGCGCTCAGAAAAGTTTCATCAAGCAGTATATAGAGGGTCCTACTCAGGAAGGGGCAAAACTCAACCTACTCTTGGGAAATAGGGCAGGGCAGGTGACGGAGGAGATAGTGGAGGAGCACTTTGGGATCAGTGACTGTAATTCTATTAATTTAAAAATAATTATGGAGAGGGACAAAACTGGTTCAGGTTCTAAATTGGACCAAGGAGAATGTTGACAGGAGCTTGCAGGGGTTGATTGGAAGAGTGTGTTTGCAGGCACAGGGACCTCTGGCAAGTGGGAGGCCTTTAAAAGTAAGGTAGCGAGACTTCAAGATGTATATGTGAAGGGCAAAGTTGGCAGGAATAGGGAACCCTGGATGGCAAGACACATTGAGGCTTTGACCAGAAAAAAGGTGGCATGGCTCAGGTACAGGCAGCTGGGATCAAGGGAATCTCTGGAGGTATACTGGGAATACAGGAATTTACTGAAGGAAATCAGGAGAGCGAAAAGGAGGCACAAGATAGCCTTGGCTGAGAAGATTAGGATGAATCCAAAGAGGTACTTTAAATATATTAAAGGAAAAAGAATAACGCGAGAGAAAATAGGGCTCCTCAAGGACCAAAGTAGACATGTATATTAGAAACACAGGAGATGGGTGAGATTCTCAATGAATACTTCTCCTCCGTATTTACCATGGAGAAAGACAAGATGATTTGGGAATTTGGGGAAGTTAGTGGTGATATCTTGGGGACAGTCCATATCACAATAGAGATGGTGTTTAATATATTAGAATTATGAAGATGGATTAATCTCCTGGTCCTGAACAGATATATCCAATAACACTGCAAGAGGCTAGAGAAGAAATTACAGGGGCCCTGGCTGATTTTTTGCATCATCATTAGCCACAGGGGAGGTCCTGGAAGATTGAAGGGTAGCGAATATTGAGCCATTATTCAAGAAGGGCTGCAAAGAAAAGCCTGGGAACTATAGATCAGTAAGCTTAACATCCAGGGTGGGTAAGTTACTTGAGAAGATTCTGAGGGATAAGACATACATGTATGTTGAAAGACAGGGTTTGATTAGGAGTAGTCAGCGTGGCTTTGTGTGAGAGAGATCATGCCTCACAAATTTCTCAGGAGTTCTTTGATGAACAGACCAGGAAGGTTGATGAGGCAGGGCAGTAGACATGGTCTATATGGATTTTAGTAAGGCCTTTGATAAGGTCCCACATAGTAGGCTGCTCTGGAAGGTTAGATTGCATGGAATCTAGGGCAAGCTGGCAAATTGGATACACAATTGGCTTGATGGCAGGAAGAAGAGGGTAATAGTGGAAGGATGCTTGTCGGACTGGAGGCCTGTGACTAGTGGAGTGCCTCATGGGTCTGTGCTGGGTTCATTACTGTTTGTTATCTACATCAAATGATTTGGACAAGAATATACAAGGCATGACTACTAAGTTTGCTGAAGACACTAAAAAATAGGCGGTATAGTGGACAATGAAGAAGGTTATCAGAAATTGCAGCAGGACCTTGATCAACTGGGGAAGTGGACCAAGAAATGGCAGATGGAGTTTAATATATCTCAGTGTGAAGCCTTGCATTTTGGAAGATCAAATCAAGGTAGGAATTTAATGGTGAATGGTAGGGCCTTAAAGATTGTATTGGAACAGGTTCACAGTTCTCGGAAAACTGAATTACAGGTGGACAGGGCAGTGAAGGCGGCTTCTGGCACACTGGCCTTAGCCAGTCAGGGCATCAAGTATACAAATTGGGAAGTTATGTTGCAGTTGTACAGGACATTAGTGAGGCCGCACTTGGAGTATTGTGTTCAGTTTTGGTCACCTTGTTCTTGGAAGGATATTATGAAACTGCAAAGAGTGCAGAAGAAATTTACAAGGATGTTGCCTGGACTCCATGGTCTCCGCTATAGAAAGAGGTTGGACAAGCTAGGACGTTTTTTCTTTAGAGCGTGCTGTAGGACTCGAGAGCCAGAGAACGAGTGAGAGAACAAATGAATTTTAACAAAAGCAGCCATGTAAATACTGTGGCCACAAGAGCAGGTTAAGGCTTGGAATTCAGTGAATAACTTGAATTCCAATTTGATGACGGCAGTCCAGCAACACTTAAGCTGATACTATCAAAGGACAACGATGTCTGCCTTAAGGATAACTGTGGCACCAAACTTCAACATTCACTCTGTCCACTACCAACACACATTGGCAGCATTAAAATAAACAAAGATGCACTGCTGCAACTCAGCAAAGGATCTGTTGGCAGCCAACTCACAATCTCTACCACCCAGAAGGGCAAGGTCAGCAGACACACTAGAACACCACCAGCTTCAAGGTCCATTTCAAACCAGATACACTTCACAAAGAAATTTGCCATCCTTATTTGGATTGGTCTACATGTCTTCATACTTACAGCAATAGGACCAATTCTTAATCACCCTTTGAAATGGCAAAGCAAACTAATCAGTTCAACAGCATTTAGGCATGGGCAACACATGCTACACTTGTCACCAATGTTCTCATCTCACAAAAAGAACAAACAAAAGCCATTCTACAGATGCATCGGTCAGTCAACATTCCACACTACAAAGGACAGAGATAACCAAATAAGGCAGGGCGAGTTAGACAGGGCAGAAGAGAATAGAATAAATTCAAAGCGTTATGAGATTTTTAAAAATAAATTTTAAAACAAACATTATGCTGGAAATGCTCAGTAGATCAGGCACCATCATGGAGCAAAGAAAATCAGCAACATACAAAGGCCAGAACTGGAAAACTCACACAAATGAGTTATTGAGGAAGTTAAACACAATACAGGAGAATTTTAAACTGAAGGTCGTAAAGGCCTAGAAGCCAATGTACTTCAACGAGCTCTGGGGTGAAAAGTGAACAGAAATTTTTGCAAGTTAGGATCTGAGCAGAATTTTGGATGAGCTTATATTTATAGAAGGTGAAAAGATGGGAAACCAAACAGGTGAGTGTATGAATTCAAATCTGGATGTAACACAAGAATTGATGGAATTCCAGAAGATGGTGGGCTGAGGCAAATGTGAATTTTGGAAAAAGAAAATCCCACAGCAAAATGAAACAAAACCATATTTCAAAGTTATGGTAGTGAACATGCCTTACCAATCAACAGGGTTCAATAAACAAGTTTGGTACAGATAAATAATCAATAACACTTGCTAATATGACTTGTACATGAATACTTAATTGCCACTTTCAAATTACCTGATCTCGTCCTGACTTATGTGAAGCCATGTGACGATCCAGTTGTGTCCTGTAGGCAAAAGTGTAGCTGCAAATGGAGCAGCTGAAGTTGTCTTCATTTTTTTCATGCCGATATTTAATGTGCTCTTTAAGAGAAGTCAAGCGCTTGTAGCCTCTATCACAATATGGGCAGGTAAGTAGCTGAGCAAAAGCATCTGGTGTTCCTAAAAACATAAAATAATACCATGTAAATCCTCAATTCTAATATATTTCTAAGATAGAACTGGCTACTGTAATGTTAGGCTCTGGTCTAACATTATGGTTCCAAAGTAACGGAAACTGCATTAAAGGTAACCAAATTAACACAACTGTTCTCAGGGTAATAATAGATATTAAACATAAAATACATAGATTTGATCAAATACTTGCAAATAAATCACACACAAACATGGATGGTACCAAACTTTTCTTCCCTCTTTCCTAGTTAAAATAAATGTTAACTACATTTTAGCTTGTAGATACTGCAAAAATATATATTACAGCTTGTGTCGCATCTAAAAGGTTAAAAACTAAGATGATCATGGTACTATTTTGATCCAGCTAAGTGAAGGGTCTTTTCCCTCTGCAATAGAAACCAATTTCAGAACATTGGAGGAAATATGCCGCAACCTTTAAAAGGGAAAACACAGCTTTACCTGAATGATCATATAGAATGAGAGTATATTGAAAAATAAGACATTCTGTTAAAACCTTTTGTCATGCATTGACCAAGTTATTTGCAAGGAGTAGTCATAGCGTCATGGAGATGTACAGCATGGAAACAGACCCTTCAGTCCAACCCATCCATGCCGACCAGATATCCCAACCCAATCTAGTCCCACCTGCCAGCACCTGGCCCATATCCCTCCAAACTCTTCCTATTCATATACTCATCCAAATGCATTTTAAATGTTGCAGTTGTACTAGCCTCCAGCACTTCCTCTGGCAGCTCATTCTACGCATGTACCACCCTCTGTGTGAAAAGCTTGCCCCTTAGGTCTCTTTTATATCTTCCCCCTCTCACCCCAAACCTATGCACTCTAGTTCTGGACTGCCCCACCCCTGGGAAGAGAGTTTGTCTATTTATCCTATCCATGCCCCTCATGATTTTGTAAACCTCTATAAAGGTCACCCATAAGCCTCCGATGCTAGAAAAACAACCCTAATCTATTCAGTCTCTCCCTATAGCTCAAATCCTCCAACCCTGGTAACATCTTTTCTGAACCCTTTCAAATTTCACAACATCTTTCTGATAGGAAGGAGACCAGAATTGCACGCAATATTCCAACAATGGCCTAACCAATGTCCTGTACAGCCGCAACATGACCTCCCAACTCCTGTATTCAATACTCTGACCAACAAAAGAAAGCATACCAAACGCCTTCTTCACTCTCCTACCTACCTGCAACTCCACTTTCAAGGAGCTATGAACCCTCACTCCAAGGTCTCTTTGTTCAGCAACACTCCCTAGAACCCTACCAATAAGTGATTAAGTCCTGCTAAGATTTGCCTTCCCAAAATCTTGGATCACAATATCCCCAAATAAAAGGGCAACAACACTTCATACAGCATGAATATGGATTGGCAAGTGAGCTCTGATTGGTTTTTCCACAACACCACTTCTATGTATCAGTATTTTGTCTTCTCATACAGTATAACAAGTTGGTTTCACAAAGCTCCACCTTCATTTACAACATGCCTGAAGGTAAAAATCACAGAACACCAGGTTATAGTCCAACAGATTTATTTGGAAGCTCTAGCTTTTGGAGCGCTGCTCCTTCATCAGGTGACTTGAAGGAGCAGTGCTCTGAAAGCCAGTGCTTCCAAATAAATCTGTTGGATTATAACCTCGTGCTGTGATATTTAACTTTGTACAACCCAGTCCAATGCGGCTCCTCCAAATCAAAACATGCCTGAAGCGGCAGTCAAAGGCATGGCCCCAAAAAGGGTTCCATGAAAAAAAAACAACCAAGAAGCACAAGGGCCAGATAAAGCACTGGAAGGAGAATTACAGCATCTACGTCTGCAAGGTGCTAAAGCAGGTCCACCCAAAATTCAGCAATTCCTCCTCTGCCACGAGTGTCATCAATTCATTCATCAATGACATTTTCAAGTACAGTGCATGCAAGGCCTTCCGCCTCATGCACTACTGCAAGCGGCAGACCATCTGCTCCTGGGAGGTCCAGTCTGCTTCCTGCTGCCAAGGAAGCTGGCCAAGCACTAGGCAGCCACTAAATACCCCAGCTGAAAATGGAAGTAAAAATTTGGTTTCCTTTACTTTGGTAACTCGTTCTAATGTCCTGATGAGCACAAAATGAAGCTGTTACCTTTTCTGCAATACTGAACCATGGCATTTACATTCTATTAAGTAGTTACAATATTTATGCAGTTTCCTTGTACTCAGAGTTCAACATATATGAAATGTTATTTACAAAGTTTACTTTTCCTGTTACACTGCTTTTAAAGCCCTTTTTCTAGTTGCTAATTAATCATCTGCAGCATTGGTCTTGAGGTCTGCTGCACATTTTGTAATCTTTACTGTGGTTCCATTCTAATCTTGAGAAAAATTGATTTTTGTCAATTTATTAATGACAGGGATAGAGGAAATAAGGATATGATTGAGCTGTTCAGATTTTTGGTTCTCAAATGGATTTCTATCAAAAGGCTATATTTAGAAGAACTGTATTCTTAAATTATACAGATCAGAAAATTAAGACGTGATGCATTCACAACATCAGAATACAGCAATTGGCACTTTGAATGCAAGGGCTTCAGATACCATGTGCCAATACTTTAATTCAGTGGATGAACTGCTCATTAATCTGTAGAAAAGAAATAGCTCCATCTTTTTGAACTTTACTTAGAGGCACCAAATGCATTTTTCTCTGTGTAAATTAATTAATATCTCCCAACATAAAACATATTACTTTGGATAAGCATTTTTCTTTGCTCAGTTTTGAGCATCTATTCTCAATTGCACGTTGATCATTTTTCTAGAAATGATACAAATGTTCCAGCACCTGAGATGTACTATACTCGAGGAGTGCCAGCTGCTTGGATGGTAGGAAGGTCAATTAAAGGGGGCCAATGCTGACCAAAGAAAGAGAATATCAAAAAAAAAACCCTAAAGAATAAACATGTTCAGACTTTTTTTAGGCAGAAGGCCGCAAAGATGTAAAAGCTGCTGAACAGAAGACGACAGCGTGCACCAGCGCGATTCATGTAGCCTAGAATGTTTGGGTTCAGGAGCCCTAACAATCCCAACATGTTGGCTCTGCCATTGTGGACAACTTTTGATGAAGCTCATTATCCAACGGCTGCAGGGAGGTTTAGCAATCATCGTATGAAAATTTTCAAGGGGACTGTCCAGTTACTACTCTTATTTACCCCTTAACTGTGTCTGTCTGACTGGGGGCCTATGTTCAAAGTTTGGGTTTAAATCACAGACATTAATTTGATTACATTATTTAATTTTGCTCTGCTAAAGTTATAGTATTAATAAATTGTTAATTCCTTTTTAAACTATATATTTGGTATCTAATATCAGTTATTCCTAAAATTTGATCACGAATAATTGGGTAATTTTAAAGGGCCATTGAATTTTTAATTTCACTGTGTTGGAATATCTAGCATTAGCAAGTTTAACTTGACCTGACCTTTCCCTTTATGTAACAACTTTTTTTTTTTACATTGTACCGACAGGATATCACTACAATAAATGTCAAGGTAATATTTTTTAAAAATACAGTTGGTTTTTACAAGCTATGTAGTACACTCACTGAACATGATCTGTATCAACAAATTGTCTCCAAAGATGGAAATAAACAGAGGCAGAGAAATGTAGTAATGATGAGAAGGAGTGGTGACTAAAGAAAGATTGAGAATAAAAGTTTTGAAAAGGCTTTTGAAAAAGTGGTGGTGGTGTAATGGTATTGTCACTGGATAAATAACCTAGAGACTCAGGCAATGCTCTGAGGACGTGTATACGAATTCCTACCACAACATGTGGTTAAATTTGAATTCAATTAATAACTAACTTGAACTAAAAGCTAGTCAAATGGCAATCACAAGATCATTGTCCATTATCGTAAAACCCATCTGGTTCACTAATATTACAGAAAAGAAAATCTCCAACTCTCACGGCCGGGGCTATAAGGATCTCACAATCCACAGCAATATGGGTGAATCTTAAATACCCTACAAAGTCTAATCAAAGGAATTAAACAGAACAGACTGCTCAACATCAACCAAGGCACCAAAAACAATGATGACGCATACAGTCCCACCATCCCTGCAAAATCCTCCTAACATTGAAGGGCTTATAATCAAAATTGGAAGAGAAGTCCCACAGTCTATTTAAGCAATAGCCTAACATGATTTTGTGAAAATGACTACTTCCCAGACACCATCTCCAGTCCTCGGTTTGCCTTGTCCTACTGACAGATCAGGCCACCAGAGTTGAAGGCCCAATTGTGTACAGTTGGGAGGGTATTGCTCTGGGGATTCTTAGCATCAACTCAAAATCCCATGGAGCCGCATGACATTAGATTAATCATGGGAAAGCATACCTCCAGATTGCCATGTGCCAACCCCCATCACATCTACATCGCCTGATGAATTAGTACTCCTCAATGTCTGTGACGAAGCTGTCAGTTGAGAAAAAGGTTATTTTGTCCTTGGTTTTTTTCAAGATAGGCAGTAAAGGCAGAGTGCCGAAAAGTCCCAGAAGAGGCTATTTTAACAATGGAAGGGGAGTGGCCAGTTCTCCCAGTTCAAGTTTTTTACCCTAGTTTGGTTTAGTTGTAACAGTCACAAGATGTGAGGGTCCAGGGCATTTGCAAGCTTCAGTAAAGAATTCCTCTGACTTCCTTCTGAAATCTCTCTATGGAAGTTGTTCCTTCCTGATTGTAAGAGTGTGTTTGAATTTATCTTTTTGCCAAGGGGTGTGTTTATGGGATGTTACTGGATTGGAACAGTTAATTAGTTTAATTGCTATATCAGGTCAGTTTAGTTTTCCAGTAGTTAACTTGTTCTAAATTCAGTTTTCTTTTGATCGTGTTTCAATAATAAATTCTGTTTATCTTAAAGCTAAATGCTTTCACGAACCTGGAATATCCACTACACAACTACCTTCAAAAGTAGTAGTAGTTAGGGTCAAGGCTTAAAATATTTTGAGGTGGCCTGGCCTGATCAATAACATGTCACACAGAGAAATAAAAATAGGACAGTGAGAAAAGGGTGAGCTTGTGGCTTAGTGGTATTATCACTAGAGAACTAATCTAGAGGCCCTGGGTTCAAATCCTGCCATGGCAGATGATGGATTTTAAATTCAATAAAGGGTCTAATTGATGACCATGAAACCATTGACAATTGTCTGAAAAACCCATCTGGATTCTTTAACAAAGGAAATCTGTCATCCTTACCTGGGCTGGTCTACAAGTGACCCCAGAGTCTCAGCAATGTGATTGATTTTTGACTGCCCTGTAGGCCATTAGGGATGGTCAATAAATCCTGGCCCTACCACTGATGCCCACATTCCTGAGCAAATAAAGAGAGAGAGAGAGAGAGAGAGAGAGAGAGAGAGAGAGAGAGAGAGAGAGAGAGAGAGAGAGACTTTTGCCTCCCATTTGTTTCTCATGTATTGAAAGAAACTTCTATTATTTCTAATATTACTGGCCAGCCTACCTACATATTTGATCCTCTCCTTCCTTATTTCTCTCTTTGTTATCCTCTATTTGTTTTCGTAGTCTTCCCAATCTTTGATTTCCCAGTGCTTTTGCCCACTTTATAGGCTCTCTTTTTCTTTGATACATTTCCTGACTTCTTTTAATCAGCTATGATGTCGAATCTGCGCCCCCCCCCCCCCCCCAACATCATTGGGATATCTGCAGACGACAAAAATTGGCCATGTATTGCATAGTTTGGCTCTAATCTCCAAAATGATATAGATGGATGGGTGGAGTGGGCAGGAAAGTGGCAGATGGAATTCAACTGATAACATTGAGGTAATGCATTTAGGAAGATCAAACAGTAAAAGGGAATCCAGAACAAACAGGAATATACTGATAAGAGTAGATGAAGTGAGACAGCTTGGCGAGCAAGTGTTTAGGTCTCTAAAGATAGCGATATAGGAAAATAAGGTTTTAAAGATGACATGTGGAATATTCTACTTCATTGGCAGAAGCAGAGAATACAAAATAGGGATATGCTGCTGAAACTCTATAAGACGTTTGCAAGGCTACAACTGGAATATTGTGTGCAGTTTTGGTCACCACATTACAGGAAGAACTAATGAATCTGGAGAGAGTGCAAAGGATTTATTGGAATGTTGCCAGAGCTGGAGAATTGTAGCTACGAGGAAAGATTGGAGAGATTAGGGTTGTTTGCTGTGGAACAGAGAAGGCTGAGGGGTGACATTATTGAGGAATACAATATTGAGTGAGGGAGAGATAGACAGTAGGAACTGGTTTCCTTTGACAGAGAGTTCAAAAACCAGAGATCATCGATTAAAGCTAAGAATTAGTTTCCCTACAGTGTGGAAATAGGCCCTTCGGCCCAACAAGTCCCACACTTACCCTCTGAAGAATAATCACCCAGGCCCATTCCCCCACCCTATATTTACCACTAATAACCTACATGGCCAATTCACCTAACCTGCACAGCTTTGGACTTTGGGAGGAAACCCACGCACCCGGAGGAAACCCACGCAGACACAGGGAGAACGTGCAAACTCCACACAGACAGTCGCCCGAAACTGGATTCGAACCTGGGTCCCTGCCGCTGTGAGGCAGCAGTGCTAACCACTGAGTTGTCGTGTGGCTCAGTTGAAGAAGGATTAGAAGGGATGTGAGGAAAAGGATAATGGATGTCTGGAATTCGTTGTCTGAGTTGGTGATGGAACTTAGACTCTAAACTCTTAAAACTTACTTGGATGAGCACCTTAAATGCTGTAAACTGCAGGGCTATGGGCCATGTGCAGCAAGACGGGTTTTGAAAGGGCATCTGGGTCACCATGATGAAGATGGACTCAATGGTCCCCTTCTGTAGTCTATCGTTTATATGGTTCTATGGCTACTAACAGGAGCTAAGAATAGTTGAAAATGGGTTGACTGTGCTGGGAGCAACCCACACAGAACAGGAGCTGGGGTGGTCTCAGGCCTGCTGCAGTACTCCAGTTAAGCTGGAGGAACAATACCACACAGCCCTGAGGACTTAACATTGTCAAACTCAAATTCAAAGCAGGAACACCTTCCTCCACCGTCATTACCCACACTGACAACCCCAAGTCAAAGCTGGAGTAAAGAGCTGAACACCAGACAAAGTGAGAGCAATTGCATTTGACATCAATACAGCATTTTACCTCATGTGACTTCAAAAAGCCCTAAAAAAAAAAGATATTCAATGGGAATTAAGGGAACACTTTCCAAAGGTTAAGAGTCATACCATTCACAAAGGAAAATGGTTGTTGCTGTTTGAAGTCACAACAGTATTCATTCAGTACAAGATCTGAATATTTGATTTCACTGGAGTGCATCGTCTTAACATGCAGTTAAAAATAAACAATAAATCTTGCCTTTAGAAAGTATTCGAAATAACCTCATGTTTTAGAATCAATCCTTTAAATGCATTTTTTTTTTTAAAATGAAGTTACCATTTTCTTCTTGTCCACAAGCTTCAGGTGTACCTCGTCTATGCTGCTCTTCTGGTGCTTCAGGGAAAATGACAGCAGTGTCTCCTTGCTGAAGGTATTCTTGAACGTTTGGATCATGTTCATTGTTCTGTTCATCTCCTGCAGTTGAATTGTGAAAGCAGTTCTCTCCATCGGAATCACAGCCTTCTTCATGAAATATCAAAATATATTCACTGTTATTGAAAAGCACATTCCCAAAACAAATAAAACCTAAACATTACTGAACCCATGTATATGCTTCAAAAGCATATTTACAGTCTACATTTAGCAGACACAATTGGTAAAATAGCCTATTTGTATACCATCAATTGTTTTTTTTAAAATTACCAGAAGTTTGGTTTTAAACAGTAAATGTCAAAACATTTAGTTGAGTGTTCTTGCTTTGAAGAGATTCTAACTTCAAACTACAGTCACGATTTTAATCATATTACTTCTATGATATTTCAGTGGAACACGGAATGTTGCAATGCTGAAGATGTCATCTCATGACTTAATTATAAATTTGGGTCTCAACAGAATATGTTCTGTTGTGTACTGAAGAGCTCATGGAACCACATAAATGAATTGGGTAGTTCTGGATGTCTCAATTTTTTTTTAAAACCTTGTTGACTATTTAAATGCATATTATTTCTGTTCAAAAGAACGACTGCCATATATATGGAAGCAATACAATGCATATCAAATTTTGCAAATCAGTGACAGGGACAGTATGGGCTGTGGTCAAATCTTAAACAGTATTCCTGCAACGCTATTTTTGCCAGAAATTGACTAATTAATTTTGGAGTTTTAGATTCATGTTCTTCACAGTAAGGATTTGGAATTGAGCTATATTCAAATGTTGTGTGTCTGACAAAGTTCATTTCAGAAAAAAAAATAAGCCACAGGATACAGTGAGAATGTGCAATTATTGAAGCAGTCAGCTTAATGAATGTTGCAGTTTACTGCTTATTTCAAACTGATATCAGGGTTAATTAAATCATCCCTGACCTATTAAACCAGGACTTACTTTATTAATTTTGAGACCAGCAAATGACGCTTTATTTAAACCTGAAACTGGGGCGGAGGTAGTGAAAGGTAGCTCCAGACAGTTACAGTAGAATTATTCGCCATTGAAACGTTAATGCTTGGCCAGTGGAAAATGCTTTTTGTGCAAGACAACTATTGAATAAACACAAAAAGTGAAACTAATTATAACACTTGCTCAGCACCCAAAAGACAAAATGAAAACATTAGTATATTTTGCAGTGTTGAACTAGAAATCAAATCCAAGGATAACTAAAAACACTAATTTATGACATAAGCAGTGTGAATAAATAATCATACAGGTTTGCCCATTCACTTCCTAACTTGGGCTCAGAGACGTGAAGGTGATAGGAAATGTTCCTACAGGAGACAGAAAATGGGCAACAAGGTCCTCAACACAACTATAAGAGCAACAAAAGCTCTCCTATTCAAATTCAGTTACTTTCTTTCCTCCCTCTTATGGAATGCTTAGAAATTGTGTTTTAATCAAACTTAATTTATTCTGCTAATTCTGAAACAGTGTGGCAAGATTACAGATTAGATATTCAATGGCATCCAACTGTTCTCAAAGGTCAACTGACTGCCCACTAAAGAGAGAATAAATTCAAATATTTAAGATGCAGAAAGTTGCTGAATAAGCAACATTAATAATGTTAGGTAATGTTAGGTATGGAATTGCAGAATAAGTAGTAAGCTACAATATTGCTAGTGTGAAGCCACCGCAATTTTAATTCCAGAGCATCATTTTAATATGATTGAATGCTGCACTCCTGATCACAATACAAAAATGGACAATGTACTCATTTTCTCTGGACCATCTTTAAAAGCTTCTTTAAGGTGACAATGTCACGCTGAAATTAAGGCCACATTTCCATGTTATTCTGTTGGAAGATCATTAGGAAACAGATCCAAAAGATTCCTGCTAGGATTTCTAATGCCTCAAAGGAAACGGAAACACTTCTTTTTTTCTATGGTCTGCATGAAAATCCTCAGGGCCATCATCCAGCAGATTTAAATAAAAGGTAGCTGACATATTCAGGATCTTGCTTTAGATCAAGAAGAACTTTAATAAGCTCTCAAATGTAGCAAGGCTCTATCATCCTCTACCTGACCGGATAACTTCAACGCATTCCACGCTAATCTCATTCACTCCTTTGTTTAACCATATCCTTCCACGAACAACAAGGGCACTCTAATTGTCCTTGCTGACACCATCTCTTCTTAAACTTCTTTTATGCACAACTTACTAACAAACTCGCCATACATATTACCACCATCAAAATCTCCAACAACTCCAGTCATTTCTTTACTACATGAGAAATGTGTCTTTAAATTCATCACCTCCTCATTTTAGTTCTTTTACAACCTTCAGCATCAAATACATAAAGTTATATAAGCCTCACACATCTCCACTGATCTAGTGAATAAATTCCTTCTGCAGGCAGAGAACCAGGACAAGTGGATAAGTTTGTAGTATCTCCCTCATTCTGGCAGAGTCATGATTAATGAAGATAGATAATGTAAGAGTACTTCCAAGGAGGATGCCTTTGTCTCACATGTCTACACATTCAACTAAAATCGTGCAGCAAACTTCACAACTTCAAACTATACTCTCATAAATGGTGCCTGCTGATGTCCAATTTTCCATGACCATTCTGACTTTTGGGAAATAAATCTTTTTTATCTCTTACATATTGAAGTGTTTTGCATTTTTATAGTAGCTGTGTCTACACTGCCAGCCTGTTATTATGATACAACTTATCTGAACAAACAAACATTGAAAACATTCAGGATGAAGGGAATGGTGAAGAATGTATTTGAAGAACATTAGATCTACTAGAGTGGAATGTAAGAATCACCAGAATTGCTTAGCGATGAACTCGTCGTTCACATCTCTGAGTGCATGATATCCACCAGTCTTCCACATCCAATGAAGACTGCTGATGCAGCATCTCTTTCAAATACAGGTTTCTCTATAAGGTATTTGTACAGATGCAGCCAACTAATATGACACTGAAGATCTACTGTGGACATTTATCATCAAGAGCACTAAGACTGATCTAGATAGCTGAAGTTTTGCTTCTGTAATGCAAATAAGTGCTTAATAATTATCCTTCTGGTTCCATGGTCTGAAGTATACATTCACTGAGTTGCAGCGGGTCCTCATGAGTTATGTGTGCAATTATAGGTTCCTCAACACTTGGAAATGATTCTGTCAGGTGTGTGGAAGGGTGGGATGGCTCAATATTATCAGCTAAGAACCCATCAGCTACCAGAGTACCACGCAAAAATCATGCAATCCACATTACACAATAGGTCCATATTAACTTAATTTGCGAATGTTGCTGGCTAGTATTTTGGTGCTCTGACAGTAATATGTCCAATCAATTACTTCCATGACATGAAGGAAACTCTACACAATGTATATCTCAAAGTTCTTTCATGTCACCAATTGGAGTTGATGGGAAGGTGATGATTAGTCCTGGTAAACAAGATTCTAGTGAATGACTGCTTAATAATGTAGTGTATTGCAAACTGAGAGATGTCCTCGGAAGCAGAGTGGAGGGAACCAGGAGGTAAGAAAGTTAAAGGGTTGTGGTAACCCTCTTGATCAGCAGGTGCTGCACTGATTTTTTTTTTAAATAGCAAGCTTGAAGAAGTGCATCCTCAAAGATGTGACTCTGATAGAAAGGGGCTACTTCCATGTCCAGTTGGAAACAAAGTTGAAGCAGGAGTAGGCCATCTGGCCATTGAGCACCAGCCCTCAGCATTCAAAACTATCATAAAACGAAAAAAAACTGCAGATGGTGAAAATTAAACAAAAACAGAAATTGCATGTGTGGGAAGAAAGTGGAGTTAACATTCAAGTCCAGTGACTCTTCGTCAGAACTGCCTCCTCACTTAGCTGTTGGATCCAACTTAACAGTTTCGCTGGAATCAACAACCTGAATATCAAAAATCAGTCATCCACCCAACCCTTTTAATCTCAGCAGCAGATTGCATACTGGGAAGGGTCGGGAACAGGATAGGATTTGCCAAGACTGGTCAGACTGGAGGCCAAAGACAATCAGCATTTAGAGAAACAGTGGCATTGGAGCCCTAAGGCAAAAGGCTCTCTTTTGCTTAAGGTGGGTTTTTTCAGGGGATGTGCACGCAAAGAGAGGGGAAGGAGGTGATGTTCAGCTCACCATGCTCAGTTTGGCGAAGGTCCAACATTCCATTAGACATCCTGATTACCTGCTGCACCTGTGTGCTAGATTTCTGGTATTTTTGCACAAGTGCAGCCTTTGCATTGCAGTTTTCTGTACTCTTTTTCCAGTTAAATACTGTTCTTTTGTTTTCCAAAATAAAGTTAATATTTTCCCATATTATATTCCATTTGTCAACTTTTGCCTATTCGTCTAACTGATCAGTAACTCTAAATTGTTTGCATCCCTCCCATAAGCCTGACTTTCCACTGTTGTCGTCTGCAAATTTGGCCACAGTACATTAATTTCCTTTCTCCAAGTCATTAATATATCTTTTAAACAATTGTATAAAAGATTTAGTCTGTACCTGTGCAACCATCACTGCGTGTCTGAGCTTCAGGCCCCAGGTTGTCTGCATTTTCTTTCCTTCCTAAAACACAAAGTGATTGGTGTCAAACCCCAAAACAAATGGTGATGAATACAGCTCAATTAATTGAAGAAGCGCATCTTTCTCTGTTCTGATGAACATGCAATGACAAAACCAGCTTCCTGGGTATTGCCTTCAAAACTCGTGTCTACTCCACTTTGTTGCTTATATCTGTACTCTGCTGCAGTAGGTTTCAACAGAACAGAACATTCTTAGTAGTAGTCATCAAGCCATAGTGACTTCAGTTCTGGTACCACAGTGAAGCACTAACATAACATGGCAACAGGGTTTAGAAATTAAAATCCCACACTGCTATAATTAAATGAAGTATGGAAAAATTACACGTTATTCTGGAATTAGGAATAAGAACAGCTTTGCAAAATCGTATTGTATTATCCATTGCTCATCCAATTTGCAATCAGTTTACATGTAAAGTGCTTGAAAACTGATTTAGTTTATGTAAACTATTTATTTTACAGAAATACTAGTGACAAAAAAAAAATCAGTGAACTAGATTGAATTTTCCTAATCTTTAAGCTTTTCTAGATGTTAAAACACTTCTGTTGCAAGGCACTTGAAATAAATACAGCCGCAAAACATTTCAAGCACAGCAGCTGACGTAAAAGTGTGCAGAGATATGTAGCAGTCTTGTGATCTTCATAACATTAGATTACGATGACAGTGACATAACCTGGAAACCCGCTTCCTATGAGGCAGGCCCATGTGAAACCATTTCACTGCAGCTGCTTCCTTTCTTTTATGTTTTTAAGGTGAAAGCCTGAAAAGGTAGCACTTGACTTCAATCGGAAGAAAACATTTAGTAAGACTTGCTATATATGTATGATTTGGAGATGCCAGTGTTTGACTGGGGTGTACAAAGTTAAAAATCTCACAACACCAGGTTATAGTCCAACATCATAGATATCACCTGATGAAGGAGCGGCGCTCCAAAAGCTAGTGTGCTTCCAATTAAACCTGTTGGACTATAACCTGGTGTTGTGTGATTTTTAACTTGCTATACATAAGCATCCTACTTTTTAAACTGAACTCTTATTTATCCTTATTAATAAGTTATTTTAAAAATCCATTTTCAGGATTTTATTGCATTTGATGCACTTAGTGGCAAGTTGGGACCTCATTGAATTCCTGCAGTCTGTCCCGTTTAGCTTGATACATAAGTGGTTTGCAGTCACATACAGTTTGGAGGACAATCTAGATTAGAGTAATTAGACAGTTTCACTGACAATCTTATTGATGCACAGCTTTTAGTTCCACAATTTTTAAATTCAAGTTTTCTGAAACCACTATGATGGGGTTGAATTCACATTCTCCAAATTTTGAATTCTAGTCTTTGAAATCACAAGTCCAATGTTACAACTATCTCAGCATTGATTCAACTGCATTAAAGTTAATTGAAAATAAAAAAGATAGAAGGTGCAGAGACTTTCCATTATACTGGAACATGAATCAAAATGCAAGCTACCTTCAAATCCATGGTAACATTTCATAATAGATTATGACTTCTAAATATATTTTTTTTGTTCCATACACTTTGCAAAGTTATAGTTAACAGTCATTTCTCGAACTGCCAAAAATATAAGTACTTGGAATTTCTGAAGACAGAGCGGTGGTAATATTTTCTGTGCCAACAAAACTGAAATGCAAGTGAAATGGCACGCAAGTACCTTTTGTGCCTCCCACAAAGTTTCCACATGAGTCATTAAAAGTAACGCTTTTTCGTTGGTGTATGAACCATATCCATGCCAGGTAACAAGAATTACTCAACCACTGTTATAGGAAGAAACAGAGAGTGCCTATTATGGAAGAATGGCATGAAAATGTTTCAATTAATTGGCAGACTGCAATAAACAAATAGCTACTTACAAAATGCTACACTGCAACACACTTTTAAGTTAATGTTTTACCAGTAGTTAAGAGCCCTCATATCTATCACCTTTCATTTAATACTATAAAGATGACATCCTTCGTGGCAAACAGCACCTTCCTCAGCATGGAGACACGACTCAACTGGCAGTCTTGCACAGAATTTTGACCAAACAGTACATGCTATCATTAAAGGACAGATCTTGTTATTTAGGAGGGATTATAAAAGCTGCATTTTAATCAATTCCGCTAAAAGCAAAACCTATTCGAGAAAAAGCAGTTGAGTTACCTATGCTATTTCTTCTGTCTTCGGAACTTTCCCCTTTAGATGGAATAATAGCACACTTATTCCTTGCCTATCAAGGGTAATGCAGATATAACTACTGGTACAGAACAAAGTTGGAGGAATAAGCATTAAGCTTACACTTTGCCAGGTAGTACTCCTGTAACGATCTACACATCCTTTTTTCTGTTACCTGAAGCCATCAGATCCAATTTCATGAGACATGTGGCCTTAAACACGATTTAAATCTACATTTGGTAGACAACCCAAAATTTTTAAAACTTGGGAATTGCATAAATTACTATCTACAGGGATGCACATACAGTCAAAAGTTACACAAGGAATATGAAAACCTCTTGCATTTGTATCATGCCTGAAATATAACGAAACATTCAAAAGTCTGCACATTAAGATTATAGAACAAAACACGACACAGATAATGCTTTACAGGAGTGAGGATAATTCTAGGGAAAGGATTTGAGACTTGAGGACCTAGACAATTAAAGACACGGCCACTACAGGCAGAGCTATTAGAATAGGAAATGCATAAGAGCGCAGAATTAAAGGGGTACAGATATTTCAGGTGACTTGAGATGATGTCAAGTGATTACAGGGATATGGAGAGGCAAGGCCACAAAGGAATTTTAAAAAGAGAACTTTAAAATCAAAATGTTGCTTGACCAATATAGGTCAGTAAGCAAAGAAGTAATTCAGGACTAGGACTTGTTACAAGTTAAGACATCAGCAGCTGAGTTTTAGATTACCTCAGCTTCAGGGTAGAACATGGGAATCCAACCTGGAGTGTGATATAACAGTTATTAGTCCAGATGTAACAAAAGCACAATGGCTTGTGCAGATGAGGTGAAGTAGAGATGAAGTCAAATGATTGTCTAGAGGTGGAAACAGGCAGTCTTAGAGAGGTGAGAACATTATCTCAGGGTCAAATGTAGCACCATGGGTGTGAACAGACTGGCTTAATCTCATACTATTGCTCGAGACAAGGATGGAATCTGTAGCCAGGGATGGGAGTTTGAAGCAAGGATTCAAAACAATGGCTTCAATCTTAGCAATATTCAAAAGAGGAAATTTTGCTCATCCAGTACCAGATGTCAAATAAGAAGTCTGAGAAAGTAACTGAAAAATAGGAATGGCTAAGGACTGATCCTTGGGGATAGTAGAATCAAATTGTCCCTCAATCTGACATGGTTCGTCACTTCCATGAGAGTTCTCCAAATTGCAAGATAGCTGAAAGATTACAGAATCTGCTCCATATATTTCAAAATAGACTAAATACTTAAACAAAAAAACTTTAGTTAAAGCCAAAAAAAAAAATAATTTACTTGGTTTCCTCCCCACTTGTCTTATGAATGATTCAGCTCCTTTCTGAAGTGTGATTCCACAGATGCTAGTTAGCCACCAGTTTCCTGGTCCATTCGATTTTATTCTCAAATGATCCCTCATTTCAAATATTTATCATTATTCATGTTTTGTTGGCAATAGCCCAACTACTTCAGGGAAGCAAAGTAAAGTTGGGTGGAAAATGTTACAGATTCTTACAAGTATTCCCATCATCACTGAATTCAACAAAATGGGTTCAGGACTGCTGTATGGATCAAATACTCAAGAATAAAGACTAACAGCCATGCATACATTTCTCAAATTTCAACTTCAGTTTTACATGGAGAGTAAAAGGATAATCAGCAAATAGAGGAAAGCTTGGGCATGATCTATGGCTACCATTACAATCAAGTCCGAAAGGACAAAAATTCCTATCTTTTCACACCTTGAGTTTGTACAAGTTCTTTTTGGAAATTTTTAAACAGATTTTTTTTCCACAATTCAACAAGTACTTGGCATGCAATAAAGTTATAAAGCAACTAATCAGGCAGATTTCAAAGTTCATTTAAACTCATTCAAGGTAAAGGGAAAACTTTAAGGTGAAAAAAAAATCAGTCCCAAACTTTGCTACATACTTGAGCATGCAACCAAACAGAACAAGGTACATGGGTGAGACAAGGTGGATTGAAAAGAAAATTACAGTTCTTTTCAAAATGTAGTGTGCAATACAGATAGCCACATTTTAAAAGATCATAGTTCTCAGTTGGTTTTCTATCAGGGCTGATCACTGCTGACTTGGACAACTTAGAAAGAAAGAGCTGTTACACTCTGTCAGTTCTTCACCTTGATGTTACTGTTTGCTGTAGCAAAAACCACAAGCTTATAATTATGGCCTCTCACAGAGCAGAGATTTAACAGGTCAATCTTGGCTATTGGCCCACAATGGGGAAAATCCATTTTTGACAGAGTTTGATGGTCCACTGTCAGACTTCCCATTATTCTTTGATATAGATGGGTCTTTCAATCCTCCTCTTCATACAACAAGTTTTGATTGAAGTCTTCATTCCAACAAACCTGTAATCAAGAAGTGTCAGTCCCCCAGAGACATTGAAGGTCTCATTATCAGCAAAACATTCCAGATGAAGAATTTTAACGTTCAGATAATTATCCTTGGACACCCATTTCAGGGTATGAGAAATAGTTTCAGCCATGTTATTTTGACATTGCTTTTAAGTCCCCATTGAACTTGGCTACTTTCCGGTGACTTCATCTCAAACCAAATTCCAAGGCTTTTTAGTTAGCTGATGAAATTTAAACATTAATAAATAGTTTGTAGTTCACATCAGTGTGGCACTAATAATTACCAAAATACACTGCATACAAAATTATAAATTTGATCAGATTACTTAGTGTGGAAACACGCCCTTCGGCCCAACAAGTCCACACCGACCCTCCGAAGAGTAACCCGCCCAGACCCATTCCCCTACATTTACCCCTTCACCTAACACTACGGGCAATTTAGCATAGCCAATTCACCTTACCTGCACATTTTTGAACTGTGGGAGGAAACCGGAGCACCCGGAGGAAACCCCACGCATCGATGTGCAAACTCCACACAGACAGTTGCCTGAGGCGGGAATTGAACCCGGGTCTCTGGCGCTGTGAGGCAACAGTGCTAACCACTGTGCCACCGTGCTGCCCCAAGCTTAGTTTTAAATGCACCAAGCTTTTCAAGCTAAATATTTAAATAAATTTACGCACTGATAGAAGTGCATGGTGAATTGAGGGTATGCATTGAGGGGATGTAATATTACAAGGCAATAATCAATTTAAATTACACCTTTTTCATACACAATTTACATAGTCATGTGATCATCTATGGAAGTCAGTGGAGACTTTGGTTATTTTTCAGTGTGGATATGCAATTTCAATTGTGCTTATTTTGGAATTCTGGAAAAGTCACATTAAATTCACTCTGTTAACTGTTTCATTCTTGACAAATGTTAATCAGATCAATTTAATTTTTATTTCTGAAACAAAAGGAGAGAGTTTTAGCTTTTCCAGCATCTCTCCTATCTTTCCTTTATTTTGCTTCATTTTAAATTTATTTTCAAGAAAGGAGTAAAAATATTAGAAGACACTTCAGAATGTAGCTTAGCAAGCATGTAGTTATTGGGCAGGGTTAATATTGTTTAATAATATTGGACGGAGGGCCTATGATGCAAGTGTAGTAAGGACAGTTGGCTAGAGTACTGACAATCAATTTTGCATTGCAAGGATGTAAAATATATTTCAGTTTCTGAAGCATTAAAATGGCCTTTAGAGAATGTCAAAGGAGTCAGACAGCATTCGCTGGTGGTAGAATACTGACTTTTAAGGATCAGTGTTGTGGAGCTGATGAGTCAGAGCAGTGGGAGGGAGGAATAATGTGGAATCACTTAAGAAATTAAAGTCATGTACTTGATAAGGTTTATGAAATTAAGAGTGATGGGAAAAGGGCCTTTTTTTTTGGGAACAAATTCTTTCTGGAGAAAGTGAGGACTGCAGATGCTGGAGATCAGAGCTGAAAATGTGTTGCTGGAAAAGCGCAGCAGGTCAGGCAGCATCAAAGGTGCAGGAGAATCGACGTTTCAGGCATAAGCCTGAAGCCTGAGGAAGGGCTTATGCCCGAAACGTCGATTCTCCTGTTCCTTGGATGCTGCCTGACCTGCTGCACTTTTCCAGCAACACATTTTCAACAAATTCTTTCTCCAAACATATTAGAAACCTTAATTTGCATGCACTGTGCCAACTCTTGCCATTTTATATGTTCCTACATCCATATTTACAATGTAATTATCTATATAAATATGCAATCAAATTTTAAAATGGTCATAATTAGGAGTCACTGCTGTGTCTGTGTTGGCTCTCTGAAGGAAGAATTCACCCAGTGTGATTCCCTTGCATTCTTCTTATAGCCTTGTACATTCTTCCCTTTCAAATCCTCTTAAATTCCTCACCTGACCTGATTTCCATCACACTTTCAGGTAATGCATTCCAGATCCTAACCACTCGGTGCTTGAAATCAATTTCTGTTCAAGTCACCATTATTTCTGCCAATTACCTTAAATCAGTTCCCTCTAGTTCTCGATTCTTCCACTAACAGCAACAGTTTTGCCTCATTTGCTGTGTCCAAATCCCTCAGGATTTTGAATAGCTCTATTAGATCACTTTTCAGCCTTGTCTTCTCCAAGAATATTCCCAACTACTGCAATCTATCAATGAAAGTCCCTCATCCTGGAAACCATTTCAGTGTACCTTTTCTACAGTCTTTCCTTTCACATCACGAATTTTATGCCCAGACCTATCCTGCCACTTTAAGATTATGCCCATTTACATCATCCTTCAAAATTGCAACCTTGAGTTTATAATGTCTTTCCACATTCTTTCTCCCAAAATAAATCACATCTCACACACTCTGCATTGAAGTTAATTAGCCATTTGTAAGTCTGCCCTACTAATCTCTGTCCACATCCTTTTGAGTACTGCACCAACTACTTGACAGTTCACAATACTTGGAAGTTTTGTGCAATGTACAAGATTAATATAAATCAGCAGAGGTCCTAACACCACCCATTGGATACTCCATTATAAACACTACTGCACTCCAAATAAAAAGTACAGTCCAGGATTGCTTATTCTTCGGTTCCTCAAAGTATTGGTCCAGAAAATCATCCCACAGACCCTACATGAATTCCTCCTTGAGGAGTGCAGTCACAAGTCTGATTTGCCCAATATTTATGCAAATTAAAAGCATCCATAATTATAGATGTTACTTTATTGCATGCATTTCTAATTTCCAATTTAATGCCATTCACAAATTACCCTAACACATCAATGCACAATGCCACTAACTACCTTTTTGCCTCCTGGTGTTTCTTAGCTAAATCTATACGGATTCCACATCGTCAGAGCTAATATATGCTTCCTTACTTCTGTGTTCATCTTCTCTTTCACCTGCAATGCAAATCCACCACTTTTTTATTTCAGTCTGTTCTTCCCAAATATGGAATACCCCTGGATGTTCAGTTCCTATCCTGGTCACCCTGTAGCCATGTCTCCAAAGTCTCAACTATCACACCTGTTTTGATCTATATACCATTAATTCATGTAAATTTATTGCGAATGTTCCTTGCATTAAGGCACAAAGCCTTAAGACTAGTCTTTTTTAGCATAACTTGTGCTTTTCCCATTATATCCCTGTTTGATCCTAGCACTCTATTTCTCTACCACATTTCTTATTCCCATTTGTCTTTTCTATATCTTGTTATTCAGTCCAATTTGTAGCAATGCTGCTCTGCCTAGCAGTCTGTTGCACCGCACTTCATGAAATGGATGTCTATGTACACCACATCAATAGCACTGCTCTCATCAACCCTCTGTAATCTGACCAGAGACACCAAGTTAGGTAAGCATGGTTTAGGAAAATCTGAGCTCTGGAAATAGGAGCACAAATAGGCTATTCAGCCCCTGAACTGAATTACTGCCATGGCCATTGAGCCTGTTCTGTCATTCAGCTAGATTATAGCTGACATTCAACCTCAACATCAATTTCCACCGCAATCGCCAAATCTTTCAACATTATAACATTTTTGATTTGAATATTTTCAATGACCAAGCTTCCAGAGCTCTGGTATAGAGAATTTCAAAGATTTACCATCCTCCAAAGAAATGTCTCATCTCAGTCCTATATGGCCTATTTCTTGTTCAGAGTCTGATTCAAAAGCCCCTTCCCCCAAGCAGGGAAATCATCTGTCCTATTACTACCTTCTGGAGCCCTGTGACAATTTTGCATGGTTCAATGAAATCACTGATTACTGTATATACTCATGTAAAAATCATGATTTTTAGACTATTTATTAAGGTTAACTTATGGGGTTGACTATGACATAAATACTACTATTGAGGGGCTGAAATTCATGACAGCCCAAAATACTATCTTCTAAGCATATGTCCAATTGATCTCAAAACAACAAGAGAAAAAAAAAATCAAATTATGGTAATTACCTGATAAAGACAGTAGAAACAAAAATGAATTAGTAATTATTCTGTCCGGAACTTACCTTTGAGCAATGACAACATTGGTGCAGCTGAGGACCAGAACAGAGTGGGACGGCCAAATAAAAAATGAATTTAATGTTCATTTGACAATGAACTTAAGAAATCTGTAGCTTAATGTTGCTGTTATGTGTTTTAATGTACAATTCACACCAAGAGAAAGAAATTCATTTCCTCACTGTAACATTATCTACTCATGACTCAAATGTTGATCTGTTATCTGTGAGGAACTAGGGTCAACTTTTATACAAGATACATGGAAAATTCCAGATATTTTGGCCAAAACATAGGTGGTCAACTTTTACATGAGACCAACTTTTACTCGAGTATTCTTCTAAACTGTAGAGATTAGAGGCCCAGCCTATTCCACCTCTCCATATAAGACACCTCACCATTACAGAGATCACTCTGGTGAATCCTTGTTGCACTCCAGGTATTGCAAGTCTGTCTTTCCCAAAGGCAGGCCAAAACTGTACATAATCTTGCTAAATCTCATTCCATATAAATTATAGCAAGTCGTCTTTAATTCTTAATAAAGCAGTCTTGGAATAAAGGTCAACAGACAACTTGCCTTGCTAATTGCTTACTACACCTGCATGTTAGCATTCAGGGACTTTATGAAAAACAACACCCAGGTTGCTTTTAACAATAGCTTCATAAATCAGGATTCAAGAAATTTCAGGTTTTTGTAACAAAATAGATGAGAGTCATTTGATAGTCCAATGCTAAAATGGTTATTAGCATTATTCTTCAATGTCCAACACGAGATGCAATTCTGCAATTAGACATTTGTTGGACAATCCTGCACGCACAGGGCATTACATAGGTAACCAATTTGTGTACTGAATGCTACACATATTTATCCTAAAAAAAAAGTTCTTTGTTAAGAGAAAGAACATGTACATGCTCATTTCAACTCAATCAAGTAGGCGACAGCTATTCATTGGTTTATTTCTTAGGACAGTGGTCTGACCAGCAGCAACCTGCCTGGTTTTAAATTTAAACAAAGTTTGGTAGTTAATTGTCAATCGGCATTAATGGACGCATTCTCCATGGCAATGTCCCCACCAGAGTCTACTCATAAACCGACCAGCATTCTCCTCTCATGCAGTATTAAATGTCGATTTTCCCCTTGAATTGCCATTTTTGCCAATTGTCCTGGTGAGATCAGGCAAAAAACTTTGGCAAAATGTGTCTTTCCTCAGTAATATGAAGTTGATAATTTTGCATTTATACATTAACTTCAACTCCCAGTCAACTTCAGGTATACTGATCAGTACAAGGCAGCCATTTTGCCCATCATGGCTAATGTACTAATCCTGAATTCGTTTCTGGACGTAATCCCGTAACCTTCGATTCCCTCACCTTGAATATGTAGAACGGTCCAGCCTGAACAGCACTCTGTTGTGTTCAACAGATTCACAACCCACAGAGGAAATTCCTTAACTTTTTTTTATTCACTTGTGGAGAGCGAGTACTGCTTGCTGGTGAGCATTAATCACCTGTCCCGAGGTGTTGGTGGCAACGACAAGTGGCCTTCTTGAACTCTGGCGTTCACATGCTGTAGGTTGACCCACAATGCCATGAGAGGGGGAATTCCAGGACTTCGACCCAGCAACAGTGAAGGAACAAATATATTTTAAAGTCAGGATAGTGAGTGACTTGGAGGGGGACTTGTAGGTGGTGATGCTCCCATGTATCTGTTGCCCCTGTTCCAGATGCAAGTAGTTGTGAGTTTGAAGGTGTTATGAATCTTTAGGAATTCCTGCAGTGCATCTTGTAGATAAAATACAATTCTGCTACTGTGCATCAGTAATGGAGGCAGTGGATGTTTATGGATGTGGTGCCAGTCAAGCAGGCTGCTTTGTCTTGGATGGTGTCAAACTTCTTGATGGCTGCCAAAGCTAAACTCATCCAGGAAAGTGGGGAGTGTTCCATCACACTCCTGACTTGTGCCTTGGAGATTGGGGAAAGGTTTTGGGCAGTCAGGAAGGAGTTGTTCGCCGTAGTATTTCTAGCCTCTGACCTGCTCCTGTAGCCACTGTGTTTATGCAGCAACTGCAGCAAGTTTCTGGTCAATGGTAGCCCCCAGCATGTTGATAATGAAAATTCAGTGATGATAACATTTAATGTCAAGTTGCAGTGGTTAGATCACCTCTCATTGCCTAGCATTTGTATGGCACAAGTGTTACTTGCTAATTGTCAGCCCAAGCCTGGGCTATTATCCAGATTTTGCTGCATTTGAACATCAATTGCTTCAGTACCTGAGGAGGCATGAATGGCACTGAATATTGCGCAAACAAACATGCCCACTTCCGACCTTATAATGGAGGACAGGACATCAATGAATCAGCTGAGTGAGTGTAGAACACTATCCCAATGGACTCCAACAGAGATGTCCTGAAGCTGCGCTAACTGGCGTCAAACAACCACAACCATCTTCCTTTATGCCAGGCATGATTCTAATCATCTCAGCTTAAATGGGAGACACCTGACTGAGAATATGCTCACTGCTTCTCGACACTCTCACAAGGGGAAACAACTTTAAAAACAATTAAGTCCCTTTGGCCAGATGGGATTTATGCTAGGAGTAGAGACAACCCTAGCAACTATAGGCCTGTGAGCCTTACTTTGGTTGTGGGTAAAGTGTTGGAAAAGGTTAGAAGAGATAGAATTTATAATCATCTAGAGATGAATAAGTTGATTAGGGATAGTCAACACGGTTTTGTGAAGGGTAGGTCATGCCTCACAAACATGGAGTTCTTTGAGAAGGTGGCCAAACAGGTGAATGAGGGTAAACCAGTTGATGTGGCGTATAAGGATTTCAGTAAGGCGTTTGATAAGGTTCCCCAAGGTAGGATATTGCACAAAATACAGAGGCATGGGATTGAGGGTGATTTAGAAGACAGAGGGTGGCGTTGATGGGAAATATTTACCCTGGAGTCCAATCACTAGTGATGCACCGCAAGGATCTATTTTGGATCCACTGCTGTTTGTCATTTTTATAAGTGACCTTGATAAGGGCATAGAAAGATGGGTTAGTAAATTTGTGGATGACACTAAGGTCGGTGGAGTTGTGGATAGTGACGAAGGATGTTTTAGATTACATTGGGACATTGATAAGCTGCAGAGCTGGGCTGGTGGCAGCAAATGGAGATTAAGGTCCATAAGTGTGAGGTGACTCACTTTGGAAGGAATAACAGGAATGCAGAGTACTGGGCTAATGGTAAGATTCTTGGTAGTGTCAATCAGCACAGAGATCTCAATGTCAAGGTACATGGATCCTTGAAAGTTGCCACCCAGGTATATGGTGTGTTAGCTTTTATTGGTATATACAAAAGGCTAGTGCGGCCATACTTGGAGTACTGTGTACAGTTCTGGTCACCCGCATTATAAGAAGGATGTGGAAGCTTTGGAAAGTGTTCAGAGCAGATTCACTAGGATGTTGCCGGGTATGGAGGGAAGGTCTGACAAGGAAAGGCTGAGGGACTTGAAGCTGTTTTCATTAGAGAGTAGGCTGAGAGGGGACTTAATTGAGACATATGATAATCAGAGGGTCAGATAATGTGGACAGTGAGCACCTTTTTCCTTGGATGGTGACGGCTAGCATGAGGTGACACAGCTTTAAATTGAGGAGTGATACATATAAGACATATATCAGAGGTAGTTTCTTTACTCAGAGTAGTAGGAACATAGAACACACTGCCTGCCATAGTAGCAGACTCACTAACTTTAAGGGCATTTAAATGGCCATTGGTTAGACATATAGAGGAGAATGGAATAATGTAGATGAGATGGGCTTCAGATTAGTTTCACAGGTTGGCGCAAAATCAAGAGCCGAAGGCCCTGTACTGCACTGTAATGTTCTATGTTCTAACTTCTCCACATCTACCCTGTCACTTTCCCTAAGAAGTTGGTATTTTTCAATAAGGTGTCCTCTAATTCTTCTAAACGCCAATAAGTACAAACCCAACCTACTCAACCATTCCTTACAAGAAAATCCTTCCCTAGCCTGAATCAACCTAATGAACCTTCCTTGCACTGTTTATAGGAATGATCCTAGGGATGAATGGCTTGTCATATGAGGAGTGGTTGAGGACTCTGGGTCTGTACTTGATGGTGTTTAGAAGGATGAGGGGGAATTTTATTGATACTTACAGAATACAAAGAGGCCTGAATAGAACATACGTGGAGATGATGTTTCTACTAGTAGAAGAGACTAGGACAGACAGCACAGCTTCAGAATGAAGGGACAAACCTTCAGCATTTAGAGGAGTACAAATTTCTTCAGCAAGAGGGTGGTGAATGTAAGCAACGCATTGCCACAGAAGCTGTGGAGATCAAGTTATTGAGGTATTTGGCAGAAAGATAGGTTGGTTCTTGATTGGCAGGGACATTAAGGAAATGCCTGTGGCTGTTCCCCTCAATAACAAGTATACAGTTTTGGATACTGTTGCGGTGGAACAACTTACCAGGGGGTACAGGTCTCTGGCACAGAGTCTGCCCTGGTGCTCAGGAGGCGGAGGGTGGGTGGATGAACAAAGCATTCGTCACTGGGGACTCCATAGTTAGGGGGACAGATAGGAGGTTCTGTGGGAACGAGAGAGACTCACGGTTGGTGTGTTGCCTCCCAGGTGCCAGGGTTCATGATATCTCTGTTTTCTGGATCCTTGAGGGAGAGGAGGAGCAGCAGCCCCAAGTCGTGGTCCACATTGGCACTAACGACATAGGTAGGAAAAGGATTAGGGATTTAAGGTAGAAATTCAGGCAGCTAAGGTGAAAGCTTAGTGCTAGAACAAATAGTTGTTATGTCTGGTTTGTTGCCTGTGCCATATGCTAGTGAGGCGAGGAATAGGGAGAGTGAGGAGTTGAACACATGGTTACAGGGATGGTGCAGGAGAGGGGATTTATTTGGATAATTGGGGGTTATTCTGGTGTAGGTGGGACATTTACAAACAGGATGATCTACACCTGAACCAGATGGGTACCAATATCCTGGGAAGTATATTTTCTAATGCTATTCGGGAGGGTTTAAACTAATTTAGCAGAGAGATAGAAACTTAAATTGCAGTTCCAGTGTTCAGGACATTGAGAGTAGAGAGGTCAGATATATGGTTGAGGTCACAAGAGTTCACCGGCAAGCAGGAAGGTGGTTTGAAGTGTGTCTACTTCAACACCAGCAGCATTTGGAATAAGGTGGGTGAATTTGCAGCATAGGTTGGTACCTGAGACTTTGATGTTGTGGGCATTTCGGAGACATGGATAGAGCAGGGACAGGAATGGTTGTTGCAGGTTCCAGGATTTAGATGTTTCAGTAAGAACAGTAAAAATGGTGAAAGAGGGGAGGTGTAGCATTGTTGGTCAAGGACAATATTATGGTGGCAGAAAGGACATCTGAGAACTCGTCTACTGAAGTATTATGGGCTGAGGTTAAAAACAGGAAAGGAGAGAAGTCACCTTGTTCGGAGTTTTCTATAGGCCTCCAAATAATTAGAGATGTAGAAGAAATGATAGCAAAGATAATTCTGGATAGGATCAAGAGCAACAGGGAAGTTGTAATGGGGGACTTTCCAAATATTGACTGGGAATAGTATAGTTAGAGTTCTTTAAGTAGGTCAATTTTTGTCCAATGTGTGCAGAATGGTTTCCTGACAGTATGTAGACAAGCCAACAAGGGGTGAGGGCCATTGGATTTGGTACTGGGAAATGAACCTGGCCAGGTGTTAGAATTGGAGGTAGGTGAGAAATTTGGTGATAGTGACCACAATTCGTTTATGTTTACTTTAGTGATAGAAAGGTATAGTGTAACGCAGGGCAAGAGTTGTTGCTGGGAGAAAGGTAATTATGATAGATTATGGCAAGATTTAGGATGGATAAGGAAATTGCAGGGGATGGGCACAATTGCAATGTGCAGCTTATTCAAGGAACAGCTACTGCGTGTCCTAAGTATGTACCTGTCAGGCAGGCAGGAAATGGTTGAGCGAGGGAGCGTGGTTTACTAACAAAGTTGAATCTCTTGTCAAGAAAGGCGGCGACAATTATTAGGATGAGACGTGAAGGCTCAGTTAGGGCACTTGAGTGTGACAAGTTAGCTGGGAAAGACCTAAAGAGAGTGCTAAGAAGAGCCAGGAGGGGTATTGAGAAGTCATGGGCGAGTAAGATCAAAGAAAACCCTAAAGCTTTCTATAGGTATATCAGGAATAAAAGAATGACTAGAGCAAGATTAGGGCCAAAGATAGTAGTGGGAAGTTGTGTGTGGAGTCCGAGGAGATAGGGGAAGTATTAAATGAATATTTTTTTGTCAGTATTCATACTGAAAAAGACAATGTTGTCGAGGAGAATGCTGAGACACAGGCTGCTAGACTAGATGGGAATGACGTTTGCAAGGTGGTGGTATTAGTAAGTCTGGAAAGTGTGAAAATAGCTAAGTTGCCTGGGCCTGATGGAATTATCCTCAGATTCTCTGGGAAGCCAGGGAGGAGACTGCAGAGCCTTTGGCTCTGATCTTAATGTTGTTATTGTCTACAGGAATAGTAATTTCTCCCCACCCCCACCCTCCACTCATTTATTTCTCCACCCTTCAGGCACTCTGGCTGTATTCCTGATGAAGGGCTTTTGCCCGAAACGTCGATTTTCCTGCTCCTCAGATGCTGCCTGAACTGCTGTGCTTTTCCAGCACCACACTAACCCCCTCCACAGGAATAGTGCCAGAAGACTGGAGGATAGCAAATGTTGTTCCCTTGTTCAAGGGGAGTCGAGGCAAACCTGGTAATTAGAGACCAGTGAATCTTATCTTGGTTGTGGTAAAGTGTTGGAAAAGATTATAAAAAGATAGGATTTATCATCATCTAGGAGATGAATAAGTTGATTAGGGATAGTTAACACTTTTGTGAATGGTAGGTCATGCCTCACAAACACAGAGTTCTTTGAGAGGGTGGCCAAACAGGTGGATAAGGATAACGCAGTTAATGTCGTGTATATGGATTTCAGTAAGGCGTTTGATAAAGGTTCCCCACAGTAGGCTATTGTATCAAATATGGAGGCATGGGATTGAGGGTGATTTAGTAGTTTGGATCAGAAGTTGGCTAGCTGAAAGAACAGAGGGTGGTAGTTGTTGGAAAATGTTCATCCTGGAGTTCAGCTACTCATGGTGTATCGCAAGGATCAGTTGGGGGCCACTGCTGTTTGTCATTGTTACAAATGACCTAGATGAAGGCATAGAAGGATGGGTTAGTAAATTTGCAGATGTCACTAAGGTTGGTGGAGTTGTGGATAGTGCTGAAGGATGTTGCAGGTTACAGAGGGACATAGATAAGCTGCAGAGCTGGACTGAGAGGTGGCAAATGGAATTTAATACAGAAAAGTGTGAGGTGATTCACTTTGGAGGGAACAACAGTAATAGGGTGTACTGGGCTAATGGTAAGATTATTAGTAGAGCAGATAAACAGAGAGATCTCTGTATCCATGTACATGGATCCCTGAAAGTTGCCACCCAGGTTGATAGAGTTGGTAAGAAGGCATATAGTGTGCTGGCTTTTACTGGTAGAGGGATGGAGTCTCAGAGCCACAAGGTCATGCTGCAGCTGCACAAAACTCTGGTGTAGCCGCACTTGGAGTATTGCGTACAGTTCTGGTCACCAGATTAAAGGAGAATGCAGAAGTTTTGGAATGGGTGCAGAGGAGGTTTACTCGGATGCTGCCTGGCATGGAGGGAAGGTCTTATGGGGAAAGGTTGAGGGATTTGAGGCTGCTTTCATTAGAGAGAAGGCAAATGAGAGGTGACTTGATTGAGACATACAAGAGGGTTAGATAAGGTGGACAGTGAGAGCCTTTTTCCTCAGATGCTGTTTGGCCAGTATGAGGGGACAGTTTTAAGTTAAGGGGTGATAGATATAGGACATGATGTCAGAGATAGTTTCTTTACTTAGAGAGAGTAGTAAGGGCATGTAACGCACTGCCTGTAACAGTAGTATACTCGCCAACTTTAAGGGCATTTAAATGGTTATTGGATAGGCATATGGATGAAAATGGAATAGTGTAAGATAGATGGGCTTCAGATTGTTGCACCGACCTGTGGAACCATCGAGCGCCGAAAGGCCTGTACTGCAAGATAATGTTCTATGTTCTATTAAGGGTTGTGGATGTAAGTTTGCTCGCTGAGCTGAAAGGTAATGTTTTTAGATGTTTTGTCACCATACTAGGTAACATCAGTAAGCCGCTGGTGAAACACTGGTGTTATGTCCTGCTTTCTATTTATGTGTTTATATAGAAAGCAGGATAACACCAGCGCTTCACCAGAGGGTCAATTATGATGTTCCCGAGTATGGTGACAAAACATCTGAAAACAAACCTTCCAGCTCAGCGAGCAAACTTCCATCCAGAACCTCAACCCAAGGTACAAATGTTCTCAAAACTCGGTGATTAAGGGCCCTGTGGAGAAAGTAGGAGAATGGTATTGAGAAATGCATCAGTCATGATCGCATGGCACAGCAGACTCAAATGGGCCAAATGGACTAATCCTGTTTGTATGTTTCATGGCCTTCAATACCAGTACATATTTCCTGAGAAAAAAGGAAGGAAACTATTCACAGAATTCCCAGTATAGCCTTGAATAGTTTTAGCAAGATCTCCCTATTTTAATATACCATTCCTTTGAAATAAAAGACCAACAGTTTATTTGCCTTCCCTATTACCTGCTGAACTCAGATGCTAGCTTTTCATGATTTATGCACGACAATCCCTGTGCTGCAACTTGAGATTTTTCTCCCCAAATTTAATATTTAGCTCTTCTACTGTTCCCGTCAAACTGCACAACCTCATTTTCTCTACATTATACTTTATTTGTCAAGTTGTTGCTGTCTTAACCATTTATATCCTTCTGTAGATGCTTGTGTTATCTTCACTACTTAACTTGCAACTAATGTTTGCATCATCCGCAATCCTGGCGACAGTACATTCACTCCTGGTCATGCAAGTCATTAATATATATTGTAAACAACTGTGGCCCCAGTAATGATCTCTGCGGCAACCCTGAAAATATCCCCCGAATTTCAATTTTGTATATTCTATTTGTTAGTTAATCCTCTATTGATGCTAATATACTACCCCCATCAAGAGCCCTTATCCTACTAAGCAGTCTTTGACAGAAAATACAGATTTTTGGAATTCCCAATTTCTTACATCTACTGGATCCACTTGATCTATCCTGCTTGTTGTCAAACATGATTTTAATACACCATGCTGACCGTTTGATTTTATTGTGCTTCTAAATGGTCTGCTATGACATCCTTTGCAACAGAGTCTAACATCTTCCCAATGCCTTATGTCAAGCTAACAGATCTGTAGCTAACTGTGATTTTTGTCTCCCTTTTTGAATGAGCGTGTTAAACTGGCAGTTTTATAATCCTTTGGGACTTTGGCCAAACTTCAATTTGGCCTGCTAACGAATGATCTAAAATTGCAAATCCAATAGTTGCTAGTTTTATGAAGAACTAGCCACAAATTACTTAAGGCAATATTTTTCTAGACAGAATTCAAGAATCTTGCAGCACAGGAGGCTGCCAGCACTTTGAAACAACTGTTCAATTCAGGCTCACATTCTAGATTTTTCCCTCAGAGCTATGCAACGTTTTCCTCCTATAACCTTTTGAAATTTTCTATCCAAACTGCTTCCACCAATTTTTCAGATAATCCACCACAGGAATGAAATACACAACAGTATTTTTAAATAGTACTATTTGGGGGGTGTCCAGCAGCAGAGAGACTTGGAGTGTATTCACAAATCTTTGAAGATGGCAAAGGAAATTGATTAGATAGTTAAGAAACCAAATAGGAACATTGAATACAAAATTGAGACAGTCGTATTAAATCTTAAATTTCAGTTGGCTAATTATGGGCAGCATACTTTTGAAAGGAGATCAAAACATTGGGAAGGCTGCAGAGGAGGTTTATCCATAGGGTACCGAGGATGCGGGACTTCATTTATCTGGGAGATTAGAGAAGTTGGGATGGTTGTCATTTGAACTAGAAAGCTTAAATGTAATAAAGGTAATGTAATATATTCATAATTGTGAAGGATCCTCTCTGGACCAAGAGAGGTGACATCATTTCCTTTGCAAGCAGATTTGAAACCAGAGGTCCAAGATCTAAAATAATAGACAAAACGACTGAGGGGAAATTAGATTTGATTTTCCAGAAACAAATGTCATTTTGTCAATTCCGCTGGCTACATCTGTGGGAAGTGCACCCAACTCCAGCTCCTTGAAAACCGTGTTAGGGAATTGGAGTTACCGGGAGTTGGTCACACTTAAGGCTCAGGACAAGGATGAATGGGGGGAGGAAAGGGGACAGTCAGACAGTGCAGAGATCCCCTGTGGACATTCCCCTCAGCAATAAGTATACCGTTTTGGATACTGCTGGGGGGGGGGGGGGGATGACCTATCAGAGGAAAGCCATAGCAGTCAGTTCTCTGGCACTGAGCCTGACACTGTGGCAAAGAAGGGAAGGGGGCAGAATAGAAAAGTACTCGTGGTAGGGGACTCTATAGTTAGGGGAATCAACATGAGATTTTGTGGTCAGGATCGGGATTCCCGGAAGGTATGTTGCATCCCTAGTGCCAGGGTCTGGGACGTCTCCGATCGGGTGTATAAGGTTCTAAACGGGGAGGGCGAACAGCCAGAAATCTTGTTACATATTGGCATTAATGATATAGCCAGGAAAAGGATTGAAGATATAAAAAGTGATTTCAGGGAGTTAGAATGGAAGCTGCAAAGCAGGACGAACAGAGTAGTGTTCTCTAGTTTACTACCGGTACTACGAGATAGCGAGGCGAGGAACAGGGAGCGGGCGCAGCTTAATACGTGGCTGCGCAGCTGGTGGAGGAGGGAGGGCTTCAGATATGTAGATAATTGGGATGCCTTCTGGGAAAGGTGGGACTTGTACAAGAAGGACGGGTTGCATCTGAACTGGAAGGGGACCAATGTCCTGGGTGGAAGGTTTGCTCGAGTAGTTCGAGAGGGTTTAAACTAGTATGGCAGGGGGGTGGGAACCTAAGCTGTATACTGGAGGTGAGAGTTGTTGCAGATGAGGCAATAGCAAGAGGTAGACCAGCTAGTGGGAAGGATTTTCCTGAGAAGGAACCAAGGGATCAGTTAAAGTGTGTTTGCTTTAACGCAAGGAATATCAGGAATAAAAGTAATGAACTTAGAGTATGGATCAGTACCTGGTGCTGTGATGTTGTGACATGGGTTTCTCAGGGGCAGGAATGGTTGCTGGATGTTCCAGGGTTTAGAGCATTTAAAAAGAATAGGGAGGGGGGAGAAAGAGGAGGGGGTGTAGCACTACTAATCAGAGAGGGTATCACAGCTTCAGAAGCTTCCATTGTCGAGGAAGATCTGCCTACCGAGTCAGTATGGGTGGAAATTAGGAACAGCAAGGGAGCAGTCACCTCTTTAGGGGTTTACTATAGGCCCCCCAATAGCACAGGGAGATGGAAGAAAGCATAGGTCGGCAGATTTTGGAAAAGTGTGGACATATTGGGTTGTTGTAATGGGTGACTTTAACTTTCTCAATATTGATTGGAACCTCCTTCGAGCAGAAGATTTGAATGGAGCTGTTTTTGTAAGGTGTGTTCAGGAGGGTTTCCTAACACAGTACGTTGACAGGCCGATGAGGGGAGAGGACATTCTAGACTTGGTGCTCGGAAACGAGCCGGGGCAGGTATCAGATCTTGTGGTGGGAGAGCATTTTGGTGATAGTGACCACAACTGCCTCACATTCTACACAGCTATGGAGAAGGAGAGGATTAGGCAAAATGGGAGGATATTTAAACTATGATGGGATTGGACATGAGTTAGGAAGCATGGATTGGGAGCAATTGTTCCATGGTAAAGGCACTATAGACATGTGGAGACTGTTTAAAGAACAGTTGTTGCAAGTGATGAATAAATATGTCCCTCTGAGACAGGCAAGAAGGGGTAAGATAAAGGAACCTTGGATGACGAAAGCGGTGGAGCTTCTCGTCAAAAGGAAAAAGGTAGCTTACATAAGGTGGAGGAAGCCAGGGTCAAGCTCAGCTCTACAGGATTACAGGCAGACGAGGAAGGAGCTTAGAAATGATCTGAGGAGAGCCAGGAGGGGGCACGAGAAAGGCTTGGCAGAACGGATTAGGGAGAACACAAAGGCATTTTACACTTATGTGAGGAATAAGAGAATGGTCATAGAAAGAGTAGGGCCGATCAGGGATAGCATTGGGAACTTGTGTGTGGAGTCTGAGGAGGTAGGGGAAGCCCTATGAGTTTTTTCCTTCTGTCTTTACGAAAGAAACGAACTTTGTAGTGAATGAAACTTTTGAAGAGCAGGTGTGCATGCTGGAATGGATAGAGATAGAGGAAGCTGATGTGCTGAAAATTTTGTCAAACATTAAGATTGACAAGTGCCAGGCCCGGACCAGATTTGTCCTCGGCTGCTTTGGGAAACGAGAAATGTAATTGCTTCGCCACTTGCGAAGATCTTTTCATCCTCGCTCTCCACTGGAGTCGTACCCGAGGACTGGAGAAAGGCAAATGTAATTCCTCTCTTCAAGAAAGGAAACAGGGAAATCCCCGGCAATTACAGACCAGTAAGTCTCACGTCTGTCATCTGCAAGGTGTTAGAAAGGATTCTGAGGGATAGGATTTATGACCATCTGGAAGAGCATGGCTTGATTAAATGCAGTCAACACAGCTTTGTGAGGGGCAGGTCATGCCTCACAAACCTTATAGAGTTCTTTGAGGATGTGACTAGAAAAGTTGATGAGGGTCGAGCTGTGGAAGTGGTGTATATGGACTTCAGCAAGGCATTTGATAAGGTTCCCCATGGTAGGCTCATTCAGAAGGTCAGGAGGAATGGGATTCAAGGGAACTTAGCTGTCTGGATACAGAATTGGCTGGCCAACAGAAGACAGAGAGTGGTAGTATTAGAAAAATATTCTGCCTGGAAGTCAGTGGTGAGTGGTGTTCCACAGGGCTCTGTCCTTGGGCCTCTATTGTTTGTAATTTTTATTAATGATTTGGATGAGGGGATTGAAGGATGGGTCAGCAAGTTTGCAGATGACACAAAGGTTGGAGGTGTCGTTGACAGTATAGAGGGCTGTTGTAGGCTGCAGCGGGACATTGACAGGATGCAGAGACGGGCTGAGAGGTGGCAGATGGAGTTCAACCTGGATAAATGCGAGGTGATGTATTTTGGAAGGTCGAATTTGAAAGCCGAGTACAGGATAAAGGATAGGATTCGTGGCAGTGTGGAGGAACAGAGGGATCTTGGTGTGCAGGTACATAGATCCCTTAAAATGGGCACCCAAGTGGACAGGGTTGTTAAGAAAGCATATGGTGTTTTGGCTTTCATTAACAGGCGGATTGAGTTTAAGAGTCGTGGGATCTTGTTGCAGCTCTATAAAACTTTGGTTAGACCGCACTTGGAATACTGCATCCAGTTCTGGTCGCCCTATTATAGGAAAGATGTGGATGCTTTGGAGAGGGTTCAGAGAAGGTTTACCAGGATGCTGCCTGGACCGAAGGGTTTATCTTATGAGGAGAGGTTGACTGAGCTCGGACTTCTTTCATCGGAGAAGAGGAGGAGGAGAAGACGGGACCTAATTGAGGTATACAAGATAATGAGAGGCACAGATAGAGTCGATAGCCAGAGACTATTTCCCAGGGCAGAAATGACTAACATGAGGGGTCATAGTTTTAAGCTGGTTGGAGGAAAGTATAGACGGGATGTCAGAGGCGGGTTCTTTACACAGGTGAGAGCGCATGGAATGCGTTGCCAGCAGCAGTTGTAGAGGCAGGGTCATTGGGGACAGTTAAGAGACTCCTGGACATGCATATGGTCACAGAAATTTAAGGGTGCATACATGAGGATCAGTGGTCGGCACAACATCGTGGGCTGAAGGGCCTGTTCTGTGCTGTACTGTTCTATGTCTGTCTATGTTAATGGACTTGGAACTGACATTTAACCATTGTAGGTGAAAATGAGGATTGCAAATGCTGGAGATCAGAGTCAAGAGTGTGGTGCTAGAAAAGCGCAGCAGCTCAGGCAGCATCCAAAGAGTAGGAGAGTCGAAGTTTTGAGCAAAAGCTGAAGGGCTTTTGGCCAAAACACAGACTCTCCTGCTGCTTGGATGATGCCTGACCTGCTGTGCTTTTCCAGCACCACACACACAAATTTAACCATTGTTCCAGGCAAGGCAGTCCAAATCCCAATAACCACAACATCATGCTAGATTAAATCGACAAACAGTGTTATGTTTCAAAGCACTAATCCCAAAGTACCTACCATCATCTATCCAATTGGTGCTCTCATTTTCTTCATCTGTCTCCTCTTTTCTTGATAATACTGAACGTTTTGTTGGCAAATCATCTTCTAATGCATTTGTATCACAATCTCCAGCATCAGTCGCACTCTCATCTTCCACAATATGCAATTTATCTTCATCATCTGTATCTGAACTTGCTTCAACCACATTGTTATAGTTGGTGACTGCAACAAAAACAAATTATTATGCTAACATCAGTGATTACACATATTTGGATCCTTGTGAGTCACGCTGCTATGTATTAATGGAAGTCACTTCTAACAGATAGCTACTACAGTATCAAAATCAAGAATAGCACTGTATCTCAGACACACCGGAATTGGGAACGGGAGTAGACAATCCTATCCGTCAAGTCACTTCACCATTTAATATGATCATGGCCGATCTTATTCTAGACTCCAATTCACTTTCCTACCCATAGACCTTTATCACATTTTCCATTAGGAATATTTATTTATTTCTTGAATCTGTGATTGGTTCTGCTTCTACTGCATTCTGGAGCAGTGAGCTCCACAGCTGCACAACCCTCAGAGAGAAGTAGTTTCTCCTCATCTCAGTTTTGAGCCTACTTTCTCTCACCCTGTATGTGATCTTTTGTTCAAGACTGAACCTGCACTCCAAGGTCTCTTGGTTCAGCAGCACTCCCTCGGACCTTAACATTAAGCATATAAGTTCTGCTAAGGTTTGTTTTCCCAAAATGCAGTAACTCTCACTTATCTGAATTAAACTCCATCTGCCACTTCTCAGCCCATTGACCCATCTGGTCAAGATCCTATTGTAATCTGAGGTAACCCTCTTCGCTGTCCACTACACCTCCAATTTTGGTGTCATCTGCAAACTTACTAACTGTACCGCTTATGCTCACATCCAAATAATTCATATAAATGACAAAAAGTAGAGGACTCAGCACCGATCCTTGTGGCATTCCACTGGTCACAAGCCTCCAGTCTGAAAAACAATCCTCCACCACCACCCTCTGTCTTCTACCTTTGAGCCAGATCTCTATCCAAATGGCTAGTTCTCCCTGTATTCCATGAGATCTAACCTTGCTAACCAGTCTCCCATGGGGAACCTTGTCGAACGCCTTACTGAAGCCCATATAGATCACATCTACTGCTCTGCCCTCATCAATCTTCTTTGTAACTTCTTCAAAAAACTCAACAAGTCATCAAGCCATGTTGACTATCCCTAATCAGTCCTTGCCTTTCCCAATACATGCATATCCTGTCCCTCAGGATTCCCTCCAACACCTTGCCCACCACCGACATCAGGCTCAACATGCACAACAAATGTGGAGGTTGTTTAAGGAGCACTTGTTGAGAGTGTTGGATAACTTTGACCCACTGAGACAGGCAAGGAATGGTAAGGTGAAGGAGCCTTGGATGACAAGAGAAGAGGAGTTTCTCGTCAAGAGGAAGAAGGAAGATTACTTAAGGTTGAGGGAATAAGGATCTGACACAGCTTTGGAGGATTACAGGGTACCTCGGGAAGAACTCAAAAACAGACTGAGGAGAGCTAAGAGGGGGCATGAAAAAGCCTTGGCAGGAACGATTGGGGAAAACCCAAAGGCATTCTATACTTATGTGAGGAATAAAAGAATGATCAGAAGGGGGTAGGGCCGATCAGGAATAGTGGAGGGAAGTTGTGCCTGGAGTCTCAAGAGGTAGGGGAGGCCCTAAATGAGTTTTTTGCTTCAGTATTCCCTGGACAGGGGTCCTTGTTGATACTGAGAACACCATGGACCAAGTTAATAGGCTTGAACAGATTAATATTAAGAAAGTGTATGTATTGGATATTCTGTGAAGCACCAAGATAGATATGTTCTCAGGGCTGGACCATATATATCCAAGGTTACAATGGGAAGCAAGGAATGAGACTGCTGTGCTTCTGGCGATGATCTTTGCAATCTCACTCTCCACAGCAGTAGTACCGGATGATTGGAGGGAGGCGAATGTTTCTCTGTTCAAGAAAGAGAATAGGGAAATCTTTGGGAATTACAGACCTGTCAGTCAGTCTTGTGTCTGTGGTAAGAAACGTATTGAAAGGATTCTGAGAGATAAGATTTATGAGACTGTTTAGAAAAACGTAGTCTGATTAAAGTTAGTCAGTATGGTTTTGAGAGGGGCAGGTCATTCCTCAAAAGCCTTAATGAGTTCTTTGAGGATGTGACGAGACAAGTTGACAAAGGTTGAGCAATGGATTTGGTGAAAATGGATTTCAGTAAGGCATTTGATAAGGTTCCTCATGGTAGGCTTATTCAGAAAGTTAGGAGTTATGGGATACAAGGAAATCTGACTGTCTGGATACAGAATTGGCTGGCCGAAAGATGACAGCAAGTGGTCATGGAAGAAAAGTAAAGTATTCTGCCTGGAGATCGGTGACCAGTGGTGTCCCACAGGGATCAGTTCTTGGACCTCTTTGTAGTTTTTGTAAGTGACTTGGATGAAAAAGTGGAAGGGTGGATTTGTAAATTTGCTAATGACACAAAGGTCGGTGGTATTGTAAATAGTGTCAAGGGCTGTTGCAGGCTACAACAAGACAGTGACAGGATGGAGATCTGGGCTGAGCAATGGCAGATAGAATTCAATCTGGATAAACGCAAAGTGATTCATTTTGGAAGGTTGAATTTGAATGCTGAGTACACGGTTAAAGACAGGATTCTTGGCAGTGTGGCGGAACAGCAAGATCTTGGGGTCCACGTATATAGATCCTTCAAAGTAGCCACCCAAGTGGATAGGGTTGTTAAGGCGGCGTATGGTGTTTTGGCTTTCATAAACTCAGTCCCCCTGTTAAAGAGCCGCGAGGTTTTGCTGCATCTCTATAAAACCCTGGTTAGATCACACTTGGAACATTGTGTCCAGTTCTGGTCGTCTCGTTACAGAAAGGATGTAGATATTTTAGAGAGGGTGCAGAGGAGATTTACCAGGATGCTGCCTGGATTGGAGGGCTTGTCTTATGGAGAGAGGTTGAGTCACCTGGGATTTTCACACTGGAGAGAAGGAAGAAAGAGAGGTGACTTGATAGAGGTGTACAAGGTAATGAGAGGTGTAGATAGAGTAGATAGCCAGAGGGGTTTTTCCCCAGGGCAGAAATGGCTGTTACAAGGAGTGATAATTTTGAGGTGATTGGAGGAAGGGAAAGGGAGATGTCAGAAGTACGTTCTTTACACAATGGTGGATGCGTGGAATACACTGCCAGTGGTGGTAGTAGAGTCAGAGACATTAGGGACATTTAAGCAATTACTGGACAACTACATGGATGGTAGTAAATTAAGTGATGTTTAGTTTAGGTTGATCCTAGATCAAGATAAAATGTTTGACACAATATCGTGGGCTGAAGGGCCTGTACGGTGTTGTACTGTTCTAAGTAGTTAAATCTTATTAGAAAGTTTGGTAAAAGCAGTATAGACGAAAGTTAAAAATTATTACACAAAGGAAGTGTCCAATACAGAATATTAAATAATATAAATGGTTTCAAGAAATATTACTGCAAAAAAAAAATTCCAAGTATTGGATAACTAACAAGAAAAATTAATCAAGGTCACTAAAGTCCATAAAATAAGGTAAAATTATGAATATTATCTTGTAGAAGCCATTAAAATCAAGAAGGAACATAGTTTAACAAATTTGCAGACCTTAATTTCTGCCCTATATCACTGGAGTATTCAGGTATGGGTTAACATTGTGAAGCAAGTATTAACAGCACCTTGCCTGAATAAATAGTACCATGCAATAGTCATTCAATTCTATTATACTAGCAAAAGAAAATGACACATTCCACACAATAAATGACAAGATGAAGCAGAATTTGAACTTCAATAAATGGCTATAACAATAACAAAAATAACATTGTACAGCTGCAGTTCTTAAATCAGGCTATTTAATAATATTTGGCATTTGGAGTTTCCTTTGATATTGCAAGTTTGGGTGCATTTTTATGTAACAATGTAAAATATGCTATAAGCCAGTTACAAAATAGAAGATGAACAGTACCAACGAATTTGAATAATCTTTTACTAAGTCTAATTCATGAGATCAATTACATTATTCACCATGATCACTAAAATACTCGAGAACCAGAAGTTTCACTGTATGTTATGCTCTCATTTCAATGACTATTCATTTTTGTATTGTTTGCAAATATCAATCCTTCCAAAAATTTAAGTTTACCATGTCAGCAGTTTCTTAATTCAAAGCTATGGTCTCAGTTCACAGAACTTATTGTTCCAAATCTTTTGTTGCTAATGACACAGATATAGAAAGCAAGATTCCCAATACTAACTGCTGCAAAGCAACACAAAAATGGATTATTGATTTCAATCAAGATCTGCAAAACCTATAATGACTGTTTAGATACCAGAATACTATAGCAGTTAATTACCATTTGATAATCATGATTTGGAGATGCCGGTGTTGGACTGGGGTGTACAAAGTTAAAAATCACACAACACCAGGTTATAGTCCAACAGGTTTAAGTTATAGCAAAAATTTGCAGTGTGATGTAACTGAAATTATACATTGAAAATCGATTGTCTGTTAAGCCTTTCATCTGTTAGCAAATTTTTGCTATAAATTCTGTGTTACGATCGAGCCCTCCACAATCACCTGATGAAGGATCGTCGCTCCGAAAGCTAGTGTGCTTCCAATTAAACCTGTTGGACTATAACCTGGTGTTGTGTGATTTTTAACATTTGATAATCCATTTTGTGCTTCCTCCAAGTTGAACCCAAACTTGCAATATCAAAGGAAACTTCTTAAACTTCATTAATTGACTGAAATATTGTAGTAAATGTGTTATTTTCTATTTCTTTAGTACATTTCTTGCGACAAATGGTTCCTTTTGACAATTTTAAGTGTCATCAACCTTAACGCAAAGGGTCTTGCATTCCACTTTAAAAGACAAACAGTAAAAGTCACTAGTCCCACCACACCGTAGGGCTGTTCGTTCATTAGACACACGACTGGTGGTGGCTTAACATGAAGGTCACCACACCTCAGGTAAGGGAGGAGGTTGAGAGGGCAGGATCTTCATGGTAACCTCAGCCAGCATGGGAAATGAACCAACTCTGCTGGCATCACTCTGCTGGTATTGTAAACTAGCCCTCAAAATCAACTGAACTAACTAAAGAAAGAAAGAAAATAGGTAATTACAAAAAAAGGAAACAATGTTAGTTGCTGAATTAAGTGCATGTTCAAGATTATCACAATCTGCAAACATGTAAAATAATTCACAATGTGTGAGAAAGTGCATGGTAGCATACCACAATAATTTAATAGCATAGAAGTTCAGTATAGCTGATAAATCAGTCTGTGTTGCCTAAAGGCATTAAATGCCTTTTGAGTTTAAGTTAAAAAGGGACAGTAGCCATGTGGGTACAAATTGGCTGAGGGACAAGCAGTAAAAAGGTTATTTTTCAACTGAAAGTTGTGCAGTGGTGATCCCCAATGGTCATTATTGGGATCCTTGCTTTCTCTGATCTATAAATGGTCTCTACCTCATCTTGCTGGACCGAATTTCAAAGATTAGAGATATCACAATCCTTGGGAGGAATGTAAACAGGGTAAAAGACAGAAGTTCAAAAGGGTTTGTTAGTGGAGTGGGCAGATAGATGGCAGATGAAGTTTCACTGGTAAAGTGAGGGACAATTCATTTTGGTACAAAGAACTTGGACAGACAGCATTAAAAAAGGGAACTAAAATGGGTGTGCAAGAGCAGAGAAACCTGGGTGCCTAAGTGATTATTAATGGCAAGTCAGGTAGACAGCACAGTTAATAGAGCATATAGTATTCTAAGCTTCATTATTGGAGACAGAGCAGGAAAATGATGAAAAACTTGTAAAAGATACTGATGAGACCTCATCTGGAATATACAACATAGAATTCTGGGGTGTCACAGTTTCAACAGGATTTGATGTACGAGAAAAAATATAGAAGAGGTTCACAAGAATGGTTCCAGGGATGAGACAGGAGAAAATGAGGAGTGTAGATGCTGGAGATCGGATCAAAAAAAGTGTGACACTGGAAAAGCACAGCTCTGGATGATTATTTAAATAGAAACAATATGCAGGGTTACAGGGAAAAGACATATACTCAGAGCTGGTGTGCACACGATGGACCGAATGGCAACCTTCTGCACTACTGCAATTCTGTGAAGAGTACTGTGCATATCAAATGGATGCAGAAATAGACAGAAAAATGAAGGGCAATTTTAGGCATGGACAGCTCTACCTGTTAGAAAATGACCAACTAATGACCAGGTCAGAGGGTAGTCCCATTAGTAAACATAACATGACTCAGTTCTGGGGAATGGTTATTGATCCAAAACATGGACTCAGTTTCTCTTCACAGATACTGCCTGTCCTGCTGAATCTCTACAGCTTTTAAAAAAAAATTACCCTTCCTGACCATGGTAAAAGAGATACTTCCAGGAATAAATCACTGTCCACTACGTACTGAAGGTCTTATTCATACACTGATGGAGCAGGACTCATTTATTAAGATGCTGCAATTCAAAACACAAGGTGCTCAAAAAGATGTCTTGAGCATCAACTAATGCGGAATCCATGAAATACAACAATAATGTTGACTGAAAGCCAAGGAATATTGGACCTAAGCCAAAGGCTCTTCTGGGAGAAGACTGAAAAGAATATATTAAAAATAATGGGTATGACAATGGCAAAAGTTAAAAATAAGGCTCACAAAAGAATAATGAAAAAGCTGCTACAGCCCTATTTTCAATGATTCTATGAATATGCACTGATTAATAGCAGCAGCAAAATGAGCAAAATAAATGCTCTCTCGCATTTAGTAGGCTGGATTGCTGTTAGCAATAAGAGAGAAAGAATTAATGGGGTGGTTAAATAAGTGGATAGGCATCTCAAGAGGAAGACAACATTAAAGATAATAGCAGGTGGCAAATGTCTTAGCAGATCTGTATTTACAGGTAACAAAAGAAAATGTAGGGTGAAGTTTACAAAATCTGATTTTAAAAACGCTAGTAATTCTCGAAAAAGTTGAGACTGGTTCCAAAAAGTATTAAAATATGTGTTTTCATTCAACAAAACCCCTGAATAAACTCCTTCAACTTTATTCATCATGATCATCTGTGTTTGGGTCAATTAAGCAGTTACTGAACTGTATTAGGAAGCAACTAGTTTCAAGCAGACAGCAATTACTTCAACCTGGAAATCAAGGGCCATAAATGGTAACTAGACAACATTAGCTGCACTTGAGAAATTTCCTGATTAATGACTTTAAGTTACCCTGTGCAAATCTGCCAAACCTAACAGCCCTTTTCATGATTTAGAAGAACAAGCACAAAAATGTTCGTTGGCAAGTCACCAAAACACTTCAACACAGGACCATCACGGCTCATGAGCACAGTTTTATTTACAATAGCTGGTCCCTGATTTTAAAGTATGATATTTGAGACACAGCCCATAGGGCAAATGTTGCCCAGAAGCCACTTTATTCCTTCTCGTTTTTCTTGGTTTCTTTTAGCTTTGAACACAACTTCAAAACCTTCAAACACTTCAAAATTTCCATGCCATCTATTTGGGAAGGGAAAGGGTAAAAACTGTGGGTAAATGAAGAATGGGAGAGAACAGAAAAGGATTGAGCATACATAATGTAAGGAGAATGAGCATATAGGGGTGAAAGAGAAATTTGAATGCACAGAGCGCAGAAATATGAGGGCAACAGGTTAACGAGGAAAACAAGAAAGATGTTAAAATCAGAAGACAGACATGTTTCTCTTCCTCATAAAAACAATCAAAAAACTAAGAATTAACAAAATTTGGGGGGAAAAGGGAAAGTAGATGAGCTGAACCGAAATAGACTAATTTTTCAGCACAGACTGCAGTATTTAAAGTCCAGCTTCCTAGTCCCATAACACAGGGGATTATTCATATGTTAAAAATTGAAAATTTAAAAACTGAAGTATTGAATCAGTTCTTGTAAAAATAGTATAAAAATGTCATGCAGCAATAATAATGCTGTCACCAACGTTTTGGAGGTGCTTTTGTAATCTTTTTTAAACTCGAGCTATACTGGAGCCAGTCTGTTGTCCAGTACAACATACATTGCAAAGTTAACTATAGTTAATGTTAGAAATTGCTGTTGTGCACTGGCTTCATGGCATAATTATATACCAATAAACAGAGTCATAGTTATACAGCTTTTGCAGTTATAATCCTCTGACTTAAACAGAGTTGATAAACCAATTCCAACTCTGGCCTCTCCCCTCCTTTCCAAACTGACCACTGGTCCCAGCTCACATTTAACATCTGCTTGAGCATAAAGTTTCTCCGAAACCCAAGTGTCTATAGTGCATTTTTTGTAAGAGAAACAACCTGCAATTAGCTTGCTGGCCTGACATCAATTCAATTAACAGCTCGTTTGTTCTCTTTAAATACAAAATGCTGCTCGTGGTCCAAAGATCATATTTCAGTTCATAGCTCCAAACCAAAAATAATAAAAAAAAACAAATGAAAAAAAAATCAGTGAATGTCCTAACATTAAGAAACCCTTTAACATACCAAGGTAGACATATTTACATTTCTTTCTCCTGCAAACAACAACAGATGCTGGAATCTTTAAACTTTTAAACAGAAACAGGGTCATCCAGCCAAGAAACAGACACTATGATCCAACCAGTCCACACCAACCAAGTTCCCAAAGTTAAACCAGTCATACCCGCCCGCACTTCGCCAATACCCCTTATACTTTTCTTATTCAGCTTATCCAAAACATCTTTTAAATATTGCAACTGTACCTGCATCCACCACTTTGTCCATCATTTCATTTGACACACGAACCAGGACTTAGTATAACTGAAGCAGAACTTTTAACATCCTGCATTTTACTCCTCTGGTTTATAGGCCAGCATTTCATCAGCTCTTTTGATTATTTACTGGTTAATTACATTTTGTACCTGGAGACCAACTGCCCTCACCCCACTGTCCACTATCTTTGGAGATTCTTTGTTTTTACCTTTTCACCACTTAAAGTACCCTCTTCTATACTTTTCGGTCCAATATGGATGAATTCACATTTTCTGACACCAAAATCGGTTTTGCTTATTTACTTAAAATTTGAGATGTCAATAGATTATGTCTCCATCTAGCTTGGTTATAATGCCACCTAATTTTGCAGAATATAAAGCTGTGTGTTAAATTTGATCACCCGAGTGAAGCATGAATGTGATGAATGGTTGAGACCCCACACATCCCGCAGAACCACTAATCACGTCTGGCCAATTAGATTACCTGTTTACCTTCTGCTGCTCAGCAAATTTGCTAATCAAGTCAATAATATCCTCAATTTCCAGGGCTCTAACTTTAGGTAAACATTTTCTATGAAGAGCTTTACAAAATGCATATTCACCTGACAAGTAATCGCTTGGCATTCATTTATCAGCTTAACCTCCTGTTTCTCCACCATCAGTACAAAATGGCTGACATGTATACATGGTCTAAAAGATGCACCGCTTTAAGTTGACAAGTTGACAAGGCTTTTTTGATAGTCCCTTCCAAATCTGCACAACTTGGAAGGACAAGGATAGCAGATGTTTTCAAATATCACAATCTCAACCACTTCCTTCAAAATCCCATGTCAATCCTTTATAAAGTTTTAGGAATTCAATAGCAAAAATTCTATTGTAATGGCCTATCATAATGATTTAGAGCATTGGGAATTCAACAATTAAAAAACCTCTATTATAGTGGCTTATTATAAATTTTGACTGTGTGCCTGCCCTCTGGCAGACTGAGGCCAGAATTCACTGTGGGGTCTAGTTATCTCAGAACTGTAGGCATTATCTGGAGCCATAGGTGTGTATTTTGCCCTCAGCCCTCAAGCAAAGCTATTTGTTTCTCTGAATAAGGCTATCAGCCCTGGTTATGGATCTTATTAGCTACCTCCTTTTTCTACTAACAAGGATATGTGAAGACCAACAATGAGGACAATACTAGATCCTATTATCTACCTCTTACCAATTGACATAAGACTGAATAATACATTAACAGGCTCATGTGAACAATTTGAGTATTGTCACTGGAAGGGAGCAATCATTAGTCATTTTAAAATTGAGAAATACCGGTTTTAACAATATAATAGCAATCAGCCATGTGATGTTAAGAACCTGACCACGACATAAAACATACTGCTTGCACGTAATGTTCAGAAATTCAACAGGAGTACCAACAGACACACCCCAAATACAATGGAAGATATGCTATTGTAACCAAAAATGGTTTTTGGATTCTATACATCAGATCCTGGTTATTATAACGCAGAGCAGAATAGATGATTATTTTCTCAAACCATCAACAAACATTCAAGTTAGAATAGAAGAGTCATCAAAGACACTTGTCACTATAGTTCACAGAAAATTCCTGGACAGTTTCCTGGAGCAATGGGTTGTGAAACAAACTAGGGATAAAGCTATTTTAGATTTTGTAATGAAGCAGAGTTATTTAGTAAAGTCATAAAGATCTACTGGGAAACAGCAATCATAATATCATTGGTAAGACAGAAAATGATAGATTTCAATCATTGAGCTTAAACAAAGCCAATTATACTGGTACAAAGATGGCAATGGCTACAAATTGATTCAATGAATAGACTGAAATGTATAGCGGTAAATAAACAGTGGAAAACATTGAAAGAGAACTCAACATGTTCAGGAAAATATATTCCACGAAAAATAGCCCCATGTGTAGCTCACCCAAACTTAAAGATAGTACTAGATTAGAAGAGGAGGCTTATAAAATGCTGTCCAGAACAGTATTAAGACTGAGGATCAGGCGTGGTTTAGAAACAAGGGCTACAAA